>NW_027397082.1:8700232-8770232 GCF_003265705.2 Callorhinus ursinus
CACACACACACACACACACACACACACACACACACACACACACACACTTTGGCTTTTTTGGACTGCTCTAATAAAATGGGAACATGGTGTTTTTAGCTTTCTCTTAAAAGCCTCTAGCCTGTCTCTTTCCTGCTGGATTTACAATGCTAAAAAGCAAAATCCCAGAAACCTATTTCTGTTTACTTAAGGAGGATAAAGTGTTACCCCAAAACAGAGGGGCCTTTTACAGAGATTGGAAAACAAATGGTTTAAGGGCATTAAGATCTACATATCTCTCATGCCAGCACATTTAAGGTCATCAATCAAACATAATCCTGAACATACGAGGTGCAAAAGTGCTAAAAAGGCCCCATTAAAATCCAAGCCTTTTCAGGTGTACCACCCAATCCTGAGAGTTATACACAAGGCAGAAACAGTTCTAGTTTATACACACAATACCATTAGGGACAATTTATCATGTCTTTAAAAGTGATCTATGGTACATTGTGAAATTGCTTATTAACTCCAGAAATAACAAACCCAGCTTGTGTTAATGCACTCAAATACCCAGAATCGGAATTTTGAAAACTTAAGCTAGAATCTATTCATATTTACAGCTTAAACTTTCTATTAATCTACCCCCTAACTTGTACTTCAGATTTCTAAATTCATATTTTTCAATTAGCGTTAGATACTAGAGCTATTTTGACAAAAAGTTTTAAGATGTTTGAAATAGGTTTGCTTTACCAAATGCCTAAAAGAGCAAAGATTACACAAACAAATGCATTCTGGGTAAAAATCCAAATTATAGGACTTTTATAATTTTATCTTTTGAATCTGATTTTCTTTTAAAACACTGCCAGTCTGCACTTATTTCCCAACTTTTCTTTAATCCATTATAAAGAAACATGTATGTGACTGCCCATAGTTCTGGCTCGTCCATCTGACTTCATTACAACTTTTTTTTTAAAGGTACTTTTTGTTCTTTAAATACAAGATTTCATACATAAAAATAGCACTCTTGCTCTGCATTAGAGTCTACCAAAGCTAAAAACTGTAGAAGTAAGTAAAAGGCAAAGGAAGCTCGAATCCAAGGACAGACCTTGCTGTACCTCGCTGTGCCTCATGCCCATTAATGTTAAACTTTATGATGTTCCTCGACTTACGATGGGGTTATGTTTTAATAAACCCACTGTAAGTTGAAAATATTTTACAAATTCTTTTTTTTTTAAGATTTTCTTTATTTATTTGACAGAGAGAGACAGCAAGAGAGAGAACACAAGCAGGGTAAATGGGAGAGGGAGAAGCAGGCTCCCTGCTGAGCAGGGAGCCCAACGTGGGGCTTGATCCCAGGACCCTGGAATTATGACCTGAGCTGGAGGCAGGCACTTAATGACTGAGCCATCCAGGCACCCAGGTTGAAAATATTTTAAGTTGAAAATGCATTTAATATACCAGATGTACCAAACCTCAAAGCTTACCCTAGCCTCCCTTAAACATGCTTAGAACACTTATATTAGCCTACAGTTGGGCAAAAGCATCTAACGCAAAGCCCATTTGATGATGAAGTGTTGAATATTGCATATGGTTTATTGAACACTGTACTGAAAGTGAAAAACAGAATGGTAGTAGGTATATTGACCGTGGCTGATGGGGAGCTGTGGTTGTAATTACCTAGCATCACGCGAGAGGATTGTACGGCATATTGCTGGCCAGGGAAAAGATCCAAATTCAAAATTCCAAGTACGGTTTCTACTGAATGCGTATCGCTTTCCCACAGTCAGGGACCATCTGTATATTCTGAGGCCCCTTTGGTCAGCACAGACCCTGGTTTCCGGGTTGGCTTTTAGGTATTATAGGCTCACTACATGGTGTTGGTACAATTCTGTGCTCACATCTCGATAGAACAACTATGTATTTCTGTATCAGATGACTGACTACCCACATACAGAAAACATCACCTTTTGTCTTGCTTAGCAAGCTGACCCTGTAGCATGATGAGAACCAGAGCTAAGTGAATAGCTAGTTCTCTTTGTCTTGACTCCCACACCCGAGAAATGCTCTTCTTCAAGTGCTCATTCAGCAAACAAGCACTGGCATTATGGGTCAAGAACTGTGCTAGATGCTCCACCTACTAAATGTACACCATTTTTAAGGAGTACAGAGCGAGAAAATGTAGGCAAGTGTGCAAAAAAAGGATAATGTTTCCAGGGACTCTGGAGTGGTCAGTTCCATGTGGAAGAGTGTGGGTCAGGAAAGGTGTTGCCCTGTGGACATTTAAGAACTTAGGGCTACAGGTCATCACTGGAACAGCCAAAGTAGAAGCATATATTTTAAAATGACCCCTAAAGACAGAGGTCAGAACCAGTTAGGTTCAATGAAATTATACACATGAATCTATGTGGTAGCACAATGTGGTGGGATGGTTCACACGTTAGGAGAACTTGGATTCACATTTGGCTCTTTTCTTGGTCTATGAACTTGGGAAAAGTACTTAACCTTCAGTTTTCATCTGAAAAATGGGCATAACGATGTCTATTTCTTAAGAATGTTGCGACTAGGAGAAATATATACAAAAATACTTAGGAAGTGTACCTTAATCCAATATTTCTTCAGTCTTGTTTTGTGAGATGTTTGCTTCTCAGACCATTAATATGCTAATGTACAATCTGACTCCTCAAGAGAGGGGCACAGCATGCAGCGGTGCACACAGACACTTGGCCATGAAGTCCTCATTTGGTGGAGTACCTACTTCCAGAGGGAGAAACACTTGGGAAACAGTGCCATACGTCTTTAAATACGTATCTGCTTAGAGTTTATAAGTGACTATTAGAACACTTATTTGAAACTGCCAAAACAAGAGGTGAAAGAGAAGGGGTCGTTTTCTACAAATTTCAGCTATAGCCAGCAAATAGCTGAATTCTCTGTTCAGAGAATGGGGCAAACAACAGTGCCCTCTATAGAATTAAGCCCTGGCCTACAATCAAAGGCTTCTGACATTGGCCCTGGCCCGTTACACGCAGCACTGCCCATCTGTACCCCTAGCTTCACTTCTAAGGTCCTCGCGCTCCAGGACCGCAACTTTCCCTAAGCATCTCTTCTTTCTCCTATTTCTCGGACATGGCTCAAAACTCCATTCACAAGGCATCCCCTCCCTCTCTCCAGTCTATCCAAGTCCAACTGCTCCTTGAAAGCCAGGTCTAAAACGGACCCCAACCAGAAATTCGGAGTTTTCTCCAATGGAATCCATTTCTTCCTTTCCTCTAAACCAAGGGTAAGTTGTCTGCACCACTGTTGTAGCTGTCAGCCCAGCAAGCCAGCTTTCCCCAGAACAGGGCTGTGTCCTCCTTCCTATCTCAGTGCCTGGTACAATGTATTACACATAAATGAACAAAAAAATGCTTGTTGGATCAAATAGTTTCAGTATTCTGATCAGTAATAGTTAAGAGCTCAAAGAGTAAGAGACTATATCCCAATAATGAAATACAAATTCCATTAAAGTCCGATAATAATTAGGAACAACATGCACTGTTAATGCTACATGCAGTTGCTTACCAGGCCTAAAAACACAGTGTGCTTTTACCTATCCCAGAGGTTTCCACACTGTTGCCAGAATTATTTTAGTGGAGAGTTTTAAAAAGCCCTGGGAACACTTCCAGGTTGTTGCTGAACAGTTCTAAAATGAAAATACCGTCCAGGGGGTCAAGCTCCCCCCGCCCCCCGCATTTGGATGTCCACATTTCCGATGCAGGATGCCCTTTCAATGATGCCCTCCCCCCAGCAGGTGTCTCCTTCGCCTTCACTTCTAACTTCCATTCTCCCCACCTGATCCCTCCACTCATGAGCTGGCAAACAAACGGCTTCCATTGTCAGGAAAAAGGTAAGAAAGACCCCTGCACTTTTTATCCCAAGCCTAACTAACGAGGAAGGAAGTTAATTAAAGTCTCATCTAGCAGACATTCTTCCCCCAGCTGTGTCTAGTCATGAGCAGAATGATGATTTGTGCATCTGGGCAAAACATTAAAGAGGAATGCTCTGTCAAAATTAGGTATGGTTTGGAAATAAGAAACAAACATAGTCTGTATATTCTGTAGAAGCAACATTAAAACAGCACCAGGACAGCTCTGTAGCTTGGGTGCCTCCAAGGTGGAGGCAGGGAGTGGTTCAGAGAAGAGCTATGGGGGTGTCAGGCCAGCTCCTGAAATGAGACTGTAAGGTCCTTGAGCACAGGGCCCACACTGGCTCCAGGCCTGGGAAGCTCCCCTGCCCCCAAGCCCTTGCTCTTGCACAGGTACTTGGGTCAGAGCAACTATCCTCATTAGCATATCTGCCCCATTTCCACATATTTTGTTCCAATAAGGCCCCTTCTGCTTCTCCCAAAAGACCAACTTCATTCCAGATGTAATGCATTGGCTCAAACCATGTATACACTTATCCCTTCAATCATGGGAGCCAGTTGGAAAAAACAAACAAACAAAAAACAAAACGAGTTTAGTTTTGACGTGATACATACAATCCTTATGACCATTTTCCGGACCCACTGCATGGTATATATTAGTTCTTTGAAAAACAAAGAACAACAAAAAACCCTTTTTACTGTGTCAGGTCTTAATTCCAGAGGATCTGTTTACCTTTCCTTAGAGAGCCTCCTAGACATTTGCTTGTGATCTGACAGCTAATTACTATTTGGCTCAGTGTCCTAGTGGGTTGTGCTAAGAAAGCTCACTTCCATCATTTCAGTGTACGTCACTAACCTAGCCTTCCAACCTCAGCTCCTCTCAGCCAGCCATGCTGGACTGCCCTAATCAGCCATCATGCTTTTCCACCTTCCTGCTATTCACCTTGGATGCCCTCATAATATTCAGTCAAGGTAGACCCAAAAGTGCATGGTAGACTCAGCATGCCCTTGGCCCCAGTGCCCCACACATGGTTTGCACATTCTAGCTATCAATACTGTAAGGCTCAACTCAAAAATCCTATTATTTCCTAAATCTAAGTTACGAATATAAACCTTATCATACTTGTTTAGATTTGTATTTAGGTTTAATAATGTCTTTGTTCGCTTTCTTTCTTATGTCTTAGATCTTCCTTCTGAAGTCATTTTCCTTCTTCCTGAAGTACTTCTTTTAAAAAGTTCCTTTAGTGAAAATTCACAAATGGATTTTCTCTTTTAGTCTCTGTTTATCTAAAAATGTTGTTTTGCTCTTAATATGGAAAGATACTTTACTGGAATGACAATTCTAGGCTGGAAGTTATATTTCTCTTACAACTTGGAAGACATTATTCTACTGTCTTATGGCTTTGATTCTTGAGATGCCTACTTTCAATCTAACTTGTCTTTTGTTCATAGGTAATGTGTCTTTTTACCTCTGGCTGCTTTTACTTCTTGCTGGTTTTGGTGTTCTGCCATTTTGCTACAATGTGTCTAGATGTGAAATTCTTTGTATTTATTTTGGTTGGTATATATTGTGTATTTGTGGATTTAAGTCTTTTGCCAGATGTGAAAATTCTCAGGTATTATCTTTTCAAATATTGCTTCTCTAACTTCTCCTTCTGGAACTCTGATTTGATGTTTTCTAGATCTTCTCATTAGATCTTCTAGGACTCAACAGCTCCCTCACGTTCTCCAACTCATTTTCTCTCTGTGCTCAGTTCTGCATAATTTCCTTGAATATATTTTCCACTTCACTAGTTGTCTCTTCAACTTTGTTTAATCTCCTTTAAACTCATTCATCCAGATTTTAATTTCAAAAAGTTCTATCTGGTTCTTTATGATCATCTTAAGTTTCATATTCCTTGATCATTTAAAAGTTCCATTTTTATTTTCTGTAAATATTATATATACACTCCTATTTATAGTCTATGTTGATAACTCCAATATTTGAGAACCATGGGAAGTCAAAATGTGTTGTTTGCTGTTTGACTCCTACTTACGGTGATTCTTTTTCTTTGTGTGTTCGGTAAATTTTTTATTATAAGCTCATATTTTGTTAAACGTAACCTGTAGGAATCCAGACAGCCTCATTTAGGGATGCTTTTTTCCAGAAAAAAAATTTACTTACTTTTGCTGGAAGCCAGCAGGTGTGATCTACCCAGGACTATTCTAACCCTTTTAATTGTCCTGGTTACACAAAAGAGTTCCAAGGTTAGCTATTCCACTTTGTGTGTCTGTGTGTGTGCACACATGTGCATTTTGCAAGTGTGTGTGCACTCCGCCATCTTAGGTTCCCAAGCGCAATGTTGGTGGTTGCATTTAGTCCTTAGGCATCTTAGGTTTTCTGCTTCACTTATACCTCACTTCTCTTTATTCTGGTTTTAACTTGCTATTTTTCCCCCTTTCCCTCCTTGGAGACTTCCATCATTTTCTTGAAAATACTTTAGTGCATCAAATAACGTTTTAATTCATCTCATGTCCAGTTATGTCATAGATTTAGATACCTCAACTGTCTCAACCAAATCACTACCATTAGTTTCATTGTTTTCTAGAGGTATGCATTTTACTTTTTATTTACAGAATAATTTTTACAGACTGTTAGAGTGGCAAGGCATCCAGGTGATTATTTAACACAGAGTTTCCTGTGGGAGGCACCGTTGGTATTTTGGTCAGGATGATCCTTTGTCCACTGTGACTGTCCCAAATACTTCAAGGCATTTAATATGCCTGGCCTCTACCTGCCAAAGACAGGTAATTGAAATGATTAAAAATATCACTCATTTCCAATAGCCTCCTAGGTTGAGAACTTTGATGGTTAATCCTTTCATTTTACAGATGGAAAATGTCTGCTTTTAAGATAAAGGATAAAACCCAGAGATGACCCATGAGGAGACTAAATGTGATCTAGCTCTCATCCCTGTCTCTGGGCTCATTCCACTACATTGTCTTTCAGTTCCTTGGTGTGCCATACTCCTTCCTGATGCAGGGCCTTTGCATTTGGCCCTTTCATCTGCCTGATAGCCTATTCCCATTTCCCACCCTTCCCCACTCACTTGGCCTACTAACTCCTACTCATCTTCCCGATCACACATCAAATGTTGCTTATTTAGGAAAATTTCACTAACCTCCTAACTAGGATCAAGATCTCCTTTTCCATGCTTAAGTAGCCCCCTGAACTCCTGTCAAGCCCCTTAATCTGGTTTAAAATTTATATATATGGTAGCGACTGTAAGGTCTGGGAGTAGAAATATCTCTTTTGTTTTTAACAAGTAATTGCTACATAACAGGGGCTCAAAAATATTTGTTAAATACATGAACAACCTAAAAAGTCACTGATGTGAGATCCATCCAAACAAGAAGGGATGTGATCTCTAGGAAAAGTTAAAGACTCCATTGACAGTATCCATTAGGACCTGAGGTGCAAAATAAATATTTCTAAATATTAATTTAAATTGCCTTTTTGCTGCCATCTGTTCTCCAAATGGAAATCTCTCAATTTAGAGTATCTCAGAAAAAAACTTTCCTTGCTAAACTACTGTGACAGTTGATTCTTGCAAACAATGTTTTGCTCAAGATGTTCAATAACTTCACATTTAATGCATATATATTTCCTCCAGAAAGCCAGTATCATGGACTGCCACACTGTCTTATTGGAAATCCTTAACCTATTGCAAATAAGAACTTTGGATAATTATGGATTTTTAAGTTTTTCAGTTAATAATTTCATCAATGATCCATTTGCCATATATTCTGGAAATGTGAATCCCATTATCTATCTACTCCATCCATTTTCTTGGACTGATCCATCAGTACGATTCTATTTAAAGGCTACTTATCCATGCTGGTCATGTACTTTCGAAAAAAAAAAAATACCCACATACTTTTTTGTCTACATTCTTATCTGTGAAACTGACCTTGCTTTCCACTCACTGTAAACCCCATCAGATGCCACTGACCTCACGGGATTTACACTGTCGTGATCCTTTCATACCATACCTTGTGACCAACATCTGACAACAGTCTCTTCAGCTAATTTGACTTTACAAACTGGCCAAGCCTATAAAACCTCCATAAATCCTCAAGATGCCCAACTATTTCAATGTCTCCTCGTCTTTTCAAGCACACAAGAGCTCTTTTGGGTTCTCTATGGTTATCCAGAGGAAAGAAAAGAAAATTCCTCTCAAAGACTCTTATTTTTTGAGGATGCCCTCCAAAAGATAATTTCTCAAGAGACTAACTTGGTCAACCATTCACCCAGTATGATGAAGCCATGGGTGGTCTTTTTGTTTTTCCCATAAACTTATGGTAAACCACAAAATAGTGAACCAAATATAAACTATTGGTGTCTACATTTTTTTTTCCCCTTCAAATGTAGTACGGTTTCATTCTACTCTTAAAAAAAGCAAACCACCACCCCCTTAGATGACAAGGGCATGAGTAAGCAAAATAGGTTGTGGAGAAAGGAGAAATACTTCATCATTTGATAAGGCTGGATGCCAGTGCCCCTGCACTCTTAAAAAGTCCTGAAGAAACCTTGCTTCATAAGACTCAAGACCAAGCATGGCACAGGTACAAAAGTCAGGGAGGGTTGCCTATAATTCCCTCCCTTAAATAACAAACTCAGGTGTTAGCTGGGCATATTTCCATGAGTTAAATCAGCTTTTGGAAGCCGACATAGAGGGGTTCTTTCCTCTAAAAAACATTTCTCTTTGTATAAAGCTAAAAAACCATGAACATATTTTCACCAAATGAAACATGGACTTCTAGAGAGAGTTGAATGGAAAAAAAAAATGGAAGGAAAAAATGGAACAACAAAAAGAGATGGTTAACAGGAGGCTGTTGCATTTCCCAAGCAAGCAATATGAGTTTAATTGAGGCTGACGCATGACAGACTCGCATGTACAGTATCGCCCAGGCCCCGACTGAAGCTGCTGACAGAGGGTAAATGGTGCACGGCGGCGGGGCCTGCCCTGGCCTGGCATGGTGACGGAAGTGCACTGAGCCTGTCAGGAGATAGCACGAGGGCTAATGAAGGGCAGCCCTTGTTTTTAAAATTCTTCTCACTTAGTTTTGGATCAGACTCTACACCATAAAGCCTTCTCAACCTTTTAGTGCTCAGTTAAGGATATATGACACTTATTTAAAAATTAATGCATTCTAATCAATTTCAAGTTAGACAGCAAAGAGTCTGCAAAAAAGGGGAGACAAAAAGAGAAAAAGGCAGAAGGAGAAGAGGAAAAAAAGCGAGAGAATGAGCTCTATAAATATGGAAGGAGGTAGAAAGCATGAGAAATACGGCATAAGAAGTACCTACGTGTTTGTGGACATCTTTGTAGAAGGAATTTTGTAGAGGAAGATACGCCAAAATAAGAAGGCAGGTGGGGGCGGGGGGGAATAAAACATCCTTTGTATATTCTCCTAATAGTGTAAAAAGTCCAGGAACCAAAGAGTGAAAGGACAAATGCAAAAGGAAATTTTAACATTTGTAAAAAGCCCAAAAATGTAACCTTTAAAAAAAAAACTTCTTTCCCCAACGACCACGAGATCACTGTATACCCTATTATTAAAACATTTTCTTCATTGCCCCATGGTGGAGAGTATTCCAAAATGACTGAATATGTGTATCAAATATGTGCCTTAATAGAAATAGTAATATGTGTATACCCAATTGAATAAATATTAAAAAAAAATTATCACTTATTTTAAATAAGTAACCAGGCATGCAAGCATTAAGTCTATATTACCTGTTTTACTTATCCTATTGCCAATATACGAAAGTGCCTAGTTGCAATATTGTTATTTACATGTTATAGATACTTGAAAATCACACATATGTAATCCATATTTTAGAGGTTATTGCTTACAAAAGACTTCTTTAAAAAGGTGCTGGCCATTTTAGTATAAGTAGTGGAAGGTAGAAAGAAATTGCTCTGGGTTATAAGTATAAAAGATCAAATTTATTTAATGAAGATCACAGTTTAACTTAAACTGAAAACTCCATTGCCTCACTTTCTATTAATCCTAACTAAAACCAAATTTACCTTTCTAGACCTTTCTAGAGATAAATCTCTGCCTAAGTAGATCTGGTGTCGATAACAGAATATGAAAATACACTCATTTACAGTGACATGAAAATTCTGATACCTGTTTTCAAGCTCACGATAAAACTGCCTTTTTTAAAAAAGGAATTTGTGAATCTATAGGTTTGTACCCAAAGAAAACTCTTTAATAATAATTATCTTTCTCTACAAATAAGCTTTACCCAAAATGACCCTTTTGTCAGATTTTAAAATAAGCATAACTCAAAAAAAATAAGCATAGCTTTTTTTCTTTCCAGATTTGGTTTTTATATTCCAGAGATATCAATTTAGGGTATTGTTGTTAAAATTAAATTATTTTTCCAATGACCTCATCTTGATTACCTCTGAGTAACTCAGAAAGCTTTCTATAGAATCTCATACTCACCTTTACAACATGCACTGAGAAAGGTCATACAAATGTAGAATGTATACAAATGACAAAAACAGCTTGCTAAATTACCAGGGAGCTTTTAGGGAACTTATATACAGGAAACATGGGCAACCAACCAGAACCTCTAATCTTTTCACAAGTTATTTGCTCAATAGCATGATAATGAAAACAATGAAGAGGAATGGCAACAGAGTATAGCAAATAAAGCTCAGCAGATACACATTTCATTCTGTTTTACTTATGTCTGACAAGAGATCTTATTTGTAATTCATTCCTAGATCACTGAGCTTCAGCCAAAGCAAGTAACATTGCTCCATTACTGTTCTTATTGAAGAGTAGTCTTTGTCAGTGTCACCGTGCGGGGACAGCTTTCATTATAAATGACTGGGATTAAAAGCAGTTCTAGGTTTCTTTACAGTTAGCATAAAGGAGTCTAGGAGGAGGTTACAGTTGGCCATATTGAGAAAGTAGCAAAAATCAATCTGACAACAACTGACATTTTCATTTCATTTTGTTTACTGGACAGTCTAGATCGTCTAGATGCATCCTATAATTTAGAGAGAAAAAATTCTCGAATAGGTGTTTCGTCTAAAGTGCTAGGTGGCAATGAGCTATCAAAGGAAAGTAAAAGAAATATCAACACAAATGTAATGTTTCCTTTCGGTTAAAATTACTTTATTAGTTAGGTTATAATATCAGAGTCAATTATCTAAGAAATTTGGGTAGGAGATAAAAATTGGACTGGATGATTTCAAAGATCCCTTCCATAGCAAGGATTCTTTGACTTTATGCCACAGTTTGTGGAGTGTTCTTGGACTGGGAGATGCCCCTGAAGGAGAATAAGAAAACGAGGCTCAGGAGCTTATTGATTTGGGGCTTTTACCTAGAGCATCAACTGTAATCACTGGATCTTTTGATGCTCTTAGGGACTCTACTGGGGCTGCCTGTGTTTTCCAGAGGCTTAGCCACAGAGCAGACCTATGCGGACAGTCTTGAAAAAACTTGAAAACAAAATGACTAGACAAGGATGCATCTTCTGATTCCCCAGCACACTGAAGAGGATTTTAACCAGAACAAGGCCAGTTAAATGTGATGCTACATGTTGTATGCCTGCAACTAATGTAAAATGGTGTGGCAACTATACTCAAGTTAAATGAATGAATGAATGAACGATGTATACACACACATAAAATGAAATAGAATACACTGATGCTACATGTATGTAATAAGCATTTATTTTGTTTAGCACCTCCCAAGCCTACATACTTTTATAAATTCAGTATCTGTGTGGAGGGATCAAGTTTGTTTTTCTTTTCCTGTGTGTTTTGCAAATATTTTATATAAAAGCTGGGGTATGGGCTTTTAAAACCATGTCTGGGAATAAACTGTCATTATGTCATGGTAATATGGCTAACTTTCTCCATCCTCTCACAAGTGAGAGTCACGGTCCCATGCAGGACAGAGTGACCTGCCCAAGGACTGCTGGGACCGGACCTTCACCAGCCAACCCCCTCCGTGTGGACCTGGGACCACTGCTCAGTGGGGCACCAATGAATCTGCCACACAAAACCCATTTGACTCACCAACACGATTTCATTTGTTTTTTCATGGAGGGGGGATGATGTGGCAGGGAGGGCTGAATATTAAATAAATGCTTAAGATAATTGCATGATGATAGAATACTCAGAAGACTTTAAGAATTAAGATGTCTCATTCTTTTTTCCTTTTTTTAAAGATTTTATTTATTTATTTGACAGAGAGAGACACAGTGAGAGAGGGGACACAAGCAGAGGGAGTGGCAGAGGGAGAAGCAGGCCTCCCTCTGAGCAGGGAGCCTGATGAGGGAGGGGCTCGATCCCAGGACCCTGGGATCATGACCTGAGCCAAAGGCAGACGCTTAACGACTGAGCCACCCAGGCACCCCAAGATGTCTCCTTCTTAAAATGAGAAACATGGCTTCTATGCAGAGTCATGTAACTAAATTAGTAAAATCGACCACACCATCATCTATTTTTTTAAGATTTATTGTTGGTCTACTATACTCCAAGTATTAGATTCAGGAGGGTATTTTATTTATTTATTTATTTTTAAGTTTATTTATTTAAGTAATCTCTACACCCAATGTGGGGCTTGAACTCGCACCCCAGATTCAGGAAGGGCATTTTAAAAACTAGTCCTGTCCTCACAGAGTTCATACTCAAATTATTTTGGAGTTATTTTCAACATTACTATAACTGGAATTATTTTTAAAGCTATTTTTAGCCACTCCAAAAGACAGTTTTTGTATATTTCTAGTGATCGTCTTCTAAAGCTGAGGCCACCTTCATTAATTTAACCATTTAAAATGCTTGTTCAATATTACTTGCTTCCTTCACTTAGTATAAGTTTTTATTTTAATGAATTCTCTTTTAAAGAGCAAAAATATACCTCATCACTTAATCCCTCCCCAAAGCCTATACCAAGTTTTTCAGGAGCATTAAGCAGCATAGCAAAAGAGGAACTTCTTAAAATTTACTGATATATAAATAAATTAAATCCACTAAATCTTTATCATAACCATATATCTCACCCCCCCAAAAAAAAACATTTTCCGATGAGAATTCCTTCTATTGATTTTTACTTCCAAGCCCAATTTTGCTAGTTAACCTAGTTAAAATGGTTTCTAAAGTACAAATATTTGACCAAAGGCATAGTGACTGCAAAAGCTGCTAATCTCCTGATAGCTACACCAACCGACAAACGCTAATTAAAATGCAAAAGGAGTGAAAACGCATCATGGTCACTTAACATCAGTTTCCAAGCAGTGTGTAAAGAGTAGAGTAAGAAACCAGAGGTGTTAAAGATTTTATTTTTCTGACCAAGAAAGGTCAGATATAGTGCATCAGAATGCTGCATCTTAAGAAAATCATTATTTTAATGCTGAGATCCCAGTGAATAGAATAGCTTTCAAATATTAAAATCTCTGTGGTAGGCTCTGACCTCAGAATAACAAGAAAATGACAGGCGCTCATTTTTCCACATATAAAAATGACACTTATTGTAAGGTCATTATATAAAAGGCCTATTTCCCCTTCATGAAATAAATAATTATACCACTGATTCAATATGCTTGCCAGCATGTCTACATGTGGTTTGAGTGGTTATTTCAATTACCTAAATATAGAAAAGAACTAATACCTACAAACTTAAAAACTATGGTCCAAGTGGCCCGTAGCCCTTGTGTATCATTTTTTCCCCCTGGCAAATCACTTTCACTGCTTCTTCAAGAACCCCGTAAGTGTTCTATTTATACACACGGTGCTTCACTGATCACATCCAGAGGACCGGGTGTACTTTGTTTTAAAAAGTAAACAGTTGGTTAAATAGATAGGTGACTGTATTGTAAATGATATGGGAATATTGTCTAATCCTGCTGGAAGGATGCCTTCTTTAAGAAATCCTAAGAGAGGTTAAAGTAAAAGTGTTGAAAGGAGAAAGGGACGAGGTGACTATTTGTATTACGGAAATGGTTCCCAGTAGAGTGCTGTGAAAGCCAGCCTTCAACATGGCCCTCAATGATTCCCACTGCCTGGTATAACTCCCTGTACAGTTCCTTCCCACACTGTATCAGGGTTGGTCTATGTGATCCAGAGAGTACTGCAGAAGTGACAATATGTCAATTCCAAGATTGGGTTATAAAAGACATTAAGGCTTCTGTCTTGGCTGTTCTCACCTTCACTCTTTCTTGGATCACTTGATTTGGTAGGAACCAGCTGCCATTTTGTGAGCACACTCACCTAGAGAGGCCCCAAGGGTGGAATAAAACCCTGAGGAATAAAACCTAGAGGTCTCTAGATAGCAGCCATGAGTGAACTTGGAAGCAGATTTTCCAGCCAAGCTTTCTGATCACTGTAGCTCTATGGGGTAGGGTAGGCAGGAAGACTTGGTGAAGAAGGGGAGACTCAAGCTGGTAGGGAAGATTTGTATCAGAGTATCACACAATGACCCTGTGGGGGGGAGTTTTGTTTGGGCCACACAGTGTTCTAAAATTTGGCAATTCCCATGAGAATACCTGAATTTCTAGCTTTGCTTGAGAGGTAGGACCATCTAATAAATTCAGATTCTCCCTCATCACAGCTACCCCTTCTAGGGACATGAGACATGCTTATCTCCACCATGCCCTGTTGTCCTGTGCCCAGTCTACATGACTCATTTCCCTGACCTGTCAGCTCCTTCTAAGTAAGCATTATTGATAAGGTTGGAATTATGTGGGACTGCAAACAAAGGCTGGACATGACTAGGTAAATATTAAGTCTTGGCTCTATTGTTTTTACCCTACCTGTCTTACACACGTGTATTTCCTTAGTGGCCCCAGATATTTGGGTTAAGGGCTCCTGATGTGGATAAATGGGGAGCATCTAGTGGATATAGAACTGTCTTTGGAGGCAAACGGATCCATGTAATTAAGAACAGCATGCTTAGGTTGCCTGGGTGGCTCAAAGAGTTGAGCCTCTGACTCTTGATTTCGGCTCAGGTCATGATCTCAGGGTTGTGAAATCGAGCCCCGCATGGGGCTCCTCACTCAGCGGGAAGTCTGCTGGAGATTCTCTCTCCTTCTCCCTCTGCTCTTCCCCTCGAGCTCTCTCTCTGTCTAAAATAAGTAAATAAATCTTAAAAAAAAAAAAAAAGCATCATGCTTGGTTATGGGCTAAGAAGTAGGTGAGGTCATAGTGGGGGAAAAGCTACGATCCAGTCCTTTTGTTCCTGCCTGTTAAAGTGGAAGAAACCAACTTTCCCTTCTTCCTGTGCCTCCTAGATTACTTGTTTACCTTCCTGTATATTCCTCTCCCTTCCAGCACTGTTCCTAGTGTACACTACGGCCCAGCCTCCTCTGGGTAAATATGTTGGGGTGGAAGGCGGAGAAGGAGACACTACACAGACTGTTCTGTCACCCCCAAAAGCCAGGCCTGGCTTTTTCACACTCCTGGGTGTGGGGGGACTGGAAGGGGTTAAACAAGAAGCTGTGGAGGGCGGGGTCTGAGCTTGGGGAAGACCAGGTTGGAAAGGCAGCTGGGCAACTGTGTCGGGGTTGGGAACACAACCAGAACCCAAACTAACCTGGCTCTGGTGGAGGGGAAGGTTATAAGGCACTCTAAAAGGAATTTCTGTTGATTTGGGGACATTTTTCCCCCCGCACAAATTTTCAGAAGAGGCTCCTCACAGAGAGGTATAATGTCTAGACAAATAGATGGGCACAGTTATATATTTAACTAGTCAATTAATTCAAAACTGACAACTTCTATGAACTTCTGTGTACTTGAGAACAATGTCCATTTTGACACATTTTAACCTTATTCTAAGTGAGAAGCCTATCTCATTTACCTAGATGGGTAAAATGTACTTAGTGGTCACTAAGAAGTGTGCCATTAATTAGACAAGGTCATCAATCATAAATTAAACATGAAAAATCAGAAATTTAATGTCTTATATCTCTTTGACACGGTATTTTTTTTTCTCAAATTCATTCCTTTGTTCGCTAGAAATAGCCTGATATACAGTAATATGCCCAAATAGCTGCACAAGAGGGAAGTGATATGTAGAACCAGATTGAAATCTGGAAGCAACAAAATCAGTAGTTTCTGTGTATACAGGAATGTCAAATTATCTGAAAGCCTCAAAGGCATATCCATGGACTGTGAGGAGGCAAACATAAACATACACTATGAAGCCCTTTCAACTCGAATGCCGGATTTTCTCTTTTTTTGAAACTTCCAGTTTACCATGTTAATATTCATAGGCAATTCCCACTTGTAGAAATACCGCATCTGGTGGAATGCCAGTTTAGCAAGATGCTCTGTAAAGAAAGAGCTTGTGATCAAGTCAGTCTGGGAGCACTGCCCTAGTCCCATATTTGTTTGAACTTGAGAAATGATAGAAAGGAAAATGTGAAGACATTGTCCATCATAACCCATGGCATTCCTGTCGTGAGAGCCCATAAAAAGAATGGTGCATAAAACTTGGGGTTAAGGAGAGCTGTGCTTTTCCAAACCAAATGGTATGTTCTATCTTTTAGTCACTTTGACTCTTATAGACTTTATAGTCTTATAGACTTTCATCTTTGGCCAATAGAAAGTTCAGAGGCAAATTTATAACCCACTTCTAATTAACCTATAGGGCCTTACAGAGTGCATTTCTGACCAACTTCACTTTGTCATTATTTTCTCTTTGCCCTGAGAGAATCTGTAATCTCTAGGAAGAATCTAGATTCTTTAATCCTAGCACACCTTACATTCTTTCTAGAAACAAAAGAAAGCAAGAGTGGAAAGAGAGGAAGATGGTGGGGGGGGGGGAGAGGGAGAAAATGGGATACAAAACCGGACAATCGCAATTTACTGGGATCCTACTTTGTGTTAGGTGTTGTTCTAACTCTTTACATGTATGAGTTTTAACTTTTTTTAAAAGATTTATCTATTTACTTGAGAGAGAGAGCACATGAGTGGGGGGAGGGGCAGAAGGAGAGGGAGAGACAGAATCTCTAGCAGACTCCCTGCTGAGTGTGGAGCCTGACTGGGGGCTTGATCCCATGACCTTGAGACCATGACCTGAGCCAAAACCAAGAGCCAGGCGCTCAAATGACTGAGCCACCAAGGCGCCCCTATATGTATAACTCTTTACATGTATCTTCCTAATAATCCATGAAGTTAAGAGCCCCATTTCATAGGTAACAGCAATGAGGCATAAAGAAATGGGATAACCCACCTAAACTAGCATGGCTGGTGGAGGCAATGTTCGGATTCAAACCCAGGCAGGCAGGCTCCAGAGCATCCACTGTACAAAATTAATGAATAGATTAAAGGGTATGGCCTTCACTCTACACTGGTTTACTCTTATCCTTCAACCTTTGGTTAACTCCTAGACCAAAAAAGTTTTCTTTTTTTCTTTTTTTAAGATTTATTTATCTATTTGAGAGAGAGAGAGAGAGAGAGCACGAGCAGGAGGAGGGGCAGAGGGAAAGAATCCCAAGCAGACTCCCCACTAAGCACGGAGCCCAAAGAGGGGCTTGATCGCATAACCCTGAGACCATAACCTGAGCCAAAATCAAGAGTTGGATGCTTAACTGACTGAGCCACCCAGGTGACCCAAAATGAGTTTATTTCCAAATCATGTTGATCTGGCACTGATAGCCTCTAATCCTAAATGATAGCACAGTGAGCAATGGGAGATGCTACAAGGAAATTATGAGCCAGGACCTGACTTAATTGTTCTTAAGGGGGATGAGTTCATGAAGGTTTTGCTATTGTTTTTGGGTGTTGTCAAATGTCAATAGTAACTGTCTTTCTCCTTTATAGGTAGCCAGACACACAGCTAGGTCTGGTGGGCTGGAAAGTGAAGGGTGAGGTGGGGGATCAGGGGCAGAAAGGTCCGTGATAGGAAACTATTCCTGTTTATCATTTACTGAGCTAGTCTGAAGATGTACTACCCCTCTGACTATCTAAGAAATCTGTGAGCATTTTATGCAAAGGGAAGGGATTCTGGAAACTCCTAGGGCATATTTTGAGACCTGAAGTGTGAAGAAGTCAGTTTGAAGTAAACAGCATCTAGTTCCTCTGGGGAAAAAATCTGAATGAGACAAATCTTGGCAACTAAGAAAAATACTATTACTATTGAAATGGATCAGACCCAAACCAAGCCAAACACAAAGCAAAATAAAATAAAATGGTGACTTTTTATACTCAGAAATAAAGACAATGAATGCCACTGAAAAGTTAAAATCCTCCACACCTCTGCTGTACATCAATGGCCAACAACAGCCCCACACCCCTAGGACCAAAAGACCTCTGTGGGACAAATGTTCCTCAAAGTCTTTGTGGTATTAAGAAAAGGACTCTTAATCTCATTACACTGTCAACAAGTTCCCAGTTAATCAGTGTCCACATTCATTTGGTGTTAGCCTGTTATACTCATGCTTGCAATTAAACGCCACAAGGTCCAAATCAGCTTAAATGAGTTGTTCCCCCTCCCCCGCCCATGGCTGAGTTACCAGCACGGCAGTACAACCTGGGTAAAATATATCATAATTAATTACAAGAAACCTGAAGAGAACCCATTTCATGAGTCTGCATGGTTTATTTAATGGATTAAAAATAAAATACTATTAACAATAAATACTCCTGACCCCAAATAACTATTTAGTTGACATTAAAAATGTTTCAATCACATAATAGGTTTTTAAAAATTAAGCAGCACATTTGCTTAGCAGACTGTATGGACAAGATTAACAAGTAGTTCTATGTGACCAGATGATTTTTAAAAAATTGATCCTTGATATCTTTCTTTCATAAAGGTGCTTCTCTAAAGCCTAGTCAATCCAGAAAAAAATCACCCAAATAAAGGTTTACAAAATTAACATAAATATTGATGTGAACTAGCTTGAACTCTGCTGTTTTACTGTTTGACATTTGACCACAATTTCCCAGCTTATGCATCCCTCATAAACATATGTTAGTAGCTGCTTCCTAAAGGCTGCCTGTTAGTAAAGACTCTTAATTGTAAGTCTACAGAAATGTCTTAAAATCCATTAGCCCCAATATTTCTCTATTAAAGACATAACAATTAGAGTCTCACATTTATTTGAGGCATTTCAAAATTTGTTATCAGAAGGCATTAGAACTATTTTAGCATTTAAAGGGTTTCAAAATTAAAGATAAACATCTCATGATTAATGATCATTCCGAGAGAAAGCTTTGGTAAGTCTCCATCCTCCTTAATTTTTTGAGTATTATTCTTTAAGCCCTGGGTTGCCTCAGCTGAATTTCACCAAACTTTTGCATATCAATTGCTCATTTTCAGCAATATCCAGGCTATGCCCCTTGCCATTTGTGGACCTGCCTAAGCAGGTCTTTCTCAAAAGATTTGAGAAAAAAAAATTTTCATTCACTCAGTGAACGTTAAATCCTGGGCACTGGGCAAGGTTGAGGTCAAAGGGTGAATAAGACCTAGTCCCTGGTATAATTACTCTTAATTAGGAAAGGAATATGTTAGAATTAATTATTTAATTTTCACTTTCGACATTCCATTTCTCATGTTAACTTTAGATATGCTCACATTAAAAAATGCAGTCTATGAAACGGTCTACTATGTAGAGTGACTGTCATGTGGGGAATGAATGCTGGAAATTTTTCAGCTCTTCCCATCCTTAATGGCCTGTAAGCCCAACAAACAGAAGAATGTGGTTCAGACTGCATCCACACACTTTCTTAAGAATTTACGGAAATGTACTGTCTTTATCTATATGTGAATAGTTCCAAGGCACCAAAGGACCCTAGCTGTGATCATTCATGCTCTATCGGAACTGAAACCCAATTTTAGACGTGTTTACATATTCAATTTCCCAAAGCCCTTGAGAAAAATTATTCCTAAGAAGGCTAAAATGTGGATGATTCTCATTAATTGATAATGATATCTTACAGCACATGTCACTTCCCTTTTCTTGCCTTATTGAGGATATTTAATACAGAGAATCCTTGTTTCATGATTGAATAACTGGTGAATTCCTATTGCTCATCAGCTTAAAGGTCAGGGGTTATGCTGGTTAGTCACGCTTATGAACCCAAACAGGACAGACCCACCTCCTAGGATGAGGCATGGAACAACTAATAAAATTGACCAAATACCAGAGAAACAGTAAATAAAGAGTGTCGTCAAAGCATGGAGAACCTGCTTGGTACCTAACTAGTTAGGCCAGACCCATTTACGAGTTTCCTTATAGAAACAGATGTTTTGGGGCGCCTGGGTGGCTCAGTCATTAAGCGTCTGCCTTCAGCTCAGGTCATGATCCCAGGGTCCTGGGATCGAGCCCCACATCGGGCTCCCTGCTCTGCTGGAAGCCTGCTTCTCCCTCTCCTGCTCCCCCTGCTTGTGTTCCCTCTCTCACTGTGTCTCTCTCTGTCAAATAAATAAATAAAATCTTTAAAAAAAAAAAGAAACAGATGTTTAAATACAACAAATACAGCAAATTTTAGTCCAGAACATTCTGAATATTAGCAAAATTGTTTATGCATAGTAGACACGCCAACTGGTTTTTATTGAACATCAATATTTACTGTCATTGGGGTATTATTGACTCTGGTTTCTCGTTGGTCAATATTTTCCTTTAGAAAAGCATCTCAGACTTTCCTTCCTCTGTACCTTTGTTTAAGTGGTTCCCTTCACCCAGAATGCCTTGTCCTTAAGTCCCACTTAATATTACTCACTGTCCAGAACCCAGGCCAAACTTTACCACTCCCCTCATGAAGGTTTCCCTAATCTTTTTTTTTAAGGTTTTATTTATTTATTTGTCAGAGAGAGAGAGAGGAGAGCACAAGCAGGGGGAGCAGCAGGCAGAGGGAGAAGCAGGCTCCCCTCTGAGCAGGGAGCCCCATGTGGGATTCTATCCCAGGACCCTGGGATCATGACCTGGGCCGAAGGCAGACGCTTAACTGCCTGAGCCACCCAGGCATCCTGGTTTCCCTAATCTAGCAACAGGAAATGAATGCTCTCTTCTTGGACTCCCATAGAACTATCCTTGCAACATGATTACAGTATTCAGAGTCACTCTAAGTTATACGTGCCAGCCCAACATTTATTGAAATTCATCTTTATTAGACTGTAAAGGCCTTGAGAGCAAACCAGGGACTGCACTTTATTCATAGTTACCTATTCAGAAGTCTTAGCACAAGGAACTGCACCTAGCAGAAAAAATATTTGTACCTACATATCCATGCTCTAAGACGAAAGAGTGCAAATAAATGTCATAATGTACTTCACACCAAACACTAATTTTAAACAATTGTAAAAATTCATTCACTCATTCATTCATGATTTTTTAAACATTCACCTTTTGCCAGGCACTATGTTAGGAGTTAGAGGCTTAGTGGAGAATAAAACAGTTCTAGTCTCCTGGACTTTACATTCTGATGGTAAAAAAGACGATAAAGAAACATGGACAATGAAGTCAGGCAGTGATGTGTGGAGTAAGGCGAAAATGAAAGAGATAGTACTTTAGACAGAGTAGTCAGGGAGGAGCTTTCTGAGGAGGCCACACTTGAATGGAGTGAGTGTACGTCATGTGACTATCTGGGAGAGGAGCTTCTGGCCAGAAGAAATAGTAAAAACAGAGACTCTGGGGCAAGAACATGCTAGGCATTTTTGAGGAACACATAAAAAAGAGAAGTAGAAATTATGGTTAGACGGAAAAGTGGCCAGATAATAGAAGGCCTTCTGGACCACACGCAGCAGTGACTGGATTTTATGTCAATGGGGCAGTCTGATCAGAGGATGACTTAATCTGAGTTAAATTTTCAAAGCATCACTCTGGCTCTAATAAGGACAGAAAAGATAATCCTGGTGTCCTTGTAGAAGGGGGAGGCAATAGGAGGCTACTATGGCAGCCCAGGATGGAGGTGTGGGTGGCTTGGATCAGAGTGGAAATGGCGGTGGTAGAGACAACCAGACATGGAACATCATTTGAAGGTGGAACCTCTAGAATTTGCTGATAGAGTGGATGTGAGGCTTGAGATAGAGGGAGAGGAACCCAAGCTGGCTCCAGGGTTTTGGTTTGAACAACTAAATGGAAGTTATTACCAGAAACCGAGATGGAGGATGGGGGAGGGGAAGAGCAGAATGGTGGGGGAAGCGAAAGTTCTGTTCAGGACACAGAGAGGTTGAGCCAACAAAGAGCATTCAGCTGGACATGCTGAGTAGGTAGCTAGATATATGCCTGCAGCTGGAGACACAAATGTGAAATTTATGGGGATATAGCTGCAATCCATTAACATATACACGTGCTTTCACGGGTATAAGGTTAAAATTAACTGGTATACTTTTAAGCCCACTTAAAACCTATTAAGGCACACTGAATTTTAAAAATAAAGTTTAATCTGTTGCCTACCATATCAACAGTTAACCCTAATCCCAAAGGCATAAATAAGCATGCACATTTTGGGCAAACTTTAATCATAAAAAAGAATAAAGTATAGTCTACCATGAATATTTCAGCAAATAGTCATGTGAAGGAACATGAATGTTTAATTTAGACATCACCTCTGTCACTGTATGTTAGATAGCATGTCTGTGATTTCCTCTGGAAATTCCAAAATGCAGTCAAGTTTTTCCATGTGTAACTTAAAGTGATTTTCTTCACTATGTAGTCATCTTTCTTTTTTTTATTCCTCATCCCCCAGCCCCAAGCTGTACCACACAGAATGCTTAAAAGAATAAAAATCCTTAAAATATTTTTAAATAAAAAAAAAGTTTATATTGTCTTGGCCAGCTTTGTGCCACAGACTCAATGGAAAAGCCAGCCCAATATAGGTACCTACTCAATGCATATTCTTACATACATGTGGTAAAAGAAAGATTTGGGGGAACATGACGATTTTAAATAAAATTAGCTAATTCTGCCCATATGTACAATTCTCTCAAAGAACAATTCCTCTCACTTATTTTCAAGTGAGGCTGTTAATAATAGTAAGAAAAAAAAATGAATGGAAAATTCGCCTGTCCCAATTATGACTGGTCAACTCAAAAGACACAATCTATGTTAGGAAAGAAATAAAAAGTGAAGAAAGGATACAGTTCCTGGTCACCCGAGGGTGGGTGGTTGCAACAGCCCTCCCCAGTCTCCATGTTGATTCAGCTGGATCATTCTTTTTAAAGCACTGCAGATTAGCTTCCTATTGTTGCTGTAGCCAATAACCACACACTTAACGGTTTAAAAGGACACAAATTTATTCTCATATAGTTTTGGAAGTCAGAAGTCCGACATGGATCTCCCTGGACCCAAATCAAAGTGTTGTCAGGGCTGTGTTCTTTGTGGAGGCTTTGAGGGGAGAATCGGTTTCCTGGCTTTTTCCAACTTCTAGAGGTCACCCACACTCCTTGGCTTGTGTCGCCTTCCTCCATCCTCAAAGTGAGGAGCACAGTATCTTCAAACCGCTCCCTGTCTGCTCTCTGCTTCTATCGTCACACCTCCTTCTCTGCCTCTGACACCACCTCTTAAAAGGACCTTACTGATTCCATTGGGACCACCAAACAATCCAGGATGATCTATCTTCCCATCTCATGATCATACACATCTGCAAGGTCCCTTTTGCCATGAAGATAACATATTCACAGGACATCTTGGGGGGAGAAGGGCAATATTTTATCTACCACACATTGTTTTCAAATATTTCATTTCTCAGAAATGTTTTACAACTGCAGTGGTTAATAACTAGGGCTCTGGAGTCAGCCAGCCATGGATTTAAAACTTGCTTCCTTACAAACTCTGTTCTGTGACCTTGGACATGATCCTTAGTTTCTCTAAACCTTAGTTTCTGATTCTATAAAATGAGGACAATAATAGTATCTACTTCATAATGATAATCAGGTAATGAATGAGAAACACATAGCATCATTAATTCTTTAAATATTTACTTGATCTCTATGTGCCAGGCCCTGCACTGGGATATTATTCTTTTTGAGTACAGAACAAAGTCTCTCTAGTATTGAAAGTACTCCACAAAGGCTTTCTCCTCCAGTGCTTATTGGCTGTCCACTTATTGGCATTTATCATAAACTGCTTTGTCCTAATATTTAACTTCACACACACACACACACACACACACACACACACACACACATACTGGAGGACTATATCTACCCTAAGCCCTGGCTCTACTTATTTATTTATTTATTTTTAAAAGATTTTATTTATTCATTTTGAGAAAGAGAGAGAGCGAGAGAGCACAAGTCAGGGGGAGGAGCAGAGGGAGAGGGAGAAGCAGATTCCCCACCAAGCAGGGAGCCCGATGTGGGGCTCGATCCCAGGACCCTGAGATCATGACCTGAGCCAAAGGCATACTCTTAACTGACTGAGCCACCCAGGTGCCCCTCTATTTAAAAATAAATAATAAAGTCAGTCCACTTTGACTTTCTAACACCCACCCAACACCACAGAGGGTCACATTCTGGCTGCTTGCTTCTCTAGCCTAATATGCTGTTACCCTAACAGACCCCTTCCGTGTGGCCTGTTTCCTACCTTACTATAGCCTCACTGAGTCCTACTCAGCTAGCTGCTTCTCATTTCAGGCCTTTTCAGGCATTCAAACCTTGGCTTTCCACAGTGGCCTTGACCTCCTGTCTCTCACTCTTGTTTCTCAGGGAGGTTTCTAGATGGGTGGCTCTTGCTTTGGGTCCAGATCCTCAAAACATAGTCAAAGAGTGACTGCTGGTTTTGAAGAAAGGGTGAATGGAAGTGAATGAATGAAAGATGGAATAGAGTTGAATCTTACTGCAATCCAGCTTCTTGTTATTACTAAGTCAGATATAATATAGGTGGATTCTTTCCTCTCGAAAATAAGATCATTTCACAAAAGGAAAGCCAGAGAAAACCAGATAAGCCCAATTCACGAATGAATATGTAGCAGGCCTTTCCTTATATACCAGCATTACTGAGAGGGTATATAGTATATAGGAAATCAATCACGAGTCCAGGTTATTTAAAAGAATGGGAGCTTTTCCATCTGACACCTAATGGCGGCAGCAATAATACAAAATAAGCTTTTAAAAATTGTTCCCCATTGTTCTCCATTATTTGGATCTTTGATGTATCCTACATTATGAGCTATCAAAGCAAGGCAATACATCCAACGGAGGGAACACCACTAATGAAGGAAACATTAAAAGGTTATGCTTTCTCCCCATTACTTTTGTCTTCTTTGCAAATGGTTTTAAAGGTCATTTTTAAAAATAGCCTGCAAGGCTACAAAGGCCTCTAAATATTTAAATAACACAATGCAGTTTATTTTTACATAGTGTTCTAAATGCACATCACAAAATGCTTCACAGAAATGTCAGTCAAAGGCTAAAGAGAATAGAAAGATACATTTGAAGACGAAACAGAAGGAAAACAATAGTTCAGAAGAGAGGGAAGAGGCCTTTCAATAAGTGGTACATAAACTAGTTACGTACGTGAACATGCACCTGTATGGTTTGGATAATTAGACCTCAGAGACCAAAGAGAGAAAAGGGTTAAACTGGAGACAGTCCAAAATCAAGGAAGGAGGAAACTTGAATATTGGTCTTGGATCTTTGAATGCTAGCTTGATAATGTTCTCTGAAGAAAGCAACTAGACGAAATCACTTTTTTTTTTTTTTTTTTTTGAGCATTTACTACATGCCAGGCTCTGTGCTCGGTATTTTTTGTTATCTCATTTAGTCCTCACAGGCTGGGCTATCCCTGGAACACCTACAGACAGGTAAACAGATCCCCAGAGGTTCAATAATTCTCAGAGGTAATAGAAGTGGTGGAGTCCAGACTTTCTTCCATATCTGTTTCATTCTCAAACCTCCAATTCAAGTTAGCTTCAAAGAATGAGAACCAGACAACAGCCCAAGGAGTAAAACCATAAAGGAATTAGAAGGAAAATATGAGTTTGTTTTTGATCTTACTTATGGCAGGGAAGGCTTCTCTGAGTGGAAATTCAAAGGGAAAAATAATAAAAAAAAGAAAAATTTAATCATATCAAATTTAAAATTTTAGTACTTGATGAACAGAAGAAAAAGCCTGCTGACAAATTTGAAAAAAGTATGCCACAAACATGACACACAAAACAGTTACTAGGAGAGCTCTTATGTAAATCAAGAGGAAAAACACAAACATATCAACAGAAAAAAATTAACTTTCAAAGAAAAAATAAGCAAAAGAATTACAACGATTAATAAACATAAGAGAAAATATCAGCCTTACTAGTGATAAAGAAATGCAATAAAAACCACAAACACATTTTCGCTCAGTGTGAGTGAAGGTTTAGGAAAGAAAAATTAAACTATGATAGCTTTATAGAGGACAGTTTGTTATTACATATAAAAGACTCATGGAAAGGGGCGCCCGGGTGGCACAGTCGGTTGAGCGTCTGACTCTTGGTTTTGGCTCAGGTCATGATCTCAGGGTTGTGGGATGGAGTCCCATGTTGGACTCTGCACTTGGCATGGAGTCTGCCTGAAATTCTCTCTCTCCCTCTCCCTCTGCGCCTCCCCCCCCCACTCGTGCTGTCTCTCTCTCTCTCTCTCTCTCAACTAAATAAAATCTTTAAAAAAAATTGTGAAAATGTCTATGTTCTTTGGCCTAGCAATTCCACTCTTGGGAATATACCATTAAGAAATAACCAGAAATTTATGTAAAGAAATATGAACAAGTATCCCTATGCAACGAATAGCAAAAAATTTAAAGTCAGAATGTCTAGTAATAGGGGTCAGGTTAAATAAATTTATGGTATACTCATAGGATGCAGTAGTAGACAGACCTTAATTTTTATTTCTCAACAGAATATTTGATGATATGGAAAAATCTTCATATTCTATTAATTTTTTTACAGCAGGCTTAAAAAAAAGTGATCTATATTTCAGGGGTTACTAACCTAAATGCTTACAGAGGATGGTAACAAATGCACAGTGTTACACAACCAAGTTTTTAAAAGGGCAGCCACATGTCCTTATAAGTGTGGTCACACATACACACATCCACCACCTTATGACCCTTTAATATTTACCAAAAAATATTTAGAATGGTTGGTGGGACTATGAGTAAGTTTCATTCTCTTTTGTGTGGTTTTTCTATTTTTCCTAAATTTTTATATGAAAAAAAAACCCTTCACTTTTTAAAAAGATTTATTTATTTATTTTTCAGAAAGCGGGAGGGAAGGAAGGAGAGAGAGAGAGAGGGAGAAAGAACGTGTGGGGGAGGGGTAGAGGAAGAGGGGGAGAGAGAATCTCAAGCAGACTCCCCACCCAGCATGGAGCCCTACCTGGGGCTCAATCTCATGACCCCGAGATCATGACCTGAGCTGAAATCAAGACTCAGACGCTTAACCAACTAGGCACCCCAAACCCTTCACTTTTATAATCACAAAAAATTTTAAAAAATGTTATGTTATTTCTATGTGAAATAGAAAAAAAAAGACAATCAGCTCCAACCTGCTTTTAGACAGAAACACTGACCCCAACCCACTTGGAGGAGGCTTTTTCTGTCCTGTTTGTAGGGCTCCCTCTGCAGAAAGGGACTTCACTGCCCGCACTTCACAAGCCTGTCTATCCTCTGACCACGACCCCTGAAAATGCACTGTAAATGCCAAACTGGTGGTTCTCAGTCTTCACTGGCATCAGAAGTAGCCGAGGAGCTTTTAAAAATACTGTTGCTTATACCTCACCCTGGAGGTTCTGATTCAATTGGTCTGGGATGGGGCCCAAACATTAGTAATATTTCAAAGCTCTTCAGTTGATTCTAATGTTGAGCCAGGGTTGAAAACTCCTGGTCTGACCTCAACTCTTCAGACCGCAGACTCATTTCACTTCTCATTGCATCCTTTAAGAAGATGGGAAAGAAGACCATCCCCACTCTTGATATAAGATGTCCGTCCCTATTTCTAATCTATTTGAAATCACCGCTATGCAGTCTCTCCTTTAAGCGGAATCAATCTTAATTGTTACTTTCTTTCTTCAGATACCATACAATCCTTCCTTTGATAAACACTTGATTATAAAGTACTACACCCCAGCACTAGAACCCTTTCCTTCGTGACACTTAACCAAGTCTAATTTTAGGTTTACCTTTCGGGTTACTTGATTAATATCTTCCTTTTCTCCACTGGACTGTCAGCTCCATGAGTGTAAGAACAACATCTGGCTTTATTTCCCATATAGCCCCATAATTTGCAGATTAAGTAAATGTAGTGGGCACCATGTCCATCCATTTATAGATTGTCTGAGGATGACATTCAGAATGCAACATTTATGGATCGGGCACCTACTGTGTACAAAGTACTATGTGAAATAGTGTGTGGATATAAACCAAAACAAAGACTCCAAGTGCTATGTAGGGAAGAGATGAAGGCAAACAGCTAAATTCAACACCAAGCTTAATGAAGAAATGCCATCGGAGAGGCACAGAAACCCAATGACATTGGCAGACGAAGTGATTTTTCTTACTGGGACTTCCATGGAAGCCTTCATGGAGGAAATGCCATTTGAGCCAAGCCTTAGAGGATGAACAGGTAAACAGAAAGCATGAAGAAAGGGCATTTGCTGCTATAACAAATTACCTCAAACTTAAACTTATGGCTTAAAACAACACAAATTTATTATCTCACAGTTTGTTTTTTTTTTAAGGATTTATTTATTTTAGAGAGAGAGAGAGAGCACATGAGCAGGGGCAGGGGCAGAGGAAGAGGGAAAAAGAATCTTAAGCAGGCTCCATGCTCAGTGCGGATCCCAACTCGGGGCTTGATCTCATGACCCTGAGATCATGACCTGTGCCGAAATCACGAGTCAGACGCTCAACCGACTGAGCCACCCAGGCGCCCCTATTATCTAAGAGTTCTAAAGGTGAGAGGTCCAGGTGGGCATGACTGCTTCTTCTGCTCTGCAGCCTACAAGACCAAAATCAAGGTGTTGCCTGGGCTGTGTTCACTTCTGGAGGTTCCAGAGAAGAATCCACTTTGAAACTCATTCAGGTTGTTGGCCAAATTCTGCTTCCTTCCTGTTCTACAACCGAGGCCCCTGTCTCTCTGTTGGCTATCAGCCAGAGATCTCTCTCAGCCCCTTATGCTCTTTACTCCTCATCACATTGCCCACTCCACCTTTAAACGAGCAAAGGTACTCTGAGTCCTCCTTATAATTCAGATCTCTCCAACTTCTCCTTCGGCTGGATCTCCTCTGCCTCTAATCAGAGAAAGTTCTTTTCTTTAAAGAGCTCATATGATTAGATTGGGCTCACCAGGTTACGGAAACTCTCCCTATCTTAAGTTCTGTAACCTTAATTACAACTGCAAAGGCCCTTTTTTCATGTATTATAAAATATTCTCAGGTTCCAGAGATTGGGCAATGGACATGTTTGGGGGCCATTCTGTCCACCAAGTAATGTGCAGGATAGTCCAGATGATATGGTTGGAGCATAGATGTTGGGAGATAAGGGGAAGGAGCTTGAGGGCCTTAAATACCAGGCTGAAATATCTGGATTTTTATCTTGCCAGCGAGAGGCAGTAAAGGCTTTGAGGAGGTAAAATTCATATAATAAAGAAATATGAGTTGTTTCTGAAAGCTAACCCTTGTAACATAATTCTGAGGAAACAACAGGAAGCCTAGTTCTTGTGCTTTATATGCTCAGCACATTGCATGCTCCTCTACCATCACAGCCCCAAACAGAGCTATGTTAGCCGAAGTGAATTTTTCCGTGAGTTGTGCCTATCTTTCTGTATACTAAATATTCTGGCTGAATCTTCTGTTCTTGCTTCCAATCTCTGGTCTAAGGCAATAAATAAGTTATATGTATTTATATATATATCCCCAGTACTCTACTCTCCCCTTTAGAACTTTCTCTGATTCATTAAACATACCTTTCCATTATCAGCTCTGAACAAGAAAAAAATCCTTAATATCAATTCACCCATATACAAGTTTTTGAGTGGCTACCAAATTGCCTATCATGCTAAACATCAAGAAACAGGG
This sequence comes from Callorhinus ursinus, assembly GCF_003265705.2. Lineage (NCBI taxonomy): Eukaryota > Metazoa > Chordata > Mammalia > Carnivora > Otariidae > Callorhinus > Callorhinus ursinus. The sequence continues at coordinate 8,730,120 of NW_027397082.1, forward strand.
CTAGGACTCAAAATAACTCTAATAGAGATTTGGGTAAAAACGTCTGAGTGGAAAAGTAAGCCAGGTTCAGTTACTGAGTTCATATTCTAAGTACAAAAATATTGTGTCATGAAAACTAGAGATCTACTCTTAAATAGCACCCTAACATTAAGGTTTGGCCCTTCAATCCCTATACACATTAAATCTATAAAAAGGAAGAAAACTATAAATCACCAAGTTTAAGGAAATGCACATTGCAATTGTCATGAAATAAATTCGGGCTTTTGTAACATAAAATTTTCTCTCTTCTGACTTAATACTCATGTGTGTTGTAATAATTCCTGGTCAAGAATGCAGATTCTGATATCAGACTGCTAGTTGAAATCCCTGTTCTACCATTTTCCAGTAGTGCTACGTTTGGCGAATTACCAAGCTCCCCGTGGCCTCCTCGCTATAAAGGGGGACAAAAATAATACCGACTTCGGCGGGGTTGTTGTGAAGACTTCATACCTGTCAAGCACTTAGAACAATGTCTACACATAATGAGTGCTTGACACATGTCAGCTATTATCATTACTATTATTTTTAGATATGTCAGATGTTACGCTCTGCAATTCATTTCCCCTCCTCCCCCCCCCACCCATTTATTAAGAGGAGAGGGGTTTTAGTTTTAGGAAGACAAACCAGTTCTCAGAAACGGTAAGGCAAACAAAATAGTTCTCTTAGAAGCAAAGATCTTCAACATTTGCAACTTCATTTTTATAAAACTTTGAAAAGAAAAAAACACGATGAGGAAGCAAAGAGTAGAAACATGTAAGGAAAGTGGTTATAGGAAACTGCACTGAGGCTTTCCACTGAAATAAATACTTCCATTTCTGCCAGGAACTGTGTTCTGCAAGTGAGTAAAGGTGTCAGGAGAGGTAAGAAAGCTGGACAAAGCCTGGAATAAAGGAGCAATGTGATTAAACACAATCGTGACACAGTGATGACGTGCACGGAAGTTAATGCCGTCAGTTGAGAGAAAGTGTTGAACACACATTACGGTGCATGAAAGGCCCACACAATGACAGCCTATGTGAGGAATACGGACTTGCAAGGCTAATAAAACTTACCTTTCATGCATTTCTACTCCCCACCACTTTCTACCCATGGTTCTAAGACAGACTCAGGAAAGAGCCTGCCTTTAAACCATCCGGAGTGAAACACAGCCTCATCCTTCTTTATGCTCTCAATTTGTAAGGGGGTATTGTCATTCATTTCAAAAGAAATTGTAGAGCAGCTCCACACTGAATAGAGAAACTAATTTTCAAACATGTTCAACATAATATTATCAGTCTTTCACTGAATGACTTCAAACATTCAACAAGTAGGACTTCCCATGAACATGTTATCCTGAAGTAATACTCTGAAATTTATTATAGTTACTACTTTTACTACTGATTTGCTTTAGAAATCAGTCTTTTTTTCTCAAAAGGAAAAAAAAACCTTCATAATGATACACCCTAAATTACAACTATTTTAGAAGAAATGGAAAACTATATTTATTGCTTTTTGCTCCAAAGCCACTCATATTTCCATATATATTTCTGTTGCTTGCCTGCTTTTTCCTTCCCTACAACTAAGTTCAATGTAGAGATGGCCAACACACACTCGCAGCTTAGTTCATGTTAGAAGACACTGCATAAGCTCCTTTAAAAGCCCCATAAAGTTTTCTTTACACAATTTTCCTGCCTAAATCCACCTCATTTTTCTTTCATGACCTCACAGCAGCAGTGGTTTTTAATTTCATTTCAGTGGGAAAGACTTGGCTTTTAAACCTTATTTTACTAAAACCAACAAAGCACAAGTTCGGGATAAACACACACACATACACACATACACACACCCTTCTCCTGCTTAAAACAATGCATTAAGGATATAAGAAAGCATCAGAAGAACTTAAAATAGTTCAGGAATTTGGAGGGAGGGGGAGAAGAAAGGAAGTTTAAAAGTCATTTTCTTTCCATCTTAACATCGAGGGAAAAATAACCTTCAAAAAACCCCATTACATTTTTGTCATACATTTCTATAATTACAGTTATGCCCCTCAGTCCCTAATTCTGAGTATTAATGGTATTTGTACATTTGCTAATTAATCCATTCAAATTATGGGGATAGCCTTGATAATGTGCTCACTGCATTCAGTTCTTTAAGAAATGCAACTTAATGGAAGTAAATGTTCAGCATTTTCTGCCAAGGTATCTTTTGATATCAAATTTCAGGGAATTCCATTTAATGCAGCCACTTCACATGCTCTCCTTCATCAAAAGCTTTATCTTTTTTCTTTTTTTTTTTTCCTCTTCATTAACGTACAACAGTTAGAGCTAGGTACTTTTCTCTCAATTTTCTTTCCGATTCCTTCCCCTTAGTCATACTCGCCCCGATTCTGTGAGCCAGTCTCCTCCCAGCTCTTACTCTGGTATTGTTCAACTTTCCTTCTATCGATGCTGTCAACTCTTTAGGACATACATTGTACTCCTCTGGAGTTTCTATAATTACGACTGCAATAGCACGCACGTGGCAAGTATTAGATGTGTTATATGAATCTTTGGAAAATAGTGTTTACTCAGAACGTTTATAGAGCGAAGGAACCTTGAATACCCTTTTGGAAATGCCAGAAACAGAGAAACAGTATTTTCCCACAAACTGTACTTAATTGAAGCATTCTTGCAACAATGGATTTTAATGCCTATCAAGAGTGTTTGTATTCCATATATAGCATCAGCACCCATCAAAACACAGGACACCCTCCTCAGATCCTAAATCTCATGCCTAAGAAAGTCCGACGAACAAATAACCACGTGAACTTACATATATAAATGGATGGTGCTAGAACAAGCTAAGTTTATGGATGTGGAATTTCTGAGTTTAAAATTTCAAGGTCCCTGAAAGAATAAAACATGGTTGCTGCTAAAAACCACTGGCCATTTTTAGACAACTAAATCACCAGTGGTTACCCTAAACTAAATCACCAGTGGTTACCCTAAAACTAAGTGCCATAATAATAGGATGTGCAAAATGGAGATGTTGGAAATGAAAAATTGTGAATTTGTTTACTTTGGTCTTTTTTACCATGGCTATGAGAGTAACTATTTTGACTTCCGACTCTGTTAAACCACAATTGTTTCTAAGGAGATTGGCGAGAGCAGGAGAGGCAGAGAAAAGTGACAGGAAAAGAGAAAAGGAAAAGACGAAGGAGGGGAAAACAAGCGATCAGAAAGTTGATGTCAAAGACTGGTAATAAAATTATTCCTTCTTTTTGAGATTATAGGTCAGATGCCATCACAACATTATCCATTATCTTATCTGGATGAGGGACTAGCATGTCTCTGTTGAAAAGAATCTGCTTTATTCAGAGCCCCGCAGGAAAACAATAAAGGGGTTTTTATTTTTTGTACCTATTAGGTTCACTTACTCTTATTCATTTCTAACTAATAATGTAAAAACTTCTGCTTCTGCTTATTGGCATGATTAGCAGTTCTAAGAAACAACCTAAAAAAGGGGGTTTATTTCCCATTTTAAAATGAGATGAGTTTATGCCGATAATACAAACAGTCCAGAATAAATAGCAATTTAGGAGCACAGAGCTTCCTTGAATGCTTTTTTGGCTGCGAAAAAGAATGTTGCCACAAAAATCTGTTTTGCATCATCTAAATGCTTGAAACAAGAACACATAATTTAGAAGAAGAAGAAAAAAACGGTGGTGGCCACTTAGCCATAAAGAGCAAAGTCGTGTCAGAAATAGCTTTCCTGTGATATTTTGGTACATTTCTTGTTTTTTTCAGCAATCGACGTAATTATGTGGTTGGAGAGGGCAGTGTTTATCCACATTACCATTTATACACTGTATACAAACAGAGGACTCGACTCCAACAGTCTGATGAACACATGGGTTTGTGGCCACATCCTTGACCTCAGCTGCTGCGGAAACCCAGGTGATTTTATCAGACGAAAGTGCGATCTTTAAGATAGAGAATATTGATCTCTGACTCCACTTCTGTCTGTCCAAAACACCCAACGCTTTTTCTGCTTGAGCGCTACTTTACAGCTGTTGGAATACTGTTTACATGCAGTATGTCAACATGCTAATTCACTCCACAGCTACTGACATTATGATGCAGAGGCAGGGCAGGGCGTGTGACACAACCCCCTGAAAATCCATAATGTTTCATTGTTCCTTTGTACAACCTGATGCCAGAAATAAATCCCTCTATCTTTCTCCCTGGCTACTCTGCAAACTTGGGGATAACTTCTAGGAAGCAGGAAAAAGGAAACTTCTGCCTATTAAAATATTCAAGCTTATCAAACCATTGCATATGTTAGGATGACTATCAATGCTAACTTTATTGTACAGAAAGTTCTCTTGTGAAAATGACATTCTTTTTCAGTTAAGAATGTTCATATGTCAAAACTAGTGCAAAGAAAAGTAACAAACTGTAATAGCCATTCTACACAGCAAAGTACAAAATCATGTTTTAAATATCGTACAACTGCATCTACTCAGTTGACACCCTTCTAAGTGGCACACCCATTTCATTGGGCTGATGGCCAAAGCTCCACACGAGTGATTTGGAACAGTGGCACACCTCACCCATTCACACATGTCTAGTACTGTCTGCAGCACTACTTAACACAAGTTAAGAGACATGAATCGACACTTTGTAGCATAAATTTTCTTCTGTGTGGCCCTTTATTAAAACTGGGCTGGCTCCCAGTAGCATTATATAGTCTACGTAAGTTTAATAATGGACCCGGTTCATGTAGCGTGTGCCATTAAAATGATTTGTGGGACAAAATGCTGATAGTTCATTCCATGATAAGATTCTGGAATCTTATGATGAATTTTCACAATTCAGTTTCCAAAACCCTGTCAACTATCATTACAAATATATCCTGGTTACTATGTTCCAAGACACTGTAGAATTAAATGTACTGTTTGTATATACCAAAGTGTGTGTGTGTGTGTGTGTGTGCGCGCGCGCGCGCGCATGTCTATCTACACACACACACACATACACACACACAAACATGAAGAGAATATGAAAATACCATTCCAACTCGCTGCATATAAGAAGGCTATGGAAACTCCTGATCCTCTGTTTCCTAATCTGTTGAATGGGGATAGTAATTCTCTGTATACTCCAAAGGTTGGTGCAAAGATTAAATGAGGAAATGCTTATAAAGAGCCCAGCACAGTACCGGCCCATAAGAAGAATTCAATATCCACCCTGAGAAGAGCACAGTTTGTTGTCAGTCATTACTTGAATTGGGACAGTAAAGCAAGGAAAAGACAGGTGGAGGAAGTTTCTGCTTCCAGAGGCACATCCTGTACCATCCCTGACATCACAGGTATACTATGCCTGACATTATAAGGAGATGATGCACAGCAGTCAATTTGGCATCCTTCCAGAAGGGAACCCGAGACATATTATTTGGGGATACTAAAGTCACCTTGGCATGTTGGATCCTTTTTATTGTGTTTTCCCTCATTCCCCTCTCAAGTATCTCTCAGTAGTGCCTTGAGAAACAGCATGACATCACGAGTTCTTGAGGCAAGGAGAAAATATGCTTCCTAAACTCTTACTATTAATTTCTGTTACCTATCCTGATGCAAAAGTTCAGCCTTAATTACACTGACTGTTAGTATGCCAGAATTTTTCAGACTGGGAGCCAAACCACCCATGATATTAAACAATACTAAGGAGAACAGAAAAATTAATAGAGGACAAGGACATACGAGTTTACATTCTTCCTGAATCTACGGTTACGCGCTCTTTAAATACTGTTGTAGGCTGGAAACAAGTGGTTTTCTCCAACTTTCGTGCATCTGTCCCCTACGCCAGTTAGATCTGAACTTGGACATGGTATGTTTTTACATATAGGGGAAGCAAAGAGTACATTATATGCGACTGCCATACGACAAGGCAACGTTGACAGAGTATTTTGAAAAGAAGCTCCCTTGGCAGAAAGTGTTGGCAATGTGCACCCACATAACCTGTCTGTCACTTTAAGAGCTGAAATAGGAAAACCTGTACCATTTTTGTACTTTTGTTCATTCTTTTCAACTCATTCGAAGTTGCCCCCTGGGAGTTAGCCCTCCACCAAAAGTCTCTTTCAGTACACAACTAGCTCTCTCTATTAAGCGTCCCCACCCCTGCTCTGCTATAACACTGCTTCCTTTGTACTTGCCTGGTGAACTGACCAGCCATCCAGTACAATGGCCACAATGACTAAATTACACTGCCTGTCACTGCCTTTTGTATCACACCTCTAACAGGTGCCATTACCATGATAGGCAAATTGTAATAATCCATTCACAGCATCCACTGCCTTAATAATGTATTTTTTTTATTTTACATAATCTGTGTGTGAATACCACAAGGCATTTGAATAGTTAGTAAATACATGGGGCTGAAAGACTGAACCGCGTGGAATGCAGCCACCAACAAAGGCGCTTAGGACAACAGACCTGAATGCAACCACATTCCTGATAAAGCGGACAGACACATAAATATATCCAATGGAGAAATGGCCTCCAGATTTGAGGGTTTTCGAAAAATCAAACTTAGGGAACTGAGAGAGTGAAAAACAAGACATTACCAAACTCAAGTTGTTATCCCCAGCTTAACACTACATATGGCGTCTAGGTGAGTAGAGCCTGTTGTTATCATCAGCACCAGGGCCAAGAAACACAAGGGAATCACAAAATCATGAGTTGAACCTTGGGAACTGTGCTCCAGATCTCTGCTCCCCACTTTTACCATTCCCCCTCTCCTCCTGTATCTCTGTCAGATGCCCACCTACATGCACCTAGGACATGAAACATGAAACCACTGAATTGTTTTATGAAGTTTACAGAACGGCTCCAGTGAATACATGTGAATACACATGAATATGTGTGTTAGCAGAAATGCCCCCTTCCCGAGCATCACGGTCAGTGGCAAACTTGAGTGGGCCCCCCCTCCCGCCCCTGCCGATGAAGGCTTAGAGGGCCTTATTTGCCTAGAGGCTGCAACAGGTAAGATGCACTTACTGGTGTCCCTCAAAGTCTGGTCCACGATGGTGGTCTCCTGGTGGCTGGCCTCACAGAGGATTCACATTCATGGTATGACACTATCTATACTTTTGAGAAGTGCCTAAAAATATTTTCAAATGAAAAGGCGCTATGCAAATATAAGATGGCATTATTATTATGGATTAGTAATTCAGAACACTTAACCAAGTCTAAGTATTGCCTTGTTAAGTCTTAGCAAGTAAAGAAGCTAAGAGTTTCTGAGCTTCTCCACCAAAGTTCTTTTTGAACCCCCAGTTTTAAAAAAACCACTACTCTTGTGCCCCCTAAAAGGCACAACCATGCCTTCAAAGGTTTCACAATTAGCCATGCAATCAGGAGAACCAGAGAAGGCTCCACAACCAAGAGGACCAGTGGTGGCTCTACAGTTCCCACACTAAATGGTGACTCTTGGAAAGAGTGTGTCAAGGACGTGAGTCAGGGAGGCTGACTTGAGGCTGCATTTGCATATGAAGCATGCTATTTTCATTTATACTGTATATTAGAGATTCCAATTGCAGTGTAGAGCATTTTGCATATTTGGTTTCTTCTTCCATAAATGATCAATCTAAAGGGCCTTTGGCAGGAGGGACCAATAGAGATTATAAAGATTTTTTTTAAAAATCGAGACTATAAGAGCTGAAATAGGAAAACCTGTACCATTTTTGTACTTTTGTTCATTCTTTTCAACTCATTCGAAGTTGAAATTTGTCCCTTCAGTTCTACCACCTATGAGGATGCATCAGGAAATAACTACTTGATAATATAAACATTCAATCCCTGACCTGTAGATCTCTACAAAACTACAAATGGATGAATGGAAATTTCAGACTTAATACTACGTCATCATCATCATTTATTAAGAGCTTACTAAATGCCCTGCATTATGTAAGGATTTTACATGATCACATCTAATCCTTCTACCAAGCTACGAAGTAGGTACTATTATTATCTCAATCTTGCAAATTAGAAAAGTGAGGCTGAGAGCCTAAGTAATTTGCCCAAGGTGATTTTTATCAGAGGTACCAATAGAAAACAGATCACATAATCAAACTGGGTAATTTAAGCAGACTATAATAAAGAGACTATTTAAAAGTGTGGGAAACCACAAGTCCTGGCACATTAGCCTGGGGCAAGTAACAGTGGGCAGGTTACCACCCCTAGGCTTGAAGACGGGAGGGGAGAAAGTGGTTACTAACACTCTGAAAGAAAGGGCCATGTAGACAGAATGATGCAGCCAGCCCACTACAATCCCACAGGAAGAGAGCCAAGATAATTTATACCCCAACCTTATTCTCCTCCCGGTGTTCTATGTCCTGCCAGTGCTCCCTGCTGGGTGAACTTAACTGGAACCCAGAGGGCAAGAAAGCCCGTTGGTGTGGTCTATACAGAGTCGGTCATCCAAGGAACGAAGCAGAGTGAATGTGGGGAGGGCAAACTTATGTCCAGAGTGGTCACACTGTATAAATGATAGCTGGGCTCAGATTTAAATCCAAATCTATTGCTATTAACCACCAGGCCACATACTGCTTCTGGGAAGACATGTATGTATCTAATTCTGGTACATAGTTATTCCCAAGTCTTCTATTTTTAAAATCTCTTGCAATTCTCAAAATCTCCATTCAGCCAACTGGATTCCCGCATTCCTTCTCTTCCCTCTTGGTTCTCTGTGCACACTGTGAGTGTCAATCACCCAAGGCCCCCCTTTTCTTCCTGTCCATCACCATGATTTGGCCTCCCCTTGCCTCCCCATCTGGCCTACCTCCCACAGTTCGCCATTTCAACTTTGCACTCACTACTACCCTACAATCACTCCCCTTTGTTCTCCTGTCATTCCTACTCTGCCAGTTCTCAACAGGCATCAACTTTCCACTGTTTGCTTTTTTGGCTCCTACTCCTGGTCTGCCAGGCAATCCTGGGGAGGCCTATGAAATCATACTAGTGAATTCATGCTCCCAGAACTCAGCTGGGCTCCTGCATAGTTCAACCATTTCTGATCCTGCTCATGTTGAGTCTCCTTGACATTTCCTACAGCAACTGTTCTGAACCTTTTCCACACTCTTCCTAAGCCCTTGAGCCTATCCTTCACCTTCAGGGAGTAACTTGGTTCCTTGTTTGGAATCATGGTGATCCTTCCACAGTTCTTTCCTTTCTAACTCAACATTATTCAAAATCCATTCTAAACTTCCTCTTCTTTCATCCCCACTTCTGAGGAATGCTTCCCCTTTCTAAGGTTATACCTTCACCTTCTGCTATTGGTTCCATCCCTCTGCACATCTGCTGGGCCTTAAAATGATCAACTAATTATCCTTCATGATGGCATTACCAGCTCTCTTCCAGTTCCTACCTCTAGGTCCCAAAACACATTCAGGGCTCTCTACCTCGAACTTAAGGGAAAAAAAAATGTAATTCTGATCTGTATGAAGAATCACCTTTTTTTTTCTCTACTCACTTGTTCTTAAAAAGCAAAGTCTAGAATTAACTGCCCCCTCCCCCCAAGCTCTCTTAATCCTCAAAACCACTATTTTCTTGTCTGTTCGAGTACTCTCCAGGTCTTCTGAACTATTTGATTATTCTAAGTTACTTCTCTTTCTTGAAAAATCTCTCCTTCTTTGGCTTCTGTGACACTGCGCTGCCCAAGAGTGAGTCAACCACTAGCCCTCTTTGGTGAATTTCTCTGACTCCTCTTCGTCCCACAAAACGCAGACTTCCCTCGGGATTCTAAGGCTCTTCTCTTCTGTATAAATATTCTCTTGGTGATCTTATTTATTCCCCTGGCTTAAATGTGCTTCCATAAAGTAGTATTTATGAGATGACTTTAAGTGGAACATGAACTGACTTTTTTTTTATTTGGAGACTTTGTTTAATCTGACCTTGGATGGCATCCATTGTAAGAAGCACCATTTTTTTATATACTACTTAGAAAATGGCTCTCTTATCACTTAATATTTTTATTTTATATACTTATTCAAAGAGCTCTTTTAGATTACTCACTTAAAGAGATTCTCTTACACACCACACACCATTCTTGTGGCTTTGAAGAGGAAAATATAAACAAAACAAATGGGTTATAGTTTTCCTAGAATTTTCTCACCGTGTCCAACTCTTGTGAACCAATTTTCAACTCCTAGGCATCAATATCCTCCCTGCCATCAAGAGCACCAGGAGTGCAGCATTTCCTAAATGTCTTCAACTATTCTCTCTAGGATTCTCTTCTATGTTGCCAACACCCATTCTGTCAGTTTCCATGTTAGTGTTTTTTTATTGTACTGGAGGGTAAGGTTTTCAGACAATAAATAAAATTTATATTTTTTTCTCTAAAGATCTTTCAATGGTTTGTTGACTGAAATGTTGAGGGATTGTGGGTTTTTACTCATGCCACTGGGACTAAACAACCATGATGGCTCATGTGCTGGCAATGACAAATACATCACCACTACGGTTTGTACAATGCCATCAACTGTAAAACACCCTAAGTTCAGAAATGTTGAATTGTGAAAAGATATGCATCTTACAATCATGAGTTATAGTAATTACGTATTTATTTCAAAGACTATCCTAAAAAGTTGTACCTATTACATCAAACCCAAAGTTTCACAGATATTAGTATTTAGAATGGGGCTATGCTTTTAAAAAGTGAATTAATATATAGCATATTTTAAAATATTAATTAAATAAGAGTATAAGTATTGTTCAAACATGGCAAAAAGCTTACAAATCAGCCTCAAGTGGCAAAGGTTTAGAATACAGAGGCTTAAATTATCATCACTCCATGGATGACTTATGGTTATATAACCAACTCTAACTTCATTCCTAAGCTTCAATTTTCACACTGCAATTGTCGGCTCAATGACCTTACTTGGGCACCTTGTTGATACCTTCAACTCAGTATCTTTTCCCCAAAACGTATTCCTCCTCCTGATTTTCCTTTACTGTTAATGCCACACACTCCACTTTGAAACATATTTTATTTTCTGTAGATCCCAGCTTTGTATTTTGAGAATGGCACAGTTCTGAGGCTATTAAAGATGGGTATTGCCTGCACATTAGCACAGTGCGTGGTACCTGTTAGGTACTCAGAAATGATCTGATAATTCAATGCATGCTAAAATAGCATGTATGTAGAACATACGCAGGGAAGAGTCACAGATAACTAGAAATGGGTGGTTTGGGTCCTTTTAGAAGAGGCAGGATAGGAATGGGCAAAAGAACAACATATAGAATGAACAGAGAAAAATCCTCAAGAAAACCTTGACAGGTTTACATTTCCTGTACAATAAACAGGTAATTGTAAACGATTCACTTTAAGAAGACATCATCTAAAATAAGGTAATAGTATTAATTTAACAGAACGACTTGCAGGCTTAAAAATATGAAGTCTATTTGGAAAAATGCCTTAAGTGGGCTCCAGTGCTGCCGAGAAAATAAGGCAATGAGATAATTTTATGACTGCATCATTGTAAATAACAGGTAAAACAGAGCACCATCCTTCAAGTTATATACTAAACGTTAATTAATTTCATAAAGTAAAAGATAATTTCATTCTGTAATTACTTTAAAAAATTTCTAATTTAAATGAAGGTGATACTAATTCAACTGAACTAGAAAAACGAAGCCAGCATGATTCCCTGGAGGGCACACACAAGAGGGACGAAGAGGAACCAAACATTCTTGAAAACGTGAACAAACGTTTACTGAAGAAGGAAGAAAAGCCCCACACCTTGGGCTGTTATCAAAATCCACTCTTGCAAAGAGACCATAAATATCAATGACATTTAAATACACACGAAGAATATCTTGATTTGTGCATTTATAAAAACATCTAAAAAGATTCTAATGAAAAGCTCTGGAAATCAGATCTGTGTATCAGAAAATTGGACACTGAAAATGAGCCACAGAAACACCACCAACTTTCATCAGTTTGCAGCGCCAGGGGAAAGACATCATTAGGTGAGGGAAAGCAAGAAGAGTTTTAGGCTGTGAAATCTCAAGAGAGAAATCAATCATTCATTCCACAGATATTTATTTAGTGCCTACTATTAGCACCAAAGAGAGACATAGTCGTGAGCAAACCATACAAGGTCCCTGTGGTCATGGAAATTGCACGTTAGTGAAGCAAAGTACAACAGTGACCTGGAATCTAGATCTTCCCTCTGCCACGCACTGGCTGTGTAAACATGGCCCAGTCACTTCACACATCAGGGCCTCGAATATTTTATCTGTTAAAATGGAAAGGGTGCACTAAATCGTTTCAAGGAGAAAATGCAAATATCGGGGTTTAATACTGGGGTCCACCATTCAAACAATTCAGCAATAGAGTTTAGGACCAGCAAAGCCAAATTCATCTAGCATTTTCCTTAGTACATCTGGAAATTTCTATAATTACACCAGGACACTGAAGCCTTCCCTGACGCAGTACCTCCCTCTACACGCTACTCACTGGTTTCCTTGTCTTGCTTATTTGATTCACGCTCTTCCCAGTGCCTCATAGAGGACTTGTCACTTGATTTATTTGATTTTATTTTTTGAACTCAAATTTCTGGGAAATGATGACTTAGCATACACAATGATTTAGAGTACTATAACATAAGTAACTAAGATAAAACAGAATTAAAACTACAGTATTTACTAAGAACCTGCAGAGATCTATGAGGATAAAAGGTTACATTCAGAAAAAGAATCTACCACTTTACCAATTTATCCTATTGTATCCTGAAGCTTCTGGGGAGCACTATTAAAGTACAAAACTAAAGTTAAAGTAGAGCCTGGCACTAGTTCTATTTCAGTGTTAAAAAAGAGAAAACAGAGAGGGGAAGGAGTTTTACTGTTTACTGAAGTAAGACTTACTGCCCCACTTCAGGCCATCTGTTATTCTGAAGGGCCCTCTCACAAAGTGTACGCATACCTCTACTCTCATGCGTTTTTAACACATTACTGCTTGCTAGAAAATGTGGGGGGTCTCCAGAAGTGGGAGGAATTGGAAAGTGGATGATTTTCCTAAAGCCACATAGACAGGATATGGTGAAATTGAAATTAAAATTTGAATCTCTGTGATTCCATGGTCTTCCCACTTACGTCACACTGCCTCTCAGGTAGGTAGGAGAGATAGCAGCTGAGTAAATCTCCTTTGTGATGTATTATTACCTTTTCATTTCTTGGGGTTGAATATTTTCACCAAACATTCAAATGTATTGTCCTTTTATGTCTAATAATGAAACAATTTCATGACTACTGTTTGGTGGATTTCATGAATACGGCTTTTCCCAATAAACACACCCTCTGTCATCAGCAAGCCTTGAACCACCAAGTGCAGGGCATTGGGCAGGAAAAAGGGGGTGATAAAGAGGTCTAAGATTTAGTCTTCACTCCCAAGGTGCTTAGAGTATTTCAGGTAATGGGGCAGATAGCACACAAGGTGAACATGCACACAGCTAGTGAGCATTAAGGGCCATGGACGCAATTCACTCCAGGGCATTCACTTTGGGCTGCATGCTGGTTCCAATCACATCTGTTTGGCCAGCACAATGGCTTTGTTTTGTGGGGTTTTTTTTTTTTAATTTTTAAATTTAAATTCAATTCATTAACATATAATGTATTATTGGTTTCAGAGGTAGAGGTCAGTGATCATCAGTCTAATACCCAGTGCTCACTACATCACATGCCCTCCTTAATATCCATCACCCAGTTACCCCATTCCCCTACCCCCCTTCCCTCCAGCAACCCTCAGTTTGTTTCCTATGATTAAGAGTCTCTTTATGGTTTGTCTCCCTCTGGTTTCGCCTTATTTGTTCCTCTTTTCCCCTATGATCCTCTGTTTTGTTTCTTAAATTCCACATATGAGTGAGATCATATCATAATTGTCTTTCTCTGATTGACTTATTTTGCTTAGCATTAATACCCTCTAGTTCCATCCACATCATTGCAAATGGCAAGATTTCATTTTTCTGATGGCTGAGTAGTGTTCCATTGTGTGTGTGTGTGTGTGTGTGTGTGTGTGTGTGTGTGTGTGTACCACATCTTCTTTACCCATTTATCTGTTAATGGACATCTAGGGTCTTTCCACAGTTTGGCTATTGTGGACATTGCTGCTATAAACATTGGGGTACAGGTGCCCCTTCACGGCACTACATTTGTATCTTTGGGGTAAATACCCGGCAGTGCAATTGCTAGGTCATAGGGTAGCTCTATTTTCAACTGTTTGAGGAACCTCCATACTGTTTTCCAGAGTGGTTGCACCAGCTTGCATTCCCACCAACAGTGTAGGAGGGTTCCCCTTTCTCCACATCCCCGCCAACATCTGTTGTTTCCTGACTTGTTAATTTTAGCCATTCTGACTGGTGTGAGGTGGTATCTCATTGTGGTTTTGATTTGTATTGATGCGGAGTGATGTTGAGCATTTTTTCATGTGTCTGTTGGCCATTTGTATGTCTTCTTTGGAGAAATGTCTGTTCATGTCTTCTGCCCATTTCTTGATTGGATTATTTGTTCTTTGCGTGTTGAGTTTGATAAGTTCTTTATAGCTTCTGGATACTAGCCCTTTATCTGATAAGACATTCGCAAATATCTTCTCCCATTCTGTCAATGTCTTTTCGTTTTGTCAACTGTTTCCTTCAGCACAATGTTTTTAAACACCAAATGTTTTTAGGTGGGGGCATGCTTCCTCAAGTTCAGCGACGGTAAGCACAACTCACTCTATTACATGTATGAACCTCAGAGCATTTGGATCTGTCACCCCTAATAAACCTATAGGGGTTGGGTCCTGATTCATTATCTAGGAAAGAGAACTTTCCAGATAATTAAAACTGATTTAACTTCAAGCAACAAATATTTTTTTGATTTGATTTTTTTTGATTAAGTAATGAGAATTTTCTAAAATACACCATTAGCATACACTTCATTGTCTCCTTAAAGGATAGAGAACATTTCCATTTTTTTATTGACTTGAAGTTATTACTATAAGCAGCCACTATTTGATTGTTTAAAGACAGTTTTATTACTCTTTCTTTAATGGTTATTCTCTTATTTCATGGTGTCTATCCTCTTCATTTTCATTTAACCCTTCTGCTGAGGGCTGAGAAAAAGAAAATAAGCGAACAACTAAAGAACCATAAAAACAAAACTTTTCAAGGATGTAACTGAAGGAATAACATCAACAATGCCCACCACCACTAATACTTTTCACTGAGAGCTGCCTAAGTACACAAAAATGCTATCATTACCTTCATTTGACTGATGTTTGAAACTCAGGCATAGAGAGATAGCTTCCCCCAAAGTCACACAGCTAGGGAAGTGGTAGGGCAGGACCTAACTCGAGGTCTAATTCAAGCACATGCTCTCAACCACCACCGTATAATGGATGTTTTTGTTGTGGGGTTTTTTAAGGCATCCTAAGATATCTTTCCAAGGTTAGTGGTGTCCCCTAGAGAAGAATAGTTTTCCTCAAGATGGATCACTGGACACGTGGGATATTTACTAGTCTTTTCTTTGGAGTATAAACATGGAAAGAATAAACAAGATGGGGAAGATATTTTAAATGCAGCTTAGGACAACCACAAAGTAGAATGGGGAAATCAAGAGGCCTGGAATCTCTAGTACCTACAAGTTACCTGTCATTCTGAATAAGCCACTTGGTCCTTCAACTTCAATTTCCTCATGTGTGAAATAAAGATAAATACCCAAATACCACAAATAGAAAGCTTTGAAGATTAAAATAACATAGGGAATAGCACAGTACAGTACCCAGCACACAGAGGATGCTTGATAAATATTAGCTGCACTGGTTGCTGATTTTCTCATCTGTACAGAGAGGATAATAATACTCAGAGTTATTTCAGAGTTACATGAAATAATCTATGTAAACTCTTTGACATGGTGCCTGGCACAGAGTAACTGCTCAATTAATGTTTACCACTGCTGTTATCTTTAGTCTATTATTTGTTAACTCTCTTACCTCAGTTCATTCAACAAAAACTAGGAAGGAGGAATGTGGGAAAAATTCTGACATAGACAATAACACCAATGAGACAAAATGTACTGACTTCCTTTATTGACACCAGAAGTTGGTGAGAAAAATGAATATGAAAATTCAGCTGGCGTTTGAACCTCTTCAGGGAAATGCTGTGCGCAGAGATACTCAGGCAGCTATATGAACCCAACACTTCACTTTCAAATTTAAACTTTATTGAAATACTTTTTTCCCCTTCATTTAAAGCTACCTTTTTGCTTATGTCTCAAACTGTGGGTCAACATTTACTGAACTTTTCATCTGAATATATTGTGTACTAATTTATCAACTGAACATTATAATTTCTAATATTCAAAAGATTAGAAATTCTAGGCTCAGTCTTTACCAATGGAATGCCAATATTGGGCTTTCTTTTATTTCTTTCATTTTTTTTTTTCCATAGGAAGTCTTGCCTTGCTTTGCCATGGGGTGAAAATGAAGGAAACAGGGAAACTGACCTTAAATATTCAACCTTCAGGCAGCCATCAGTTTCCAAAGTTAAAAAAAAAAAATTGTGCACACAGTTTAGAGTTTGTTGGATTTCCAGATGTATGCCCTGATCTTATTTTTTGCAAAAGATAATTTTATATTTTAAAATGATGCTGCTCAGGGCAACATTTCACTTCATATTTTAAAAAGGACCAAAAAAAAAAAAGCCATATTATTGTATGAGATACCGTGCAGTAGGCTTTTAAAGAAGCCCCTCTAATTATGTCTTCGAGGGTTTGAGCACCAAAATGCCAGGTATTAGTGGTACTAAATGGACACTTTGCACAGAAAAGACAATTCTCTAGAGAAAAACAGACTTTGCAGACAGGCACGTGGCATTTCAAAGTCTAGGTTCTCCGAGGTTCATGCGTACTTCATACATGAAAGCAGTAACACTCAGAAGTTCGTATGCTACAGTAAAGCACCTGAAGTTACTTCTTGGAAGTGAAGACGTCTGGGCCATGCCCCCAGAGATCTGGATCTGGTCAATCAGCACCAGGGCACAGGCAGCTGCATTGTTAGTAAGCACCCAGGTGGGACTGTTGCGGGTTTTTACCCATTTTCCGAAGCAGGCTTTTTTACCCACTTTCCGAAGCAGGCTCACAGCAACATCACATCACCACCTTCCAAAGTGTTCCCTGGATACCCTCTTTGCTAGTCAGTTCTCATGCTCACCAATGTACACATATCTGCTAGCAGTACTATAGATAATGCTGCTATGGGAGTTGGCTCAGGAAGAGGGGAAAATGCCAACCACTGTCTTCAAAGTATTAACTCAAGAGATGTTCCAACTTGCCTTTCAATTCTCTTTTCTACACTAGAAGTCAATCGGGATAATTAAACAATTTATCTTTAGCATGTGATAATGAAACAAAGTAAGGTATTTGACTTCAGAAGGGCCTTCATTTGGATTGGGTACTTCTCTGGACCTCAGTTTTCCTATCTGTAAAATGGGAGCAACAGAACTTACCTTTTAAGATAATTATGAAGATCAAATGAAGTGTATGCTTGGCACTCAACAAATGGTTGTTCCCCTTCTCAACAAATCTATTATTTGGGTTTCTAGAAAGCACATAATTAGCCTATTTGAGTTTCACCTCTTGAGTGGGCCTGCTCCATGGCAGAAAAGCACAGAAGTGGAGAGGTGCTCGAAGGAGAGTTATAGGAAGCAGGAGGAGAAGCATGAAGTCTTGATAATCCCCAAATTGAATAAACAATGTAAGTAAGTAATATATGACCATTTAAACGAATTTCAAAGAGAGAGAGTAATTGTACATGGTAATTTTTAGCTGTTGGGTGGTTGCTATAGGATAAGATGGGGGATCTTATTTAGAAATCTCCAACCTGTCAAAGGAAAATCATTTGCCATCATTTGGTAAATAATTCTCTTGGCTCCACACCTGGAGCGCAGCTACACAGAGCTGCTAATAGGAAAAGCAGCTCCATCACATCTTGGTGTGTGTAATTCTTTCTGGGATTTGTAATTTGGTGCTTATATTTGAAACCACATGCTTTTCCCCCACTCTGTCCATAGTATCTTAACATATATAGCATATTTCTCTTGATACTTCAGTTTTAGCCACCCTGAAACAGCTATGAAATATCACCTTGGGACCCATAATGAATTTGGGGTATATTACATAGCCTTATTTTAAGTGAGATGATCACAAATATAATCGCCAGATAGTGAAAATCTACCTAGTCATTTTCAAATGTAGTAACATATAAACAAAGGCCAGTCTAGTCCCATGTACTACATAGATGTGTGCCCTGTGTGTTAATTCTTATTACTCCTTTTCAATTAAATAGTCCTCCTTTCCAGAAAGATCCATATAATCTAAGGGCATTAACAGAAAGACATGTCATTAACATGTCTATGTTCTATCATACCTTTTAGAATAACTGTTATTCTTGGATTTGGACAGGTTACCAATATAGCACTTACTGAGTATCTCAAATCATACCACAGAGGTGTTCTACAAGTAACAAACTAACAATATCAATGATCCAACTTGGCAGATACCCAATGCAAAGTTTAAGTTACAAGAAGAATCATCTTCCTCCAATTACACTGCTAATGCTTTGATATCATTATGTACTCTCAGGAAAAAAAATTGATTACATAAAATACACTAAGATATAAAATAGGTATTAGCCTAATGCTATAAATTTCAAATCACTCTGTTAACCCTAATATATTTATTTGATATCACAGACTTATTTTTCTTACTAGAATTAATAAATGTAAGCAATAATAACTTTTCATATCATACTATTCTTGGTAATGAGAAATAGAACTGTGTGCCCGGAATTCATTCATTTATGAATGCATAAAATGGTAAAAATCATACTCCTAACAAACCACATTTTATAAAGTAAATTACATTATTAGCTATAAAAATGGTGTTTTACAAAAATAGGTTGCACTACACAGAATGGATTTTTACTAGCTATAAGATTTTTTTTTCTTATGATAAACTTAGATACTATGCCCAAATTGGCTGCAGATTAGCCTCAGTATAAATAAACACTGGGGAAGACCACCCCAACACAGACCTGGTTGAAGCACATACTTTTATAAACTCTACCCTGAAGATTCACATATGAAACCATGGGGTGTTCACAAGGAGGCGTTTATGAGCAGGAGCATGTGGGGCTCTGTATGCTGGGGATCCAAGCAAGAGCCACATTTGGCAACAACTCTAACAGTTTCGGAACTTGTGCCTTGGGTTAACTGTAAATATCACTGCTTAGATTTTCAATCACAAACTTCTCCACTACCAGCAGAGAGAAATACCTCACTTTTCTCAGTAAGTCACTCTACTAAGTACAAAAACAATGATTTAAACAAGATGTATTTATGCAAAGAAAGAGTCCCAGAGCACTCTGTCTTCAGAATGTGCAGATCTACAAAATGCCAAGATCAAAGAATGACGTTTTACCCTACACATAAAGTTTAGTTTCCTCACATATTTAACAAAAGTACTTGATTATACTTAAAATTTATGTTTCAATATATAAAGGTTAAGAAACATCTAGGTTGAAATGTAATACAGTTGTAAATATTATTTTAATCCATTATTTTAAAGTAGCCTTAAACCAAAGGGTAAAAATATAATAGAGTCATTACTATAGTTTTTTATATGTCCGCTAGTCCCAATATTAATGGAAATTCAGTGTGTATTCATAACAACAAACTAGTTCTTAATTTAGATTTATTGAAGTTTCTTATATTCCATGAGAGAAGAAACAATATTCACTTTGACTTCATAAATTTCTCATGCAAATATGGAAGTTAAATAGTTAGATTTTATTATTTTTTTGAATAGATTTTAATGTAAAATTTCTAAGCACACATTTATGTTAATTATATTTGATACTTCAAAGTTATTTCAATATTTGAAATATTGTATCTTTTAAATTATAATAAATTTTAAATAATCTTCAGTCACATAAAAATCCTAAAATGACTTCACATGCTTAAATGAAACACTGTAGTTTTAGATTTATGTTTTTCTTATACATTTTCTAATTGTCTGTGGGATGTAATAAATAATTAAAAACTTGACAAAAATACGTGTTTTTAAAAAGCATTAAATTTAAAATTATTAGGAAATACCTTAAAAGATCCAAAAATGTTTGTTAGGTATATCAAAAGACGCTTTTTTTCCTGTGTTAGTTTTGGTAACAAACATTTAAAAACCTGAAAGCCAGTCTTTTTCACTCCCATGTAGTCTACATTTCCATTTCTGCGTTAACTACAGGTAGCACAGGAATTATTCCTTTAACTAGTGGCTCAATGGCGCAGCCTATGTGTAGAAAAGTATAACACAACATTAACTGATGTGCACACTACAGTCAGTTGTGTAAGTTACGAATAGGGTTTAAAAATACAATATAGTTTTTACAAATGAGAGCTCACATGAAAGAATTCAGTTTCTATTGAATAACTGCTATTTGTGAAACTAAAGTAAATTGAGAAGAAATATAAATAAAACATGGTCTTTTTCATTAACCATGAAGCATTATAGTTTTTAACTGATTTTACATAGCCTCCAAATAGATTTAAAAATGTTCTATTTTCTCCACTGTCAAAAAATCTAAAGAAGCATGGTGTTTTGTGGCTGGACTATTATTTCTACAGTTGTTTTCTGTCAGGTTAATAACTATGACACTGTGATTTGTAATCTCTTTAAAATAGTGACTTTCCCCAAAAAGACACTGAATATATACGTTCAGAAGCATGATTTCAACTTAGCAATTATTATTAGGCTAATTGATTTTATGGTGTAGGGAGGCTAAATAAAGCCTGTTCTGCTACCTCATGTAAGAACTTGATAAACACGTTACCTCCCATAAATCTCCTTCAATCAACACATCCTATGGGTCTCCAGTCAAACACAGAGGGGGAGCTGTTTCTCTTTAAGGCAGCACATAATGATCATCTTGGACAACATTTTTACCATTAACATACAATGAGGAAAAAATATATATGTATGTATGTATCTACATGAAAATTTAAACTAGTTCATCTCCTCAAAAAGAAAAACAAGGAAAAAAAATCATTGACCAAGACCCATAGCCAGTAGTAAAGTCTGAGCAAAATCAATGAAACCGTTTTTAGACATGTAACAAAAACCAGCATCCCATTTTACACAATTAACGTTCCTGTTATTTTTTGTGAGCATCTCCTTTAAAAAGCCAAGAGTCATCATAGAGGGAAGTCCTTTCTACATGTCCCCAACTTCTCTCCCTTCATGCAGAACCGGCTGCTAATCCTAGCAGAGAAAAGAACTGGGCTCGAAATTTGCACTCATTCCTCTTCCCTATTAGTTTTTTAAAAAAGGGATTGACCCTGTAAATTTACTCAAGTTGTTTAGAAGAAATGCAATAACTCAGACAACCTCTGTGGCAAAGTGAGTGCAATGAGAAAAACTGTTTTAGTGGCATTACAACTTAATCATTTTAACTTCACAATATGAGATGTTTTTAAAAAGTGTACTTCAATCACGCAGCGCAAGTCTGATCAATTTGACATCGACTATAGAAAACTGAACTCACAGTGAAGACAAGCACAATGTGCTGAAACATTATTTCTATTTCGTTCACTCTTACTTCATCTTTTCTTTCTATTGCTTTTGGTACAAACAGATCAACAAAGCGCTAAACAAAATTAAAACAAAAGCCACTCAAATGTTTATTTTTTTCAGTCACTGCCAAATGATTTAATTCTGAAAGCTCTTTTCATTCCATAAAAGTTATGGTTGCATTTTTTTTCCTCCCTCAAGGTCAGATTTGTCAATTAAAAAAAATAGTTTCAGGATGAAACTGGGATTTTTTTTCTCCTCACTGTTATTTCACAAACTACAGAGGTCAGACAGTTCTGAACATTTTAGTAGATGTTTTAAAACAAACTTTATGATGTCTAATGTTTAAATGTACTGACAATTTACAAAGCTGGGAACCAAAGTGATATCTTACACCTTGCCATGGAAAATGACTTATTGTCCCAAAGCCACTCACAGATATTCTTATGCAGAGTGGCCAGTCCACATCCAAGGGGTTATGCTGCTTTGAAATAGAAATATGTATATCCTAAGAATAACCCCATGGAACAAATTAAAATGAAATTTGCCAGCAGTTTCTACTTCAGTAGTTTCTGAACTTAATTGTGTAAAAATATCTTGGTGCTAATTTGACGTTAATAAATTAAGACCATTAGAGATAGTCTTTCATTGTTGGCCTTCAACAATTGTCAATGACACTATTTTCTGTTTGCATTTCCTCAAGCGTGTTAATGTATCTTTGTTTAGGCTCACAAGTCGAACGGTCAATGTAAACACAGTCAATGAAACATCAGCACTGGAAGACAAGTCTACTGCGAGGACCTATGGAAAAGACTACTGGTCTATTGCCAAGTATGCAGTAAGGCGACAGCACTGAAAGGCTACTTTAAAATTTTTTTATATGATGAATAAATTACTCTTTAAAAAATTCTCAAAATTCTTTGTTTTGCATACAAAGTCCATCCAGGATAGAGGTGGTCTGCAAGTTGAACTTAGTGCAATGTGGGTTATAGTCTTTGTTTGCAGTCTTAACTGGGGATTGTACCTTAGCTACCGCAGTTCAAGCGTAAAAATACTTTGTCTGTAATACTATATACTGTTGCCAGTGACCCTCTAAATCCTTGAACCAACTGTGTCTTCTGGTGTCACAGAAGATAATGCCAATTTATTGCAATGTGTGGCTTTTTTAACTGATTAAAATTAAGCCGTAAACACGTGACAATGGAATTAGCACATTTAGAGAGTCTGTTTTCCCACATCCCATTTTGCGCTAGTGCGGCTGGTCCCTGCAACTCTACGCGGGTGCAATTTTAATGACTTTGCTCGGTTTTGATGTTCTTATGAAAAAAGCACTGCTTGGTGTTTGTGGAGAAGGTAGATATGGGGGCTGAAGAGCTGTGATTGGGAACATGGTGACATCGTTTCTGTTTTCCGATAGGATCGGTGTCATTTTCCTCTCAGCGATAAGACACCTCCACTGACAGTGCCCGATTAGGGAAAATTTTATTATAAAATTCACTTTTATCGAATGAGGATAGAGTGATAAACAGTTCAGCCTCAGGGAAGGAATAGGAACAGATTTACCCCCTTTTCAAATTCCACCTTTTCCCTCTTCTCTTTCTCTTCCTTAAAAAGAGGATTGTGTTTTAGTTATTATTAACGGTACAAAAGAGCTCCCTACAACATGTGATTGCTATGATAAAACTAGCTGAATCAAGAGGCACTTAGATGTTGTTATAAAAGAAAATATATTTTATATAGTTAT
Source organism: Callorhinus ursinus (assembly GCF_003265705.2). NCBI lineage: Eukaryota > Metazoa > Chordata > Mammalia > Carnivora > Otariidae > Callorhinus > Callorhinus ursinus. The sequence continues at coordinate 8,753,513 of NW_027397082.1, forward strand.
ATATATGCACGTGCGCATGTGCACACACACATACGCACTAAAAGGTAAAACTGTCATCTAAATCCTATTTCTGGAAGTTACCTGGTATTTGTTACTTAGAAAAAATATAACATCCTAAAAGAAAATCAAACTGAGGTAATATTGATTCTATTGTCCTAAATATACTCAGTTTTACTTTCTTTCAGAAATAAACGTTTGTCAAGCACAATTGCAAGGTAAACATAAAGAAACAGAAGCTCATGGCCTTTTAATTCTTGAACAAATACTAATGCGTCAAGGAAGAACATGATAAAAAGACACGTTTGTTTTTAAAAAATAAAACATCATTGCTTTTGAATTTTTGTAGTTTAACGATGATACTTTAAACCTCCAGTGTCCAGCAGTTATGTCTGTTTATTCCCGATAAACCAGGACTATTCTGTATGACAACTATTTGAAAGGTCATCTGAGAAGCTGAAAAATAAGCACTTGATATTATTTTTTAAAAATTATTTTTCCCGAAGAAAAATTCATCAAATCACTCAGACTACTCCTCTGCCTTTATGAAATAAAAAAAAGTAGTGTCTCAGGGGCTAAGAATGTCTAGTGGCATTGGTAAATTCTGGTACATTATAAAGAGTGCAATGATAGATTTTTATATTTTGGGTGTGTGTGTGTGAAATGTCGATGATAAAAACAATTCAAAACATGTCTTTATTGATGGAAAATACTTCTGAGGAGCAAATAAGGGACAGTAGTTTTTAGTTTATAATATTCTTCCAAATATTTCTAGGGTATCCCTAAAATCTTTCTTTAAAGGCTTTTTCTCAAGAATGCTTTTTCAAATGCTAATTCTAAGCATGATCTATTTTGGTGCACAATTCCCTATATTATTCAAATAGAATTCTTCAGTTATCAGTGATCAGAGAATCATTAAAATATCTTATTTCCTTTTGAGTTAAGCTTCTAAATTTGCCAAAAAAAAGTGATTCTCCAAAATCACTGCTATGAACTGAAGATGCTTACAGCTTAAAGTTGAATAATTCAAGTATTTATCTTTATAGGCAGCAAAAGAGAAATGGTTATGTGCTTTGCTCATCACATAATAAAGAGGAAAACTGAGGTTTACAGAGTGACAAAGCCACTATTTGCAAATGCCCCTTAGTCCAAGCATTTCTTCCCATACTCCTTGTTTCAGGATTTCAATGAAACAAACACTGTATCTGAAACTCATGATAAGTCAACATTATCATACTGCAACCTAATTTTCACTATTAATTTTGTAGCCTAAAAACAATCACCAAAGTGAACCTAGGAAATTATAACTGGTAAACAGTGGAGAAACACAAATCTTAACAACTGAAGTATGTAGTAAATGAAAAAGGGAATCCAGACTCATTGTTGGTTTAAAATCTTTACCACCAAATGCTTATTCATGGGTATGCACCAGCCGCATGGTGGACTAGCTCCAGTGGGGTATACTTTTCTTAATTATCACTTTGCTGAGTAAAATGTAATTTTTTTTAAATGTGCAAAATGGTATTTTGGAGAGAACTACTTGAATGCATTAAGATTTTCAAAGCAACAAGAGACAGATATAGCTAAGTCCTAAGATGTCACAGAGCCACAGTAGATCTCTTTAAAAGTGGTCTGGGAAGAGGCTATGATTATTGTGATGATAAGAGTTAGTGAGGAACTTTTCTTTGTAATAAAAAAATAGAGTGGTCCAATTCTTTCGGTCACTCAACAAAATGACCCTCAGGAAGCTTACATTCTTCTGCAGCAGATGAGCAAAACGTGAATTATGGATTACCCTTATTTACAATCAATGCTGTGAGGGAGGGGTCTGATAAGACAGCTGGACAAAGCTGCTTTAAAAGGAGTGGTCAGTAGAGTCTTCTCTGAAAAAAGTAACATTAAGCTAGAAACCTGAACAATGAGAAGGTGCTCACACAGAATAGAGATACACAGTATCCAAAATGTGACTGTATCGATATATATTTTTGAAAAGGTATTTCTGAAAAGTTGCATGTTAACTTTTATTTAAAAAATCAGTGAGCATTCTAAAGACTTCATTGTTATTAAGATCAATCCAATAATAAAATGTCTTAAGGCAAAGACTCCTGAATAGAAAATCTGTATATATTAAAATACACCTATGTCTAAGCATCACTAATTTTTCCAACAACTCAGAAGGCACTTCAGGACTATACATTTTTTGGAACAGACTCATCATGGCCAAGTACCCTCATCTGGGTCACTGGAGAACCAGTGACAAAGTAGTTTTTTTTACTATCTCACATCTTAAGTGCTGTACGCATTTTTGGGGGATACCCGTGAGCACATTCACACGCAGATGCATGGCACACACATCTATGTATCAGTGTGTCCACTCTGGCTAATCAGTGCTATATAGAGTGGAATACCTTTTCCACTTCAGACACTATTACTAGTCCTGTCTTCATCTACTCAAATTTTTGTTTTTCTCATAGGACACCCAGTAGAAGTATCCAAGTCTGGGGAGCATGAATGCCTTTCTGTTCTGTGACAAGCAACATCTAGAATGGCTGTCTGGGTCTGTATGTACAGAATTCACATTTTATTGAAATAAGCACCAGTCTTTCCTAAGAGGGCTGCCTGATTGGTTAGTGGAAAATGGATGGAATGAAGGGAAGAATAACTGATAAAGAGATAATCCACTGTGGCACCGTGGCCATGCAGGATTGCGGCACTAGGGGGTGAATGCAGGGTTGGGGGAGAGGAGGAAGGGCTCCTTTCTGTTGTTGCATTTGAAGTAGGAAGGAGGCCTGCAGTGAGCAAACTTCAGATGTGAAGAACAAAAGGCCAGGTTTTCCCCCTACACCATCGCTCTACCTTTTTCTCAACACTGGCTAGATGATGAGGTCTCAAGCTGAAGCCCTACAGAATTCCATTTTGACAGCCTATATTCATTAGTCAAGTTTATCTTCCAGATAGATAAGGCAAGGTTTTATTCTGTATAAAACAATTAAATGAAGCAACGTTGCCCATCCATAGTTGGGGAACATTTAGAAGTATCTCCGTTCTTTACAAATGAATCAGGGTACATCAGTATATCCAATGTATGTTCCATGTTCATCCAAAATCTTAAATCATTAAAAAAAAAAACTTGTGGTCAATAAACATTAATATCACATAGGTCAATTTAACATTTTTTTCCTGTTCTTCTAAAGGAATAATTTGGAGAGGAAGGTAGTTCCTAAGCTGATGGTGGATCTGAGGATGCCAGTTACAGGAGCACTTAAGCGCCCATTGGCACAGCAAGATTCAAAGCCCTGGTAGGCTTCAAAGAAACACTTTTTTTTTCTTCTTCTAGAACTCTTTGCTTTCTAGTAAAGCTGCAACCACAATGTTCTCTCTCTTAATGCCACCATAAAAAATCAAAACACTTTAAAACAAATTGATGTACTCTTTAATACAGTCATCACATCATCACAGGACCCTTGCACCCTGCATGGCGACAACCGTGGGGATGCATACCACACATCTCTCTCTTTGTTGCCTGCTTCAATGCTTAAAGAAAAATGGAGAGAGAGTGTGTGTCTCTCAATTGAGATATGGGCACCTTTGATTGACAAGACCTAATCAGCTTATCTCCACACTAATAAAGTTGGGGCCTGTGGAGCTGGTATATGCCCAGCACCGAGTGAACTTTTCCTAGCCAAAGCCTCACGGGCCAGGTCGCAGGCTCTGCTTCTCGAAACTGGTACAGATCAGTTCTTAATGGGCTATTTTCATCTTGATAAACCTCCATAGTCTTCATTCATGATGGCATTAGAGTCAATTCAGCCGGATGAATTGCCTAAAGTGATGGTTACGTGATAAGTCTATGGTAAGTATTCATATACATTGAATCAATAAGCTATCTCTTCCAATCTGCCTGTGGGAAGTATAAAGTAACTTCTTCTGAATTATTATTAATTTTTTTAGGTTACTATTTATTGAAGGGAATGGCTTTATTTTTTTTTATTAAAAGATGACAGGATCCACATTAGGTAACAAGCAGATCCCTTTAATAATTTCTGCTGGATAATACTATTAGAAGATGTTCCATTCCTTGGGATGGAGCCAATGCTGACACAGCCATAGTCTGTCTCTACCATTCTGGAATCTTGTGACACTAATTTGCTCATATCAGACACCCACGAAACATGTCTTGATTAACTGGTGGAAAAGAAGAACATCAGGCCAGGAAACACACACATGAGCTGGAGTTCCTGGGGGTAGGGGAGGGCACAAACACATGCATGTACACACATATACTTCCTTCTTCGAGTTTACTTGTAGAAGGCTCTCTCAAACCAAGGACTTTCCACATAATTTAAGAACAATGCCTTTTTTCTTATCTGTTTGCAATTACTATGTAAAGGCCAAACTCAAGAGCTGAGGTATAAATAAAGTTATTAAAGGACCGGATACTTCTTCAACTACACAGTGGAGACCCAAGCTCCTCTTTACATGTGCCACAGTGAGGGTGTAATACACCGTGCACGTTTTGATCTTAACTTTCATATGCAGTTATCCAAAGAGAGAGAGAGGGTCACTGGATAAAGAAAGAACTCCAGTAGTGGAGAGACTTTTTGAAATGATAACAATTTCCCAAGTATGAAAAAAGAAAAAAATATATATAAATTTGTCCCTCTTGCCATATATAAATGGTCATTAAAACCATTCAGTAATGCAGCTTTCAAACTGCAATTTACCTTAAGTATTATAATCACCTGTATAAAATGAGATAATTTTAAACATATACCAAAATGAAGTTTTCTACAGATTATAGAAAATCTTGAGCAATATTTTTCATTGAGATTGTGGTCTTCATGCTGTAATTGCCTTATACAAAATCCACTCCAGCCTTATCATTCAATATTATCTTCACTGCTGAACATCGGAAGATAATTTTACAATAAAATTTAATTTACAGAGCTTATTTTCCACTAATCTCCTAGCAGAGGAAAAATGAAACATGCCAAGGTACACACTCCAAGCTATGACCCTAATAGCATTTTTTATTTCTGGGATAGTAAGACCCCAAAACATATCAATTTTATCATATTGAAATGCTGGCATATTTTAATTGTCATAACTTTGTATCCAAGAGAAGGAAATAAAATGGACTATTAGGACCATGTAGGAAAATAAGCCTCTTCAAGTGATAAAGTCCCCCTGGGGAAAGCTTTTTTTTTTCCATAAGAAAGGAAATACTTAATATAAAAATATGGGGTTGGTAAAGGTATTTTATTTCAAGCTATTAATATGCCAGCAGTCAACAATATTTGAGATTTTTAAATAAAAAATTAACCTACTAGCAATAAATAGGGACTAGATATCAAGATTCAGTTTTCTGTGTAAAATGACAAAGGTAGATTTGTCACCTCCAAGGCTCATTCCAGCTCTAAAATTTAAAATTTTAAAGGTACAGATGCCATGTGAACTTCAGAAGAGTAAATTAATAGTTGAAAGTCTACTTCTACAGGACATTTGGCCTCTATTTATCATTTATGTCCTAGAAAGCCTTCATCTTTTGAATAAACCTTTTTTTTTTTAATATTGAGAACTCCATGACAATGAACTAATAGCACAAAAGAGTGTAAGATATAAGCCAATCCTGTTGCTCAAAAATGAAATGCTTCATTTTTTGTACTGGTGCAAAATATTGAAAGTCTCCTCATTAAAACTCAAATTCTTCACCAAAATGGTTACATATTTTTTAAAAAAGATTAATGATCATTAATGAGTGAGAGATTAGTGCTTTAAGTCTGGACTGAATGAGACTACCACTTCCTAAACCAGATTTAAATCTCTCTGCCTCTTTTCAAAGTTGTATCATAACAAGGCCAAAGTGATACTGAATCATTTATGAGGTTTTTAGAGTTGAAATATCAGAGTCATATATGTGCAGAAGTATTGTTCTGACATTTGAATTTCAGCAATAGGCAATTCTGAGACATTTCAAGTTATGCAAAATTTGACATTTCCATGTTAATATACAAAACAATGATGATGTGAAAAGCCACTTCTCTACCAATACTTAAAACTTAAACACTTAATAAAACTTTAGAAGCATAGGCCTCTAAAATTCAAACCCACATAAGAAGTACTTACATAAGAGCTTTTAATGTTTATCCACATAAAAAGTACCTGCTGAACATTCATCTGCACTGATCTTTTTTATTTATACATGGAAAAGCAGAAAACATTATTAGTTGCTTTTCAGACCACTTATTTCCAATTTAATTTTTTTCGTTCCTCATATATACATGTCAGAATATTCCTGTCATGAGCTATAGATCATTTAAATTGTTTCTTGAGTGTTAAAAACTACATTAAATAAAATACAATTAAGTATATTTCACTTTCCTGAACAGCAAGAATCTCAGCCAGCTGTTATTTTATAAGAAACTGAAATGAACCACTCACGAATGACCACCATGCCTAGGGATTATCTCCTTAAACACCAAAACTAAAATGTTTTGACAAGATGATCTCTTGGTAGAAACAGTAAAGACATTTTTTTTTAAAAAGCCTGAAATAAGTAGGGTAATAATGAAGAACAAAATGTATAACATTTTCGAGCTGCAAATTAACCAGCAGATATTGACTTTTCTTTGAGGTCAATAACAGCTCTTATTGATCTAAAAAGTTAATACCTACTAAGGTCAATATAAGATCTCAAGGGTCAACAAATCTGGATTCGAACTTCCACTTCCTTTCACATATACATACTGCTGAAATGGGTACAATTGTGTGTGGAGAAATAAGGAAATCATCACTATGATGCTGGAATAAACCAAAGAAGTAGGCCAAGGAAGTTAAAAATAAAGTTTTAAAAGTCAGTTACTACAGAATTTTCACACATTGACCTTTAGATGTAAATCCTAGTATTATATAATTTGGGCAGTTACATACAGAGAAACAAAAATTATAGAAAATTATGTTTTTACAAGTGTTTTGTCTCTTCGTGGTATTGACATATGGAATCTCTTTTTCTCTCTCTAGCTGTATGTTTTGAGAAATTACGATGTGAAATAATTTTTCAAGAATATATTTGAGGCACTTTCAAATACAGATAAAATTCTTTTTTTAAAAAAAAATTTTTATTTATTTATTTGACAGAGAGAGAGAGAGAGCAAGTGAGCACAAGCCGGGGGAGTGGCAGAGGGAGAAGCAGACTCCCCGCTGAGCAGGGAGCCCAAAGCAGGGCTTGATCCCAGGACCCTGGGATCATGACCTGAGCCCAAGGCAGACTTAGCCGACTGAGCCACCCAGGCGCCCTGATAAAATTCTTTTTTAGTTTTAAAATTAAACAGTAATATTCTGGGAAATCCAGAAGTGGAAAAACTATCTACGATCTTAATATTCTTATAAAACTGTCATCATACAGTCTGTTTTGTTCTTCTAGACTGAAAAAGAAAAAAAAATTGACTATTATTCATCTAATAAGTAAAATGCTCTACTCCTTACACATCGTAAAGAGGGCATATGCGGATGGACCACACAAACACTGGTACCATGTCCCCAGTTCCTGGAGTTGTAAAATGAAGTGATTGATTAGTCTGATCTTTTTTGATAGCCAAATAAAAGTTCACATTGTCCTTTTCAGAATGACTAGAAGCACTGAGGGAGGGAGAGCAAAGAAAGAGGAAGCAAACATTCCTAGGACATTTCCAGTGCCAAAACCTGAGCAAGATGCTTTAAAGAAACATGGGTTCTGTCAATTACTGGGAAGGCCCTATTATTGAGAGTGGTGATATAAAAGTTAAAAAGGAGAGGCCAGGTCTGTAGCAGTGGCAATATCACACTGTGGCTATTCAGCAAATATGAAGACTACTGTGATTACAGTGTACTTAAAAAAAAAATAAACTTATTTTAGGACAATTTAGATTTGCAGAAAAATTACAAGAGTACAGAGAGTTCCCATATACTTAACACCCAGTGTCTCCTATAATTAACATCTCCCATTACTATAGTACATTTGTTACAGTTAATGGACTAATATAGGTAAGTATTATCAATTAATGTCCACACTTTCTCCATATTTCCTTAGTGGGTGTCTAATGTCCTCAGACATTTGTCTGATGTTTCAGGATCCCATCCAGGCTACCACATTACATTTAGACCCGTGTCTCCTTAGGTTCCTCTCGGCTCTGACAGTTTGCACTGTTCTTTAAGCACATACTTTAGAAATGGTATAAATAAATTTGCTGACTTGTATCTATTGTCAACACTTAGATGAAAACACATGCAGCAGAATTATCTTTTGTTACAGATCTAAGGAATATAAATTTGAGAAGCGAATGGAGATAAATGCTTGGTAGCAAAGAAAGCAAATGATATTGACTCTTTACTGTGTCTATTAATAGAATAGAGATAAGAAAGTTTCATTTTTCACGAATTCTAGAAGATTACATCCACTGACCTGACCCATAAGCCATCTCTTCCTCCACCTCTCCCCATTTTATTCTACTAGCCAGGGTTTTAACTGACTGGATTATGAGGGAGCAAAGGGGGTAAGGAGTAAATGCTAGGGCAGAGAAGGGTAAACTGCCTGTCCATATTTGTACAAAGTTGTGACTAGAAAGTGGTCATCCAGTTGCAAGTAGAGTTCCTAGCCCCCTCACATCTTGGTGGCATCATCCAATGAGTCCTTGCCAGTGGAATGTGTGCAGAATCAATGTGTGTCACTAGGTGCCTATGGAGCTTTTAAAGCAGGTGTGCCTTCTGCCTTCTCTCTTTGCCTGGTTGCTGGCACAGTGGAGAGGACTCAAAAGCCTCCGTGTACGGCAGAGCCACAAAATGGGAGAAGCGTGCATTTCTGAAACACCGCCTGGAAGGCCGTCTGCTCACCAGGAAGGAACACTTGCGCTGGACTGTTCCAAGGGCGAGCAATAAGCTTTACTACATCCAGCCACTTGGGTATTTGGGGTTTATTTGTCCCATCAGCCAGTGTTACTCTGCAAAGTAACACAGGTGGAAACTATGATTTCTGAGCACCGATGATGGACTGAAGATGCACTGGGTGTTTTATGTGGTTTACCTCCTTTAACTCTCAGATCAACCTCCATTTAGGAGACCCACAAAGATTTTGTAGGTCAGGAAATGAAGACCAGAAAAGGCTAAGGAACTTGCCCAAGGTCTCCCGGCTTATCATGTGGGAGAACCAAGATTTGAACTTGTCTATTTACAAAGCTCCGTGAACATTCCATTTTGCTTTACTACAGGTGAAAGACAGGTGATCTGACTTGGCTTTGGATTACAAAATAATTCTTATGCATTTTATGTGCCTAAACATCTTTAGCCTCAAAGGAGAGCAAAAATTGTACATGTGTTCTCCCTACTTTTTATGTGGTAGATAGGAAGCCCTCATTTACAAGGGGTGGGTATGAGACCATTAGTTGGGCTTTAATGTGTTAGCATTTCCCAGATCAAGACGATGGTATACAAAAATACACGGGGCTCCACTTTTGTAACGTGCTGATCCTCTTACAGGGTTTAATTTGAGCAGAGTCCAACAACTCAGGGAGGGCACGAAAGAACATGTTGCTCCATGAGGTATACAGTTAACAAAGGAGAGAACAGAAAGACTGACTTGTTCTCACAACAGTATGAATTTAAAGAACTATACGGGGTGGGCATTCTACAGGACGCCCAAGTAGGAAGAAAAATGAGACACTGTACCTTGCACACAGCAATAAAGATGAGGGGACTCATTGTAGTAAGAAAATCCACAGCCGGCAGGCAGTGTCAGTAAAGGCGATAAGATACTTGGTCCATCCTCATGCTTACCTTTTAGGGTCATAGTGTTTAAAAAAAAAAGGGTCTCTTTTTTTATATTAACAAAGTCACTCCAGTCAATCTCTTTAACTCAACCTACATGAAAAATTTGGATGACTTTGTAAAAGTTCCATGTTAATACCAGTGAGAAAAATTGGTGCATCCTTTATATTTGTGTTGCTTTCTTATTATGACCGTTTTGTTTCCTTGTATAAATAATAGGCCCTAATCAACAACAAGTCTGCATAGAGCATTGACCATTATAGGTAATTTATAGATATGCTAATGAGAAAGAGGGAAACAAAAAATACTGATTCCTTCAAGAAGCCAGGTGAAACTTAACAGCCACTCTGGTTGGTAAAAATTGATAGCATTTGGGAAATTAATCAGGGGAACAGTATACTAATAAGTCTGAACAAATAATTTCCATATCAGATAACTTAATTTATTGATTGAAACAATGAGATAACAGATATAAAAGTAGTCTGAAAATTTCAAAGTAGATTATACAATGTTATTCTTAATATTAGCATTATTATTTTCAGCACGTAATACAAGGTTAAAAACTACTAATGTTTATAATTCGAAGCATTAAAAAAACCTGAAATGTATTAAAAATAATTACACATCTGACTATTAAAATGGAGAGGCTAACTGGAGGGGTTTACTGGGAAATAATAAAAAGTTTGAGGGGAAAATGTTTTTAAAACAAATGCTATCACTTTCAAGTATACTTAAGAACTAAGATGAACATTAGCAAGGCCATAGGACACACTCCAGAAGTCTTCACAAGCCACGTATTTGTCCCAAAGCCTGATTTTGCTCCTGCTTTACTTACTTCCCCTTGCTCCCTCTGGATTTATTCTCTAGGGTCCGCCTTTCCCTGACACAATGAAATGGACTTAATTACTTCCTGCACCTTGCTTTGAAAATACCAAGTATGTTTATTATGGGGATTTATAAGCTATGTATTTTCCCACAGATATTTTGCCAAGATATTCCCCCTTATTAAAGAAACTTAGTATGTTAAGTGCCTAGGACAGTGCCGGGTCTGCTTCTTTCTCAATTATATAAAATCTATTTTCCCTATCAGGTAGGTTAAGTACCTCCTCTACCCTATTCGCAAATACAAATTTTGCTAATAATAATAATTTAAGCCAGTATTTTCTTGTTCTTTCAGAGATTGCTCAGTCCAGGTCTAACGAACCCTAATTCTAATTTCTTAGGGCCCAATAACTGTTTTCTGAGTAAATGTTAAGGCTCCACTGTGCTCTTTTCAAGTGCCACATACTGCAAATAGCATTGGAAATGGAAATAAAGAAAATTAGCTCCATTTTAAAGGTGTACTTCATGTGCCCATAAATATCAACCTTTTAAAGATTTTATTTATTTATTTGACAGAGAAAGACACAGCGAGAGAGGGAACATAAGCAGGGGGAGTGGGAGAGGGAGAAGCAGGCTTCCCGCTGAGCAGAGAGCCAGATGTGGGGCTCGATCCCAGGACCCTGGGATCATGACCTAAGCCGAAGGCAGACGCTTAATGACTGAGCCACCCAGGCGCCCCAAATATCAACCTTTTAATGTGGACAAGGACCTTAGGCAATCGATCGTGATGGGACTACCAACATGGAGGATAATGGGAGGATTACTCAACAACATGCTTAGTTTTCCTCCAAAAGGGACAGTCTTCAAAAAGCTTCCTTGTCTGGCTTTAGGGTGGTTTCATCTCTCTAAATAAATAGATATTTATTTAACTATGACTTAGAGTTTATACCCCAAGATGCAAAAGGGCAACACAGGGCCATACATGAATGATGACCCATCATGACAGTCTCTTTGATAATGACTTTACTTGGAAAAATATATTCTTCAATAAAAAAATTATTTTTTAATGTTGACTTTGTTCTCTTACGGCAACGCTGGAAAACATTGTAGCCCAACAGGAAATATAGGCGAAAGCTTCAAATGTAGAGCACACACACACAAAACATTTTTAAAGCTCATGCCCATCAAGTTTCCCACCTGATATAAGTCGTACACAAAGTCTTAGTCCAATGTGAACCCATGCTGTGAAAATTCTGTAGCACCCACCTCAGAAAATTCTGTTAAATACATAAACACTGCTGAAAAGAAAACTTCTGGGCACTAGAAGTCAGACTCAAAGGGAAAATAAACCTGATTAAAAAAGAATCCCAAGGAAAGTTATATAAGTACAGTGCAACAAGGTCATAAGCTTAACGTCCTTCACTGTAATATTTGAAAGTAAATTGGCATTTTAGCGATCTGCTTTGGTCGTCATTCTTTTTCTCAACTCAGAGAGATGCAACAGAATAAGAATGGCTTCACGTGTATCTTACAAACCAAATGGAAAAGTGATAGGCATTATGGGGTAAGACACCTTTAAAAATGAGTATAATACTTTTTAATGGATTAAAAATGAACCCTATGAATTCACTTGGACCACCTAAGGAGAAGGTTCTCCAAATAGGGTATAAATGACATCCTTTTCTTACTACTATGGAGCTCACCAATATTTCAGAGAACCTCACAAAGTAAACTTAAGTGTGACTTGAAAATGTTCTTCAAGAACTTCAGCCAAATGACAACCTCCTCTGTTCTTTTCAGAGCAGAACCACAGCTTTTTGAGATGTAAGACTTTAACAGGGTTGCAATTATAAAGTAAGTGATAACTACACATTAAAAGTGATTATTTTACCACTGAGGGAAAACTTTTAAAAACTTGTAGGACATGGTCAAGCAATTCTTATCGGCATTTAACAAAATGTGTTTTCAAGCAAAGGTATCTTTAAGATTCTGAAAGCATAACCACATACTCCACCAGCCAAAATAATGAATACAGAAACTTCTTTCTAGCAATATTTTTTTCTGTCAAAGTTTAATATTTCTATAGAAAAATATTTTCTCTAACATATACACACACACACACACACACATACACACACATACACACTTGGATAAAATAGATGGTTAATATCAACCCAAATGTATAATCCTGTTCTCTGTTTCTATATTGTAGAACAACATAAAGTGTTAATTTGATATTGTTGCAATAATATGGACATGGCAGTGCCTTTCTGAATTCCAATCTGTGCCTAAACAAAATTACTTTAAGTTAAAAATCTGAATCAGTGTTTATAGGCATAACATTGTCTACTCAGATAACCCAGGACTAGGGTATCTTGTTTTTCTAGTTCTGCATCCCGGAAGCATCTGACACTCAGCAGAGTTCAATGAAATCTTGTTGAAAATGTGAAATACAATGTGTACCTTCTTTTGTATAATATATATCACTCCCACTAATATTACAGAATCAGAAATTTATTCTTCACCAACTGATAACAGCTCTAAGAGCAAGAAACACACAGTTAATACTTTTTGGAGCTATTTTCCCAGAAATCTTACAAATGACTTACTAGTAAATGGAGAGAGAGAAAACAAACAAACAACTTTCTTATATTCTGTGCAGGAGATATATTAGCTCAGTTTCAAGCTAGCTTACAACTTCAAAAATTGTTTTATGTATTACATTGTATTATTGTGCATTGTTTTACCCATCAATCTTTTCTGTAGATGATAAATTAATACATTCGATGATCTGTATTTTTGAATAAAATTATTACACTGTACCCAGCAATGAACACTCAAAATATTTCTTTAAGAGAAGAAGGGAGGGATAGAGGAAGAAGAAAAAGAGAGGAAAGAGGTTAATATTAACGATGAGGAGGAGGCAGAAGAATAAGAAAATGTCAGCAGACTGGGAAAAACTCTTGAAATGATAAAGAAAATGACTGCCTTCAGTTTGATAAAAACTTTGTTTCAATAGATACTTCCAAGACTGATTACAATTTCAAAATGAGTTCTATAGTGAGTTGATTAAAATAATAATAATGAGGTAAGTTGAAAGACAGTATCAAGAACCAAAAGATAGAATGTGATAAAGCTGCAGTATTGTGGTCTTAAACTCCATAATCCTCCTATAACCCCGTGAAACTCTGGAAAACTCCATCAGTAGTTCAGCCAAGACTCTGAGACAATTAAAGATACAAAGGAAGGGACTTCATATTTTAAATGCATTTGTTCTGATCCTTTTAAAAGTTCCGAACATGAAACATATTTTGTTTGATTTTTAAAAAGCTAAGCCGATACTTGATTGCTTTTCTTGTATGAACTCTTAAAAAAAAGACATAGGCAAAGAAGAGAAACAGTGGTGTACATAAGTTATCTTATTCTCATGAGAATGCTGTAATTCTAAGAATTATTCGTTTTCCAGAAGAAAAAAAAAAGTAGTCCATATGTTTCTCTGGCTTACTCTACTAGGTCAAATAAATATGGATTTTGATGAAATAAAATTATAAAAAGTAAAAATAATCTGAACATATCATGTAAAACAGGCCTGTGGAAGTATATTCCTAAAATGGGGAATGTCTGCAGCTTAAAATTAGGTTAACTATTACAGAGTATTTAAATATTGAAATTGAAGTAAAATCTATTTTTTTTAATTAAAAAAATTTGTAAGGGGTACAAACTTTGGAAAAAGGGTACAAACTTTAAGCTGTAAAATGAATATAGCCTGAGGATCTAACAATGGTGATCATAGTTGATAACACTATATTATATAACTGGAACTTGCTACAAGAGCAGAACTTAAATATTTTTACCAAAAAAAGAGAGTGCACGCGAGCGAGCGCACATGAGTCTTCATAGAAAAAGAATGGAGACTCCCAAGAAAACCCTCAAACATAAATGGAAGAATCTTCTGTATCATTTCTACAACAAAAAAGGCCTACATAGAAAATATTTCTCTTATGAAAATAACTTATAAATACATAACACTGGTATTATGCTTACTCAGAAAATCTATCTTTGCATTTCCCTAATGAAATAAGATACACAGGAAATGGTGATAAATACACCATTCTTTAAAAAGAATGTAAGTATTGTTAAATATAGGGAAAAATGTATTTTGAGAAAAATAAAGTGGTATAATGAGTCTCTTTTGGGTTACTGTATAGGTTACTACCTATTCTAGTTACCAAGTAATGCCTACTCACATTTTCCTAAACAAAGTAAGGTAAATAATGATTATAGCTCCTAAATACGACCCTCATATCCAATGCCACCAATATTAACAGACACAACCATATGTATTATTTCATAGTGAGTGTAGGTGTTAACTACCCGTGGCTACCTGCCTAAATTTTCCACACATGTTTAGATATACACATCCACACATGTATAGGAGGTTCAATGGAATAACCTTTATCCAGTTCAAACAGACACAGACTAAAGCTAACACGGGACAGTGGATAGCTAATTAAATTTTGATTTAATCTTTGCTGATCTTGTTAAAATGCAGATTCTGATTCAGTAGATGTGAAGTGGGACCCAAGATCCTGCATTTCTGACAAGCTCCCAGGGAATGTTGCTGGTCCTGAGGCCCACTTTGGGTAGTAAGGAACTAACCCATTCCTCTTTACACTGATACAAAATTAAGCAAAGTAATAATATATGTTTACATTCAGAAGCTACCTGAAGTGAAGATTTCTAGAGAAAAAAACACCATACTTTTGTGAGGTAATTTACAAAATCTTTCTATACACATTATTTTATTTATGCCTCGCATAAATTCTAGGAAATAGGTATCATTATCATAATTTTTCAAATAAAATATCATCATAAGCTCAGATTTATAACTGCGGTGTCCATCACCAACAGCCCAATGGACTGGCTATTGTCTGTGTAAAGCCCAACCAGGTGCAAGGACTAGTAAGTCTCCATTTGAGGGGGGTGTGCTATCCTTAAGGAAGAATCTTTGGGATCTCATGCCAACCGTTAAGGAAATTAATGACAAATTTCAAACTCCTTGCTCCTGAATGGCTTTTAAAATGACTTATAATTTCCCTTGCATCTTTACCATCAAATCCTTCCATTCATTTCAACTGGTAAAAGAACCAAATCTTGGATTACTATAAACATTTCTTAGCAAATCTCCTTATTTCCAATCCTTTGCCACTCCACCCCTACAATCCTTGTTCTCCACAATTCAGATCAGGCCACTTGTCTGCTGAAAGCTCTCCAATGGCATTACTCTCTTAAGAATCAAATTCAGGCTCCTTTCCATGCCCTGGGACCCTACAGAATCTGCACTCCACCTGGCTCTGACCTAATCATGTACCATGCCCCCTTGCTCACTTTGATGCAGCCATATTGGTCTTCTTTCTGTTGCCTGAACACCCTGGACACCTTCTCATTTTAGAGTCCTTGTGTTCGCTTTTCCCTCTTGGAATCCTCTGCCCCAAATCTGCTTATTGATGGCACTTTTGTACTGTACAAGACTCAGCTTACAATGCGCCTCTCTGGGGAGGTCTTTCCTGACTAGCTAGCCCAAGGTAGCCTTCATCAGTTACTCTTTAATACCCTGCTTCATTTTGCCACTATCTGAAATGTACTAGTCCATTCATTCATTAATTTAACAAAATGTCTGTCTCATACTGCCCCCAAACTTAACTATCTTAAACTATCTGCTTACCTACTGAGAGAGAGAGCCTTGCATTTCTGCACTTGTATAATTTCTCTTTCAACCTATTTTATTAATCACATAGTTTCCATTAGTTTTGTGCCTGTTGTAATTCTGGGATAATTTGCTTCAGAGGAAAGAAAAGTCATAATTTCAGAGTAAAGGGCAGATGACCCAGAGTTTTAAGTATAAAGTCCCTGACCTCAAACAAGATGGTGATCTCCACAGCTAAGAATCAGACCTGACTATTAGTAGTAAATGAAAAAAAGGAAGTCACTTTTTATGCACAGATTTTAGGACAAGAACTTACAGGAAATGCCAAACTGGATCAAGCCAATGGCTCACACAACCACCAGTGTTCGGTCTTTGATGGTCACTCTCAAGGAAGTT
>NW_027397082.1:8775232-8798301 GCF_003265705.2 Callorhinus ursinus
CCACGGACCGTGGAGATGCAAGCGGTATTGACATGCACACTTAAGCTAATACACCTAGACCAGCGCCTCCAAGCTCTAGCAGCCAGGGATGCTGACAGAATATCTCGCTTCCATCTTCAAAGAAAGGAAGTGATTAGTATGTTATCATTACCATTCAAAACGTGATTTCCTTATTCCCTCCCGGCATAGGTGACACATCTGAGATGCGGCCAGACGTTGGAGGCAGCTAAAGCCACATCAAAGCTTTCCTTGAAAATTTTTTTTGGGGGGAAGGGCCGGGGGGGTTGGGGGTTGGGGGGAAGAATCATTAAAACAATGCATTTAGAACAGAGAGATAGGACCTGATGTGAAGGTCAGGAAAGCTGCAACAACAGTCTATAATAATTAATAGAGTTGTCTAATACACAGTGGAGAAATTAAGAGAAAAGCTGCCCCTCCCTCTGCAAAAAAATAAATAAATAAAAAACCTAAATAAATAAAAGGGAGGAAGGAAGGAATGCTTATATCATGAAAACGCTAAGTCACTGAAGGCTGTAATTGAGAAAAAGAAAAGCAAGTGGAGTTCTCTGTGTTTGGTATATATGACTATTTTTAAATAAAATGAAACACTTTACTCAGCTTATCAAAAATAGTTTTCTTCCTCCTAATTTTCCCTACATGCAGGTTTTGGGAGTAGGGATTATTCTTCTCTTCTCTGAATATTGTTTTCTACCTTAACAAAGGACTTAATTTCAAACTGGTAATTCTCTAAAAAGATATTTGATATGTGAAATCAAGAGTAAATCTGAATTTTAATTCAGAATAACAGAACAAAAATTTTTGGTTCATTTTCATATTGGATGAAATCCCTAAATTAAAAGAAAACACTAAGCTAATACAGATTAAAAAAAATCAAAGATCAATACTGGAAATGGACAGTCTAATTATATGATAATAGATAACGTACGAAACAAAGATTTTAAATCCAGAATGATTCTTGGAATTCCACAAAAGACAGCCAAAACAGATTATTAAGTGTATGGCTCTAATGGGGAGCAAAATTTCTAAAAGAACTTTACAAAAAAATGCATATTCCTAAATAATGGAAGTAACTCTTCTTCAGGACAGTTCAATTTTATCAGAGTAAATCTGCACACAAGAGGACTACCAGTTTACCAGCAGCTTTCCAGCAGGACCTCACTTTGTATTTTGGAAGCTCTTCACTTAAGTCAAGCTAAAATCAAGTTCTTGTAACAGCTGTGCTATTTACATTGTTCCCTTAGTTGTGCATTGCCCTGGTCTCTGAAAATGAAAGGAAATACACTACAGTAGCAGCTGATGCTTTCAACTTGCCCCCACACTCCATCCCAAACTCATTCTCTCACCCTCTCCTCAGCCCTTTCAAAGCAGGTAAGTGAAGCTGTGCAGGAGCTTCAGACAGAGCTCAACTTGCGTGAGGAGCTGTGCAATGTGGAGAGCTAGAGATGCAGGATTCAGACGGAATCTGAATCACAGGGCTCAGCACAGCCAACACCAACCAGTTCAGCTCCCTGTACACACCAGCCTGCCTCCAAGCATGCCCGGTTCCCAGACCTGAGCGGAGAGAGAACATCCCAAGGAAGGGATGGGGCATACTTTGTATCCAAATGCAACCAAACGTCCTATTTTGAAGCAGATGAGTGCTTGTGTTCTTAGGAGAGGTATAAGGAAGAAATCTGGGGTACACTCACTGTTTGATTACTATTAGAATCCTGGCTGAGAAACAATCTCTTCTGAGCAAACCATATACCAAGGCACTGTCATCATCATAATCTATTTTACAAATATCAATGCTATATCCATATCAAAGACTGTTGAAAGAATATTCCAGGGCATATTATTCTATTAGTTGAATGATCTAATTCTTCCAAGTACAATTCCATTCCAGGTTATAGTTTTGGAAACATGCAGTTCAGAGCCATTATTGATGAAACTGTTGCTATAGGCACAACAAAAGAATTAAGCCAAAAATGATGATAAAACATATTTTAAAAGAAATGCAGACG
The DNA here is from genome assembly GCF_003265705.2 of Callorhinus ursinus. Taxonomy (NCBI): domain Eukaryota; kingdom Metazoa; phylum Chordata; class Mammalia; order Carnivora; family Otariidae; genus Callorhinus; species Callorhinus ursinus. The sequence goes on from NW_027397082.1 coordinate 8,777,257, forward strand.
TGATGTTTTCAGCTCTCAGAATTAAGATTTCTAAGTCCACACAATTCAGCTTAACAAAATTAATCTGTCAAAAATGCTGATTGTAATAAGCCTAATATTTTATTAATTATATTCACTAAATTCAGAAAAGCTTTGTGTAGTTTCTTCACATAGAGGTTTTAGAGTCTATTGTTAGTTCCATTAAGATTTGAAAATTCAGATTCTTCACCTAAGCATGAGCATATGCAAATACGTATAAGCAGATACTCGGTCTTGCAGCAAAATAATGTTGAGTATCACCCACCTCAGGAATAATCTCATACATCAAAACTGCAATTGATTATATTCATTTAGTATATACATCTGCTTCCACAAAAAAAAAAAAACAAGGTTAGAAGGTAAGGGTTTTATATATTTTCACCCTTTATTTTATAAATCATTATTAGTTTTACTAAGAGAGGACATCACTAGAGCATCTTAAGTCAAAAGAGTTGGTGAAAACCATGTCTACAAGCCTCTCATTTAGCATTCATGTCAGCTATAGAATGATGACATACCAATAAAAAAAATTCTAGGAAAATCTAAATCAATGCAGTCAATCTAAACTCAAACATAATTCACGGTACTCTTTATAAGCAATTAGACAGCTTTCAAATTGCAACTTGGGCCATTATTTTATGCCCTAATATAAAAGTAACAAAACTCAACTTCACTAAGTAAAAAATATAACTGTTTTATCTCTGAAAAAGAGTACCAAAACATATTTGTTAGGTTTGGCTTAATTAAACAAAACAAAACAAAACAAACAAAAACCAAGACCAGAATCATTCAGCATCCCTCACTGATACAGGGAGGAAACGATAAACATTGCTGTAAATATTTGCTGGGCCACTAAAAAGTCCGGAGCTGCATTATAAAACAGGCCAGTAACTCAGAAAAATGAGAACTCACTTGGGTGCTATTTCCTACAAAAGGGAAAGTGTTTAACAATGAGGAGAACTTTGGCTATTCTTAAGTATCTGTGTACACAGACTAGTAGAGCATTTATAACATATGTGTGTTTCCCTAAAAGGAAAATAGATTCATGGTATCTTGTGTTGAACCTAAGAATTTTGGGTGAGGGAAAAGAGTCTATTTTAAAAGAATTTTCAGTAAACTGGAATGTCAGGAAAAAAAACATTTTTAATCATATTGACTTCTTTGAAAAACCAATACAAATAAAACAAATCTGAAGTTAGTCTACATAACACTTGGATAAAGTTTTAAGACATCCCTTTATTTTTCTTCCCTTTTTTGGCCTTTAAAATATGAATTTTCGCCGGATGCCAACCAACAATGATCACTGTGATAAGCATGATTAGGGCTTACTTGTTTTTTTAAAAGATAGTCAGCAGAGAACATTTCCAGCCATATAATGAATACTTTTGCTATGTGTAAATTTTCCTGGAAAAAAATGAACCCAAAGATCTTACTTCAGATTTAGAAACTCAATTTTATAGGAAAAAGCAGAATTTTAAAAAAAAAAGGCAAGCTAGGAAGTACTCACCTCTTCACGTAATTTTATCAACTGCAACATGAATGCACACACAAAAAAAAGATAAAAAGGAAAGAAATGGCAGGAAAGAAAGATCAGTTGTGTGACAGGATACAGAATTAACATTGACAATTTATCTGTTTACATGTTTAGCATTTAAAAATCACAGACAAACACATTAAAAGAACCTAAACATAGACTACATGCAGAGTTTTTTGAACGAATAAAGATCACTTTCTCACACTGTCACATTAAACAAAGAGAATAGTGTGAAATTCTCTTTTAAAGTACATCTAAGACACCATCATGAAATAAAGGGGAACGGCTTCATAGAAGTCTATATTATAAAGAAAGAAAACAAGTTTACTGTTCCTCTCTTCTAAGAATGTACCACTGAAGAGGTTTTGTATATACAAGTTTTCAGGATGTTTCTCTATTTTGAATCTTGACAACTGATTTCAGATTTTACCTACAAATGAAAATGATTAATAGTTCATGCTTTTGTCCCAATAAATTTTTAAAACAAATAATTATGTTAGTTAATATCATACATGGGCCCCCTCTAGGAATAGGATCGTATTTGGAGGTAACATTATTTTAATTGGAAATAAGGCATGCCAGGAAAGATAATATTTAGGACATAGTCTCAAAATATTTCACTATCCTTAGAAATACTGTGTATATCAGAGTTAATTTCTAGGATTTGTTTTGCGTAAGAGGCTACTGCAATCACATGGTCGTTGTTTTTTTTTTAATTTTTGAAGTTTCTTCATTTTTCAATTTTCTTCATCTTGTAAATTGGGCCATCTCAAAGCCATGAGCTATGAGCTCTTATTTCATTTGTACTGTAGTCTGTTCTCACTGAAGTCAAACCAAAAAACTACCCTTTACTTGTTAGTAAATTCCCTTTGATAATGTTTTAATTCTCCTCTGTAGAACATTTTTTATTTACCTTAAATGTAACAGATAAAACAAGTTATTTAACTCTTTAGAAACTAGAAAATGGATATAACCATATATCTGGCTCATTCTTTGTGTGTGTCTCTGTGTGTGTGTGCGCGCGCATGCACACCAGCTGGGGGTGTGTATGTTTCACAGTATTCTAAATCAAATATCATTGTGTAGTTGAGATGACTGCCATAGTTTCTGCAATGAATAGAAACTGAAACCTATGTTGTGAAAGACTATAAACCACATTCTAGGGCTGAAATTTGCATCCTCAGCAATTCAGGTCTACAACTGATAATTTTTAAACATCCAAATTATCTGTAACATCTGTTATAACACTTGACATATACAGGCCAATAAATTAAACTATTGCTTTGGGAGAAACGTGCCACGAATTGCTCACTCTCTAAAAGTATCATGTTTACTATAGTCCGGCTTTCTCAATGCTTAATGCTGTTTTTGTCTCCACAAGGAAGGCAGTATGTATTCTAGCTTATTCTGTCATTTTATTTGTTATATGCAAAGTATTTCAAGTACAAAAGAATGAGATTTCAAAATTGTTAGGAATCTTTTATAGAAAGGGTACAGAATCTATTCCATAATGTCTCACAATGCACTTAGTGAAAATGAAACTTTTAATATAGTCTTTTCAAAATATACAAGAAGTTGTAATTATTTTTAATTAATACTCTCTCAACAACCATCCAGTGCCTATGAGTCAAACATCCTGTTTCATGTGGAAGGTTACCATTCTTCTCAAGAAGAAGTAAAATTTTAAACTAAAATACCTGTCTTATCATATATAGGAATCTTTCTCTTTGCTATCTGAACATTATGGGAGAAAAAGGCAAACATTAATTCTCAGGAAGAGACGATCTGGGAATTGATCGCAGAGCTATTTTTTTCTTTCTGGGGGCACCATTCTTCAGTTGACTATGATACTTAAAGGGCCAAAGTTTAAAACTACTCCTCTGCAATTGAGACCATTTGGGGCATGCCACCCTGCCATAATCAATGAGTGTTTAAAAATGCTACCCATTTGTTTTTTCAATAGGTTCCAAACAAAAAACGTTCTATCTTGTTTGTGCTGCATGGCTGCATTCAAGCTCTACACCGGATTTGTAGCTAAGCTAGGTAATGGGAGGGGTTTTAATCTTTATCTTTTTTTTTTTTTTTTTTTGGTTAGTCTGGGAGTTTTCATTCAAGTAAACAAAAGATGGTCTATTTTTGAAAATTAACAATGCTTAGACTAGACTGAAAGTAGTGATTTCGTATTTTATTGAGTTACTAGCTCCATCATTGGCGACTTGAAAATGTGCCATGCCACCATGTTGAGTTATGATAATCAACATCTTTTTTGAAACAAAGATTTTTTTTCCCCCAATGCAGAATTTGATACAAGCGGTAATCTGTTCCTTTGTGGGCTGAAAAAATCTGGTTTACGCTGGTTTGAACCAGTGGAATCTCTTGTGGTTAAGCCTTCTGCTGTGGCTAAAATCAAAACCGCACTGCAGCGCATGTGAGGGTTCATGTGCGCGCGCCTGTGTGTGTGAGTGTGTGAGGTGTGTCATGTGACCCCCAGAACTACCGATTTTTTTTTTTAAAGCTGATAACGCCACTGCCGTCTCTGTCCGCATACAGATAACGAATAAATGCTGAACTCTATTAAACGCCCTTTACACATTATCGTGGGTCGAACACACAATTTTCTGAACTTATGATGACAGTCTATTTATTTCGCTATAAACCCTCAGCACGTAACGAACAGATTTGTGCCTGGTAATGATCTGCTCTGCCAGGGCTATATGAAATGATACCGACCTTTAGATCTTGGGGAATTAAATTGACCGACTTCACCCCCTGGTCTGTAGCTGAAGTTTGACACACTTTATGCACAGCAAGCCCAAATCGGAACTTAAGAGAACCTCGCGTTAAAAAATTAAGCAACCATATCTGCTAAATATTGCTTTACCACAAAAATTTTGGCACGTTTAGGAATATTCTACTCCTTAGACATATATTTGAACCTTCTATTTAGGATTTACTAAAATTTTGTTTACTCACATTTATTCACCAATCAATATAATTTTGCATACGGAAATTGAGAGACCATTAGGGTTCAAAAGTAGAGTCTGGAACATTTTATGTGCCCCATCATCATATTCCACTATGAAGGGGATTAGGGGACTTACTTATGTAAGATTTTTTTTCCTTTCCTGAGAATGGTTTTCATGAAACTAAATCAAGGTAACAATTACTAAAGTTTCCACTCTAAATACAGGACTACTACATTTCAAAAACTCCACTCTCAAAGAATTAAAATCTTGCCATATGGAATGGAAAATGTGGTATTTTAAAATAATAGAATGATAATGCCTAAGACAATAGTTCTTGGAAAGCTGATGACCCAACAATACTCGAATGTGCAAAGTAGGTAATTTTGTCCCTTCTTTGTAAATGAGGGATGAGCCATATTTGACAGCATGAAATGGATATGAATCAGAAATAAATTTATACAAAGCAGTTAATTGGGAATTAAATGAAACTGTGTACTGTATGAGGGACATTAATGATGCACTTGAAAAATTCTTAATTGCTGAAATCTTGACATTTCTAATCATGTCAGAAATGTTTATATAAGAGTAAATTAATATACTTTATAGTTAATTGACAGATTATGTGTCTAACAGGTTTTAGATGCCTAAAAAAATGCATATATGGCCAGAATGAGAAATAATAGCTATGGCATTCACATTTGTCTAAATCTCTACAAAGAAGCCACTATAGGGAGGATGTGTATGTTGTATTGAAAATAACTAGTCAGTAGTTAATTTTACCTATTTGCAACCAATGCTATAATTCTTTATTATTTTCCTTTTTCTGATCTATAATTTTTAAAAATTGAGATACATCCCAATGTCAATGAAACATATATTTTTGTCTCATTTTATTTATCTCCAAGTTCTCTCTGTATATTAAAAGTTTATCTTAAATATTACATGGCTACAAAGTTCTGAAAGTCAATTTATCAACAATTAACTTGAAGATAATCTTAGTTGTGGGCAGGAAATATTTTCTTACACAAATTATAGATAATCCTACCCAGAAAAAAAAAAAAAACTATCTTCTCAGCCCCTGAGCTATAAAAATTAATATAAAGAGCCAACTTAAAATCTTTTCTTCCTTTAAAGAAAGGGATTCTGTTTTGATTCCATAGTCTGAATGAATACTGATGCAGAATAAAGAGTTATTCTCAAGTGACCATGCCTGACTAAGGGATGTGTTTTAGTTTGAGGGATTTAAATCCCTAAATTATGATAAAAAGCCCCAAAACAAAATTTAATCATTTCATTATGGAATAGAAATTTTGTCATAGTTAGCAACAAAATATCCAAGAAGTTAAGTGTAGTCTTTTTGAACTTTCAAACCTAATTCGAATTTTGGACTGAAAAATTCACATAACTAATAATCTAACAGTTACACTGTCTCATGACTATAATTTATCATATTCTATTTATCAAAGTGATAGCTCCTTACAACTAAACTTCAGGTTCTCCAAGCACATTCAGAATTTGTAAGTTTGATTTATACAAGTCCATTGGAAATCTCTGCGTAATCACTTTAAAGTGACAGGAATATAATTTGAAAAATTCAGAAAATACGAACTCTATTTTTGTGGAATATTTTTCTTTAAGCATTAAAAAAAAATCATACTTATATGTACGTGAGGCAAATGTTTTAGGCATATAAAATGTCCATTAAGAGAAGTGAACATGCTTTAAAAAAAAAAAAAAGGGATCCCTGTCAGAGTACTACAACATCTATTAGAATAAAGGAGTCTGAGTTAGACAGGAACACCCCTTCCTTTCTATTTCCTCTATATTAAGCAGTAGTTTCAAATGAAGGAAAGATCTATAGCTTTCTAGAGAATTGACATGGGAACTATGCATTCACTTTTTGCAAAAAAGAGAATGCTTTTTTTTTGCAGTAAAGATATGAAATAAAATTATGATTCATTCAAGAGATATGAACAATCTAAATCTCACTTAAAATAGGAAGAAAATATTTTTTCTCTCATCCTCAAGTTATTTAATCTATTATGAGTAAAACCCTTTATCCCAACACCCTTTTATGTTTGATGTGCTCCTTATTTTTTTTTCCCTTAGCCGTTCTCACATTTCAATCAGGGAAGCTGAAATCCCAAGTCAAATCTTAACGTGTTTACAAATCTAAACTCAAGCTGATAACATCCAAATAGTGGATGAGGTGAGATCTTTCCAAAAACAAATATGATCAGCTCAGTGATTCTTCTCCCCCTCCTTTTTTTGGGTGGATGGATGGGGGCCTTAATCACATAAGCAACATCCCATTTACAATATTAACTTTACAGTAGATAGTAATATAGTTTCAGCATATGTAGATCTGTAATATAATCTGTTTGAAATGGTAAATATAATTATGCAAGTTTTATAATGTGTATCAATATATTATGTTTTACTATCTTATTAAAATTGTGGTTTACTCAATGAATGATTTATGTTCATTTTTATTTAGGCAGAGTAGAGACCTTTACAATACTTGCCAAAGGAATATTAATAAACACATTCAGGTCTTGCTTCTGAAGTTCCCATCATTTATTTTCTCTAAAAGTGTCAAAGAGAGTAAGTCACTAGGGTTATTTGAGACATTTTAAAAGTCATCTCTAGACTGAGGTTCTTAAAACATTTTTTTAAGTCATATACATTATCTACAAGAATTAATGAAGTCTCCAGTATTAATTCAAAGAAAGAAGTGGGACATTAATTAGACTCATGCACTGCTATGTGATCCAATGAGAACTGACAGCCAAGTTGTAAGGCCCTTTTAAGAAGAAACTATCTTATTTTTTGCCTATGCAGATCTTAAACTGTAGAAAGAATTTTCCTATTATTATTATTATTATTTGACAGAAGCAGGACCTCTATATGAGTATCTAAGTTCCACACTGGTGCTCACAATTTGCATTTTGGTGAATGTATTTTAAGAAGCTCCACAATGGGAGACTGAGCTGCCCTGTTGAATTTTGAAAGCTTACTTTCATTTGTTTTGCTGCAAGTGTTGATTTAATTATACTGCATTATTATCAAAGCTGCATTATGTACTTTTTTATTCCTTTTACATGTGTTTGAGGTGAAGACCTTGGCTTTGTCTGCAAACAGTGTGTTTCAAGTTATTCCTTAAGTACTAAATAATAAAGAAAAGAGAAGAAAAGATTTTTTAAAAGATAGCAGACAGTGATCACAAGGTAAAGGGTTAAATGTAAGATCTCCAAGAAACATTTTGAAGTTGATTAAGACTCCAGCTTTGCATTAAACAGTATCGTTTCCACATGAGTTGCTGCTAATACTGTTAAGGAGCAGCTTGAGAGCCCAGTGTGCCAGTGACCTCCTTCACCCTCCAGCCACCCACCGGGCCTTCCTGATTAGCATTCTACCTGGTTCTCTGAGGAATTCCCATCATCCCCTAGGAGCTCATTCCGTACTTCGTCACTGTAGGCGATCCGTGACCTTTTCTATAAAACAAAACAAAAAGGGAGAGAGCGAGATGAACGTTAGAAAGTAAAAGCTTCGGAGCATTATTGGTATCAAGGCTGATCATCTCAAACCTCGAGAGCCCCCTAATGGAAACCTATTTGCTAAGATCTGCAAAGCAAAGTTGTGTAAAGTTCTTGAACTTGAGAAGTTTAATGTAAATTAGAAGTTTTTCAAATGCCAGTAATGAAAGAAAACTCTGCATTGTGTAAGTACTCCATTAATATTCACAAGTGGATCAGAACTGGTATGTTATTCCATATATAGTCCATTCAAATAAGACCACTAAACTAGAGGAAATAAAGCTATATAAGCTGTCTACTGGCAAAAATCACCAGACTGTAATTAAGACAAGTGTATATGGGGGTCTTTAAAATTGTGGCAGGAAATGAACTTTAGAATATAGGTCTTTTAAAATCGCTAATTCTAGGATAATATTATGACTCCAACTGTACACTGGAATGCCTGGAAAATAGTTCATCTGTATTTCCTGCATTGTTGTGATGTTACTAGCCAGAAAGAGATGGAATTTAAAAGTCCATCCCGTTTCCAAACAATAACTTAAATGTCCCCAAGCCCTCCTCAAATAATGGCCTAAGAAAAGTAATGTGTGTGTGTGTGTGTGTGTGTGTGTGTGTGTGTGTGTGTGTGTGTGAAAACAAATTAAATTTCCCAATCCCAATAAATAAAGGCAAGTGGGCTGAGTCAAGCATTCTCAATCCCAGTAAATAAAGACAAGTGGGCCATGAGTCAACATTTCACTCAGCGAAATTTTGTTTTATAAGAAATCGACCTTGACCTGTCAAGTCGGGGATATGTGTCTATAAGCAATTCATGAATTATCTAAATGTATACACATCTGGAAAAGCTAAAAGGCTCTAAAAGTTAAGTTGTGAAGTTAAGAGTGCCATCCTCAGATCCTCCTTCAGCATCACCCTCTCAGATCCAAATGCAGATTTACAGGTGACTTTGCTGCCTTTTTCTGCTTCTGAACTAAGCAAAGAGTCCCTTTAAAAATGGCAGCTGGGAAATAGTAATCTTGTCTCACTTGCAGGATACAGTTTAGGCTTTAACATTTCATACTTGTTCAACTATGATCTGAAAAATTATTGTAGTTTAAAGAAGACTATTCATAATCCTTGAGCAGAAGTCAACAAGATTTTTAATTAGATTTTTATATACTAGTAAGTTACACTGCTTTGCAACACAGAGGTCATAATATCTTAAATGTGAAATCATACTAGAATTTAAAAGGACTTCTAACAAGAAAACCCAGTAGATTTTGAATCATTTTAAAGTTGCAGCCTTTCTCAATTGGGGTTCCTTATCTGAACCACAAAATGGAAAACTATTTTAGTGACTATTTTCTCAATCTATCTAGGATGGTACATAAGAGAGTTTAGTTCATTACATAGACTAAAAGCCTAAGGGCACTAGGGCTTAACTCTCCTGCAGAACCTAGTTGAAAAAGGCTGACTAGAGTGTAAATAAAAATAAACAAATCTAGACATCCCTTTATTTTTTTTTCAAAGAACAAATCATTCTCATGGAATTCTAAAGATCACTTTGGTTAAACTGAAACTAGAACCTGTACTCATTCTACCACACAAAATTTCCTCCGCATTTTATTACCCTCTGAATACACTCAGGAAAAAGATGCAAAAACTGCAAAATGTTTCAGTAGAAAGGAGATGATAGCATCCCTTCTCTGCCCTGAGTCTCTACCCTAAGCCCCCTTCTCTGCTGCAAATGTATCTCTTGTACCTTAGCAAAAGCAGTAAGACTGTAAATAGATAAATAAAACCAACAATGCTGCAGAGGACAAAGTAGCAAAGTTAAGTCATTAGCCTGAGGTCAGTAATGACATCTATATCAGATGTCTTAACAATTCAGGAGCGAACCAACTCATTCAGTTGTGAACATGCCAGACTTCTTACCACAACAAACAGCATATATTAAGCCTGCTTCTCTTATTGTATTTACTGAAGCTACTATTAATTATTTCTATAGACTTCATACAGAATTGTATTGAAAAATGCTAAACTGCGAGGTCAGTATACCTCATGGCCTTACAACCATATTTAGATCAAGCCAAACCTTTCTTTTGCCCATTTGGAGATCCCCACTACAGTAGTTTCAAACTAGCTAAGCAAAAGTATTTTACAGCATTAAAGGAAATGAGAACCTTTAAACAGGCTGTGGTATCAGAGCTGCCTTTTTAATTATTCATTTCATCACTATGGGGGACTAAAACATTCCACAGTATGCAAGAATATCATATGGAGATTGTTTTTGTTTTCCCCCCTTTCACCAAAATACCAACAAATTGGCATAGATTGTTCAATTACATTATATTCTTATTTTGATTTACTAAACTTCAAAAGAAGAAGAAAATTATAAACATGTATCCCTAAATATCTACTCTTGTTTTGGTGAGAATCCATTGCTTTTGAAAACCAGCAATTAAGAGTGTACATGTTCAGCAACAGAGGAGAACTAAGGATTTATCCACAGTTGAAGGGTGGTCCCTATAAATGTCAGTCTTTACTATTGGGATGGTAAAATTTGGTCATTTGGATGGCTTTCTGGATGTAATTAAGCAAATGATATGCTGAGTTTATAAAATGTTCTCTGATTAAACTAACTTCTCTTAAAAGAATTTTTAAAAAGCTCATTTCAAATATCAGAAATAGTTCTTGAAAATGATGCAACTGATGCAGAAAATCGAGCTCTTTACACTGGAGTATCATTTTACATTTTTTTTTTTAAAAAATCAAGACTTTGTTTTATTGTTATATTTAAATGCCTGACATTGGTATTTTCTCCTAATTTTTTTGTGGTTTGAAATTTTAAGTAAGCTGATTGTAATCAGCTATAATTTAGCCTGCAGGATCATCACTAAACTGACTGAATTCCAAAAAAGGCAAATTCCTCTGAATGACAAACTGCTTATTTTATTGATAATTTCCCTCTAAAACATCAATAAATAATTTTACCTTTTGTGGAATTTTTAATAACCTCACTCTCCATTACTAAGTACTATGTTATTTTAATTCAGATGACTCAAAGTTAATGAAGCTGAAACATCAACTGTATCTTGATAAACTAACTAAAATATCTTTACTTTATCATCAACTGTATAAAATCTGTACTTTAGCCAAATGCAAGCATGAGAATTTGAGCTGGAAATGTCACACACTCAGCTACAGTTTGAAGGAACCCAATTCATAATGCATTTTATAAATAGTTAATGACTTCTATACATAAGCTAACCAGGCAAATCAAGAAATTGTCAACATTTTTAGTCTTAGTTGTCAGTTACCACTGTCTACTGGTGCTTTATATGTGGCTTCTGGAAAAGACAGAAAGTCTATGCAGTTTGTAATCTATTGCAATTTCAGGTCTGTACCATAAGGGTGGAAAGCTTCGACTGACAATATTTGCCACACACACACACACACACAGAGTTAAATACAAGAGCATTTCTCATCTTTAGTTGTGGGTTTGTGTAAAGCTTATTCCTTCTAACTTATACTAAACTTAAGTGGACTAGACACAATTGGGCAGAAAAATCTACAGACCATATATGAATTATAGAAAGAATATGGCAAATTAACAATTGACTGTTATCCCTAAAAAGTGAGACACACAAAGTTCCGATGCCTATTTTAAACTGACGACAAAAGTGAGTCCTTCATTATGAAAGTGAGGATTTCAGATTCCAAGCAGTTTTCACTTGGTATACGGATACTGATTGGCTGATTTTTCAATACCGATTGGCTGATTTTCTTAAAGCCAAGTTCAATCAGATACACTTGCCCAGTTCTGTCTGGAAATTTGGCTTGAAACAATCTGTCTACTTGACCCAAGCCTTAATATTTCCCAACTGAACTGAAAAGGTTTCTGGATAGGCACTGCTAGACTACAAACAAGATGAATCAACTTAGCTGAAACTAATTAAGAACTGTGATCTGTGGTGCAGCCTTCTATATGATTCTACATGTGAAAGAGGGTACACATAGCCAAAATGAGGATTCTACAACCCACCACTCGCATAAGCATAACAATGCAGTTGGTTTATTACTAAAGCATATATGAGAATTTAATTTCCACAGCGTGCACATGGCAAAGCAATTGCTTAAATTGCCTCACCTGGGAATTTAATACAATGTTATCATCAGACCAGCCACATTGTAAATAGATTTATAATGCTTTCCATGTGCTGCACTCTGTTGCATATGAATTAAGTAATGATCTGGTATTACAATAAAATCAGCTAGTTCCCACACCTGGCAGACAGGATATTTCACTAAATTAATACCCATACAGCTACATCACAAGGCAGGGGAGAGGAAACCATCTCTAAGGCATTTGACTTGAGCTTTACATGGGAGGCAAACACTCCATGGCTATGTAGAATGTCACTGTGTTGAATGGGTTGCTCAAGACAATCTGTTTCTAACATCTGTATCACAGAATTAAGACTTTCTCATTCCCATTCAATTTTGGCCTAATTTTCTTCATTCAGTACTTTAATTACTAATCAGCAATCCGCAACATTCACAAACACTAAGAAAGCCCTTTATTCTAATCTATGTGCTGCAGACAGCCAAATAATTGATACAAAGTGCAGTATGGTTTTGGTAAGTAATGAAAGAACAGCTTGTCTTACTCCCTAATCAAATTGGTCTATAGAAGAAATGGTTAATAGATTTCTCCATAGGTCTAAAACAAATTACCCAGTCTGGCCAGACTTTTCCATTGCTTCTACCATGTCTTTCAATCTCCATATATTTAATAATGCCCAAAGTTACCAGGTGATTAGAAACTGTTATGCTTTCATAGCCAAAGAATTTAACTGGTCTAAAGAATTTAACTGCTCCTGTTACAATTAACACTTAGGGATATCTTATAGAATACCATGAAATTATATTTATTAGCTAGTCATATAATCGCTGGCATTCATTCCTTACCGAATTCTAGCTGGTTTGAATTAAATAATATCATACTTCTGGAATGCCCAGATGGCATTTTCTAAAATGTATCTATCTTTGGCACAAAGCATTTCATTTTTAACCTCACTTCTACTTCTCTATGACCAATTTCAGCTTTTCATACACACTCCACCCCTGACCCAGGACTTTAAAAAGCTCATCAATCCAGGAGAGGAAACTTATATTTTGGAGGAAAAAAAATAAAAAGGAAGTTATGAAATTTTGTTCATCACACTGTTCTCTGTGCCACATTAATTTCTAGCAAAAAAACAATATTAAAACCTACCATGCTACATGATTTAGGTAAAGGGAAAGTATACTGTTAGGTAAATGTTAGATCCTTGGAAAGTAGTTAGGATGAAAAAGCACAGGGTACTGAGCAAAAAGAACAGAGATAACATTTCAGTATGTGATCTTGGTCAAATTAAGTTTTCTGACTATCACTTTCTTCAATATCTAAAATAGCAACAATATTTATTTCTCAGGGCTGTTGCATGAATTTAAATATTATAAACAAATGGAAACCTATCATAATACCTTGAATGTCATAACCTTGCAAAAGACATTCAACTAAATATTAGTTGGTAATATTGGGAAGGATGCAATAAAACCTGTACACATATATGCCTGAGAGTATAAATTCGTGTATCTTCCCTAGAAAATGATGTGCTAATATATACCAAAAGCAACCTTAAAAAGTTCATATTATTTAACTCAGTAAGTCTACTACATTGTTTTGCCCAATTTCCTATTTTGTGATGTTACCATTTTTGGATGACTTTCAGTGGGAAAAAATTTACTGCATTTTTTTAATGTTATCAGAGAAAGTAGGTTCCAATCTGTTTCTTCTAAGTAATCATTCCACTAAACATGGCTTGCTCCTGCTCAAGGGACTGTTTAGAGTTAAAGGTCAAGCTCATTCGCCGGAAAGTGCACATGCCACATGTCACCAATATTGTAGCATTCATAAAGGGAAAGCACACTTTCTATCTATCATAAACTCATGGCCAGTGGACCATATGCAAGCCACCAGAGAGAAAATACTAGCATGCCTTGCTACTAGGCTACCAACAGTTGGAAAAGCAGGTTAACATGAGAACACTGAAAGAATCCATTGTTCTTAGTATGTAATACCAGGAAAAGATATTTAATTTTTTTTGAAAAAAAAGTCTTTCTACCATAATCACTTTCATTTATTACTTTTGCTTATATTTGCAAAACATTTTACATGTTTGAAGTGGATATTTATGTTTTGGCTGTAAACAATGAGCTAGATTATACCACATTTTTATTTTTAAAAAATTTACCTATAATATCACCTGTGACTATTTATATGCATATAATGAGGTTATATATGTATACATACACATACAGGCTCACACAAACCCATATGCAATCCATATAGAATAATAAGTCTATTTGTGCTTCACAATGCTAGAATAGACCTTTATTTATACTAGGAACTCTGACCACATTGCTGCTACATCATTTAATGATTTGCAAAACAGAGAGCCCAGAAATCATGTACTGTACTTCTTCATTTCCTCCTCCAGCAATTCTAAACTTAAGCATAAAATTTGAGTTTAGCATTGGTGTTTCAAAATGCCGTGTGAGTTAGTTAGCACCATGGCCTCACTTGCTTACATATGCTTGTAGTTTACGACTTTCACATTGCTATTGAACACAGTGTGGCTGTGTCTTAAATCATGTTAGCTTGTCAATCAATAATTAAGTTACTTCATTCAGAAAATCAGCTCATGATAGAATGCCCAGATGTTGTTGTCAACATCTGGAATAGTGTAAGTTTTCAGTCGAGGAAATTTAATTCTTTAAAATCTTTCTGAATATAAAATAAAATAACTCCATAGACTATATTTGAAATAATCAAAATGTCAAAATGTTTACTGTTTTGTTTGGTAATAAAAACATATACATACCCTATGCATTTCCACTGGAAATATGATACTCTGAGAGATGAATGCTATATAGCAGATGCTTCATTTGTATTTTTAAAAGAACTACTGAAATACAGTATACAAATTACATAATTAAGTTGTATGTGGGTATCCCTACGTAATCTGCTTAGCATTAGGAAGGAAAAGCAATCATTCATTGAAAACCTAGCCATAGCCATAATTTCACGCGATCTAGATATCCAAGAGCAAATGATCTCAATGATTCTGTAACTGACAGTAAGATATCTCAAAAAGAACAGAATTGACATGAGGCATCATCTAGGCCAGACTTCCGTATTTAGAGATGAAGAGTTCTGAGCCAGGTGAGGGATCTCCCCACGGCCACACACTTGGGAAAGACGAGGCAGAAGAAGGATGGAATCTGTTTCCCAATGTCAGTGCTCTATTTACTTTACCACCCCACCTTTCGTTCTACTGAACCACCATGGCAGACTGGGGCCGTCCCACTGCTCCTTCCCCCCAAGGCAGGTTTGGCTGCACCACTCACTTGGTTCTAGGAATTTATCATCTGCTATGAATTGATTAGTCTATAGGTTTTGTTTCTTGTCACCTTCTTCCAAAATAAACAAACAAAAAAGAACTTATACATTGTTGTCAACATCTGGAATCTTGACAGTAATAAATTTGCAAGTTCAAGGGCAATGAACGCTTAAGGCAGAATGTTTTAAATCATAGAATAAAACATCTGATCTGAGGATGAGTCACGACCACACTTATGGGTGTAACTTAGATATGTTTCAAGATTAATTTTCAAAGGCTCCGCCATAAAGCACCAATAATCTACCCACATGGCAGGAGAGAAGCTGCACTGGTTATTAAGGTGTGTAAGAACTGCCTTCTTGGCCATGGGATCTGGTGACTCCCTATACAGTTACTCTACAATTTTAGACTGGAACCAGCCATCTCACGAGCAAACAATTTTTACAATATTTTTCCCCTAATACTCGCTTTTGAGCACATGTTGTGACAGATTCTTTATTATAGTATATGCTGTGTTATAGTAAGGTTACAGTTCTCATAATTCAGAGATGCCTTTTAATGCTTTATGAAGATAGCCCATAAAACCATGATGGTTAGGCAGTAAAACTAAGTTCTTTGAGCCCAAATTCTCTATGAAAACATTCTGAAGATTACTTCCCCATCCAGGTGACCCCAAACTATAATGTATAATAAATATAAATATTCATACCTGATTCATAAACAACATGTGCTTCCTCTAAAACTTTCCACCTTCAATTGAACAGAATAAAATCCTGTGTACTCAGGGGTTTTGCTTCATCAGTTAAATGTTGTTTCTTTGAATAATCAGTCTATCATTTTCTACTGAGTCTTTCCTTTAAGGACATAAACATTCCTAAGTGTACCTAGCTTTATATATTTCAAAATGTTATTTCAGTCAGTACTATACTGCCCAACCAATGCCCAATCTCTCTTCATCCTTCCCTTCCTGGCCAAGCTTCTTGAACAAGTATTCCACGAACATTAACCTCACTTATTCATGCCCCAGCCACTTCTCAACTTACAACAAACTTGATGCTTTCCTGCCATGCCACAGGACTCCCTAGGATCACCAGTATCTCAGTAGCTGACGAAGTCATTGGTGATGTTTTCCAAGTAAACTTTTGAAGTTTTAGAATAGTTAAAGATTTATAAAAAAAAGTTACAAAGACAGTAGAGTCCCCATAGAACCCACATTTGGTTTCCCCTATTATTAACAACTTACATTAGTATTGTACATTTGTCACAGTTAATGAATTAATAGTCCATTATTACACATTATTATTAACTAAAGTACATACTTTTTCCAGGTTTCTTTAATACCTGATGTTCTTTTTCTGTTCCAGATACAATCCAGGATTCCATGTTACATTTACGTGTCATGTGTTCTCAGGCTCCTCTTGGCTGTGACAATTTCTCAGACTTTCCTTATTTTTGATGATTTTGAAAGTTTTGAAGAGCACCGGTCAGGTGTTTTGTAGACTGTCCCTCAACTGGGATCTGTCTGATGTTCTTCTCCTGACTAGACCGTGGTAATGTTTTCGGAGGAAGACCGAAGAGGTAAAGAGCCATTTTCATCAGATCATATCCAAGGTACAGACTATCAACATGACTTATCACTGTTGATGTTGACCTTGGTACCTGGCAGAGGCAGTGTTTGTCATGTTTCTCCACTGAAAAGCTACTCTCTCCCCCTTCTGTACTCTACTTACTATGTGCGGCCCACATTTAAGAAGTGGGGAGGTAAGCTCTATCGCTTTCGGGGAGGAGTATCTTCATAAGTCATTTGGCATTCTTCTGTATGGAAAGAGGTCTACTCAATCACTCTTCAATCATTTATTGATATCAGTATGGACTTACAGGTATTTATTTTGTACTTATAGTCTAATACTACATCATTAATTTTGTTGCTCAAATTATACGAGCTTTGGCTCCAATGGCCTTTCAGTCTTCTTCTCATTTGGCCTCTTGATAGCATCTGGCACTGCTGCCCACTTTCTCCTTAGCAGTCACAGCACCGCCCTCCTTAGGAATCCCCCCTCCTTCTGGTCTTTCCTTCTCAGTCTCCTTCATTATAACTTCTCTCTCAGTTTGACGAGGCCTTCATCCTAGACCTCTTCGCACGCGTCTGAAGGATCTGATTTTTATCCACTGTTCTACCAGCTAGAAGTCGGCAAAGACATGTTTTTTGCATATTCTAATATGCAAATCTAACTCCTACTGGGTGCCTTAGAAAACTTGAAGGCATCTTAGACTTAACACAGACACAGTGGGGCGTTTGCTTTCTCTTCTACTGCTCCTCCTTCTGTTTTCCCTAGTTTGATGTATGGTTTTACCATGCACATAGTCCCCCCAGATAAAAATCTAAAAATTATTCCCAAATCTAATACATCACCCATCACTATGGATTATTTTTCAGAATATCTACAACTGGGCCTCTTAGCCATATTTGCAGGATGTCTGTTACCTTACGAACTAGTCCCAATTCTTTCCTTATAACTGTTGTTACCACATATTTCAACCCTCTTTTTATATATGAATTATACTTGAGAGATACCTGTATGGTAAGCCTGACATGTTTTAAGGCAGAGGTAGGCCAAAAGGTACAAATTCTCAGTTCCTCATCTTACGAAGTAAAGGAGATCCCTTCAAACCTGTCTCTTGCAGAATATCAAAGCTCCAAAACAATCACTGTCTAAAAATATAACTTACTTCAGAATAGGAAAATAGAAATAGTTAAAAATAGATAGCAAATACATTTGACAAAAGCCAATACAGAAATACCCTGCCTTTGGAAGATTCACATTAGGCCACTTTAAAGGCCTACATCAGTACCTGTTTTTGCTAATGGGAAGAAATCTGAAGGGGATTTTTGCTTTTACAAAAACAGGTGAATAACATTCAGCATTTGTTTTTCAGTGAGCTGTTAGGGAGGCAGTTCCCACCCTGAGCAGTAAAAGTGGCCCCACTCAGCTCCTTCCCCAGGAACAGCACGCAGCATCTCAGCATCAGGGTTCTGAACTGGGGCTGGGAGCACCCGTATTCATCCTCATTTATTTTGTGTATCTATTAGCAAGCTGTGTCCTAAGGTATCAGAAAAACTTAAAAGAGGTTATTCTTTGGGTCTGAGAATGTTAAAAAATCTTTCCATATAACAATTATCATTGTTTCTTTGCTTTACATCATTTTGGCTTATGAATGGTTTCATAGGAACACTCTGCTTTCTGATAGCAGGGGAAACCTGGATACTATGGGAAAATGCTAAGCAACAAACCTCTCTCCAACTTTGTAAGTCAATATCACATTTCCCTTTAATTTCAAATATAGGCATACCTCATACAAGCTATTTTTTGTTCTCCTAAGTCAGATATTCCCATTTTTTTATTATGTAGAAGCTAAAAGACCACCATTTCAAACGAGATGCTGTGCATGCATATTTCTTCTTTGTTTGTCTGATTTGTGTAGCTCAGGAATATGGATTACTTCTGTTATCTGCATGAAGAAGCTCTGCTACAAGCCTGGCATTCAGTTTGCTTTTATCTCTGAGACCCCAAATTGTACCGTTAGGCAACAGAGGGCACTTATCTAGATTGAACTGTCATACAAATAGATTTTTGTCAGCCATTCAATTTGTATTGGGGAACACGCCAACAAAAACAAAACCGGCAATTTAAAACAACAAACCTATCCTCTCCTGACAGGAACAAATTGCTGTATTTCAAATGAATAAGAATTACTATAGATCGTACATCCTGCGTGTGGGTGCTACGGAAAGAAAAACAGTCTTGAAACTAATTCTGTCTAGTTTTTCTGGCTGTGGTCTAACATAAAGCAAGTACGCAGTCTACTTAATACTCATAAGCACACAAGGGGAAAAAAAAACACTGACAGGAATTACATGTTATCAGAGGACAATGAGCCTTTCTAATAAAATTCTGGGTCAAAATTCAGTGGCTATGTGAAGAAGGCAACATTGTGCTGCATTTTTACTTTGGTCCCTGAACTCTGGTCCTTCCAGGAAGACAGGTGGTACCTATGCCCACAAAATATTCAATTTGAGTAGTAAGACCATCATTTCCCCTGAGCCTAACTTGATTCTGGCTCTGTGTCTTCCATATTCACTGAAAACTTTAGAGAAACGACTTCACCATAGTTATACCACTTTGATATCTCAGACCATTTTGAAAAATATTCAGAGTTCATCTATTCAAAGTTGGTTTTAACCTCAGACAGTAAAGATATTGATAAATTACATCAGTAAAAATACAGTAATAAAATTTTCACAACTTGAAAATAATTTCAATTTGTTCATCAGTATTTAAAATAGTTTAACCCCCTCTCCTATTATTTTTGTCTGATTTGAATCTCATTCCCTTTTCTATAAGCTGCATCTTCATTCTGGACTTCTGTAGTTACTCCTTCAGTGAAATCCCATCTTAGTGTTGTGGAATTATAAACTACTGTGAGGGAAATAAGCAAACGTGAAAATTCAGCCCTGTGAATCCACATCAAGCTGAAATAGAAAATACATAAACTTGAAGGTAAAAAACCATGTAATTTTACTGAATAGAGATCTAATTTGTACGACTATTCAAACACAAATATTTACATTTAAATATGAGTTTTCTTTGGTCAAGGAGGAGCAAGATGGCGGCAGAGGAGTAGGAGACCTGGGTTTCGTCTGGTCCCAGGAATTCAGCTGAAGAGGGATCAAACCATTCTGAACACCTACGAACTCAACAGGAGATCGAAGAAGAGAGTAGCAACAACTCTCTGAACAGAAAAGCAACCACTTTCTGGAAGGTAGGACGTGCGGAGAAGTGAATCCGAGGCGATATTCGGAAGGATAGACGGCGGGGAGGGGGCCTCCATCACCCACTACCGGCAAGGGATAAAGCAGCCGAGCACAAAATCGGAACTTTTAGAAGCCAGCTCTGCTGAGGGATGTCGCTCCAGTGGCTAAGCTGGGGGTGGAAACCTCGTGGGACAGTGTGGTCTCAGGACCCTTGGGGTCACAGAAAGACCGGGGGTGCCTGAGTGCGCCAGAGCTCCCAGGGATCGGAGCGGGGAAGCCGGCTGCAGAGACGGAGCCGAGGTGCGGGCTCTCAGCTCGGGGTTGCCATAAACTGTGATCCGCGGCCCAGTCGGGCCACTGCTCCTGCAGCAGGGACCCAACAGGTGGCAGATCCGGGGAGACT
This sequence comes from Callorhinus ursinus, assembly GCF_003265705.2. Classification (NCBI taxonomy): domain Eukaryota; kingdom Metazoa; phylum Chordata; class Mammalia; order Carnivora; family Otariidae; genus Callorhinus; species Callorhinus ursinus. Next base: position 8,797,954 of record NW_027397082.1, read on the forward strand.
CCCCTTCCTCCCCCGGGAGGAGCGGCGCGGGAGCACACCGCAGGGATCTGCTGGGTTTGGAGACTCCACACGGGGTCGGGTGCCAGAGATAGAAACACTCGGTCACAGGCCGAGACCGGGGAGACGGGAGTGACTGCTCTTCTCTGGGGGCGCACTGAGGGGAGGGGCCCTGAGTTCTTGGCTCCTCCGGGCGGAGATTGGGAGGCCGCCATTTGCACTCTTGTCCTCCAAAGCTGTACGGAGAGCTTGCAGGGAACAAAAGCTCCTGAGAGCAAACCCGAACAGATTACTTAGCCCGGACCCGCCAAGGGCGGGGCAATTCCGCCTCCGGCAAAGACATTTGGGAAC
>NW_027397082.1:8798701-8815543 GCF_003265705.2 Callorhinus ursinus
CTCAACAGGAGATCGAAGAAGAGAGTAGCAACAACTCTCTGAACAGAAAAGCAACCACTTTCTGGAAGGTAGGACGTGCGGAGAAGTGAATCCGAGGCGATATTCGGAAGGATAGACGGCGGGGAGGGGGCCTCCATCACCCACTACCGGCAAGGGATAAAGCAGCCGAGCACAAAATCGGAACTTTTAGAAGCCAGCTCTGCTGAGGGATGTCGCTCCAGTGGCTAAGCTGGGGGTGGAAACCTCGTGGGACAGTGTGGTCTCAGGACCCTTGGGGTCACAGAAAGACCGGGGGTGCCTGAGTGCGCCAGAGCTCCCAGGGATCGGAGCGGGGAAGCCGGCTGCAGAGACGGAGCCGAGGTGCGGGCTCTCAGCTCGGGGTTGCCATAAACTGTGATCCGCGGCCCAGTCGGGCCACTGCTCCTGCAGCAGGGACCCAACAGGTGGCAGATCCGGGGAGACTCCCCTTCCTCCCCCGGGAGGAGCGGCGCGGGAGCGCACCGCAGGGATCTGCTGGGTTTGGAGACTCCACACGGGGTCGGGTGCCAGAGATAGAAACACTCGGTCACAGGCCGGGTGAGCACGGAGTGCGGCCGAGACCGGGGAGACGGGAGTGACTGCTCTTCTCTGGGGGCGCACTGAGGGGAGGGGCCCTGAGTTCTTGGCTCCTCCGGGCGGAGATTGGGAGGCCGCCATTTGCACTCTTGTCCTCCAAAGCTGTACGGAGAGCTTGCAGGGAACAAAAGCTCCTGAGAGCAAACCCGAACAGATTACTTAGCCCGGACCCGCCAAGGGCGGGGCAATTCCGCCTCCGGCAAAGACATTTGGGAACCACGGCAACAGGCCCCTCCCCCAGAAGATCAGCGAGAACAGCCAGCAAGCCGAGACCAAGTTTACCGATCAATGAGAAGGGGAGAACTCCAGCACTAGGGGAATACAGCACAGAGAATTCATGGCTTTTTTACCATCATTCTTTAGTCTTTCAAAGTTAATTTTTTTAACTTTTTTTTTTGAATTTTTCTTTTTCCCTTTTGCAACCAACATCTTATCAATCCCTTTTTAAAAAATCTTTTTTATTTTCCATTTTTAGAGTCATATTCTATCCCTTCATTGTAGGCAACCTTATTTTTAGTATATATATATAAGTTGTTCTCTCTTTAAAATTTTAGGATACAGTTTCTTCTAACAGACCAAAATATACCCTAAATCTCTAGTGAATGGCTTTGTTCTGGTCTCCTGCCTGATCACATTCTCTCCCTCTTTTTTTTTTTTTAATTTCTTCTTTCTTTTTTCAACCAACTTCTTATCAATTCCTTTTATAAAATCTTTTATAATTTTCATCTTTACAGTCATATTCCTTCCCTTCATCATATTTACCCTTATTTTTGTACATATATAAGTTTTTCTTTCTTTAAAATTTTGGGAGGCAGTTTCTCCTAACAGACCAAAATACACCCAAAATCTAGTGTGTGGCACTGATCTATTCACCAGCCTGATCATGTTCTTTTTTTTTCTTCCTTTTTCTTTTTTCTTTCTTTCCATTTCTTTTCCCCCAGTTTCAGGTCTCTTCTGATTTGTTTAGTGTATATTTTTCTGGGGTCGTTACCCTGTTAGCATTTTGTTCTCTCATTCATCTATTCTCCTCTGGACAAAATGACAAGATGGAAAAACTCACCTCAAAAAAAAGAACAAAAGGCAGTACTGACTGCCAGGGACCTAATCAATATGGACATTAGTAAGATGTCGGAACTAGAGTTCAGAATGACGATTATAAAGATACTAGCTGGGCTTGAAAAGAGCATGGAGGATACTAGAAAACCCTTACTGGAGAAATAAAAGAACAAAAATCTAACCAAGTCAAAATCAAAAAGGCTATTAATGAGGTGCAATCAAAAATGGAGGCTCTAACTGCTAGGATAAATGAGGCAGAAGAGAGAATTAGTGATATAGAAGACCAAATGATGGAGAATAAAGAAGCTGAGAAAAAGAGAGATAAACAACTATTGGATCATGAGGGCAGAATTCGAGAGATAAGTGGTACCATAAGATGAAACAATATTAGAATAATTGGGATCGCAGAAGAAGAAGAAAGAGAGAGAGGGGCAGAAGGTATATTGGAGCAAAGTATAACAGAGAACTTCCCTACTGTGGGGAAGGAAACAGGCATCAAAATCCAGGAGGCACAGAGAACCCCCCTCAAAATCAATAAAAATAGGTAAACACCCTGACATCTAAGAGTAAAACTTATGAGTCTCACAGACAAAGAGAAAATCCTGAAGGCAGCTCGGGAAAAGAGGTCTGCAACCTACAATGGAAGAAACATTAGACTGGCAACAGACCTATCCACAGAGACCAGGCAAGCCAGAAAGGACTGGCATGATATATTCAGAGCACTAAATGAGAAAAATATGCAGCCAAGAATACTATATCCAGCCAGGCTGTCATTGAAAATAGGAGGAGAGATAAAAAGCTTCCAGGACAAACAAAAACTAAAAGAAATGGCAAACACGAAACCAGTCCTACAAGAAATATTGATACAGTAACAGTAACCTTACAGGCAATACAGTGGCACTAAACTCATATCTTTCAATAGTTACCCTGAATGTAAATGGGCTAAATGCCCCAATCAAAAGACATAGAGTATCAAATTGGATAAAAAACCAAGACCCATTGATATGGTGTCTGCAAGAGACTCATTTTAGACCCAAAGACACCTCCAGATTGAAAGTGAGCGGGTGGAAAACGATTTACCATGCTAATGGACATCAGAAGAAAGCTGGGGTGGCAATCCTTATATCAGACAAATTAGATTTTAAACCAAAGACTGTAATAAGAGATGAGGAAGGACACTATATCCTACTTAAAAGGTCTATCCAACAAGAAGATCTAACAATTGTAAATATCTATGCCCCTAACATGGGAGCGGCCAATTATATAAGCCAATTAATAACAAAAGCAAAGAAACACACTGACAACGATACAGTAATATGGGGGACTTTAACACCCCCCCTCACTGAAATGGACAGATCATCTAAGCAAAATATCAATAAGGAAATAAAGACTTTAAATGATACACTGGACCAAATGGACTTCACGGATATATTCAAAACATTCCATCCCAAAGCAACACAATACACATTCTTCTCTAGGACCCATGGAACATTCTCCAGAACAGATGGCATCCTAGTCACAAATCAAGTCTCAACCAGTACCAAAAGATTGGGATCATTCCCTGCATATTTTCAGACCACAATGCTTTGAAACTACAACTCAATCACAAGAGGAAAGTTGGAAAGAACTCAAATACATGGAGGCTAAAGAGCATTTTACTAAAGAATGAATGGGTCAACCAGGAAATTAAAGAAGAATGAAAAAAATTCATGGAAACCAATGAAAATGAAAACACAACTGTTCAAAATCTTTGGGATGCAGCAAAGGCAGTCCTAAGAGAAAAGTATATAGCAATACAAGCCTTTCTCAAGAAACAAGAGTGGTCTCAAATACACAACCTAACCCTACACCTAAAGGAGCTGGAGAAAGAACAGCAAATAAAGCCTAAACCCAGCAGGAGAAGAGAAATAATAAAGATCAGAGCAGAAATCAATGAAATAGAAACCAAAAAAACAGTAGAACAGATCAATGAGACTAGGAGCTGGTTCTTTGAAAGAATTAAAAAGATTGATAAAGCCCTGGCCAGATTTATCAAAAAGAAAAGAGAAATGACCCAAATAAATAAAATCATGAATGAAAGAGGAGAGATCATAACCAACACCAAAGAAATACAAACAATTATAAGAACATATTATGAGCAACTATATGGCAGCAAATTAGATAAGCTGGAAGAAATGGATGCATTCCTAGAAATGTATAAACTACCAAAACGGAACCAGGAAGAAATAGAAAACCTGAACAGACCTATAACCACTAAGGAAATTGAAGCAGTCATCAAAAGTCTCCCAACAAACAAAAGCTCAGGGCCAGATGGCTTCCCAAGGGAATTATACCAAACATTTAAAGAAGCATTAATACCTATTCTTCTGAAACTGTTCCAAAAAATAGAAATGGAAGGAAAACCTCCAAGCTCATTTTATGAGGCCAGCACTACCTTGATCCCAAAATCAGACAAAGACCCCATCAAAAAGGAGAGTTACAGACCAATATCCCTGATGAACATGGATGCAAAAATTCTCACCAAAATACTAGCCAACTGGATCCAACAGTGCATTAAAAGGATTATTCACCATGACCAAGTGGGATTTATCCCCGGGCTGCAAGGTTGGTTCAACATCCGCAAATCAATCAATGTGATACAATATATTAACAAAAGAAAGAACAAGAATCATATGATCCTCTCAATAGATGCAGAAAAAGCATTTGACAAAGTACAGCATCCTTTCTTGATCAAAACTCTTCAGAGTATAGGGATAGAGGGTACCTGCCTCAATATCATAAAAGCCATCTATGAAAAATCCACAGTGAATATAATTCTCAATGGGGGAAAAACTGAGAGCTTTCCCCCTAAGGTCAGGAACACGGCAGGGATGTCCACTCTCACCACTGCTATTCAACATAGTACTAGAAGTCCTAGCCACAGCAATCAGACAACGAAAAGAAATAAAAGGCATCCGAATCGGCAAAGAAGAAGTCAAACTCTCACTCTTTGCAGATGATATGATGCTTTATGTGGAAAACCCAAAAGACTCCACCCCAAAACTGCTAGAACTTATACAGGAATTCAGTAAAGTAGCAGGATATAAAACCAATGCACAGAAATCAGTTGCATTTCTATACATCAACAAGACAAAAGAAAGAGAAATTAAGGAGTCGATCCCATTTACAATTGCATCCAAAACCATAAGATATCTAGGAATAAGTCTAACCAAAGAGGTAAAGAATCTGTACTCAAAAAGCTATAAAATACTCATGAAAGAAACTGAGGAAGACACAAAGAAATGGAAAAACGTTCCATGCTCATGGATCGGAAGAACAAATATTGTAAAGGTGTCAATGCTACCTAGAGCAATCTACACATTTAATGCAATCCTTATTAAAATACCATCCACTTTTTTCAAGGAAATTGAACAAATAATCCTAAAATCTGTATGGAACCAGAAAAGACCCCGAATAGCCAGAGGAATGTTGAAAAAGAAAAGCGAAGCTGGTGGCATCACAATTCCGGACTTCAAACTCTATTACAAAGCTGTAATCATCAAAGACAGTATGGTACTGGCACAAAAACAGACACATAGATCAATGGAACAGAATAGAGAGGCCAGAAATGGATCCTCAACTCTATGGTCAACTAATCTTCGACAAAGCAGGAAAGAATGTCCAATGGGAAAAGAATATCCAATGGAAAAAGACAGTCTCTTCAACAAATGGTGTTGGGAAAATTGGACAGCCACATGCAGAAGAATGAAACTGGACCATTTCCTTACACCACACACAAAAATAGACTCCAAATGGTTGAAAGACCTAAACGTGATACAGGAGTCCATCAAAATCCTAGAGGAGAACACAGGCAGCCACCTCTTCGACCTCAGCTACAGCAACTTCTTCCTAGAAACTTCGCCAAAGGCAAGGGAAGCAAGGGCAAAAATGAACTATTGGGACTTCATCAAGATAAAAAGCTTTTGCACAGCAGAGGAAACAGTCAACAAAACCAAAAGACAACTGACAGAATGGGAGAAGATATTTGCAAATGACATATCAGATAAAAGGCTAGTATCCAAAATCTATAAAGAACTTATCAAACTCAACACCCAAAGAACAAATAATCCAACCAAGAAATGGGCAGAAGACATGAACAGATATTTTTCCAAAGAAGACATCCAAATGGCCAACAGACACATGAAAAAGTGCTCAACATCACTTGGCATCAGGGAAATCCAAATCAAAACCTCAACGAAGTTGTCCGGCATGCCATCGCGCATGTGTGTCAACTATGAGGGTGGGTGCCGGGCAGGAGGCTTTCGACTAATGGCGCAGGCACACCTGTTGGTGTCCTGATGGAGCAGCATGCTAGCCATCCCAATGGAAAAGCCAAAGAGGAAAGTAATGTTGTGCCTCTTTGTCGAGCCAAACCCTCCCCTAGCTTTATTAATCTTCAAGCAAGTTCCCCACCGGCCACTTTCTTGAACATCCAGAACACAAAGCTGCCCTCAGGAGTTGACCACAAGCCCAAGGAATTCCTGGGACTCCTAGAATGTATGTATGCCAATCTCCAGCTCCAGACCCAGTTCGCCCAACAACAGATGGCTATTTTGGAAAATTTACAAGCATCCATGACACAGCTGGCTCCTGGGAAGGGAAGCAAGAACTCTTCTCTCCCAGCCTTATCCTGCAATCTGTTGTTAAATCACTTGCCCCAGCTCAGTAAATGAATTGTGGAACACACACACAAAAAAACCTCAATGAGATACCACCTCACACCAGTCAGAAGAGCTAAAATTAACAAGTCAGAAAATGACAGATGTTGGTGTGGATGCAGAGAAAGGGGAACCCTCCTACACTTTGGTGGGAACGCAAGCTGGTGCAGCGACTCTGGAAAACAGTATGGAGGTTCCTCAAAAAGTTGAAAACAGAGCTACCATACGTCCCAGCAATTGCACTACTGGGTATTTACTCCAAAGATACAAATGTAGTGATCCGAAGGGGTACGTGCACCCCAATGTTTATAGCAGCAATGTCCACAATAGCCAAACTATGGAAATGGCCAAGATGTCCATCAACAGATGAATGGATAAAGAAGATATGGTATATATATATATATATATATATATATATACACAATGGAATATTACACAGCCATAAAAAACCCCCGAAATCTTGCCATTTGCAACGATGTGGATGGAACTAGAGGGTATTACGCTAAGCGAAATAAGTCAATCAGAGAAAGACATGTATCATATGATCTCAATGATATGAGGAATTCTTAATCGCAGGAAATAAACAGGGTTGCTGGAGTGGTGTTGGGTGGGAGGGATGGGGTAGCTGGGTGATAGACATTGGGGAAGGTATGTGCTATGGTGAGCACTGTGAATTGTGTAAGACTGATGAATCACAGACCTGTACCTCTGAAAGAAATAATACATTATACGTAAAAAAAAAAAAAAAAAAGAAGATAGTAGGAAGGGAAAAATGAAGGGGGGGAAATAGGAGGGGGAGATGAACCATGAGAGACTATGGACTCTGAGAAACAAACTGAGGGTTCTAGAGGGGAGGGGGGTGGGGGGATGGGTTAGCTTGATGATGGATATTAAAGAGGGCATGTATTGAATGCAGCACTGGGTGTTATACACAATGAATCATGGAACACTACATCAAAAATTAATGATGTAATGTATGGTGATTAACATAACAAAATTTTTTAAAAATGAGTTTTCTTTAATAAAAATTATGTCACAAGAATTTGGCACTACAAAATTCTGTAATATGTCACATGAAGAAGCTATAACGTTATATGTTGTGGCAGCAGGTGCTGGGTGTCAGGTCTTCAGATTTTATTAGGGACAATCTGAAAAAATAGTATACTCCAGATACAAGGCATGAAAAGGACCTCATGAATGGCAGTTAAAATAGATAACAGGCCAAAAACAAGGTGAAATGTAATAGTTCAAGTTGCCTCTACATTTTGGTAAATAATAGAGCTATCTGAGAAAAAATATTTACTTTGAAGAAAGGTAAAAATTACATTACTTTAAAAACATGAACAGATGCATGATGTATGCAACATACTTTCAAAGGGTTCAGAAAACAGGGACATATATGTAGAGAGTAAAAGATCAGTAGAGAAAGCATGCACAGATGATAAAGCAAATGGAACAAAATGCTAATAGGTAAAGCTAGATAAAGAATATATGTATGTTCTTTGTACTATTCTTTAAACTTTAATGAAAGTTTGGGATTATTTCCAAATAAAAAGTTTACAATGATTAAACGTGTGAAAAGAATGGGGGGGAAGAAAGTAGAGGCTCTTGATAAGCTATTTTTCTACAGTTAATGTCTGAGATTAACTAAATGTCCATATAAATCCTTGATTAGATAACCGTTCTTGTTAATCAAAAATATGAGACCATTCCTCAGAATGGTCAAAATCAGACAACTGAAACTGCTAATTGTTATCATATATGATGGGGTTTTCCATTTTTTCAGTAAAAATACAGAACTTTATTTGTTAGGGTTATTTTTTAAAGATTTTATTAATTTATTTGACAGAGAGCAGGAGAGAGAGAGAAAGCGACAAGCAGGGGGAGCAGCACAGAGAGAGGGAGAAGCAGGCTCCCCACTGAGCAGGGAGCCCGATGAGGGGCTTGATCCCAGGACCCCAGGATCATGACCTGAGCAGAAGACAGACGCTTAACCGACTGAGCCACCCAGGAGCCCCTTTTTACTAGTTTTAAATTAGCAACATAATTTTCTTTTTGTAGTTCAACTATTAGAATGGACTCAATCTAAATCATCCATGGTTGGGGCACCTGGGTGGCTCAGTCAGTTAGGCAGTTAAGCATCTGCCTTCGGCTCAGGTCATGATCCCGGGGCCCTGGGCTCGAGCCCCAGGTCTGGCTCCCTGCTCGGCGGGGAGTCTGCTTATCCCTCTCCTTCTCTCCCTCCACCCCCAGCTCCTGCTCGCTCTCTTTCCCTCGCTCTCAAATGAATAAATAAAATCTTAAAAAAAATAAATCATCCATGGTAAGAGAAGTTCAAAGTTATCAGGTTAATAATAAGAGTTAAAACAGTTTGGCAATAAAGTCTAATTCTTTTCCAATTCCTTCATTTCATTCAGAATTAGAACTTTTGAGGATACTAATTCTAAAGTAGGTTGCTTAATAGATAATAAGAAATGATTTATCATTATTATTTCTTTTAACAAAAATGCCTAGAGGATCCTAATACAAATCTCATTGGAGTGTTTGCACTAACTACAGATCTTCTACCATGCTCTTAGGTCATTCTCTAATGTTCTTGAAGAGAACACACATTCTCATATAGTTAGACATGTGCCTGCTACACTTTGACTTGATTTGGCAACCAAGGTATTGTGATCTGTCTAATTTTGAGTGTGATGGCCCTGGACAGGGACTGAATGCAATTCTATTCTCTGAAAAGAACACAGCCAATTCTGGTGCTCTATAAATATGCAATCATAATAGAACCTTAGGGCTAGAAGGGAACTTGAGAGGTCCTCCAGTCTGCCTTGCTCCCTTATATCATCCTACACTAAATGTACCTTATAAAGACCTACGGAAGGAGGTGCCTCAATTTTCACAAATGAGGTTTACCAACAGTCACTGGCTACTGTCAGGAACTAGTTCCCTACATTAAACTCAAATGTATGGTACTATAGTTATGCATAAAGTACAGACCAACAACACCTGCTGACCATACTTGGCATAACAGTTCTTCACAGACTTGAAGACACTTAAAAACTCCCCAACTTTCCATCACAGAAAATGATCCCAGGACCTTTCTTTATCTGTCTAATTTTCCAACTGTTTATTATCTGAGGGGCCTACTCCAGTATTTTCTATGTTATTTTTAGGAATGGTAGCCCTAATTGCACCCAGAGGTGGACATTAGTAGATTCTTCCAAAATCTAACATGAACCAATGTGTACCCAATCTTATTCATGATATGTAAAGCTGAGGAGGTCACTCTTTTTTCTTTTCTTCCTTATTTCTGCTCTGAGTATATTTAATATTCTTTACACACATTAATTTTTATTTGAGTTATTACTCTTATTTTCTGGTCCCTTGAAGACACAATATGATAAATCAGAGAGACCTCCAATTTGGGCATCTGATGAACCTAGATTCAAATCTCAGCTTTTCCCTTTTCTAGTTGTGATTACTAAGCAAGTTTTTGAATCCCTATGTACCTCAGGTCTAATCAAGATAAAGTTTATGGAACAGTTAGTATAGTGTTGAGCATGTACTAGGAATTAAAGAAATATTACTGCTCTGATAATAATAATAATTATTATTGAGAATGCCAGCAAGTCTCTTACTCCAGTGTATCAAACTCTGGGTTTGCTGCCTTGGCTCTTTAAGATGACCTCACACACCAATGGCCCAACATGGCTGCATCAGTTCTGCTCCCAGTTGTCATCTGAACTTCTGATATAAAGACCTGATTGAAAAAAAAAAAAAAAAAAAAAAGACCTGATTGCCATTCCAATCCAGTTCCTTCTGGCTCTTGGGACTCGATTTTGCCTCTTAATTTTGGCCTTTTTTTCTTTTGACTCTTTTTACTTATATCTGAACTTATGTTCCTCTGCTTTGAGCCTTAAAGTTTTCTGAGTGTCTAGGTTCCAACGCACTCTTTTGCTCTGTCTCTAGAAGAGAAAATACCTGTCTATGTTACCCAAGCTCTAAAAAGAATTCAGGCAGTAATACAAGACAGAAGCTTCAAAGATAATGCACTTCATTATTAGCACATTATTTAGCAGTATGAGTTAAACTAACTGTGGTTTAAATCCCAGTGTTGCTATTTATTATCTGTGTGACTGCAGAGAGGGTGTCTAACCTTTCTGAGTCTCCGTCTGTACACCTGCATAAGAAAAATAAATATGCTTTGTTGTAATGATTACATGGGACTTGCAATAAGAACACTGCTGCAGAAGTTAACAGGTTCCAAGTCATCATTTTCCCTCCCCTTCCCTTGTGGGGTGGGTGGGTGAAAAACAAGAACAAATATATTCTGAATTCTCTATGCTTGGCAAAACTAGAAATATTAGATATTATTTACAGATCTCAAAATATGTGGAGAGCTATCCAAAAGCAGATGAGATCATGAAGAGCCACTTGGTAGAGGGTGACAAAATGCATGAAGGTTAAGAGGTCTCAATAATAGCTGAGCTCAACAAGCACCAGCCAAAATATACCTCCTAAAGGTGGGAGACTCATTCTGAAGCATGAAGTCTATATGCTTTGTTTGAAACAATGGAAGTGGGGACAGGCTAAGTGGCCACTGGCAGAAGCCTTCCTAGACAAAGTTTGTTCAAAGAAGCAGAAGAGGCAGTGGTAATTAAAGAATAACACAGGACTTCAGTTCCTTAAAGAATACAGAAGGTTATAAGAGACAACTGCCTTCACCTTAACAAACAAAGCAAGCTGGAGAAGCGACAAAATCATCATTCTTAAAACCTAACAGAGAGCTGATGACACAAAGACACTCAGGTGAAACATTCCAGAAAATCCATGAGCATTTCCTAATAAAGAAGAGACCCATGGTTGTTCTCATTCCTGAAGGAGTAGAATAAGCCTCCACAGACATAGGTAAGAAGAAACCAGCCAAACTTCTAACAAACTTTTGGGTCCGCATCAGTGCTGGCACCACATATGAGGATTTCAAAGAACCTAAGCCACAGAGTGAGGTATAAGGTTCACTAACCAACGCTTTCCTATGAGTCATCACTGAGTGCTCAGGACATGGTAGAACTGCTGAGAGAGATGCTCCCCTGGGCTATGCAAGAAGAGGTAGCTGACCCTCTGAAGGTGGGATGCAAGGCAGCAGAGCTAAGAGAAGTCCATGTTAAGTACTCTGAGATCTTGGATATTGCAGGCTAGGGAGTGGGGCAAGATCGTTCAGAGAAACCTATCTGAGGCATTCCAGCATTGCAGCCACCAAAGGTTAGAGTAGGAGAGGGGAGCAGGAGAGCTGAGAGAAAATGCTCTAGGGAATTCTGGGTCTTCAAAGAGTATAAGCTCACTAATTTCCACTTAGTTTAATTGGAGCGGAGAGAAATCTCCAAAGGTATAGAAAGTCAAGATCAGGACTGGAGAGCAAAGACAATGCCCCAGAGACTTAAAAAGTTAGCAATGGGGCTGTAAAGCAGAGAAAGAGATCCCACAAACCAAAAAGATGGTGGCTTGGCTGAAAAGCAGAATGAGATCTCTGGAAATTCACCAGTGCTCAAAGCTCAAGCCCTGCTGAAAGGAAAAGCCTAACCATAGCCTCAAAATGTGAATTAAACTGAAACTGCAAAAAAGAGCCCATACACAGTCCAGTTAGAGGTTAGATTAACTTAGCCACTCCACCATAGCAGCCTGAAAGAAAAGGAAGGGTTTTGTTTTGTGTTTTATTTTTTGATAAAATTTTACTTACTTTGCTCCCTATTACTCTTTTATGTAAAATATCCAGCACACAATCAAAAATTACAAGACACAATAAAAAGCAAGAAAACGTGACCCATGGTCACACACTCAGAGATGATCCAGGTATTGGAATTATCACACACAGGGACTTTAAAATAACTATGATAAAACTACTAAGGGATATGGTAGAAAAGATGGACAGTACCCACTGAAGAGATGGGGAATTTCAGTAGAGAAAGAGAGACTATAAAAATAAACCAAATATATAGAAATGATAGCACAAAAAATGTGGTATCAAAATGTAATTAAAATGATATCGTTAAAATCACTTGAGAGCATACTAGAAAGAGCAAAGAAAAGGACCCATAAACTTAAAAGGAGATCAGTGAAAAGTACCCAAACCAAAAAACAAAGATACAAAAAAGTGAAAAAAGCAAAGCAAAGCACACAACTGTGGAATAATATTAAATGACCTAACATATTTGTAATTGGAGTCAAAAAAGGAAAATAGAAAAAATGGGGCAGAAGAAATATTTAAATAAATAATGACTGAAAACTTTATTGAACTGATAAAAGAGATCACCCCATAGGTCCAGCAAACTCAATGAATCACCAGCAAGTTCACACCTGCTGCAGAGAAACCACACATAGGTACAACATAATTAAACCTCCCACTGAAACGCAAAGATACATAACAAATCTTAAAAGCAGTCACAGGATAAGAGAACATTCATCACATATAGAGAGTAAAAATGACATAAATGATGGATAACTTCTCACCAGCAACAACGGAGGCCAGAGGATAATAAAATTATACCTTTGAAGTGTAGAAAGGTAGGAAAATAAACAAACCTGTCAAACCAAGAGTCAATGTCCAGTGAAAATACTATTTAAAGCTGATGGTGAAACAAATACGTTGTTGTTGTTTTTTTTTTTCCCAGATAGATAAAAGCGGAAAGAATTCATCTCCAGTGGAACCAACTGGATACGCTAAAATGAGTTCTTCAGACTGAAGAGATAAGACACCAAATGGAAATTATGAACTGCATAAAGGAAAAAAAGAGCTCCAATAAGTATATCTGGGTGGATATAAAACACTTTTTCTAAGCATATGGCATGAGGCTCCCAGCATATGTAGCAGTAAAACGGAAAACAACAAGGGTACAAAGAGTGGGGTGGAATTCTACTGCGGAAGGGCTGAACATTGTCCATGGAGTAAAATGATATTGTTTGAAAGCAGACTGTACTAACTTAAAGATACACACTGTACTCTCTTATAGGAACCACTAAAAAATAATACAGAGCTATACTCAAAAATTTAATACAAGAGATAGAACATAATATTAGAAACTATGTGATTTATTCAAAAGAAGGCAAGAAATAAGGACCAAAGGAACAAAGAATAGGCACACTATATACACAGTCACATATGTCAAACATATGTCACATACATGTCAAGTATACCTCAATAAAGCTGTTTTTCAAAAAAAGAAAAAAAGTGAGCACTAATACTACTATTACTTAACATTTTACTGAAAATACTAGCAAACACAATTAGACAGAAATATAAAATTAAAGAAAAAACCATCACTACTTACAAATGATGTAATTGTATATCTCAAAAATTCAAGAGACTCAGCTGAAATTGCAAACAGTAAGTGAATATAATAAGAGAGCAAGTTGAAATATTAAAATACAAAAACAATTCATAAATACAAATGACAATGAATTAGAAGATGTAATGGAAGAAAGGTCCCATTTAAGGTAAAAACATAAAATACAGAACAACAAAGAATAATTTTACCTTAATTCATTTATAATCCTGAGGTGAGAAAGCCTTTCTAACTTTGATTCTAAATACAGAACCATAAAAGATAGATGATTTTGACCATACAAAAGATAAATATTTTTGAATGGCAAAATACAGAACAAAGATAGAATAAATTTAGTGTTCGATTTAATAAAGTCTAAAGACAAACTATAAACTGAAAAAAAAGTGCAAATTCTATTTTGACCAAGGGTTAATCTTCAAGACATACCAGACAATACCTTGTAGACATTGTGGGTTTGGTTCCAGACCACCACAATAAAGCAAATATTGCAATATAAAGTGATTCAAATTAATTTTTTGGTTTCCCAGTATATATAAAAGTTATGTTTACACTGTACTGTAGTCTATTAAGTGTGTAGTAGCATTGGGTCTAGAAAAAATGTACATACCTTAATTTAAAAATATTGCTAAAAAATGCTAACCATATCTGAGCTTTCAACGAGTCATAATCTGATCACAGATCATCATAAAAATATACTAATAATGAAAGGATTGAAATACTCAGTTAGTATTGAGAATTCCCAAAATGTGACACAGAGACACAAAGCGAGCAAGTGCTGTTGGAAAAACGGTGTCAACGGAGTTGCTTGACACAGAGTTGCCACAAACTTTCAATTTGTAAAAAATCTGTGAAGCACCATAAAATGAAGCATGTTTGTATAAAGAATTCTTAGACATTAATATGAAAAAGAGCAACAATCACCAGTCCCTCCCACCCCCAAAAAACGGGCAAAGGGTAAAAACAGTTCTTGAAAACATTCCATCTTACTCATGAGAAAAGTTTAATGAAAACTACATTAAGCTACCCCTTTATTCCTATCAATTTGACCAATATCCAGAAGTCTGATACTTCATGTTGTAAGTGAAAATTCATTTTGTGAGTAACTGTCCTCTCATGCACTGCCAAGGGGAGTGTCAACTGGGATATCCCCCGTAAGGACAAGGGTGAAAGGATTATCAATATTGCAAATGCACACACTCTTCGAAGAAGTAATTCTATTTTTTTCTTTGTCCACATGAAAAATGACAAAGTTCAATGTCATTCACTGCAGCACCACATGCAATACCAAAAACCATCTACCAACGGGATTGGTTAAATAAATTTGGTACATTCATACAACGGAACACTATTCAGATATCAAAAAAAGGAATGAATGACTTTTTTACATATTGCTCTCCAAGATCAACTGATAAGTGAAGAAAGCAAGGTGCAGAATAGTACGTACGGTTTATGTTGTCTTTTGTACGGTATGTCATCTTGCTCTTACTTAAACGGGGAGGGAGAAGAACGTACCTTCGTATTTGCTTGTATATACATAAAGAAAAGCTGAAAAGATATACAAGGAATTAATAACAACAGCTACCTAGGTTAGGGATTTGGGGGAGAGTGGAATGGGGAACTGAGATGGGCAACAGAGGTGGAAGGGAGAATTTTCCCTGCGTAGATGATGATCATCTTTATCACTATCAGTACCACAATCTCCAGCATCTGCTGGGTAAAAGGTTTCCAATAATGCAACAGAAAACTTCAGGTTATATTTTTAGGACTTTTTGGCAATTGCTAATGAATACTTTGCAGGGTACTTGAAATAATGGGGAAATTTTAGGCATGAGATTAAGAAAAATCCCAAAAAAGTGAGAACTTCTGGACCATGGAGAAGTTTCCCAAAGGAAAAAAGCAGGAATCCCCATGTCTGACTCAACTGAGTGAAGTGGCTTGGGCAGACTGCTGAACAGTGTGCCACAGGGTGCAATCACACAGTGGCCCCTGTAAGGAGGGCTAAGTAATCCAGTTAATGTTACCATTCATAATCTCTACAGATCTAGCACATCAGATTTATGTGCATGGGTAAAAGAAGAAATGGTAACCGCAGGCCCAATCCATAACAATATAAATGCACTATTTCACATGGATAACAACAAGAAATAAAACTTTCAAAGCCAAGCAATTAACTGATAAAAGATTATTTCTACCACACAGGCCAGAAGACTTAAACATTAATATATAAGGACTGTCCTCTTCAAGTCTCTCTCCAAGCCACTATTCTGTTAGTGGAAGAAAACTTGGAAAATTTATTTAAAGAAAACATTTGATCAATATCAAAAATTTTAATTATAGGTTTCACTAATTACAATTTAGCACCTTATCAAATGGGAATCCTCTAACTTCTTAGGAAAAACAACAGGAAGCACGAAAATTTGTTTGCTTTCTTTCAGGAATGAGAGAAAGCCCAGGCAATTTAAATTAAAAGCATACTTCAAACTTCCATAAAAACTCTGTTTTGTTTGTTCCTAGGGAACCAAGATGTTACAACACGAAAATTAGCTGCTTGCAGGATACCAACACTAGAAATAGAATAATGGGAAAGAAGTCAAGTTAGTTGTGTTAAAAGAAACAAAAAGGAGTAGGTTTAATTCTAAGCTACCAATAAAAAAGCACATATACTTAAATTAGAGTTTATATTTTCTTGAAAAGGTCAAGATCTCCCTATTCCTGAACAAGTTGTAAACATTTGATTCAGGGACTAGAGCCAACGTTATTAAAACAAGATCATGCTATTGATCACAAGCAGGAGTTGGGAAGAAAATGAAGACAGATAGATACAAGTCTAGTCTCACTTTTCGAAAAATAACTAAAAATACGTGACCTGATGACAATAGGTCACCAGTCATGTTCACAGGAATTTAACAGATGTAAAAATCATATGCAGGCATCCTTCTAATATCCCACAGTTATCACATTGATTAACCATTCAATTCCATTTGATTTATGGAAGGTTGTTGTGGGGTTTTTTTTGTTTTCTTTTTGGTTTTTTTGGTAAGGATTATTGAACTGAAGGCCACAGATATAACTGCAGATACTAATCCCTAATTTATCCAGGACAGGTAAAAAAAAAAAAAAAAAAAAAAAAAAAA
>NW_027397082.1:8815643-9045813 GCF_003265705.2 Callorhinus ursinus
TATATATATATATATATATATATATATATATATATATACTAGATAAAAAAAAAAGTAAGAATTCTAGGATACCTGAACAGTATATATTTTATTTTGCTACTTAACTTCAATGCTGGCTAATCACATTATGTTTATTTGTAAAATAGCAATGAGGATATACAATTGTAGAAGTTGGAAGACCTAAGATCGTAGAAACTGAAGTAAATATCTACTTTTAAGATTCCCACAAACAAACTATGCTCAACACTACTCTAAACTCATGCGATACCTTTTTAAGAAAGCTACATTTTACTTAAGACATTATTTTGGAAAACAAGATGCTACTAATCCCCAACCAAAAAAAAAAAAATCTTACTATTCAATTTAAAAGTAAATTTTTGGTGTAAAAGTTCTAGATTTCCGGATAAAAGAAGAATAGCTAGCCAAAAAAAAAAAAAAAGTTTTTCTTTTCAATTAGTAACTAAATCATGGAGTTTTTGAAAAATGTGACTATTAATAGAATACTCTTAAAAAAGAAAGTATGTTAAAATATTGATCAGGAAGAAAAGAATTTTAGAAGTAATATTACTTCTTTCATTTTCTCTCTCTTTTTTTGTAAGTGACTTTTAAGAACCCTAATCTAGAATTTGTTTTAAGAGAGACTAGAAAGATGTAAAGTTCTTAAAACAGTTTACCATAAAAGACAAGAAATGTTTGAATTAATTATAAACCTGAATATGTCAAAGTGACATAAAATAAGGATTGCTACTAGTTTTTAGGAAAAAAAAATGGATTAATAAAGCCACAAAGTTTTACTGAGAATCTCGTGCTCAGACCAAAGAAGATAACAAATCTAAATAAGACTACAGGCATGGAATTCGGCAATATTCATCAATTCATCCATTCATGTCTGCATTTATTTAGCATTTTTTTAACAGCACTACATGCCAGGTATTATATTATTAATAAAGCAGATTCCTGGATAATAAAGCAGAACTCCTCATTGAGGCAGGCATAAAGACAAATAACTGTAATAAGTATAAACGTGTACTATAAAAGGGAGGTTCACACTAATACAGTGGAAGAAAGGAAGGAATTAGCCTGGTTTGATCAGGTCAAGAATGGCTTTACAAAGGTGGTGTGTAACCTGGGGCTTACATGATGAGTAGTTCATCAAATGGAAAAGAAGAAAGAATAACCATAGCAAAACAAAGAAATAGATTATGTTGAAACTGTTTTTTTTTTTAATTTTTATTTATTTATTCACGAGAGACAGAGAGAGAGAGAGGCAGAGGGAGAAGCAGGCTCCCAAGGAGCAGGGAGCCCGATGCGGGACTCGATCCCAGGACCCCGGGATCATGACCTCAGCCGAAGGCAGACGCCCAACGATCTGAGCCACCCAGGCGCCCAGAAATAGATTATGTACCATAATTAAAACCTAAAACATGCCGCACGACACTACAGACTGGGGTACTTTGACACGTCTGGGCAAAATGTGAAAAAGGAAGAACTGTCAGGAAAGACAGAAGGGAGGGGATCATCCTAAGAGGCCTTGACAACAATAATCAAGAGTTCAAGGCTGAACAGCTCACAAGTTTTTCCTCTAAGATCAGAAGCAAGGCAAGGGTGTCTACTCTCACCACTTCTATTCAACATAGTACTAGAAATCCTAGCCAGAGTAGTTAGGTTAAGAAAAAGAAATCAAAGCAATCCAAATTGGAAAGGAAGATGTAAAACTGTCTCTGTTTGCAGATAACATGATGTTATATATAGAAAACTCTAAAAATTCCATGAAAAAAAAAACTGTTAGAATTAATAAATAAATTCAGTAAAGGGGCAGGATACAAAATCAACACACAGAAATCAATTGTATTTCTATCTACCAACAAACTACCTGAAGAGGAAATTAGGAAAACAATCCCATTTACAACAGCACCAAAAAAAAATAAAATCCTTGTATGCTGAAAACTACAAAACATTGATGAAAGAAATTAAAGAAGACACAAACAAATGGAGAGACCTTCCATGTTCACATATTGAAAGAATTGATTTTTTTTTTCTTTTGAAAGAGAGAGCGCACCTTGGAGCCTGTTGTGAGGGGTGGGGGCAGCAGGGAGGGGCAGAGGGAGAGGGAGAGAGAGAATCTTAAGGAGGCTCCACACCCAGCACCGAGCCCGATGCAGAGCTCAGTCTCAACCCTGAGCTCATGACCTGAGCCAAAAGCAAGAGTTGGACACTTAACTGACTGAGCCACCCAGGGACCCCAAGAAT
Source organism: Callorhinus ursinus (assembly GCF_003265705.2). Taxonomy (NCBI): domain Eukaryota; kingdom Metazoa; phylum Chordata; class Mammalia; order Carnivora; family Otariidae; genus Callorhinus; species Callorhinus ursinus. The sequence goes on from NW_027397082.1 coordinate 8,817,894, forward strand.
TAATATATTTAAATGTCCCTACTACCCTAAGTCATCTACAGATCTAACACGATTCCTATTAAAATCCTAAGGTGGCTTTCATACGGAGGCAGGAAAGACTGGCCTACAGGAATGATCACCAAACCCACAAAGGAGACCTGGGCCTTGGGCTCCCAGAGGAAAAAGAAGGTGATCAAAGAACCAGAGACTCAGCACTCAGTTTTAAACAGTGACAATTATTTCACTGAGGTCTGTCCCATAAGAGCCACATCTCCCTCAAAGATTATGGTCCTAGGGCAGGCATCTAAATGCCTATAGTGAAGAAAAAGAAGGGCCACAGCACCCTCTGTGAGCAGCACCCAGAACCTGAAACCACATTACATGCTAAATGGAGAGAGAAGTTGCCCAGCCCCAGGAAGCAGCCTCTTGGTTCATTTGAGTTCCAAAGTGGGGAGAAGAAAAAGAAGAGGAAGTCTTTATGGCCTCTGACCATGTCCCCTGGCTCGAGTGTGAAGACCTCCCTGGACCCCAGGCAGGGCAAGAGGGTGAAAAAGGCCCAGGAGGCTGCAGCCTTCTGTAGCCAGGGACCCTTGGTTCTGTGAGTCTGGGGATGCTCTGTATGCTTGCTCAGTGGGGAACGATGGCGAGGAGCAGGTAGCCTCAGGGCAGAAATGGAAGCAGGGGAGCCCCAGGGAATACAATGTGAAGATGAAGAAGAAAAAGAAAATCCACCAGAGGGGAGACACCTCCCTAGGGCACCTTGGGCTTTCCAAGTCCATGGAGAGCAGCCCTAGGAAAGGAAGTATGAAGCCAGTCAAAGTTGAGGCTTCAGAATACATCCCAATAGGACATAACCCCAAGTCCCCGGCAAAGAAGAAAACGAAGTCCAAAGAAAAGGCAGAGCAGCCAGGCACAGAAAAGCTGGCTCTGAAGAGGAATAAAAAGAAGAAGAGGAAAGAGAGCAGAGTAGCAGGAGAACCCTGGGAAGGGGAGCCCGACACAGACTTAGAGGTGGTGCTGGAAAAGGAAGGCCACACACACGTGAGCACAGAGACCAGGTGAGGTGAAAGGCCTTGCAAGTAGAGACTGGTCGTGAGGCAGGCACAATGGGAGCTTCAGAAGAAAGGAAGGGGACAGGAACACAGTGTGGCCAGTGGGATACGGCTAGGTTTGAAAACACGAAACAGAAACTGACATTTCTCAAACATGGATGGCTTTAAAAATGTGTCCCCTCATTCAGCTGCCCCCCTAACAGGACTGGAAGGCCCAACATGGCTCTCAACAAGAAGGCGGCTGCCCCCCTGCAGGTGAACCTGCAGCTGGACTACGACCGGGCCACAAGTTGACAGTACGACCAGGGTGCTGACCTTGGCTTCTCCACCACCCCAGACAAAATCTTTTATATCTATATATTTGTTTATTTTTTTACTTATTTGAGAGAGAGTGAGAGAGATCATGAGCAGGGGGGAGGAGTAGAGGGAGAGGCAGACTCCCTGCTGAGCAGGGAGCCAGAGGCAAGACTCAATCCCAGGACCCTGGGATCATGACCTGAGCTGAAGGCAGATGCTTAACTGACTGAGCCACCCAGGCGCCCCCAAAATCTTTTATATTGACAGGAGTGCTTCCAAATCTATCAAGTTTGAAGATTAAACTCTACCGTCTTATCCTTCAAATCAGCCAAAATTGCTTTTATTATTCAGTTATGCAGATGAAAGCCATCTGATAGTTGTCTTGAATCAAACCTCTGCAGAGATTAAGGAAAACTATGCCCATGTGCTTGAACCTACTGTGGTCAGGGAAGCTCATGTGTGAGAAGCCAGAGAACATGGGAGTGGCTAACACCTACTATTTGCTGTGTTAAGCTTTCCATCCCTGTTTGAAGACATCAGCATACATATATAGCTAAATTTATTGAGTAGTTAGTATGTGCCAGGTACATACTAATGTGTTTCCCTTGCATTAATGTATTTAATTTTAATAATTATGAAATAGATGTATTATTATACCCATCTTACTGATGAGGAAACTGAGGTTCAGGGATGAAGTAATAAAATTGCCCCGGTTCACCCAAGAAAAATCCTAATGGCACTTTTTATAGAAACAGAGCAAAACAATCCTACAATTCATGTGGAATTGTAAAGGACCACAAATAACCAAATCAATCTTGAGAAAGAATTAAAGTGGAGACATCACACTTCTTGGTTTACATATATATAGCCGCAATAATCAAAACAGTATGATACTGACAAAAAGATAGACATATTGACCAATGGAACAGAACAGAAAGCCTAGAATAAATCCACACACATATGGTCAACCGATCTTTGACAAGAGTATCAAGAATACACAACGGGGAGAGGACAGTCTCTTCAACAAATGATGCTGGGAAAGTGGATGTCCACAAGCAAAATAATAACATTGGTCCTTTATCATATACCATACACAAAATCAACTCAAAATGGATCGAAGACTTAAATGTAAGATCTGAAATCACAAACACACACAAAAAAGAGAACAGAAGGGGAAAGCTTCATGACATTGATCTTGGCAATGGTTTCTCAGATATTAACAAAGGAAATAATCAGCAGAGTGAAAAGGCAACCTGTGGAATGGGAGAAAATATTTGCAAGTCATATATCTGAAAAAGGATTAATCTCAAATATATATAAGGAACTCCAAAAGCTCAATAATAAAAAAAAAAATCCTAATACCCTTATTTAAAGATGTGCTAAGAACGTGAATAAACACTACTCTAAAGGAGACATACAAATAGGCTATATGAAAAATTGCTCAATGTCACAGGTCATCAGAGAAATGTAAATCAAAACCACAATGAGATATCAACTCACATCTGTCAAAATGACTATTATCAAAAAAAAACCCAAAACACAACAAAAGTTGGAGAGGATATGGAGAAATTGGAACCCTTACATACTATTGGTGGGAATGCAAAAAGAGTCTAGCCACTATGGGAAATAAGACAGAAATTCCTTGAAAAAACTGGAAATAGAACTACCAGATGATTCAGCAATCCCATTTCTGGGTATTTATTCACAATAACTGAAATCAGGAAGATTGAAGAGGTATTAGCACTCCCATGTTCATTGCAGCACTATTCACAATAGCCAAGATGCAGAAACAACCTAATGCCCATCAACAGATGAATGGACAAAGAAAATATGGTACATACATACAGTGGAATACTAGTCAGCCTTAAAAGAGAAGGAAATTCTGCCCTATGTGACAACATGGATGAACCCTGAGGACGCTAAGCTAAGTGAGATCAACCAGTCACAGAAAGACAAATACTACGTGTTTCCACTTATATGAGCTATCTAAAACAGTCAAACACAAGAATCAAAGAGTGGTATAGTGGTTGCTGGGGACTGGAGGGAGGGAAAATCGGGAGTTACTAATCAAATGGCATACAATTTCAGTTAAACAAGATGAAGAAGCTTTAGAGATCTGTTGTACAGCATTGTACCTATAGTGATTATAGTATTTATACACTTACAAATTTGTTAAGAAGATAAATCTCAAGTTAAGTGTTCATGCTACAATGAAATAAAATAATTTTACAAAAGAGTTATGAAGGGGACACAGATGTGTCATTCAGGCTACCGAAAAGAACATCTACCACTTGAAGTAACATCATTTCTAAAAAAATTGTCCATCTGAATATACGACACCTCTTGGAAGTCACATGAAAAAAAAAGTGGTGGTCAAAATTCTAACTGTAAACAGAGGTCTACTCAACCTTCACTTGACTTGAGCCTCATATGAATAAGCTAAAATACAGCCAACCATTGGGATGAATATATCCCATAAGCATCAGCTATTCTGTTCTCCCTAGTTTAAATACATTTGTAAGTCATAGGCACTAAAAAGTGTCACCTAAAAAGCTGGTTTAAGAAAGAAAGACAGAAAGATAGAGAGAAAGAAAGAAAGAGGAAGGGAGGGAGGGAGGGAGAGAGGGAGGGAGGAAGGAGGGAGGGGGAGGGAGGGAGGGAGGGAGGGAGGGAGGAATGAAGAAGATGGAGAGAGAACACAGAGATGACAAGAGTCAAGACAACAGTGACCTGCAAACCCAAAAATTAAGGGGAACACAGGAAAAGAAAATCCAGTGAAGTAGATACATAAGAGCCAGGAAGAAACCAAGCAAGTATGGTATCAAAGAAATTAGTTTCAAGAAAATAGAGGTAAGGGCACCTGAGTGGCTCAGTTGGTTAAGCATCTGACTTGGCTCAGATCATGATCTCAGGGTCCAGGGCTAGAGCCCTGCGTTGGGCTCCGTGCTCAGTGGGGAGTCTGGTTCTCCCTCTCCCTCTGCCCCTCCCCGTGCTCATGCTCACTCTCTCTCTCTCTCTCAAATAAATAAATAAAATCTTAAAAAAAAATAAAAGAAGATGGGAGTGAAACAAATGCCATGTATTAGAAGGAATACAGTTATGATAAAAACCAGAAAGGGACCTCAGAAACAGGGGTCATGTGTGACTTTAGCAAAAAAGTTTCAGAGTTATATTTATCATAGATGGAAGCAATACAATATAAAAAATAACACACCCAAAATTTTCTTCACACATATTTTTAAAATCAATATCTCCCTTTCTCTAAATGTTGGAGTATTTATACAGTACAGAGACAAGATAAGGCCACTTTTCCCAAAAGTCGATTATTTCTTCGTTTATGTTAAACCTTTCCTGACATCTAGCAGATGAATGATTGATTGTAGCACCACGTCCATCCCATTCTCTTTGGACAAAACTCTACTGGATAACATTTTAGTCCCTGTGGTGAAAATAGAATAATTCAGGTAGGGACACTTAGGAAAGAAGACATTTATTAAAGTGACAGGCTACCTGAATAGAACACCAACCACTTGAAGCAATAGCATGGCTAAGAAAATTGTTCATCTGAATATATAATAACCCTTGGAAGTCACATGAGAAAAAAAAGTGGTGGTCAAAACTCCAACTGCAAACAGAGGTCTACTCAATCTTTATTTGACTTGAGCCCCATGTGAATAAACTCAAAAATAGCCAATTGGGATGAATATATCCCACAAGCCTTATTTGTTCTTTTCTGTCTGGTTTAAATATATTTGTAAATTAGTCATTTTGCTCCCCTAGTCACAGCGCATTTTATAATGTTTCTCTAAAAAGAGCATTTTATAAAAGTACTGTGTTCATTGGTGGTGGTTGTGGTGGTGGGGGGGATATTTAATGAGTGCTTGGATCCTGCAGGTAAATCAAGAGGAAAGTACCCATTTTCAAGCAAAATAAATGACCTCAAACAATCTTATAGAATAAAATATCAGTATCATTAACATTTTATAAATCATCCAATAATAGCACTTCAGAATTATAAGGCTCTTTAAGAATAACTTAACCTCTTCCCCCTACAGATGACAAAAATGCAAATTATGGTCTAATAAAATAGAAAGAGCAGTTCTTTGGTCAGTATAAATCCAGTTGTGCTGTTGACAAAGACCTGTTTCAGCTAAAACTCAAGTTTACTCTGAATGCTTGGACAGAGAGCATTTATATATAGTACATAATCCAGTGGAGGAAGGACATACCAAGTAACATCAAATGTTCTCAACCAGACTGGATATTACTTAGTGATGATCAATTACATTATTTTATGGTATTTAATACAAACAATGACTAAAAATTATGGTATGATTTCTTGGTTTAAGAATCACAAATTTTAGGAGAGGATAATCAAATATCTTTTATCTTTTCCCCATATATAAATCTGGCACTAGGGATGCCTGGGTGGCTCAGTCGGTTAAGTGTCTGCCTTCAGCTCAGGTCATGATCTCAGGGTCCTGGGACTGAGCCCCTCATCGGGCTCCTTGCTCAGCGTGGAGCCTGCTTCTCCCTCTGCCTGCCACTCCTCCTGCTTTGTGTTTTCTTTCTCTCTCTCTCTCTCTGACAAATAAAAAAATTAAAATCTTAAAAAAAAAACTGGCACTAGTTTCTGTGAGACTCTATATTAGAAATAAACTTTAACCTATTTACATATTCATCTGGATCATTTTCCAGAGCTGGAAAATACAATTCTGGTAAACTACTGTGAAATCAATAATTAAATGGTGTTAGCACACTGGGCAAACATAGGACTTGTAGGTTTACAACTGAGAAAATCTCGTGCCAGAGAAGTTGTTTCTCTTGGGGATTTTGGCCTAATTTAGATTATGCTTTACTCTGGAACTGAGTAAATGTATTTAAAAATCAACCTAATTTGCATTTAAAAAAATAACAGATAATATATTTTTTGAAATTACTATGTGTCAAACATTATTCTAACAGCTGTGCATGTGTGTGTGTGCCTGTGTGAGTTCACTCTTCACAACAATCCCAAGGTAGACACTATTGTTATTCCCACTTTGCAGATATGAAAACTGAGGCAGAGAGATTAAATAAGTAAATCATTCAAGTTCAAACAATTAATAAGTGTCAGTAAGAACATAAAACCAGGCAAAGCTTCTAATGTAAATCACTTTCCATAATGAATCCAATCACATTTACTCAAATGTTTTCTATTACTACCCCCCTTCCTCCATTGTTGAAGAAAGAATAGCCAACATGCTCTGTGTTGTGTTTTTTTCTTTTTTTAATTTTTAAAGCCACTTGTTTTAAACGTTGGTCCAATTGGCAGCTGTACTGGTTGGAAATAAAAGAAGTGTAAATAATTGCTTAAAAAAATTTCTAAGTGGTTATGAACACATATAAATGCTCTGCCCAAACATTCATAATAACTTAGGTTCTTAGCTGAAACAGTTCTTTGTTAGAGGCACAGCCAGAATCATATTGACCAGAAAACTGTACTGTCGTTTTATCAGAACATAATCTGCACTATCATGAAATTGGTAGCAGATAATTATCTGTTTAAGTGAAATGAACTTAACACTGAATTTGTTTAAGAGAGCAAAAACTTCACTTTAATGATCTCATACACAAACATTTCAATGATCATGGTTGAGAATGACCAAGTCAGGCTTTAAAGGGATTGGCTGAATCTTGGTTCCTGCTACTCAAGCTACAGGTTCTTTCAAGGTCCACAGTGACTGTTATGCTGACAATCTAGTGGGCACTCTTTTGTCTTCATTTTACTCAACTTCTCAACAGTATTTAATTTGGTTGAAATGTCCTCTTTCTTTAAATTGTCTCTTCTGTAGAAATGATCTGGCTTTACTTCCACCTCACCCGCTGAGCCATTTTTCCTAATTCAATTAAAATCATTCTCTATTTGAACTCTAAATGCTATAATTCCTGTGAGCTTGGTCAAGAATCTTCTTCTATCACTCTCTTCGCTCCTTAAGTATTCTCATCTATTTCTAAAGTTTAAATACTATCTATATGCTCAAAGTAGATCTAACTCAGTTTCTCCTCTGAACTCAAACATGATATTTTCAAGCGACTATTTAATTTTCCCACTGGGATGTCTCATAGGTATCTCGAATTTAAAACATCTGAGAGTGAATTACTGATTCTATAATCATTCCCCCACTAAACAAACAAAGAAACAAGAAATGACTTGTCCTACACTAGTCTTCCCCAACTCAGTAGATAGTGTCATCTGTTGAAAGACCTAATTATACAAGCTAGAAACTTGGGAATTTATCCTTGATTTCTTCTTGAGAAATATTCATAGATTAAACAAATTATGGAATCTCTCTCTGAAAGAGACAGAGAAAGCAAGTGAAGTATTTAACAGTTACTGAATTTAAGAAGAGGAAAGCACCTGATTATTATACTCTTCTTCCAACTTTTCTCTATACTTGAAAACTTTCAAAATAAAGTTGAGAAAAAAAATTTTTAAGGTACAGAAAAAAAGGCTTTGATAAATTATTCTCTTCAATGAAATAGACCACTGGCAGGTGGCCCATTATTGAGCTAATGTTCTTTTTTTTTTTTTTTAACAGAGAGATAGAGAGACGGGGAGGGATGAGCAGAGAGAGAGGGAGAGAGAGAGTATCAAGCAGACTCCACAGCCAGCGCAGAGCCTGATGTGGGGCTCGATCCCACAACCCTGAGATCATGACCTGAGCCAAAATCAAGAGTCAGAGGCCGAACCAACTGAGTCACCCAGGCACCCCAATGAGCTAATGTTCTTAAAGCAAAAGCACTGTGGCAGAACACTCAGGTCTCTTCACTGCATCTAGAAAGATCAGCCTGTGAATTTCATATATCTTAAAAAATTACTGAGAACTTAAGAGCAACTGACTCAGTATTAGGGAAAAAAACAAACAAAAAAACCTCCAAAAAACAAAACAAAACTCTGATTCTTAGCTTCCCAAGCGTATTTCCAAATTTTATTTTAGCCTAGCAATATTAGTCTAGAAATTAATGCAGAAAATGGCCACGGGTTCAAATTTTTTAAAAAGCCACCAAAGGGAAATATAGAGCTTTAAATATTTATCTTAAAAAGAAAGAAAGAATCTTAAAAAGAAACCTGTTACTTCAGGAAGCTAGAAAGAAAAGAACAAATGATACATAAAGTAGGAAAAAAAAGGCAATAACAAAGATCAAAGTAGAAATCAATGACATAGAAAACAGATAAAATAATGACAAAGAAGCCAAAAGGTTTTTTCTTTAAAGACATCTAAAAAATTAATAAACTTTTATCCTGGCTAAGAAAAAAGAAAACATAAAATTACCAAAATCAGGAATGAAAGAGGAGACATTGTCACAGACCCTATAAAAATTAAAAGAATTATAAGGGAATATTATGAATAATTTATGCCAACAAATTAGGAAATTTAGATAAAGTGGACAAATTGTTAGAAAGACATAAATTATAAAAACTGATTCAAAAGTAAAGAGAAATAGAACAGGCCTATGACAAGTAAAGAAATTAAATTAGTAAAAGGATCTTTCAACAAAGAAAAGCCCAGTCCTATTGGCTTTACTGATGAATTCCATCAAACATTTAAAGAAATAAACAACCTACACAAAGACATTTACAAAATAGAGGGGAAAGCAGTTCTCAACTCATTCTATGAGACCAGTACCACAATGATGCCAAAGCCAGGCAAAGGTATGACAAAATGTAAACCAATATCCCTCATAAACATAGATATAAAAATCCTTAACATAGTATGAGTAAGCCAAATCGGGCAACACATTAAAAATATATGACAAAGTGTAATTTATCCCAAGAATATAAGAAAAAAATCAATTAAGGTAATACATCATATAAATACAATAAAGGACAAAATCCATATGATTATCTCAGTAGACAAAGAAATAGCATTTGACAAAATCCAACACTCATTTTTGATATAGACTGAAAGCAAACAAGGAATTAAAGGGAAATTTTTCTACCTGATAAAGGACATTTATAGAACAGCTGCAGCTAATATCAATCTAATGGTGAAAATCTTAATGCTTTTCCCCTAAAACTGGAACAAGACAAGGAAATCCATTCTTACTACCTCTATTCAATATTGTATTGGAGTTTTTAGCCAGTGGGAAAAGGTTAATTAATTATAGGTACACATATTGGAAAGAAGTAAAACTGTCTTTATTCACAGATGACATGATCTTTAATATAGAAAATCTAAAAGAAACGACAAAGAAAACTAATTATTAAGTGAGTTTAGCAAGGTTGCAGGATACAAGATCAATATACAAAAATCAACTGTATTTCTATATACGAACAATGAACAAACCAAAAGTAAAATTAAGAAAAAAATTCATTCACATCAAAAAGAATAAAATTTCTAGAAATAAGTTTCACGAAGTAAGTACAAGACCTGTATGCTGAAAACTGCTAAAACATTCCTGAGAAATTAAGGAATATACAAATAAGAGGATTGGAAGACTCAATATTGTTTAGATAGCAACTTCCCCCATATTGATCTGTATTGAATCTATTTAGTGAATCCCTATCAAAATCTCAGCAGACTTTTTCATAGAAATTCACAAGTTGATTCTTGAAGTTATATAGAAATGCCAAGAACCTGGATTTTTTTTTTTTAAAAGAACAAAGGTGGAGGACTTACATTATATGATTTCAAAACTTCCTATAAAGCTACAGTAATCAAAACGCTGTGGTACTGGCATAATGACAGATACACAGATCACTGAAACAGAACTGAGACTCCAAATATAAACCCTTACATTATGGTCATCGGATTTTCTACAAAAGTGCCAAGGGAATTTAATGAGGCAAGGATAATTCTTTCCAACAAATGATGCTGGAACAATAGGCTATACATATAAACAAACAAACAGAAAAACCTGAGATACTTTATCTCTTACCATACCAAAAAATTAATCAGAATAATCATAAACCTAAATATAATAGTTAAAAATATAGAACTTCTACAAGAAAATCTTTGTATCATTGGGTTGGGCAAAGATTTGTAAGATACAATACCAAAAGCATAATCCATTAACAAAGCTAATAGTGGAATTTTATCAGAATTTAAAACTTTTGTACTTCAAAAGGCAGCATTAAGATAATGAAAAGGCAAGCCACACCCTGGGAGGAAATATTTGTAAACCATATATCTGTAAAGCACTTGCATCTAGAATACACAACCACCTGAATCATAAGAAGACAAACAACCTAGTAAAAAAATGGGCAAAAGATTTGAAAATACATTTCATCAAAGATATATAAATGTCTAATATGCACACAAAGACATGTTTAACATCGTTAGTTATTAGGGAAATGCAAATTAAATTACTATGAGATGTTTTTACATATCCCCTAGATGGCTTCAGTGAAAAATAGCAACTGCTGACCAGAATGTGGAGAAACTGAAACCTTCATACATTGTTGGTGCGAAAATAAAATGGTAAAATCTCTCCAGAAACAGTGTGGCAGTTTCTTGAAATGTATATATTTACCGTAAGATCCAGCAATTCCACTTCTAGGTAGTTTCCCAAGAAAAATGAAAATATGTGTCCACATCGATTTGTATGTGGATTTTCACAGCACAGAGTAAGAATAGTAAAAACTGCAATCAATCTAATGTCCATCCACTGGTAAATGGATAAATAAAATGTGTTACATATTCATACACTAGAATATTAGTAATAAAACAAACTATTGATAATACTATAGATGAACCTCAAAAATATTATGGTAAAAAAAAAAGCTATAGATAGAGAAAGGAGCAGTGGTTGCGTGGGATTGGGAGTTGGAATGAGACGACTACAAATGGGCATGAGGGGACCTCTAGGTAAAGTGTTAAGAAACTAGATTGAGGTAATGGTTGCACAACTGTATAAATATCCTAAAAAGCACTGAATTGTATACTTACAATGAAAACTTTTATAATATGCAAATTATACCTCAATAAATTTGTTTTTAAAAAAGAAGCTGAACTGTAAGGATATAAACTCTTAACCAAAAAAAAAAGAAAAATCTAAAATTGTATCAAAAAAAGTAGTACTGATGAACTGGAAATTGCCTACTGCATAGAATTTCTGAGATTATAAAAGGCTCTTTAAAATGTCAGAGTGTCCTCCTACATTTTATATGATTTTTTGTTGTTGCTATTGTTCTGAAAACACTTCAGTGTCCACACTCTGTTATGTATCACACCCCCATTTTTTTTTTAAGATTTTATTTATTTATTTATTTGACAGAGAGACAGGCAGAGGGAACACAAGCAGGGGGAGTGAGAGAGGGAGAAGCAGGCTTCCCGCCGAGCAGGGAGCCCGATGGCGGGGCTCGATCCCAAGACCCTGGGGTCATGACCTGAGCCGAAGGCAGCTGCTTAACGACTGAGCCACCCAGGCGCCCCATATCTCTATTTTTTTAAAAAGATTTTATTTATTTATTTGAGAGAGAGAGAATAAGAGATAAGAGAGCACGAGAGGGAAGAGGGTCAGAGGGAGAAGCAGACTCCCTGCTGAGCAGGGAGCCCGGTGTGGGACTCGATCCCGGGACTCCAGGATCATGACCTGAGCCGAAGGCAGTCGCTTACCCAACTGAGCCACCCAGGCGTCCCCCATATCTCTATTTTTAATGGAAGAAATAAAGTCTATCAGTCCGTTTGTTTATTATATACTGAGTGCCAACATTTTGGACCTGATCTAATGATCCTGTATACTCCTTATTACCAAGAGAGTGGGGTACAGGGAAGATTGAAGTTATAGAAGCTTTCCTGATGGTGGGAAGCCTATGGAATAAGACAACAGCTGTATTTAGGAGCTAATGTCCAGGGCAGCAGTTCTTAATCTTGAATGAACATTGGAATCACTTGGGGAGCTTTAAAAAATCCCTGTGCCCTGGCTGCACCTAGACCAAGGGGATCCAGATAACAGTATTTTCTAAAGCTCACCAGGTGTGTGCAGCCAGAGTTGAGAACCCCTGGCCTAGTGGAAGAGGTGGAGGCTTAAGAAACTTTATGTTCATGACCAACTGTCTTCTGGGAATGTGGTCTGAAACAGTTGCATTGTAGCATCTAGAGCTGCTGTCCAATATGGTAGCCACCAGCCATGTGTGATTACTGAGCACTTGAAGTAGGGATAATCAGAACTGAAATATGCACTGGATTTTGAAGACTTAGTAAAAAACAGAATGTAAAAATCTCATTAATAATTTTAAACATGTATTGCATATTGAAATAATATTTTGTTTGGATCTATTGGGTTAAATAAAATATATTACTAAAATTAATTTCACCCCTTTTCTTTTTTATGGGATTACTAGGGAATTTGAAGTTACACATGTGGCTGCAATAATGTTTTTACTGGACAGTGCTGATAATCATTCTTAAAAAGAATCATAAAATCTCAGAGATGAAAATGACCTTTGAAACCACCCAATTCAGTTCCTTCATTTTATAGCTAAGGAAACTGAGACCCAGAGAAAGTCACTGGCCTTACAACACACAGCTAGAAAGTGTCATAGCAGAGATTAGTCAGGTCCCCTGACTTGTGCTGTCTATGGCTATTTCCATCACACTTCTTCAAGGATTGTTAAAACAAAAGTGCTCTATCATCTCCTCCCAAAATGGAAAGTTTAATTTAATCAATTGGTACTGAAATATGTACTTTTTATAGAGCGCCTTTTTTCCCCTCTAGAATGTTCTATGTAAGTCTCATGCCTACAACTTCCCTTGACTTTGGTGCCATACATCCAATGTACCACTCTTGGTGTCATAAAATAAACCAAGAAAAATATAAAAAGATCATATCTCACATTCCACTTTATACTAGGAAAGGTTACATGTCAAAGGGCACTTGCAGAAATATCACAAAAATAAAATTAAGGGAAAGAAATTGGTAGGGGAGGGCAGGCAGGGGGGTTGAAACACAATGAAAATAATACTTTGTGTTCCTATTTTAAGTGCCTTTCTCAATGCTATATGCATAGCAGCTAGAGGCAAGCTGGAAAGCCGCCAGGTCCTGGCTGCCAGCAAAAATTTTGTCACCTCCTTTGAACATCTGAAGTATGTTTACCCAATAGATTTCATTAAATTACACTTCCATTAGGAAGCATACAATGTTGATACTCATCTCAAAGATCAAAGGGATCGCTAAGAGGCATGTCATCCTGCTCCCCAGCTGATTGCTATTTCTGGGCCAATCAAGGAAAGGAGCCAGAACAATACTTAGTTAAAAAAAAATTGTAGCATCTCCCCAAGGACTATAGACTAAGAATCTGCAGCCCCATTATTAAAATGAGCATATCATTAATGACAATACTCATACAGTGAGTTATTTTAATACAACTCCTATACAACAAACAAGCTGGATTTGGGTCATTAGCTAAATTTGCAAAGCAGTATTTCTGAGGGCTGAAAAACTCTCCAGTAAAAATATAAAGTTTAGAAAATGGAGAAAGTCCCATTTACAAATGCAAGAGATAGACCCAGTTTTTATTAGTTTCACTGTGATTCTAAATAAACCAACAGGTAAGTCAGATTGGAGATGGTTAATTTAATTACTGGTGGGTTGTAAGATTTTTTTTTTTCTCATCTCACTAATTTTTTTGATGGGTGATTTAAAGAAACACCATAAGTGAATTTTTTCCGAAGGTTAAACTATGCCATCTTGGAATCCAATGACTTATGATGAAAACACTTAACTTCCAGGAGCAAGGGACACTAATTTCAAAGGATATAAGATTTGGCCATGGAAAATTAGGAAATGAAAACAAGTCATTTCAACTAGGAATAGAAATATTTAATTTTCATTTAATAAGAAGAGTTAAGAATATATTATATGGTACTGAGAAACAGCTATAAATCCCAAATCTTTTATTTGAGATTAGAAAAGGTAGTTCAGCAAAAGCTCAATGTTCTAAGCCTGATTTTGGGTAATGGAAACTCTTCTCTAGTAATTTTATTGAGGCAAATCTAGTAATTTGCCCAAAACAGGATGAAAGAGGCAAGGTTCAGGCAAGTGTTCTTTCTACCTAACTCTACAAGCTCTGGTGGTAAAGGTAAGGCACCCATCTACAGCCACAACCCAGATTTCAGCTGTTTTCTTTCAACGTGTAGTCAACCTCTTGGTTGCCCATATTTGACACATCATATGAACTCTAATTATCTATCTTTTGCAATTAATCATCTGACAATTACATTTCCTGTACTTATAAGCATCCAGCTGGGAACTGAGTTTTATTCTGAGAGGGAAAAAAGAGGATTCAGGTTTCTAACAAATTACTTCTAATTAACCAGAACCTTTTTTAGTCATCACAATGTAAAGATGCCTACAGCTAGTGAAAGAATTTACTGTTTGCATTCGTAATGATACTTTAAATTTTCATTTAAATTTCCCCAAAAGGCAGTTCTGGAAATGCATTGCACTAACATTAGTTAAACAAACATTCTGTTTGGCAGTACACAAAGAATGAGGGAAAAGAAAGATAATTTCTAAGGAAAAGGAACTTGCAGTATGACCAGAAAGGGCACCCAGCAAAATTGAATAAAGCAGAGATTCAAGGTGTACATCTTCAAAGTCGAAGATACAAGTTATTTTCCAGTAAGTCCAGAAATTGGCAGGGCTGAGTCATACAAATTTTAGAGCTGGAAGGAACTCTAGGAATCATCTACTCCAGTGGCTTTCAGCAACCACCTGGAACTATTTAGAAATTCAAATCCCCAGATCCTTGTGGGGCCCCACCAACACCTTCTGAATCAGAAACACTAGGGTGGAGGGTGGACACAGCAATCAGCCGTCTAGGTGATTCTCACCCACTGGTCTACTTTAGGAACTACTGATAGTCTAACCACTTCACTGTGCAGATGAGGAAACTGAACGCTGAGATTAGAGGCCAAAGTTTATACACAAGAATAAAATTAAAGAATGACCTTGAGGAACTTACTATCAGCTTTCTTTTTTATTAAAATAAAAAAATCTTCGTTAGTATCTAAGATATAATACTATGGCCTAGCACGTAAGTTCTGGGACGACTGATCCTTAAGATCCGCAGCAGCTCTTTCCTTTCACAGTAGACTTAGCTCTTGAGCTCCTGGGACCTAAAATACATAGACATTCCTAGAGTATTGGTTACAAGGTTCCCTACAACATAAAATTCCACAAATATTAAACTAAGAAGAAATGAAGACCAGAGAGAGGAAGCCAGGGTCTTATGGGACTTTAAACCAAAAAACCAGACAGATGCAAGAATAGCATTTGGAAGACGGTACTATATTGGAAAGAACACTGGATACAGAATCAAAGAATCTTAGTTTCTCATTCTTGCTCAGCTGGTCAATGACCTTGGGCAAGCCACAGTTATCTCTGGCTGAGGATGTGGCTCCTCATCTCAAAACACCTACCTCTGCAGGGCTTCTGAAAAGATAAAATGAAAATTGTCCTTAACACAGCTTTTGGTACATAAACATTAGCCCCTTCTTCCTCTTCTCTTTCAATTTACAGAGGATGCAGATAGAAAGTTATATTCCCAGCACTGTGCTCCGAGAGGCTCTATCTAGCTCCATTCTTTTTTTTTTTTTGAAATATTGAAATCACTTTATTTTATTTTTTTTAATTTTTTTATTGTTATGTTAATCACCATATATTACATCATTAGTTTTTGATGCAGTGTTCCATGATTCATTGTTTGTTCATAACACCCAGTGCTCCATGCAGAACGTGCCCTCCTCAATACCCATCACCAGGCTAACCCATCCCCCCACCCCCCTACCCTCTAGAACCCTCAGTTTGTTTTTCAGAGTCCATCATCTCTCATGGTTCGTCTCCCCCTCTGACATACTCCCCTTTTCTTCCTCTCCTGTTATCTTCTTCTTTTCCTTTTTTCTTAAAATATGTTGCGTTATTTGTTTCAGAAGTACAGATCTGTGATTCAACAGTCTTGCACAATTCACAGCGCTCACCGTAGCACATACCCTCCCCAATGTCTAGCTCCATTCTTGAAATGCATAGTTCTGTCTAGACATTGACACGTTCTCCATTAGCCCTCAGCCCTGTTCCTCTCCATTCTCTCTACCAGATATCCAGAAAAATATTGAAGGTCTCATGGGTTGTTTTTTAATATTTCAGAAAGATTAATAGTGATCATATACTTAATCAGTACAAGACTACACAGCTTAACTAAAACATTGTTTTTGTTTTTTGCTTTGGGCTGGAATATATGAACTTAGTTCTCTCATACTGATTTAACAAACCTTGACTTCTCTCACATATTTAAAATTCTATCTCCCTAACTTTGTTAATAAAAAAAGTAAGGAAATCAACACTTGCTTAATAAATGTTCTTAATTTGGTTTCCCTGGTGGTGAAAAGTCTGGAAAACATTAACCTAATAGCTTTATTTTAAAGATCTACATGAGAATCACTTGGGACCAACTTGGGTCTGTGGGACCACAATCTCCCAGGGGGAATCCTTGACTGGTGGTTGGCTGTTTTGTTTTTTGTTTTGTTTTGTTTTGTTTTTAAAAGCCACAAAGACTTTGATTGAGCACTCCTGGCCCTTAACTACTGCTAATCTGTACTGTCTTCAATACTGGAAGAGGAGGAGCCATAATCCTGACTTCCGACTATGACTGTCAGCTGCCCAAATGGACAAGGATGAAGGCAAAGGCAGTTGGGATCAGATATTGCACACTGCGAATTTAAAATTATGGGTGCCAATTTGTGAAAAGAAAGGTCCTTCTACACTCATCAGTGAGAAAGTGATATATTTTCAGAAACAAAGGAAGAACTCAGAAAATTTCTCATAACTTCAGAAAGACGGGAAAAACTAACCCCACAGAGTATTTTAAAGCAAATACTGTTCCTCAGGGTATAAGGCTAAAGTTTGTATTGTGATTATTTTGTTTTGTATTTTAAATGCAAAACATTATTTGATTGGGATATAAATATGAAAATGTACTATTTTAAAGGAAAAACTTAATCTTTCTTCGAAACCAGTGGGCATAATTACACTATTAACTAACACCTTTGGGTCTGGTTCTGGGTTGATATGGGATAGCAAAGTCCTATATTTTAACCACGAGGAATAAGGTATTTTACCCACAGTTAGAAATGCTCTACATTGTAATGTACATTTCATCATTCAGTCCAACTTGCTTTCTTCACCACGTACTTCATCTATTCACTCACAGATATTCATTTAGAACTGAGATACTTTCGCACAGCATGATCACAGTTCTTATTCTAAAATAGCATATAATGTAGTTGGAGCAACAAGACTAATGACATGTGGGAAAAAAGCAAACTATAAGGCAGCATAAGGCTTAGGACCCAATAGTGCAGACGCTGGAGGAACAGTGGATGAAACAGTCAGAACAGTGTAGAGTTCCATTGGAAATAAGTGTTCTGACAATATCAAAGTATTCCTTCAGTTTATTTATGATAACATTTTGAAATGTGGCCCAATAAACCAAATCACCATCCAAAGAGTTCTTTGAACATTTCTTTGTATGATTAGCACCCTTTATTCCTAACCAATCTACACAGGCAGAAAATTAAGGATTGGACCTATTACTACCAAAATATTTCTACAGACAAGTTAAATTTTGAGATGAAGGCCAATTTTTAAGTTAAACTAAATGGAAAAAGCATTTTCTTCCTTTTAGATGAATTCATTACAAAAGATACATGGAGTAGAGGAGATTGTGTCAGGTCAGAAAGACTAGCTGAAGCAATGATTCTTGAGTCATGTACTAAAGGCCATAGGGTGGGAAGCTGGAGGAGAGAATTGTGGACAAAACAGCACATAAAAGGGCAGTTAGGTGAGAATAAGTAAATGAGCTGCACACAACAACAGCTCATATGGTAATTTGATTATGGGAAGCAAATTTAAGCTTCTGAAATGAAGCTTAGGAATTAGGGAGAATTAGGAGTGAAATGAATGCTAGAATGTGAAATTTGGATTTGACCCAATTGGCAATGATAAGCCCTGAATGCTCTTCAAAGAAGCAACATGGGAGAAACCCCACACCTCTTTTACAAGGCCAACTCTATCACAGTGTCTCTCAACCCAGATGCACAGTATTTATAAAATACATATGCCTACACAATCGCCCTTATTCTGAGGTCACTTTATGCCTCAAAAAAGTGATATTATCTCTAACTGATATTTTACTGTTTTAAGAGACCCAGAAACAATCCCCTGAAGTAAGAAGAGATTTAATATGGCAAAATCAAGGATATGCTGTAAACAGAAGAGTGGAAATACAGAAACAATCTAGCCTAGGGATTGGCCATGGAGTCAAGAAAAAAGGCCTACATGTAGGTTCAGAAACTATGGTATCTGAGTCTTTAATCTGAACATCTTGTTATGGGAAATATTATGGGTTATCTGCTTTTTTGGTACCTGTATGTTCTTTGTACCTGTGACAGTATTACATGCAAAATCTTACTATCTTGGATTTAAAGGTGTCTAAGACTCAGATTTCCAAAACTAGTTTTGGATAGCCTCTAAGCATAGGACTACTCTTTCAAAAACAGGGAGAGTAAACAAGAAAAAGATATGCTGCCAAAGGGCACACTATAATAAGGATTTCCTGACATGTCTTTCCCATGTGTTTTCTAAAAATATATTTCCCAAAACATTTTTATGATGCATTACTTCATACTTTGGTAGGTAGAACAGGTATCATTAGTCTCATTTTGCAAATGAGGAGGGGATGACCCTAAAAGGTAGGAGACCTGCACAAACTCTCAAAGGCACGGTGGCCAAGACAGAATCTAAACCCAGGCCTCCTAAGTAGAATATCCAGTGCCTTTCCAGCCCACTCCACTGCTGTCCCATATGAACCTCCATAAGCCAAAAAAATTTCAAGTGCTACATGACACTCTCAACTGTTAGATCTTAGCACAGACATAAGTGCAGCCAAGTGTTGTAAGAAATGCTTTAATATAAAGTATGTATGGGGCAAGGAGGGGGATTTATAGTGCTTTCCTCAGGCTCTCTTATTAACCCCCCCAAATTTTTTTTTAAAGATTTTATTTATTTGACAGAGAGAGATAGTGAGAGCAGGAACACAAGCAGGGGGAGCAGGAGAGGGAGAAGCCGGCTTCCTGCTGAGCAGGGAGCCCGATGCAGGGCTTGATCCCAGGATCCCGGGATCATGACCTGAGCCGAAGGCAGGCGCTTAACGACTGAGCCACCCAGGCGCCCCAACCCAAAATATTTTTTATAGGTGAATAGAAGGATGCTACGAAATGATTCAAGAGAGAGGAAATGAACATGGACAGTAACATAAAGAATTAGAGAAATAAATACATCTTGCAGTTGCAGTTGTTTCAGCAGGAGCGCTATAGAGAAAAGCTCTCAAGAGCAAATCTTATGGCAGAGGCTGCTTTCGGCGGAACATGAAACAGGAGTGGGAATAGGCTAAAAAATAATAAAAACTTTGAAAAAAAGTTAAAAGATGCATGTAACTTAAAACTAACATCTTTTTTCTACACCAAAAGGTTAAATTGTGAGGTTGACATTTACATTTGTCATGTTGTCAACGCTTTCTGTCTATCGGCATGTGTACAAACAATATCTAAAGATGTCATCTGCATATTTATACCAAAGGAGCTTATGAACAGGACCTGTCAGTATATTTTAACACCCTTCCAAAACGTCAGCTTTCATCAGATATAAACACAACATGTTTCATTTATTAGTTTGGTCTTAATATAAAAAGTTGACAATCATATGTCACTATAACTATTGATAAGGTAAATATGGACTACAGGAAAATGTCAAAAAGTTATTGAAATGTTTGCTGAAATACTACATCAGGCTGTATTTATCAGCTTTTTTCTGCCAATGAATATGTCATATTTTCCTACATATGGCCATTCCTGAGAAGATGTATCCAACGGAGCATTTCAGAAACTTCGGGCTTAAAGCAAATGAATTCCCAGGTATGAGAAATTTAAAAGGAGTCAGAACACAGAAAACACATACAAAAACACATGGCATTATTATTTTGTTCCACTGAAGTTAAACAAATTGTGCTCAAAGAACAATCCATACTGGATGTAACTGTTTGGTTAGAATACTTACGTTTTGTGTTCCTATCACTTACCATAGAGTTGAAAATTATAAATTCTTAAACTGAATTCACTAGGCACTTACTGAACACCTACTAGGTACTACATTTTTTTTTGGAATACTTCAGAAAACATCAGAAAACATGACAAGTGGAAGACCCAGGCTCCTCTCCTGAAAAACTTACAATTTGGTTGGAGTGATAAAACATAAGTAAGTGAAGATCAATAAATCTTTTCAGCACTGACATGGAAACAGTGTGTAAGTTGGTACAAGTTATAAACATACGTACCAAGGCGAAAGGGAAGTAAAGAAAATCGATCATGACAGGAAAGATGATTACAAGAGACTTCTCAAAGGAAGTGGATAAAGGGCTAGGGGTTGCAGAAATGGAGGACATGTCAATAGGAGACTAATAGATTATATTGAGCCAAAAGTTCCACTGCATACCTATTATCCTAAACTGCATGTAGAATAGGTTTAAAGCAATTTGAAAACTTTCGCCAGTCTTGAAATGCCAAGCATTCCAATTTTCAACATTGTTCACCAACACAGCTCATGGACCGTAGGGAGCACAGAGGTTGCCCCCTGTATATTTGAGTTAAAGAAGCAGAGACACAACGACTTGCCCAGTGGCACTCAGCTAGTTAGTATCAGAGCTGACACCCAAAGCCAGAACTCTGGACTCTTAATCCAGGGTACTTTCCACTGCATCACACCACCTGTCTTGGTTAACAGCCTGTCTGAAATAAATGTATATTGGTTAGTGAGCCAAATGTTCTTTAAACTCAACACGCTGGAACTCGCAGAGACTGTAGTGACTCTTTAAATGCCGCAAAATGGTATGATTTAGTAGCTTTAGAGTCAGATAGATTTGATTTCAAGTCCTGGATCCAAATTATGACACCTTGGGAAAGTGTCTTAGCTTTTCATAACCTCGTATGTCTGAATTATAAACTGGTTGGGTAGAATAAATGATACACAACATAATGTCTAGCTTGTTACAAGTCCTCAGTTGTTACTTCTCTCTCCCTCTCCCTCTTCAATCCTCATCAGTGATCCTTCTAGACTGAGGAGTTTTCAATCAGCTGTAATTCTGCCTCAAAGGGGATATTTGGAATACCTAGAGACATTTTTTTGATTGTCATGACTAGAGTGGGGTGGTGGTCATCTACTGGCATTCGGTCGGTAAAGGCCAGAGATGTTGCTAAACATCCTACGAGGCACGAGACAGCTTCCCCTCGCCCCCAACAAAAAATTATCCAGCCCCAAATTTCAATAGTACTGAGGTTAAGGATTTCTGTTCTAGACCAAAGAGAAAGACTACCCATTACCACCAGTGTTCTGTTAGAAAAGAGATCATACCTTTTCTGCCCCCAAAGACAAGCTTCCCAACTTCATCAAAAGTATCAAAATCAAGACAGAAACATATCAGATCCCCAAGCTGGGGTACAGGGAGTACAAAAATACAATTGCATTAATATTCCTTGCTATATGGATTCTTCTACTTGCATGTGATAGATTTGCATGCAGATCTATATTTCCAGAGACATGGAAAGATTATTTCCTTAGAATCCCCTTGAGGGGGTAATAATTAGTTAAAAAGACATAAATTTCTGAATCTTTATGAATCTCTCTCTTTTTTTTTTAACTGGAGGACTGGAAAATTCCTCCTTAAGGACAACATCAGTTTGTACTTTGAGATCTTTCTTAGTACTACCTAGATTCCAAAAAGACATTCCGAGTATCAGGATATAGCAGGGAGAGGCAGATCACTGCATGAGTCCCGACAAACGGGCCCCCCAGGCAGTTGCTGGAGGCCCTCATCCTTCTGGTGTGTACCTGAGACTTTCCCACCCTTTCCCTTACACTTTTATTTTCCCCCGACTCCTATTTCTCTTCTCTCTTTCCCTTTTCCCTGCTGTCTATGCCTCTTATCACTTGCCAGCGAGAGTTGTTTAGCCCCAGTCATGACAGAACTCAAAAGACAAAATTCTTGATTCAGTGGCAAGGTTTCAATAAGGCTTTCTGGGAGATAGGAAGGAGGGAGATAGGAAGACAGTGTATTTTAATTTGCGCTTTCTAGGTGCTATACCTGCGGGGTGGGGGGAGATTTTGCAGACATAGTATTAGAAGAGCCCCCATTTCAAAAAATGTTACCAAGGGCTCAAGAAATATAGCTGCTCATATCTATTTATTAATCTTAAAAAAACAGTATTTCTAATTTTGCTGGGTTGAAAATCATTCCTCTTCGGAGTGAAAGTGAACTCTTAATACAAAGGGACTATGGTAAATGAATTTGGTCTTAGAGATTTCTCTCAGAAAATGCCACAATATGGTATATTTTAAGTATCAGAGTGAGCCACAGTGCCATCTATGGCCATCTGAATTAGAAGGCAGAATTTTGCTACTTCGACAATCTCCGAAAACTAGGAAGACAGAAAGCCCTCTTGCTACAGAATACCCTGACAAAAATCTTGCCCCAAATCTGTATTTTCAAGACATATGGAAAGATTATTTCCTTAGAATCTACCTGAGGGGGTAATAATCAGCTAGAAAGACATAGATTTGTGAATCTTATGACATAAACACTTTGAAATTACATACTTTCATGAGGATAATCTGACTGGAGAGCCTATAGCAAAATGATATACCCATAAACCAAGACTCACCAATCAATTCCTTAATTTAAAAAAAAAAAACCTGAGAAAATAAGAATTATTTTACTTTAAGAAATAAAATAGATTTTAAGATAATAATTTAAGACACAAAAGAGTATTTTTTTCTAATCTTTTTTTTTGACTGTAGTTCAAAAACAGTTTAAAAGTTATTTCATAATCAAAAACTCTACATACCATTCGACATGATGATCATAAGATTTAAGTTGATATCACAAGCTATGGGTAAAATTAGAAATTTTTCAACCTGGCCACAAAAGGACCTTCAATTTTCTCCCTAAACAAGAGAAATCCTCTCGTAATTCTACTATCAAGTTGTAAGTTATTTTCCCCACACCAATGCACAGCTATCATCATTTGGAACCAAGCAGATTTTTCTCTTTCTTTCTGTTCCAAATTCACTCGGCTTACTGCCAAGAGAAAATACAGACACGGGGGAGGCAAAGAGCAATTCTGTTAAGATCAATGAAGATGTTGGCCATAACAGAATCCTATTTATCCATCACATCCATACTTCTTTTTCTGATTAGAGATTACTAGCAATTTCTTGACAATTCTTGTACAAAATTAAGTTACAATCAGTCTCACAAGACTTCACAAGGGAAGGAAAAACTATATATATATAGCGTATATATATATATATATATATATAGTTTTTCCTACTAAACCTAAAAA
Organism: Callorhinus ursinus; assembly: GCF_003265705.2. Classification (NCBI taxonomy): domain Eukaryota; kingdom Metazoa; phylum Chordata; class Mammalia; order Carnivora; family Otariidae; genus Callorhinus; species Callorhinus ursinus. Next base: position 8,841,658 of record NW_027397082.1, read on the forward strand.
CAAAATACACACACACAAACTTTATAACTATTCCATTCTTAAAAGGGGTTTTAATATGCCTATTTCCAAAGCAGTTAAAAGTGAATATTTACAGACAAAAACAAATTCCCATGAAGATGTTCTATTGGCACTGTCTTAAGAGGTCAAAGGCACACTCTATTTAGTAGCACGAAATTAAAGGCTGAGGGTTTTGTTTTGCTCTAAGCTCAAGTGAAAGTTTAAAATGCTTGTTTTGCCACCCAGGGAGAAAAACTATGCTATGCTATGCTCTGGTTATGGCTTCATGCTATGGCTTCTGTTTTCCCCAAATAAAGGTTATCATAGCACGTAACTTTAAACCACAAGGAAATTAATTTTAAAGTAATTTCTTAATTGATAAAAAAGAAATGTGGGCAACTGTTACTGTAAGATACTGGATTTGCCAACTTAAAGTATGTAAAGTAATAGCACTGAAGATTTGAAAGAAAAAAATGAAAATAAGTTAAAATGGCACTGCAACTCTCAGGAAGGAAGAGCTTCATCCTTTCAGATGCTTCACCTAATATAAAGAAACCACATTACCCAGCACGTGTAGTCCTTCAGTGGTTCTGAACCACAGCTGAGATAAAGGCTGAGCTCAACTTAACCAGCAAGGCTTTACTGAGCTCTCAAGCTCATCAAGCTCTGATGCCCGAGTCACCCTGTACCAGTCAAATTGTAAAGTCCGGGAATGGGCGCCGGGCCTCAGGATTTTCTCCGGTCCCCAGATGATTCAATGTGTAGCAAAGTTTGGAACTAAGGCATCAGCCCCATATTTTACACCTGATGTGATATCAGACACTTTGGATCTCCCCATCCTCCCTTCCATCAGTACCGCCCCTCCCCTTTGTTTACCTGGTACTTCCAACCTGAATCAACCCTGCTTCTCTCATGTTCCTTCTCATCCTTCAAGTCTCAGTTTGGCTGTGACCTGCTCGTGGAACCTTCAGTTCCACAGGGCTGCCCCACCCTGAAAGCATGCCCTTTCATACACTATCCCATCAGAGCCTCTCCAATTTCACTTACCACATTATTATAAAGACTGCGAGCTTCTTGAAAAATATGTCTTACGCATCTTTTGACCACTTACTCAACGCTTGACACATAATGGATACTAAGTATACATAAATTATTTATAGTCATCTATAACAAAACAACAAATTGTTCAAAGCCACCAAAATTCAAACTCTGAATGAAATGGATAGAAAGAACACAAGCTCTTTCTCAAGTTCTCTTCCTCAGCTTCCTAATTTGTTCTTTATTTTTCTTTCAACATTTATTCATATAAGTCATCTCTACGCCCAATGTGGGGCTCAAACTCACAACCCGAGATCAAGAGTCTCATACTCTTCTGACTGAGCCAGCCAGGCGCCCCGTCATTTGTTCTTTAGTTTGAAATTAATTCTAATATTATTTGTTTTACTAATGAGAATTTAAATAATTTTAGCTTCCACCATATTCTTTCTAGTTGTGTACTATCTTGCCTTATATATTTGGGTGTATTCTAAATCAAATTCTCAGCATATGACAATGTTTGGAACTTTTAAATATCAAGCTCTTCAGTTGTCTTTAGGTAGGCTAAAGTCATTCTTTGTTGCTATTAATGACAATATTTAACAGGTACTATAGAATCTCCCACCTTCTCCTTCTCAATGCTGGTATGTATGTTAGGCCAGTGACATAACAATGCAAAAATAGTGACTTCTGATAGTTTCTGGGAAATGTCAGTTATCAGAAATTAGGGAAAGAATGGGAAGGAAATCCAAAGTAAATAATTTAACATGTATTTTTAACTCTAGATGAAAAACTCAGCACAACCATAACTCTAATTAGTCATATGATACCTATAATAAAGTGATATAAAATAACATACAGTACCACTTCTACCTTCTAATTCTGAATCTCCTACCACAAGGTCAAAGAGAAACTGCTTATATAGATTAATTTCTACGATGTTTCTTACAAAACAAAGTGCACTGGAATATAAAAGCACTGCAACTTACAAGGTCATATCTGAGAATAAGAAGGAAGATTTCAAGTCTCAATCGTTTGTGGAGATGGCAGTTAGTCTACTGAAGCACTGAGAAAGAGGGTTTACATTTTTGGATAATTGAAGGAATCTTCTGGCTTTACCATACCTTCACCTCTAAACTCTTTAATTCTAGGATCACCACTTGTGCACAGGGAAGTCACTGACTAAAAATTAGTGCCGTTCTCAAAGTCCTTGCACAGTTCTTATTTTATTTGACATTCCTATTTACCCATTAGGGAGGCAGAACCGATATGATGATCTAAATTTGCAGATACAGGAACTGCAGCACAGGATGAATATTGCACGTCTGAGGTCTCAAGCCTCCAGTTCCTGGGCTATTCTCACAATTTCACACTTCCTCTTCTGACGAAGTCGTCCATGACCAAATTTGGCTTGCACACAATATCAGAAAAATATGGAATGGACCATTTCTAACAAATGTCTAACAATATATACATGATTGTTTTGAAGTGTAAATAAAGCCGTCAAATAGGGGCCCTGGATCAGACAGCATTTGAAATGAATAGCACTGAATCATGTTCTTTAAAAAAATGGAGAAAAAGAAAAATTGAAGCTTCACTGAAACTAAATAGAATATAATCTGTAAGATTCTAATTATGGAGATGGTTTTCTCCTTTCTAAGCTTCATTTTAAAAAGCACATACGTCCATAAATAAGACAACCCTAGTCTTACTTCAGCTGAAATTTATTTGTAGACTAGGTTTATACAAAAAGATCAAAATAAGAAAACAATGAAACAAAAAATGTCATTCAATATGCAGAAATGCAATGTTCCATTACGAAAGTCAAAGAATATCAGGTAAAAAATTCAGAAGAGATTGACAAAGGGGTCTCTTGTTTTAAAGTACATAATACATTTTTCAGGAACTCATTTCATTTCTATAATCAGACATTTCACACCAAGGCCAATGCCATGCAGTGTAACTTTCCAAACCATAAAATCTGACGCTCACTCCATTTTAAGAACGCAATTACAGAGCAAATTCTTCATAACCAATAATAGAAATCTCCATTTTCTTTTCTCTTCTTTTGCTTTGTAAAATATTTATTTATTTAGTTTAGTGGAGGGGGGGCAAGGGCAGAGGGAGAGGGAGAGGGAGTCTCAAGCAGACTCTCCATGCTGAGCTCGGAGCCCGATGCGGGCTCAATCCCTGAGATCATGACTCGAGCCCAAACCAGGAGTCAGATGCTCAGCCAACTGCACCACCCAGGTGCCCCCCAAATCTCCATTTTCATAGGAGATTTCTAAGTCCCAGAGATAACTTCTTTTAAACCATACTCAACAGAGCCAAATGGAGAATGAGGACAGTTCCTTAGAATCTTCTGTGATGGAGATTGACCTATAGCAGCTTTTGTGAATTTGCAAAGACATGAGGAACTTCAAGAACTAATAAAATGCACTAAGGATGGAGTCCCATTTCCTGATGTTCCTAAACTTGACCACACTTAAGCATTTCAGAGGGATTTCTAGAAAAGCTGTTAATCCATGATCTTATGAACTTCTTAAAGGAAAAGCCAAAAGAGCAATTTGACTCCACATTTGTTATTTGTTTTCACTCTTAAATATGATTCTTCCATTTTGGGGAACTAAAACACACAAAGTTAAACAAAACAACCTAAGCCAAAAAATGAGACCGTTTCTACACATGGTCCGTTTCCTGGTAGGCTTTTAAGGACTTGGAATCCAGAGAAAAAAGTCTCTGGTTGGAATCTCTTCTACCCCATTTTAACTTCTTATACAGGGAAGCTGAAAATAGTCAACATGGCAAAGCTCTTCAGCTACTATTCCACAGTTTAAAACCCTGCACCTGAGAGATCACTTCTGGCTTGTCTTCATCAGCAGCAGCTCAATGCTCCTGAAAGCGATATGCTAAGTCAGAAGTGCCTAATTTGTTTTAAGTTTTGTTCTGAACCTCACAAATGTAGAACTAGATGATCCCAGGGTCCTGGGATCAAGCCCTGCATCGGGCTCCCTGCTCCGCAGGAAGCCTGCTTCTCCCTCTCCCACTCCCCCTGCTTGTGTTCCCTCTCTCGCTGTCTCTCTCTCTGTCAAATTAATAAATAAAATCTTAAAAAAAAAGAAACTGCCATACTATTAAAAAAAAAAAAGACATAAGAATGGCATAAAGAGCAACTGAGGATTCAGAAAAAAAACAAGTAAAAGTCAGAACCGCCATGTGTCATTCCCAGTTGCTAATTTATGTCAATGTAGCAAAGCACAAAATTGACACACTTTATTAGAATATGTTTGTAACCCTAGGGCTTAAGTAGGAAACTTCTAGTTCAGTCAGTGGTGTTACATAATGCAGGTGTGAGTTTCAAGATCCCTAGAAGATAAGCTTTAAGAGGGTGATGAACATGTGGGCAACGGTTCTGTGTGGAGCCATGACCTTGAGGCTTTGGGTTGCTCCAGCATCATCACTACCAGATCATCACTGTCCCACTTTACTCTTCAGCATTAACCAGGAGAGTGACTGGCAAGTACTTCGATAAAAAAGCATTTCATTTAAAAATCAATGAGCTACTTTTCTTTCCAAGGAAAGTATACCACACATGAAAAATGAGAATGACTCAAAGGCAAAACCAAGTAAAAAGGCTTGTCTCTAAAACTACTTAGTGCTTTTCCAAGAGAATTACACAGGGGTTCCACAACTCGTGATAACGCAGCTTCTGACCATATACTTACAGAATATCAGACTATTTTTGACCATGGGACAGTTTATAAGCAACCAGTAAAAAGTTTACTATTCACGAGCAAACAATTTAACATTAAAACAGAGCTGGCTTTTTGACGATGGCAATTAGCTTCTTCGTGTTCCAAACACCAAATAACATTTTCCCATTAATTTTTAAACCAATGTGGCTTTAACTTAAAATAAACTGTACATCAAAAGAATGGAAAATAAACAGCCAGGAACACAATTTGACGAATTGGATTTATTTAGTTTATTTATCTAAACAGGGACCATTGGATCTCTTTAATAGGCTGACAGTTGCACTGGGCTGGTTAATAAAACATTCAACAGTGTCTTCAGCCAATATAGAAATGCAAATCCCATCAGAAATATTTTATTCATGAGGCAGTAATTTCAGTTACTACCAGTGCCTTAAAAAAAAAAGAAAGAAAGGCACTTTGCAAATAAACAGTGCCATCTAGTGACTAACATGAAGCCAAATTTGCCACAGGCTTATGATTAATCTTTCAAAAATCTTAACCTGTTTTTACCTTTCCTCTTTATTTCTTAGGTGAGATCAGAGAGGCTAGGCAAAACAAGCACATAACAGAAAAGTCGATAATAATTTGTTAAGTCATTTAAGAAGGATTGTAAGCAGAGACAACTACATTAAAACCAATAAGCTTTCTATTCTTTTGTTTGTGTTAAAGCAATTTAGCACTGTAAAAATACACTTCATCTGCTTAGAAAACTCAAACTGCTAGAGATGCCATAATGTCGTGACAAAAATCTGCTCCCTCTGCCATAAAATGGCACTATAACTTTAATTCCAATGACTAAAAAAAATTCATAAGTTTAGGTAAGAATAAATATTCCAATAAAATTGCACGGCCCAATGAGAGATCTGACACCAATTAAATGACTTACATGCACAGAACGTGTGAGTGCACGCACACAGATGTATTTGCATCAGTGTACACTTCAACGTGGTGAATGACTACAGTGGACATGGAAGTTATATTTGCAGGTGAGAAGGGTCAAGAACATGAACCTTTACAGCATCTTGGATTAGGAGACCAGAGTGACACACATGCACAGATCAGTCCCCTTCTGGTATCACTACAGCTGAAAATAGACTTTTGGTTTCTTCCCTATCCAGTGGGTCCATTTCCTATGTCAGCCTCTGGATTTACTGGAGGCTCCGTGAGTAGAAGAAGATTTACCAGGGTCAGTGCCTAGAATGAGAATCCTACAAACAAAGAAGGCCACTTGCCTGATGATTTTTTTTTTAAGTTTCATACAGCAGGGCTTTAGGAACAACTGTCTTAAGGAAATAACTACAAACGAGGAAAATCACATATGTGCACATAAATGTAGTGTTACTTTCTCCCTTAAAGGCCAAGTCATATCAAGATAACTAATACAGTCTTCAGTTTGTGTTTAAGAAATATTGAAAATGTAAAATGAGTTCAGTTTTAGACAGATATGGAGAGCCATGAGTATCTGCTTGCCTTACCAATACTAATATATCTTCCATGGAAGAGTAGCTTAGAAAAAGAAATCTCAGTTGTGTCTAATTTTAGAGTTGTAAAATCTCCATAATGACAGGCAACAGGATCTTTCTCATACAGTTGTGGATTAAGTGAGTAGTGTATTTAAAGTATCCAGCCCTGGGGGGCCTATGATTTTATTTCTCATCACATTCTAACCCAGAGAAGATATGGAGAAAGTACAACAAAAATGATCCGAGGAGTCACACTAAAAATGTAATTCCAAGGGATATTTTAATAAAAGCCATAATATTGTTGAAACCCTTTGACTTGATAATCTGCCCTCTGAGAAATGACCCTGATGAAATAATCCTGCTCTAATATGTTCATCGTAGCACAATAAATTACAGAAAGAATAAATGGAAATATATTACAATTCAACAAAAGATGAACTAGTATCACTGACTGAAATATTATGCACCCACTAAAATGATTCTGAATTTATAGAACTGAAAAATACCAACCTTAGAATCTTGTGTTAAAAAAAGGCGGAAAAACCGTGAGTTGAGAAACATCATTATTATGTAAAATAAAACAATAAATTATGCAAGGGAGAGGGGAAGGGAAGACTGGAAGAAAACAAATCAAAATGTAAAATGTGGATCTTCTGGGGTAATAGGGATAAGGTGTTTTTTTTCTTCTTTCTATTCTTCTTTATTTTCAGAATATTCTATAATGAGCAGGTATTATTTTTACAGAGAATCAAAAAACAAATGTAATTTTTTTTTAATGGTAAGCATATTTATTAAGTGCATATAGTGGAAGAAAATTTCTTTTCTGGAATGGTTCTGTCCACTTTGGCTATCTTACTTCCTTCTAGAATGCACTTATGTTCCTGCAAGAAGGATAAGCTGATACTATAATTACAACATATTACCGCTGACACTATCTAAATCTCTAAAACATGATTTCATGGTTTTCTACAGCTTCCACAGAATAGAAGTAAAATATCTCAGGGAGTCATAAGAACAGAAAAGATAAAATGTAAACAGAAGCATCAAGTTCTTGACCTTTCAACAAAAATCAAAATTTAAAAGAGTTCAACTTTCTCATTTGCACTTCTTTAATCTATCTTAGACTTTAAAAAAAAAAAAAAACAGAATACGTCTACTGGCTTCACTCATAAACTCGGATACTCAAGTTGTCCATTCACCTGTTAAAAGAGAGTGCAGGTAGTAGCAGTAAAAGCTTCAAGCTGTTCCACAACATCCTTTGAACCCTGACCTAAGGGACCAACTCCGATAGTCTGCAGGTAGTTGGGTTTCCAGGACCATTCAGCCTCACTGCTGAGACTGTCAATAGAAGTGCCATTCTCTGATGTAGACAGCTTTGCACTAGGAGCTGGTCTAACAATCACATCACATAGTCTGCCAAACAGGAAAAGGACAGCATTCGGGCACCAATGACCTGGGATAGAAGTGAACTTGAGACGGGGGCTAAAAAGCCCTACTTCTAACATTCATTACAATCAATTCCTCCACCCCAAACACTGTATGTGCGTGTCCATCTTAAAGGAAGTTCAGCTTTGTTACAAGAAAAAAAGAATATGCAACTACACAAATATACCACAAGATGGCGCCAGCACCCCAGTACAATATCAGAGATGTAAAAGGCATTCAACACACCCTGTCCTTACGTGACTTTTGGAACCTTGTCCTGGTACATCAGGTACTTGTTCCTTTTTTTTTTTTTCCTTATGAGGCTTGGTCAAACATTTTATACAATGTTAGGATTTTTTGTTTGTACGAGTTTAGGGGTTTTTTGTTTGATTGATTTTATTTTCTTAAGAAATAGTACTCTTAAACTTGGAAAACCCTCTACTCCATATCCCCCACTCTTGGTTGGCTCATTTCCCTGTGATAGCCTGACGTGACACTGCTTGAGCTAACCTTACACCAATATTGAAGAAAGAAATCACCAGAACAATTTAAATATATGAATTCTCACTTAAAATTGTTTTCAAATACATAAAGAGGATATTAAATTGATATTTATGGAAACATGAAGCTGGAGATGGGGGATTGCAAAGGATCATGGAGAAAACATAAGAAAGTGTGTTTAGATGATTTGATTCTGGCCCTGGCTCTAGACAACATTTGGTCTTCCTGGTCCTCCATTTCCTCACCTAAAAATAAGATGACTGGATTCTAACTTTTTTGGCCTAATATTCCCAACTTACACTGAGACCGTAAGAAGCCAAAAATAAACAACAGGAGGCTTTTGGAGGCCAAATGTCCAGGATAATAGAGTATCATCATGAATAGCAACAGTATAAAAGGGAACATAGTGATGACCACTGCCTTCCCTTAACTTCCCACAATTATGAATACAAACTATAACCTGATTTTTAAAATCTTTTAAGCAGTTTTATTTATTCAGTTACAAATTAAAATATATGACATAAGTCATTGTAAACAGTAGACTATTGTTTTTTTAATTTTCAGATACACACAATTATCTGCTAAATACTAATAAACATTAAAAGTACATTGAACTTTTATGCCAGTCATGACAGAGTAATTGGTACATGACTAATCCTCCCACTCTAAACAACTCTAAAAATGGACAAAATGTAGGTAACAACTGTCTTTCAAGAACTGGACAATAGGCAGTGTAGAAGTACAATCCTTTGGAGAAGAGAAGCACTTGAAATGAGCCTCACAATTGCTATGGTTCTCAGCCTGTAGGTACTTTCCAGACTACAGCATGTGGAGATAGAGCCCAGATGGAGCACAGCGTGTCCCTGAGCTTAAGAGGCAGACACTGGAGTTTGGGACTGAGATGGAGAGAATTTAGCACAGTAGTATAGAGAAGGGAGTTACACAGAGAAGGGGCTCCAGAAATCTATAAAGCATTCTCCTTCAGCCTTCAGAGAAAATGAGTTTGAATATGCAGAGGGCAAAATCCCACAAAGCCTTGTGGAGAACAGGTACTGGGGGGCTATGGATGGAATGGAGATTCTGGAGGTCATCCAAAGCAGGGAGACAGAATTCTGACCAAACACAAGGCAGAGCAGTCATTGAATGCTCCAGTCATTCAAATGGAAGCCAAGAAAAGCCATACCTCAAAAGTAGGTCTACTGTAGACATGTCCTTAAACACTTTAACAATAGCCTTGAGAGGATCAATCTGATCTGCTGGTAAGTTACCTGCTTGCCCAAATAAAGCTCAACATTCTCTAGGGGGTGTCTGGCTGGCTTAGTCGGTAGAACATGTGACCATTGATCTCAGGGTTGGGAGTTCAAGCCTGATGCTGGGCATAGAGCTTACTTGAAAAAGAAAAAAAATTCTCTAAAACATGCATCAACAGCAGAGGTGATAACATGTCATGGAGGCAAAAACTGGTTCTTGAGAGGATGAAAAATTTTGGATATTACAGAGATGGGGCCCTCCAAAGGGTCATAGTATGTACAGATATATAGTATATCTGTAGCATTAAAATTTCATGGGAGTGGGAGGAGGAAGGGACAATTGGGAAAAAAAAAAAGCCTAAAAAGGTTCCCGGGGGGGGGGGGGTGATAATGAAAAAAAGGTTGAGATGCACCACTCTAAAGGAAACCAACAAAATCTAGGCTTTTAACAATGTATGATCCATAATACCAAGCACGTGATAATAAAATTCCTAGACATGTGAAGAAGCAATGGAACAGAACAGACAACCTACTAGCTGACCTGGATTTTATTCAGCAGGCAATGAGCAGTCCATGGGATTTTGCAGAACAATGTGACATATTCAGATCAGTGTGTTAGAAAATAACTCGAGACTGGTGTAGAGGGGGGTTTAGAGCGGGAGAAGAATAGAAAGAGGAAAGGCTGCTACAAACATCGAGATGGAAAAACATGAGAGCTTCCAGTAGTGGAGATGAAAGTGGGAGATATTTGAGGGCAGGACTGCTAATTCTCAGTGATCAACTGGACGTGCAAAGTGATGGCGAGGGAGAAATTAAAGATTAACTCGGAAGTGACTAGAACTTGTCAAATTTAAGTGTTCGTGTTTAAGGGACTCTGGGATAAAGTAAGTAGTAAGAAGTAGCAATCTAGAGCTATAGAGGTCTGGGTCAGAAATGCAGGTTGGTGTAGACCCAGTCATTGAAGCCACAGGAGTGGATGATGCCACACAGAGTAAGACAGTGGGAGTCAGCGGAGAAGCCTGAAGAATCCAGTGTCTAAGCAACAGGCAGAGGAGGAGGGGCCGGGAAAAGAAAACAAGTAGACGGTAAAAGTCGAAGAAAGAAGTACTGAGCTGTCCTCTGCCCTTCCTCATCGGTACAAATGGTCCCCCAAGGTCTCGATGTCACAAGGGGAGTAGCACATCTGCTTCATTTGCAATAACAATGAAGGACCATCTGTGCTATTTTTCTTGGGGTTCAATGTTTCTAGGTATAGCACCATAAGAAAGTTATCAAATGTTTTTAAGAAGATAGCCTTCATTCCTTTAAACAAAAAAGAATTAAATATAAAAAGATACTATGAATCAAAAGGGAATTATGTACCTATTTTCTATACCCTGTTTGAACACCTCACGTGGTATGGTAAGGAAAAGTGCAGGAAGATGTAGATGAGGCGTCAAAGGACCACTCACTTCTCAAAGGCTTCTCATCAATCCAGAGTAAAAGCCAAGGTCTTTACCATGTCTACGACGCCCTTGTAGATTTTTCCCTCTGCCTCCCTCTGTAAACACATGCGCCTCTTCCTCTTTCACTCACGCCACAGAGAACACTCTAGCAAAAACAGCCATGACCACTGTGCTAGCCACTCTCACCCATTTACTCACTTTATTTTCATTTATAGCACTCATCACTCCCCGAAATTACGATATAGATGTATTTGTTTATTTGTTTCTTGTCTTTCCCACTAGAGTTTAAATTCCATGAGAACAAGAACTTTATCTTAATCACAGCTTTTTCCAAGCACCGAGGGCAATGTTTTACACACAGCTGGGTTTGAGAATGATGTGTTGAATGGCATGCAGAATCAATCTGAACTTCTTGGTTCTATCATGCATAAAATGGGGATAGTCATCCACATCTACTCTGTCTACTCCTCATACAATGAAATGAAATAGTGTATATTAAAGCACTTTATAAACTTTAAGTCACTATACCACGGAAGGTGGGGGCTGGTAGTGGTAAAGGATGCTTCCTGACACAATCAAAGAAAGTTGTTGTGCTAATAATTATCCACATAAATACATGAATTTTTAATGACAGCCCGGAGAACAGATGTTCAGATCACAGTTACTGATTCCATTTTTCTCTAGAACAGAAAATATGCCTAAGAAATACGTACCCAAGTATACAATACCCAAATACCTAAAAGACTCTAACCAGATTATATTCTTCAGGAGACAAAAAAAAAAAAAAAAAAAAAAAATGAAGATTGAGCTAGCTGACTTATAAGCAACAGAAGCAATTTAATTTCTGAAAAAATTTTTAAGAAAAGATTACAACTAAATTCAGTGTTATGAGCTGAACTGCGTCTACTACCTCAATTTATATGTTGAGGTCCTAACCTTTGGTACCTCAGAAAGTGACTGCATCTGGAGAAGAGTTAACTGGGTTACAACAAGGCCACCAGGGTGGGCTCTAGTCCAATGTGACCGGTCTCCTTCTAAGAAGAAATCAGAACATAGTCACACACAGAGGGAAGACCATGTGGAGACCCAGGAAGAAGACAGCCGTCTCCAAGCCAAGGAGCGAGGCCTCAGAAGACACCAACCTTGCTGACACCTTGATGTCACACTCTCACCCTCCAGGACTATGAGAAAATAAATTTCTGTTGTTTAAACCATCCAGTCTGTGGTACTTTATCATGGCAGCCCTCACAAACTAATATAATTTGTTATTTTAGAAACCAAGAGAGAAACCTTTGTAAAGGAGTTTCATAAAGATGAGGTTAGCAAACTAAAATAATCCTCATAAATATTTTACTTTACTATCATCATTCATATTGAAACACTAATTTTAATTAGAATTGTCTAAGTATAAATTTGAGTTGTCAAATTCTCAAATCAATTTAAATTTCCTCATTATACTTCATATTCTCCCTAAGAGAACCCACCTTTCGCAAAGCAATTAGAGAAGGTTTTATCTAGCACAGAGCACAGGAGCTGGGCAGTTATGCTTCTTTTCTGAATTTAGGCCCATGGCAGATTCCAATTTTTTTTTTAATTAATGGAAAGACAATTTAAAAGGCAACTGCATCAGAGTCACTGATGTAGCCTATCTTGACTTCTCAGGAAAGTATCCATCAAAATATAAAATAAATATGCGTAACTGCAAATCACCCTATCTCCAGATTCTAGGGGGATTTCTACTGGGTCTGGTACCACTCTAGTCTAGAAGACACAGCCTCCATAAGCAAAACACTTAAGGCAGGAACAGAGGCAGAAAGATCCTCATAAATTCTTGACTTTCTTTATGAATTTGGACCCCAGAGTCAGAAATGAAGTTAATTCACATACTAAGACATGACTCCTCTGTCATTTACAGGTAAAGCTCAGTTCTTCGTCTGTATCTTTTTTTTTTAAGTAGTAAATACACATAACATAAAATTTACTATCTGAACCATTTTTAAGTGTACAGTTTAATAGTGTTAAATATATTCACACGTTGAGCAACCGATCTCTAGAACCTTTCATCTTGCAAAACTAAAACTCTACGCCCATTAAACAATAACTGCCTGTTTCCCCCTCTCTCCAGTCCCTAGCAACCACCATTCTACTTTGTCTCTTATCTTTGACTACTCCAGGTACATAATATAAACAGAATCATATACTGTTTGTCTTTCATGATCGGCTTATTTCACTTAGCATAATGTTCTCAAGCATGTCATGTCATGTCATGTTCGTGTCATATCATGTCATAGCACATGTTAGAATTTCCACCATTTTTAAGGCTGAGTAATATGCATGTACCATATTTTGTTTAACCATTCATTTGCTGCTGGACACCTGGGTTATTTCCATCTTCTGGTATTGTGAATAATGCTGCAACGAACATGGGTGTGCAAATATAAAAACCCTGCTTTCAATTCTTCTGGTTATATATCCAGAAGTGGAATTGCTCAGCTCTATCTTTCAAACTCCTATTACTTTCTAATTACTAACAATTTCAACATTATATGTGTAAATTTGCATTCTTAAATTTGTATAAAGTTGGTAGAGTTGAAAGTCCGATACATAGGGAGAGAAAGCTAAATATTCTCTTGGAGCAACTGGTATAAAGGATCACTTGTATAAATAATTAGTTGAATTATTTTTGTCCTTTTAGTGGGAGGCGTGTAACATATCCTTTTAAGACTCTAATAAAGCCTATGGCACCTATCCCAGGAGAAAAGTGCACATGGGAATGGACATCCAAAAATACCTATATAATTTCAGGTCATTCATGTGCCCCTGAAGTCCATCTATGAACACTGCATCTGAAAGGCTGCAGACTAAGAAAAGCCCAAAACTGGGTTTCCAAATTCTAATAAATGCTAAGTATCAATAAATACTCTCTAAACTCAGAGGACGACATGCTTTGGATCTATCTGTGAGTCAGGAATCCAACGTACCTCATATTCCACCAGTAGCTAGCTCTTTAAGTATTTTTAGACCCCCAAGCCATAAATAATTAAAACTGTGCTGTCTTTTGCACCGGCTTCCAGAGACTATGCATATCGGCTAACTGGCGTGTGGAGGAAACAACAGAAAACAGAGGCGAAAATGCAGTTTAAAGATTGGTAAATATGACAGAGAGGGGTAATCTGACTCACAAAATCTGTTTCAAGTTTCCCCATTTCTTGCTTGTAGCTTCGCATCCTGTTGCTGTACATTCCTCGACTTTGGGGTGGTATCTCTCGGACTTCCAGATCCATCTGTTCAAGCTGGCAGGGTGAGAGGAAAACGTGACTTAAATCATATGCTTATACTTTATTTGGCCAGACATTTAGAGCTGAAAGGATTTAATCCCAATGTCTCATTTTACACCTGAGGAGCCAGGCCGAGGGAGCTAGCTGCCTATGATCAAATAACATTGGAACTGCTTTGGGGGCTTAACTTTTGTTTACGTCAACAAATAAATAGTTCCTGAGTGCTTGCTTGGGACATGTGGAGTGCCAAAGCACTCACTTTGTCAAGAATGTTTGTTTTTTTTTCACACATATGCATTAATCCAAACATCTTCAATAATAACAATTTTAATACCTTTGGTGTGTCCTATCATTCAATCTAACCTCACCTGGTTTGGTCTTCTGACCCCAAACCAACAACCAGGACTATGGGAACATAAAACAAACCATATTTCTACCCTAAATCTATAAAATGTCAGCTCAGCCTTAGTCATTTGGTGAAAATTCTTCTGGAAACTCTTTTCTGATTAGGAAAATCACATGCCAACCAGGATGTGATCTCAACCTTCAGCCTAACTCCTTCTACTTTATAACCATGTTATGGCATTAAATGGATACAGTAATTTACTAAATTACACAAAGCTCACTGATATCACAACCGCATACTTTTCAAGAATCTGGCATTAATAACACTTTGGATACAACACATGCGCATTTACTGAGAGGCAACACATAAAGAGTGTGACGGTTAAGAACACAGGCTTTTGAGTCAGACGCCTGCATCCACATCACAGGCTCCACTACTTACTAGTTGGGCAGTCTCGGATGGGTTTATTAACTCCTCTGGGCCTTACTTTTCTCATTTCTAAAAATAGACAGTCTTTTGTAGGACAGCTGTAAAGATTATATGGTGTAATTCCTATAATGCGCTTACAACAAAGTCTCTTGCTTGGTAATGACTAGATTAATGTTAATAATAGTAGAGATGATTACTGATGATGCGGAAGAAATACAGCAAGTATAAACACAAGGTATCAGAGGTAGCTTATTTACACTTGGCATTAAAAAATAAAAACCACCACCAACAGCAAATTGGCTTAGGCCATGTCAAATAAACTTACATCCAAAAACGCTGCTTATATTTTACCTTTTAAAGCTTTCTAATGAGTTATTCCCATGACTACTATAAGCTTATCACTAATAAAACTTTTACTTGTCCAGGGGCGCCTGGGTGGCTCAGTGGTTAAGCAACTGCCTTCGGCTCAGGTCATGATCCTGGAGTCCCGGGATCGAGCCCCGCATCGGGCTTCCTGCTCAGCAGGGAGTCTGCTTCTCCCTCTGACCCTCCCCCCTCTCATGTGCTCTCTCTCTCTCATTCTGTCTCAAATAAATAAATAAAAAATATTTAAAAAAAAAAACTCTTACTTGTCTAGCATTAGAGACTGAATAACGATAGCAGCTCTCAGATAAACCAGAAAACCATGTTTTAATTCATGGGTCTTAATTTTTATTGAGAGAGAGAGATAGTTTTAATTAGATTTAAGCAGTGACTACTTAAATTATTGCCATGCCGCAACATAAATGTGAAGCACCAATAAATTAAATTGTTACTCAGCAAGGTCATTTTTTAAAATACTTCTCCCGGGGGGCACCTGGGTGGCTCAGTCATTAAGCGTCTGCCTTCAGCTCAGGTCATGGTCTCAGGGTCCTGAGATCGAGCCCCGCATCGGGCTCCCTGCTCAATGGGAAGCCTGCTTCTCCTTCTCCCACTCCCCCTGCTTGTGTTCCCTCTCTTGCTATGTCTCTCTGTCAAATAAATAAATAAAATTTAAAAAAATAAATAAATAAAACAAAATACTTCTCCCGGGGGGCCTGGGTTGCTGTTGGTTGGGCGTCTGCCGCTCAGGTCATGATCCCAGGGTCCTGGGATTGAGCCCCGTGTCAGGCTCCTCGCTCAGTGGGGAGCCTGCTTCTCCCTTTGCCTGCCGCTCCCCCTGCTTGTGATCTCTCTCTCTCTTTCTAATGAACAAATAAAAATATTTTTTAAAAATTTAAAAAAAAACACTTCTTTGAAATCATCATTAAGTAGCTAGTTCTAACAAGGTGAGCAGGATCATCCAAATAACTGCCTAAGTACATGTAAGTGAAAATCCGAGAGTTAACTACACTGCTGTTTAAGGCATTTTATAAAGACATTGAAAGCGAAATTAAAAGTAGGTAAGAAAAAAAGGAAACACACAACAAGCACTTTCAACGAAACCAGGAATAAGGTTAACATGAACTTGTTTCGTGTTGTCCCAACATTCAGATGGCCAATACAACGTGGGGGCCATGGTAATCACAAGACAAGCAGCGTCCAAGAGATTAATACAAACCAGTTGTTCGGCAGAAACACAAGTAATCCTAATAAGTGAAATCAAAAAGAAGTTTTTCTGCCAGGGTCCTCCCTTGTCCAAAGGAGAGGATGTAATACAATGAACAGCGTCCTTAATAAGGATGTCATCGGAACTAAGTAAATCAGCTGTCTGATCATTTTAAACAAATAGAAACACCTATCTTAGATAGAACTCTTGAGGTTGGTCACGACTGAAGATGACTACAAGCTCCATGAGGGGACGACTATGTTTTATACTTCTTGGTCCAGTAAAATCTTGGTTATTAGGAAACCAGCTTTCTAACATCATTGAGTACCTTGATGGCTCAACAAACCAACTCAGATTTTGAGGCAGAAGAACTGCTCCTGCGAACTCAACAACAACTTAAGGGGTCAACTCAAGATCCAAATAACTGAGCAGTTGCACCACACTACTGATGGGAAGCTTCCAGCCAGAAGGAAGGGGTGTCCTAACGGGCAGTTACGGTATGCAGGAGGTCAATCTTTTTACATGAGGGCCAGAAAGCATGAGAGAAATAGTTGAATATAAAAAGAAAAGAAAGTAAGGAGACAAGCATTTGCAAAAGGGAGAAACTGTCAAACGAGAGGCAAACATTCAAAGCTGGGGAGTTGGAAGCCAAGCTGCCGTGGCAACAGCACAGCAGAGATGAGAAGCGAATCTTCTGGAGCCTGGAGAGCATCCGACATTCTGACAGCTAGAAAAGAGCCAGAGAAGACGGAGCAGTGTAGTGCATCTCGCTACCTCAGCCCTCCAAGTCACAGAGCAAAGGTCTGCTGTGTTGTGGGGAATGACAGCCACCTACTTCTGCAGAGCCCCTAAAACGGCAGCCCCTTGTGTATGGCCCTGTCAGCCAAAGTCAGTCAGTCGGTCAAATAAGCCTGGAAATGCTCCAGGCTTTAGCTGCCTCCTACAGTCCCTTCGCAGAGATTCATAATGCCTAAGCCTCCTTCAGGGTCCAAGAAGATTCTGTAGAAAAACAACTGAAAAAGATGCCAACCTCCATTTTTTTCTAAGCTAGCTAGTTTCCCAAACTTACTTGAACTGGTAACAGCGGTCACCAGAAACACACTTGGAGAGTTGTTCTAAGTAAATCAGTAAGTATGTACTGAAGGAACCCCAAGTAGCACCCTTGAGTATTTAGGAAAGCGACACACTCATTTGGGACCACAATGCAGTAACAAGTAGAGTCGTACTTGTGATACTTGGCTTTGAAACCAAAAACTGGGACACAATACTTTTTAATACTTTTTGTTCCTTGATTTGCAAGTTTATTTATATCCAAAAGTAGTGGATGAGCTGGAGCTCTGGGTTTAGCACATTTAAATACAAGTCCATACTCCACCACTTGCTGGGTGTGGTACCTCAAAGTTACTTAATCTCTCTAGGCCTCAGTTTCCCCCGTCTACAAAATGGGGGCAAGAATGGCATTGAGAATCACTGCTCTGTGGGTCTCTCACCCTCCCACATGTCTTGCTGGGCACGCCAAGAATGCGAGGCCCTGACCGCTCCTTTCCCAAGCCATATCTCAGGGTTGTATTTACAGGGAGCAGCCCTGGGGGAGGAAATACTGTGTCCCTCTGGGACAAACAGCAGGCTCGCTCTCAGGCTGCTACAAAGCAGGGCATTTCCCAGGCTCCAGGTTTCCCTCCTGTAAGGTATTCCACTGTGTGTAGGCATTCTTCCAGGCGAACTTGCATCACCCTGTGAGAGCTGGGGCTCAGGGACCTGAGGTAGCGAGCTGAAACTGGCAGCACCTTTTGTCTCTGACCTAGGAATTCTTTTGTCTCTGACCCAGGAATCTCTTGTCTTCTGCCAGCATCCATGAAACTATGGCAAGCTCACCTGTTACAAAGCAGGGAGGGGAACATCTCAGATCTTTAACACTTCTTGATGAATAGCGTTTGTCTCACAGGGCTTGTGGGAAAATTAAATATTATAAAGCAAGTAATATGCTTAACCCAGTGTCTGGTACTCAGTATGCCTTTAACAAGCATGAGCTATTTCTAGCTATTATGAAAAGTATTATGAAGGAATAAAAATTAAAGGTGGACCTTTCATGAATCCCAAGAAACTATTAAGTTCTCTTCAACTTAAAAACTGATGAAGTCCGAATTATAAAATGCTAATCAGAAATGTTTCATGTTTCTACATAGTATAAAACAGGCTAGAGAAAGGCATCAGCAGAAAAGGCTCTGGTTGTATGTTACAATATATGACCATGTCTGTACCTACCAGTTCTTTTGCTTCTTCGAATTGTTTCTCCACATTTGCAACCATCTGCTTCTTCTCATCTGAAACAAACAATAAATACCAAGGAATTGCTAGGAATACAAGTAAATGTAATATATAAAAACCTCTATTTTTGATATGCCTTTTCCTTTCTGGTCAGAGTAGAGAATTACCACATCAGGCAGACGACCGGATCATTCTTTGGTGGGTTAGGAACCACTTTAAGCCACTGCGTCTAGGTTATATACAATCCTATGGAGTACCTAATTATGAAAAGATGCCATAACATTTCTAAGAGAAAACAAAAATTAGTTGGTCCTTTAGAAGAATCTGTGTCAACAACAAATGTGCAAATTTAGTGGTTGCACAAGGAGTCTTTGGAGTCATGACTTTAATAAACTGGGAATAACTGACTTATGAATACAATTTAAAAGTCACATGGGGTAAATGGGTGATGGGTTAAGGAGTGCCTTTGTAGAGATGAGCACTGGGTGCTGTATGTAAGTGATGAAGTCCATTTATTCAGAGACTACACCTAAGTTTTGCGCTAAGCAAATTTATTGAACATTTATGGTTTTGTGTCTAGCATCCTTCTTTTCTTAGGCAATAATCTCACTCTTTTGAGGCTCTCCTCTTCACCAACCAGGTCGATGTAAGATGATATCTCCTTCCATGACCTTGCCACTTTGGTCATAGTGACTTAGCAAAGCACGGGCTTCTCACCCTAGCTGGACCAATCCCAGGAGCTCAATCCCTCTTGCCACATTAGTCTGGCAGGTGAAAGTGAAGACTGCATATAACTCAAGTAAACCAATCAAAGTCCTAGAGCAACAGCAAAGTCTTTTCCTCTCTCTGGTAGAGTTATGACGACCTGAGTCTAGAAGTTGTTGGCATCCATTGTTCTAGCTACAAGGACAGCCACTTTGCAGTGGTTAAGAATGAAGTCTATATTGAGAAAGAAACAAAGCTGAGGGATAGGTAGTAGGTAAGTAGGTAGGTAAGCAAGTAGGTAGGTATATTTAGTTAATTAGTTTCTTGTTCCAGATAACTCTGAAACAGGTTTTGCTTGACTTTATCATGATTTGTTTTCTTGAACTAACACATTTCTTTATTTAAAGTTAGGTTTCAGGGTGCCTGGGTGGCACGGTCAGTTAAGCATCTGACTCTTGGTTTCAGCTCAGGTCATGATCTCAGGGTCTTGAAATCGAGCCCCGCATCGCACTCTGCGCTCAGCGTGGAGTCTGCTTAAGACTCTCTCTCCCTCTCTCTCTCTGCCTCTCCCCACTGCACACATTCTGTCTCTCTCAAATCAATCAATCAATCAATCAATCTTTAAAGTTAAGTTTCTGTGAACCTAACGATGACCAACTAATACAACAACGAGAGAAGCTTGAAATGGGTACCACATTTAATAGCTAACTAACTCTTCAGGAGGATAGTCAACACTAAGTGGGGAATCTTTAGTAGAAGTTATTACTTTGCTAGAACCATAATTAGGTTCTGCCATCCCCAACTCCTTCCCTTTGATCCCCCCAAACTGGGGGGGGGTAGCTGTCACCTAAGATGTTTTGTGCGTACTCCAAATAGGAAAAATGCATATTTGAAATTAAAATTTAGTTTGTTTTTCCCTCTTTGAAAAAGTTAAGGCTACATATGGCCGGATTAAAAATTTAGTATATGACCCCAAATTTATTTGCTCCTGGCACATGTCATCTGTCTGACACCTCCACAAGTTACAGGAGAAGCTCACTATTTTTATGCCGGAGCAGAAGATGAAATAAGACAAGCTCATCTTGGACCAGGGGTGAGATTATGAATTTACATAGCAGTAGGAACATCTGGTTTGCTTTAAGGTGTTCAGTTGTTAGGAAAGTCCATGCCAGGCCTCCAGGACTAAGAAGCACCCGCTTTTCTCACCAATAAAACAAAGGAAGAAGCCTTCCTTGTCCTGTATTCCCCTTTGCTACTAATTTCTCTCTCCTCTATCCACAGTCATGTTTCCCTTCCTCATCTCCCCATTTCCCTCCGGTAATCTCTCTCTCACCCCCACCAATCCACTGAAATGACCCTGAGTCTGATGACCTTTTCTTTGCCGAAACAAACGGACATTCTCTGGTCCTCCGTTTACTTAATCTTGTGGCATCCAACATTCTGCTCCTCCGATCCTAGCACTTTTTCGTCTCCTGGCTTCCAAGACACTCTGATTGTCCGATCCTCCTACACACTCACTTCGGTCTCTGCCAGACCCTTTTCCTCCATTTATCCTTTAACTTGTTGGCATTCCTGGGAGTTCAGTCCTTACTTTTCTTCTCTTATGACTATGATCTATGTCCCTGGACAATTTCATCCACTCTCATTTTTAAACTGTTATATTATACATTCATGATCCCAAATCTTTATCTCTAATCCTGATATATTTCCAGGACCCAAGACCTTTAATCCCAATGCCTATGCCTACCTCCACTGTGACTGCCTGGCAAACTGCTATTCAAAACTCGGATTCAGAAATCATCAACTCTTCGAAGCCTTTCCTAACCTGACAAAAGAGTTGGCTGCTCTCTCTTACAGAAAACGCCTACAATCCTTACCTAATTCCAATAATTTATCTCTCACACTTACAGGTCAGATTTATCTTCTAGGTTGGGGGCTTTAATCATGTCTTAATTATCTTTATAGTCCTAAAATCTAGCACTGAGACTGTCATATGATCAGTTCTTGAAAAATGACAGTTAACTGAATAAATAATGTAAGACAGTGCAAACATTTACAACAGAAGCTATGCTACCAACCACGCTGCTTTCCCTGTCTTCATACCTGCTCCTCTCCACCACTTAATCTTCCTAAAATGTGGCTTTGATTGCATCACTTAAGCCTAGCAGTCAAAGTCCTTCACATTCCAGATCCAAGCAACCTTTCCAACTTTATTTCCAACTACTAGCTCTCCACTGTATATGCTGCAAGCAAACCAGACTATTCATTATTACCCAAACATCTCTCTCTCTGTCTCTCTTTTCCTGCTGTAACCTTTTGTTTAAGCTACCATTTCAGGTTCTTTGGCTGAATACAACAGAATTGATTCTGGCTAACCTCAGCCAAAAAAGGGAATCTATTAGAAAGATAGCTTTTAGAGTTAGAGGGGGAATCTTATTGGAATAAAATGGAATGGTTTATAGAGTCAATGATAAAAATGAGCCCCCAAGCTTAGAAAGGACAGCTCCCAGGGTGGCTCGGGGTACCCTGAGGGAGCAGGAACTGACAGTCTCTGCAAAAGGAGAGTCTTGAGCAGCAATGCCATGCTCTCTCCCTGGTTCACTCTGCCCAAAATTGGAATTACAGCAAACATCCTCTGAATGCACTCACTGGGGTAATGTCACCTATTGACCTGGATAGGGCATGGCTGCCTGTCAGTTCCACCCAGACTGGGTTTAGGGAGTTCCTCAATGGAAAACTGAGGTGCTGCTATCAGAAAATAGAATAGAGGATTCTGAGCAGTCCAAAATAACAGATACCCACCGCACCCACTTACTGCAACCTCTCTTAATATACCCTTTCCCCATTTTTGTCTGCCAACTTCCACCTCTCCTGGAGGTGATTTCCTGGGACAGATCTTATCTCCTCTGAATTCCCAGACCTCTGTGCTCTGTTCTGGTGACTCTGATGGTCATGAGAAAATGCTTTCTGTAGTTTTCCCCTCACCTTCATTTCCAGCTCCTCGGAGGCAGGGACCACTCTTGCCGTATCTTTGTCCTAACTCTGAATTTAGCCCTCTCCAGCATTCCTCACATTTTTAAGGAATGAAAAGGTGATGATTTAGGAGGAAAGCATGAATGAGGAAGAAAGGAAGGAAAGAAAGACCGCATGAGATGACCTTGGAAATATCTACCAACATTACATTTTTGGCAGTCTTTGAGCTCTACTCCTTTGTAATTCCCACGACAGTTCCATGCTTTCTACACCAAATGGCAACCCCTTTACAAATGGCATGTTTCTAGGATTCGGAACTTTGTAACTAACAGCTATCATTATTTTCACAGGACTATGTGTTGAACATTACCACAGTCAATCCTCAAAACGGCCCTTTGGAGATACTAGTATTACCAAGTACATAAACTCAGAGTGATTAAATAATTTCTCCAAAGTTAAAGAGCTAATAAATTGCAGAGTTGGAATTCCAACAAGATCTGCTGTTCAGAACTGAGCTCTTAACCTCTGATGTACTCATAAAATAAACAAATTTCATCACCTTTTTTTTCTTTTGCATATAGGCTTGATGAATGCTGGTATACACATAAGTCTTTGCATAGTATGATCTTTTCTTGTGCACTCAATATTAACAGAAGTGCTTAGTGCTGGTATACACACAAATCTGTATAGCATGTTTTTTTGTTAGTATTAAAAGAAGTGCTTAGTTAGCCTTACACACCCCCTCCCCCATAAAGTAGTGTGTCAGAGCTAACTTGAATTGTGTGACTGGTACCTGTCTTTGTGCAATGTAGCTATTTTTAGATAAAATAGCAGCAGAAACTATGTACTGGGAAATGTGCAGTGAAACCACTAAGAGAGGAACTTTTTATATTACTTAAAAATGGATATATTACTAATGCTACACTATGTAGCATGGTAGAGAATGGTCAATACTGAAACAAAGCCATTCTAGAATGATCCATGTAATAATGCATTAGAGTTGGAGATAGCATACGAACTCATGCTTAGCTTACTACAGATGGCTCCACATACAAATATTTATATATACATGATTTACTGTACACGCATGTACTTCCTTGTCTGTCAGCTCTGAAGGACTAGAAGCAATAATACCCCAGTAGCAATGACTGTACCTAGTATCCAGATCTTGTTTTCTTTTCTTTTTTTCTTTTTTTTTTTTTTAAGAGAGTACAGGGGGAGGGGCCGAGGGAGAGGGAGAGAAAGAATCCCAAGCCAACTCCACACTCAGCATGGAGCCTGACATGGGGCTGGATCTCCTGACCTTGAAATCATGACCTGAGACACAATCAAGAGTCAGATGCTTAATCCACTGAGCCACCCAGGTACCCCTAGGTCATGGTTTCTAACACCATTTCTCAATAAATGGAAGTAGGACTCCTTGTAGAAATGGCTGATTCTGAGACTGGTGTAGGAAAAACAAAAGATGATATTGGAGTATTCTATAATACTGGAAAGTAAGAAAGTACTACAAAGGAAAAACCAAAACCAAAACAAAAAACAAACCTGCAATGATAGTGGTATACCAAAAGGACACAGAAGCCAGCTAAAAGGGCTTCCAAAGGTCAAAGCTAGAACAATTTGAGCAACAAAATAAAGTAGTATTGGAATACAATACAAAGAATAAAATAAATATCATGAACCCATGGATATAAATGACTGAATAAGTAAATGGAGGAGAATAGACAAAACCTCTCCCGTAGAGAATCCCAAATGATTTAAGATGCTAAGCCTTCAAGGAGGTGGAATGTGATTCCCCACTCCTGAAGTGTGGGCTGTGCATAGGACTGCCTTCCGAAGAGTATGGAAAAGAAGCAAAAGAGTAACTTTACAGTGGAAAAACCTGACAAACTACTTCAGACAGGTGGTCAAAGTTAGTTAGCATCAGTAGTGTTAAGTTGTGTTACAGTATATTCTTGATATAATGTGATAAAAATAGTGATTTCTGTGATCTTTGTCCCCCAAACCCAGAACTCCAGTCTGATTATGAGAAAAGTATCAGGCAAATAGCAGATGAGGAATATTCTATAAAATATCCTACCAGTACTCCTCTAAACTAAAGTCTAGAGAAAAGTCTGAGAAAACTCTGAGCTAAGAGGAACATAAGGAGCCCTGACTGCTAAATGTTTTGTAGTATCCTGGACTGGATCCTAGAACAGTGAAAGGACATTAGGTAAAACAAACAGATAAAACAAAACATAAGGAAATCTGAAAAAAGTATGGACTTCATTTAATTATAATGTATCAGTATAGGTTCACTGGCTGCAACAACAAATGCATCATATTAATATATGATGTTAACAATAGAGGAAACTCGGCATAGGATATATAGGTGTTCTCTGTATTTGTGATTTTTCTATAAATCTAAACCTGTTCTGAAATTAAAAGTTATTTCTTAAAAAAATCAATGAAGCCATTACTCAGCTTAACTACATTGTTGAAGGGAGAGTGGTCCCTCTGGGATCAGAGTGTGGGTATGGGATTAAACTATGACAATCCATTACTATGCACCTAAGTTCCTGAATTCAAGGACTGGAATCATCTCTTCAACTCTCTCTGGAACAACAGAAATGTAATGCATGCAAGTTATACATGTAATTCTAAATTTTCTAGTATCCACATTTTAAAAAGTAAAATTAGCTTTAATATATGCATAGTTTTAATAATATTTAGCCCAATATATCCAAAATATTATCATTTCACTCTGTAGCCATATTCCAAGCACTCAGTAGAAACATGTGGACATTACAGCTCCAGAGCCACATATATTTTAAGCAAACCACAGTATTCATAAATAAAAGCAGACTTCTGAATTCTCCCATCTACAACCACTACAACTACAAAGGCCAAGAGTTAATCATGGAACATCTACAGCTTCTTCTATTCATGGCTACGTCTAGATGGTCTTCAAAAGCCTCCAAGGACGGACATAACTAATGAGAGAGACTTGAGCATCTCCTTCCAGAAAGGACACCTGTCTTGCCCCACCACTTTCATTTCTCTCCCTGCCTCCCTCCTTGATATCCTGAGTTCAAAGCCCAATTTCATTTCATATCCAAAAGATCCTGATCACTCATATCCTTTCAAATGTAGGCATCAGCAAGAGAGATCAACCTAACTCTAGTCTAGGCAGAAAAGGAAGCAAGAATTGAGGTCCAAGTTTCCTTTAAGAGTTCAATTAATATCACAAAGTCTGAGGAGCTGGGTCCTACTAACCCTATCTTCAGCAATAGCAATAATACTGCTAATAGCTATTTGTCATGCACATTTTCTGGGAAGAAAATTGTGCCAGTGTGTTCCAGGCTTTCTTTCATTTGATTTTTTACAACATTGTAAGGTTGAAGTAATTACCTCCTCTCCCTGACTTAAAGATGGAGGAAGCAGGCTTAGAAAGGCCAATTTGTCCAAGATTGCACATCTAGTAAGTAGCAGAGCAGAGATTCTAAACAGACCCAATGCCATGTGTGAATCTTACAAAATGGTTGGATTCACAAAAGACCATTTATCTCTCTGTAAATGAAGTAAGCAAATAATTGCAGAACAACGTTGTATTTAAGATTCTTGAGGATGCCTGCCTGATGTAAGGGAACCTCTGCAAAG
This sequence comes from Callorhinus ursinus, assembly GCF_003265705.2. Lineage (NCBI taxonomy): Eukaryota > Metazoa > Chordata > Mammalia > Carnivora > Otariidae > Callorhinus > Callorhinus ursinus. The sequence continues at coordinate 8,867,734 of NW_027397082.1, forward strand.
TATCCCCCCACTTAGGATTCTTCACCAAAGGAAAAATAACTTCACAATTAGTATTAGTTATGGTTTTCACTCATCTGTTTTCCTGACTTTGCCACAGAACTCTAATCATTAAAATTAAATTTCAAATACAGTGTCATAAAAATACTACCTAAGAAGGGACCGATCTGTTTCATTAGTCCAAGTACTAACATTAAATTCAAACACTTCAGTCTAAGAGCAAAGTCTTTTTATTGTTTAAAACATGTCACAGAGTAATCAAATTTCTTCTTTAAAATGAAGTTTTAAAATACTCAATCTTTTCTATTCTCCGTGGAGATAACACTTTAATACATTGTACATGCACAGCAGAGATTGAAGTTCATTGCAATCAATCCTACTCACTCTATTTCAATTTAAATAAGCTAATAAGTTGGGGGAATGAACTGTTCTGGCTGAAAAGTTTGTTCTGATTTTAAACTTCTCAAATCAAGTAAATCATAGTTCATCTCCTCTAGGTCAACCACTAATGATGTCCAGAGAGATTATAATTACTTTTTATCATATTTTTTATGGTGATACATATTAATTTGTTAGTTCACAGACATATATCTGAAATTCATAACTTCATGGATATACTTTTCATCCTTTTCTATTTAATTAGAAAGAGATTACAAAGGAAGCAAGTGTAAGTAACTATTAAGAGGGAAACTACTACATTTTTAAGAATTACTATCATTCAATTAGGCAGGTCAGTAAGCATTCTTCCAGTGCCAACTACACAGTCTTCTTTCAATTCTGGTAAAGATGCTATGTTTGGGCCTTACATTATATTGTATGCAAGGCCAGTCAAGGCTTTATTTTTAAGGCACTTAAATCAAAAAGTTTCCTTCTAGATGGAATGGTTACATTAAAACAAAGATAAGAAAAAAATCAACTGTAACAAAATCTGTTTTCTTGGAAACAACTCTTACAACTTTGCACCCATGGATGACTTTGTTACTTTTTATAAAACACCTTCCCAATACAAAAATCTACAAGCCCAAACAGAAACTGCTTCTCTGTTAAAACTGTTACAATTAAAAATAAATAAAAATCCAACTGAAATCGCAAGTCCTGATACTCTGAGACTCTGGGACTCAAGTCAAAGGAAGTAGTCTCCAGCAACAAGGGTAACAAAAATCAAGATGGTCTTGGGCAGTGGAGAAAAGCAGAACTGACGAGACGAGGTGATGTATCATGAAGTGATGAGGCCACCAGCCACTTTCTCCACAAAAATCTCTGAGGCAGCAGAGCTCGGTGGTATATGCTACCTTGGTCTGTCCTCCTGTTCCCTCACTTGGGCTCATAAACCTCTTTAAGACATCATCCACCTCACCAGAACTAACTGGGACTTCAGGAGATGAGTGGGGCGTAAGTTCAGAGATCCTGGTTTCAAGCAAATGTCCCTATTAATAGAAAATAGGTGGGGGAGGGGGAAAGAAAAACAAAGAAATAAAGGAAGAAAATTATTTATAAACACACAAGTTTGGGGGAAGTAGGGAAAGAGGAATGACAACTTAGGTCCTGCAGAAATTACTGCTGGCATCAAGGACTGACCAACAAGGTGGGAAATGGGAAGTTGCCCACCAGTTCACAAATCAGTGAGCATCCTCTTTTCTTCACACTACACCCCAGAGCCAGGTAGGCTAAGTCCAGACAATGGTTCAATTTCCCTAACAAAACTAAGCTAAAAGTAATAATCTTATCTGCAACTAACCACTCAAATTAAATCTGTACTTAGAAAGATAAATCCTAAAACAATGTCTCACATACAAAAAAAATTACCAAATATCATATTCATATTCATCTGTTCATTTACTTAAACATTTTTCTGAGCCCTTTCTAAATAAATGCCAAGGAAATCAAACATAGCTCCCAGCTTCATAATTGACAGTTTAGCATGGAAAGCAAGATATGCTAAAACACAAAAACAAGGGGCACCTGGGTGGCTCAGTTGGTTAAGTGTCTGCCTTTGGCTCAGAAACTGCTTCTCTGTTAAAACTGTTAACATGATCCCAGAGTCCTGGGATGGAGCCCCCGGAGGACAGTGGGCTCCCTGCTCAGCTTCTCCCTCTGCCCGTCGCCCCCCACACCGCCGTGCTCTCTCTCTCTCAAATAAACTCTTTAAAAAAAATAATAAAACACAAAAACAAAACCAAGAACACTTCTAGATGGGATACGTGGAATTTTAAAAAGTGAGAAAAATTATCCCGTACCAAGTGTCACATAAAACTAGGTTACAGTCTCCCAAGAAGGATGAGAAATAAGAAATGGGGCTGGGGGTATGAAAAATACTAAGGATTATAGCAGCTAACACCAAAAAATTGATTTCCATATGTTAAATCATTTAATCTCCACACGTACAATTCTCCCCATTTTACCAAGAAGGAAAGTTGAGAGCGGTTTAAGAAACTTAAGTGCCACAACTTTTAAGCGGCAGAGCTGGGATCTGAAACCTGGTACCATGGCTCTTAATCCTATTTCGCTTCATATAATAATAATATTACTAACAAAACAACTGGTTACTGTATATTGCAGACCTATGATCTAGGTATGTTCATTCACTCTCTTTGAATACTCACATCTCTATTTTACAAATGAAACAAAACAAAATAAAACAAAAAACTTAGAGTCAGAGAAACGTTCCCAAGGTTGTACAAATAACAAGGTGGTGAAGTCCGGATTCCAGCCGAGAAGGCTCAGATAGGGTAAGCTCTTTTCATGGCACGCCACAACCCAGCCTGGACTGTGCCTTTACCCTCAACCAAGTCCAGCTCCATCGCTCCGGGAGAGCCCCTGCAGCACCTCGCGCCTCAGAGACGTTCCATGGCCCGCGAACCTCGGCGCCCTCGGGGCCACCCCCACCCGGCCGGGTCAGGGCTCTCACCAGGAGGGAGTCGGGGGACCCTCGCAATCTTGCTGGTGATCTCTGCCGTGAGCACCGCGAAGTCCTGCTCGTAGCCTTCGAAGTCGGATGACATGGTGGCTCCGGAGTGATCGGCCCGGGCCGGAGCCCAGGTCGTGGCAAGGACCACGCAGGACAGAGGAACACGGCGTAAGGACCCCGGGAAGGGGCCTCGAGAGCGGAGTGGAGAACCGGGGACAGCTCCCAGGCTAGCCGCTTCCTGGTTGTTCGTCACAATCTTAGTCCTCCGGAATTTGGCCTGTGTGCGTTTTTTATTGTCCGCTCGGGCTTCAAATTTTAAAAAAATTCGCGAAAGAAAAGCACTTCTATTTGCGCCCCGCAAAGCTTCCTAAAGCCTGCGGGTTCTCGGAGATCACTGAGAGCATGTTTTGCCCCTCCACGTTCTGGAAAGCGGCTCCGGCTCCCCAAGCTAGAGATCGCAGAAACTTGCTCCCCGAGGGAAGTCTGATGAGGCGAACCTCCCGGAAGTGGCTGTCGCAAAGACCGCGCGCACCCGGCGGGAGCTGGAGAGCAGCGGCGAGAGCGCTGGCGAGGAGACGGACTGGTCGCGGCCGGTTCCGCACTCCACCCTCTCACAAGCAGGATTTGCTTTCTGCTTGCGCTGGACCGAGGTCCCCATGACGGAGTTATCCGAAGAGGAGAAAACCTGTTCCGGGTGAGCCCAGGCCGCCCCGGAAATGCGATGGCCGAGGAACGGGCACCAAGGACCAGACTGAGGTGGGAGTCAAGGCAAGGGACGTAACTATGATTTTGGCGGTCTTCGCCCCACCCAAGTGAGCCCAGAATATCCAGAATGTTGGAACCAGCCACGCTTGCCAGGATGTTTCTCCCCCGAGTGAGGATTTCTAAGCGCTCTGCTCCATGACACGGGCGGGGAACTGAGGGCACAAGGCAGTAGCATCTGTTGCGTGAAAGTCCATATTACCCTGTGTCTGAGATCTTCCCTTGACTCACTGCAGTCCAGTCAGAAATCCTTCCACAGATCTTCCGACGCTCGCGGTCCTGCCTTCCCTGTCCCTCGCTCCGGAGGCACTTCCTCCTTTTCTCAACGTTCATGTTCATCCTCCCGTGTTCCTCGAGTCATGATTTCACACACACACCTGTCTCCCGTCCCCTCCTTTCACTCTCTCTTTGATTTCACTCGCTCGCCTCTTTACCTTTGGCCCTATATAGATCCTGAAGTTGGTGTTTTGGGGTAACCGCAGGCAAGTGTATAGACCGCATCGGGCTCATACTTGACAAATTGAGACTCGGTAAAAGGCAGTTTAGAACTTCGTAAAAGGCGTTCGATGACTTGGTTTCTAGTCTAGGTTCAGCTGTTACTTGTGAGCTTGGTGCAATCAGTTAGCCTCTCCAAGCCCATTTCTTTTCTATGAAGAAGGAAGCTGGATTCAATCAACCCTAAAGCCTGCTCCAGCTCTAAAATTCTTTGTCTCCTCAAACCATTCACTAAACGCTGGACAGTCACGGTTCCCTGACAAGTTGAAAACAAGGGAATAAAAACCACTATTTTAGAGACATGTATCCAGTTTATATGCCATTCAGACTTGAGCCCTATTTTGGATCAGATAAAAATAGTTCTCTTTGGCATTTGATAAGGTGCTCATCCCATAGTAGTGCACTTGTGAGATGCCTTTGTTTAGGTGGTTGTTGGGAGTTAAATAGTATATACTAAAATTTTTTACTCTTTCTCATTTTGTTTTTTAGATTGAGTTTCAAGCCAAGATACTGGATTCTCCTAATTAAGATAAAGAGCTCTGAGTGTGTAACAGTGAAAATGGCATAATCTGCATTAACATCCCATAGCTTGAAGGCATGACAATTAAGGAACACACATGGACTTGTGACACATGGAAATGTGTGCACAGAAAAAGGAAATCTATAATTTTCTAAAAGTAGGAAGACATTCTTCCTCACCAAAATGGGTACATTCTGCTCAGTTATCAAGTTTGAAAATCTCCAGGAATTAAAGAGACTGTGTCACTGGGGTCCCATCATAGCCCTTGGTGTTATAGCAATATGTTCTACGATGGCCATGATTGACTCTGTGTTGTGGTATTGGCCTTTACATACAACTGGAGGAAGCGTGAATTTCATCATGTTGATAAACTGGACTGTCATGATTCTTTATAATTATTTCAATGCCATGTTTATTGGTCCTGGCTTTGTTCCTTTGGGGTGGAAACCGGTAAGAAAAAGATCCCTTAAGATAAGGAACTCTAATGATAATCATGTATTTAGTTTATGGCTTTATCTGCTAACCAATAGTATCAGACACAGCCTACTTTTTGCCTTGGTAGAGGCTAAGCGTATTATTCTAATTACTGATCATTTAGAGCTCAAATAATTTATTTTGTATCTGTTTTGAAAATATTCATCTAAATTAGTATTTCCCAGAGAAATTTTAGTGAATACTTGTCCTGCATTAAAGGGAAAAAAAAGAATGAAGGGGACTGGGGGGTCTATAGTCCTAAATTTAAGAAATACTGCATGTAATACACCTCTTATAATTCCACAGTGCAGTTTGGCTCTAGGATCTTTTGTCATGTAATACATTAACAGCCCTCAGAACTGAGAAAACCTCTTCAGAAATTGCTGGCTTAAATCATAAAGTTTTAAAATCAGTGTTAAAATCATCACATAAGGAAGTACAGTATGAATCAATGTGTGGCTTTTTAAAAATTGTAGAACGTTTACGCTCATGAATTTCCATATTGCTTGCTGAGGGACACCACCTGATAGCTTGTTAGAAATGCAGAGTTTTGGGCTCCACTCCAGACCTAGGAATCAGAATCAGCATTTAACAAAATCCCCAGGTGATTCTTAGGTATGTTAATGTTGGAGAAACTACTTAAAGTGGGTACAGAGATGAGTAAGACAAATTCGTATTCTGAAAAACCTTATAATTGAGAGAAACCAAGGCACTTGTGTAAGTAACTAAACTATAGAGAAGAATGGGATGAGTGCTGTTGAAGCTAGAAGGACCTGATCTTTTTCAGCTGCAGACCTGAAGGAGTAGTGGAAATTTCCACGGATGGGGAAGAAGACATTTCAGGTTGATTGGTGGTGGAAGTATAATAGTCAGAAGTAACAGGTTATGTAGTGCCAATAAGGCTGAAACAAAGGCAGATTGCGGAAGGCCTTAAGTGCATGAGGAATTGTTAGGCCATAGGGAGGTAGTAGAGGTTTTCAAGCCAAGCTCTGACCTAATCAGAGTTGTGTTATAAGAATACTATTCTGACAGTAGACAGTTTGGATTAGAGAGAAACTACAGTAAAGGAAAGTACTTAGAAGTGATTAAAATGGTGCAAGAGAGATTTCCTAAAGAATATCAGCTCCAATGTTTGAATCCCCACCTCCCAAATACCTGCCGCATGGTCAGCTACCTTTTTCTGGAACTCCTCCCATTCTACTAGGAGTTTGGAAAAGTAGAACCAAATACAATCAGTGGCAGTGGGTTTGGGTGGAGCATGGGGAAGAGAAGTTAAAAATGAGTTCTGGTAATTGGAAGAGCAATGCAGCTGTTACCAGAAACTCATTATTTAAAAATATTTCAAACAAAGGGCTGGAAATGCAGGTTAGGATTCCATCCTTATCCTCACCACCCATAAAAGAAAAGAAAACCGTACCAAAGCATTTATTCATAAGACTTGACATGTTATTACTTAGGATCAGTTAACTGATAACTGATATATTTTTGTTTATATTTTGCTACCAAGGAAGATTCTCAGGATAGCATGTACCTCCAGTATTGTAAAGTCTGCCAAGCATACAAGGCGCCACGGTCACATCACTGCAGAAAGTGTAACAGGTACTGTCTATCTTTGCTCCTCATTGAGGACTGATCAACTTGATTACTGGTCTTAATGTTCTTTCCACCACGTCAGTCTTAGTTTTAGTCTCTATAAGGTGGCTTCTTTATAAAAGACATTGTCAAAATACTTGTGTCCATATCTCCATTTTATTAAGTTATCAATTTTGATGATATATAAGCCTCTTTTTTGTCATAAGTGAAAAGATTTTATTTATTTACTATTTACTTTTTGGAAAAAATACACATTTACTTTGCTTCTTGCCCTGCCAAGAGTAAAAAGTTACGCCTTCAAGGTGTTTCCATAGATCAGAATTAATTGTGCTTGTCTGCTGTGAAGGAAAGGAAATGACTAGCTTTAGAATTGTCCTGAGTCTAAATTATAAGGGTCACCTGCCCTTTCCATCATTTGGGTTGGCTGACGTTTATACTTTATGCATATCTAATAAATGAATTCAGGTGCATATTGTCACTAGTGTGTAATATAAAAAACTTAATGGGCAGAAAACTGAATCACTATAAGAAATATGAAATAAACTAGAACCTTTTTAAATATACAGCTCTTCCACCAGTTAATAAGAAATTTGTGACAAGAATGTTGAGGTTTAGGAAAACCATTTGTGGCAAATACAGTTTGGTGTGAGGTCAGGAAATGTTCTTCTAGCAACAAGGGAAGGAAGCTCAGTAAGACTTTGCTTGTTATACCACATCTTATATTCCATAGTTAGCTTGCTTAGCTCAGAGAATCCACATCTAAAGGATGAGAACAGGAAGGAAGGAAGTTATAAGGTCTGCTGGGTACCATCAACCAACCCTGGTAGAAATTTAGAAGTGATTTTGTTGAATCTCTGTTGTACTCTACTTCAGTCACTGCATTTCAGAGCTAGAGGAAGACCAGGAACCCATGCTTATTTCTTTGTAATGAACCTCTCAGTGGGCCTCTTGACTTCTTAAAACAAACTCACTTGTAGCAGACATCTTTTCCTCAGAATCTGTCAGAAAGCCTGACTTTTCTCATGCTGTTTAGAATTTGAAAGAAGTCACTGTTCAGAGTTGTTTAAAAACTCATAAAGACTTTGCTTTCTGTTCCATGGAGTATAATTCCTCTGAGACTCATGGACATGCTGGATTCCTATTTGCTTGATCTTTTGAAGACCAAAATTATTTAAAGTAGACAGGATTTTCTGCCTCATGTTTTATGTAAATTTTTCTTGTTAGATGTGTGATGAAGATGGACCATCACTGTCCTTGGATCAACAATTGTTGTGGTTACCAAAATCATGCTTCGTTCACACTGTTTCTCCTTTTAGCACCACTGGGTTGTATTCATGCTGCCTTCATTTTTGTTATGACTATGTATACACAGCTTTATAATCGGGTAAGTGACTGTGTTTGTTATAAAATCTATGCCAAATTAAATGGTAGTTATAATTATTTAAGAAGTCCCTTTTGGAAATATGATTTTTATGATTTAGGTTGGGAAACAGAACTTTGCTTTACCTATATATGAATTTCTTTTTTTAAAAAAGTATTAAAATTTAATTTTTTTCCCAAGATTTTATTTATTGAGAGAGAGAGCATGAGTGGGAGGGAGAGGGAGAAGCAGACTCCCTGCCGAGCAGGGAGCCCGACGTGGGACTCGATCCCAGGACCGTGCGATCATGACCTGAGCTGAAGGCAGCCGTTTAACTCACTGGGCCATCCAGGTGCCCCAGCACTTAATTTTTAAGATGAGGAAAAATTACTTTGTTTTGGAAACTTACCTTACTAGCTGTAGTTGAAGTTGATAATATTTTATTACTGTATATATAATTTGATTTCACACTTTGTAGCTGTGGTAAGAATAATTAGAGGGAAAAAAGGAACAAGAAGAAAAAGACAGCCCTAATATTTTCTATTTCCATCTAATTCATGTGGCAAGTCGCAGTTGTTTTGTTCGTTTCTAATTCCAGTGACCTAGAAGGTAGCTCATGGAGCAGGCATGTGTCCTAAAATATCCTCCAGAAGATTAGGTTGACTTATGGGCAAGTAGTCAGGAGATAAAGTTCGGGGTCACAAATTCAATCCCTAAAGAAGCCTGGTGGGTAAATGATTTTCACAGGCCTAAAAGGACTATAGCACCTGGAGAACATGTGCCCCTCACAGGTGGGACAACCCATACTCACCTCGGCCAGTTTCTGATGTTTGGAAACCTAGTCCAGTAATACTAGATCTTCCGGTGTTTCAGGAAAAATCAGAAAATCTGGACTTTTTTGTTTAACATCTCCTGATTTTTAAATGTTGGCACCTGGCTGAATATTTTAAAACATTTTGCAAGCCAAGCAGTAGGCATCTGCAGGGCATGTTTGACTGCATTTTGCCAGTTTTTAACCTCTGGTTGTGGCACATGAGGGAAGAAACAACTACTAAATTCTAGGCTGTCTGGGTTTTTTTGCTATGGAAGATTGCTGTAAATAGCGAGAAGCAAGGAGAAGATGGATGCCACAATTACAATTTAGATCGATGTCTCGTGCTGTTCATGCACATTAATGTTAGTGGGGTATGCCTTACACTAATTAAAAACAAAAAAGTAACATTTGAAAATAACTAAGAATGCTATCCTGCATATCAGTATGAGTTCAAGCATTAGAAATTCATTTGCTTTTAGCCACAACTTCAGGTTATCATTTGTTGATCTTTTTTGATCAGGTTGTTTGAGATGTTCCAGTACAGACTCACCACTTATGACAGCTGAATATTTCAAGTGTGTGTTGTTGGTTGTAGCTCTCCTTTGGCTGGAACACGGTGAAGATTGATATGAGTGCAGCCCGGAGAGATCCTCTTCCAGTTACTCCATTTGGATTAGCGGCGTTTGCGGCCACCTTGTTTGCCTTGGGACTAGCTTTAGGAACGACCATAGCTGTTGGGATGTTGTTTTTTATCCAGGTAAGTTTCTTGGTTACCTCTAGCTAAAAGTTGTCAACTTACTGGGGCTGTTTATAATGAGAGAGAGAAAGGCTGCATTTAAGTGTACAGTATGAAATGGAAATTACTGTTACCTATACCAGCAAGGTAACTAATCTCTGTACTAGTCAGATAATTTTGAAGTAACTTTGCCAGAATTTCCAGGTAACTGATTTAATTTTTAAAATGTTATCTTAGAGTTACATATCACTTTATAGTTGAGAAAGCCCTTCTCACATTATAGTCTCTCTTGATCTTCACACCAACCCCCATAAGGAGTTTGAAGAGGAGTATTTTTCCCTTCCTTACAGATGAGTAATTGAATTACAGAAAGGTGAAGTGACTACCCAAGATCACCCACTCATGTATTCAGTAAACTTTTATAATAGTGTGTATTTAATCATCATCATAACACAGCCAACGTTTATTGAGCACTTATGTGCAAGACACTGTTTTAGGGACATCACATGTAGGAGTTCATTTAATTTCAGTAACAACCCTATGGTACGGGTGCTATCTAATGCCTGCTCTGGTGAATTATTCCGCTAATTTCGGAGGCTACAATAATGAAAATGAAAAGCGTCCTGCCCCTAGGGAAGTCACAATTAGTAGTGAACTACTTAGTAAACTAATACTGGCTCATGTGTGTATCATAGATTTGTGTACAAAGTGCTTTGAGAACACAGAGGAGGAGGAGGATATGGCCTTGAAGCCATCCCAAAACAATTATGACTCATTCCATTCACCTAATTAGCTTGTTCATTAATTGAAGGCCCACTGTGGGCCAGCTGGTGGTGTGCTCGGCCCTAGGAATATGACGAGGACTCCTTGCCCATGAGTGTTTTTACTGTGCCACACTGTTTCTGTGGACACAGCCAGACTAAAAGGAAACGCAGACCTCATAGAATCAAAAATGCTGGCCTTGAGGGCTCTGGTGCATCACCCAACCCTTTTAAACTCATAGTTTTAAAATATGCTGGTTTTGGTTATACTTCATGTTTTCTATTAACCTGGGATCAAATTCTTTGAAAAAATTCCCCCAATGCCTCTAATTAAGAATCGTATTAGAAATAAACTAAAACCCTGTGGTGTAAAAGCTCACATAAGTGGAATTAATCATAGCTAGGAAAATTGATTAATAGAATCAAAACAATACATTTGGTTTTTAAGGCAAGCAGAATATCTGGGTTGACTGAGTCACTTTCTTGTAGTAAATAAATTAATGATAAACTTAAGGTTAATTAAAGATTGTGGTAAGAGATTTTAATAGCAAAATTTACAAGTACTGATTAAATGGATTATATCAGTGTTTTATCAATATTCTGGAAACCTTGTTCAGAAGATAGTACTTAAAACATGAAGCTTTATTAAAATAGTAGATTTAGATTTGATTACGGATTGCCATAATCATTTTGTGGAGAGGCATTATAGTGCAATGCTTAAGAACAAGAACTTTAGAGTCAGATGGACCACACCCTGAGTGTGCTACTTAGCCTCTGTTATCCTGGTCTCTTCATCAATGAAATGGAGCAATAAAACTATCTCACAGGGTTACTACGAAGATGATAATCTTAAGTGAACCAAAGTTTTATCGTAAAATTTTGCTGTTTATCATTTAATTTTCAGATGAAAATAATTCTCAGAAACAAAACTTCTATTGAATCATGGATTGAAGAAAAGGTAAATTTTAATAATTGTTTCCTTAATCTCAATAAAGATTAGTTCAGAAAAAAAATAAAATTAGTTCATAGGCCATATTAACTAATAAATGCCTGGAAGTGAAAACTTCACTACCAGATGGCTTTCTTAAGTCATTTGTATTCATACAAAAGATAAATATAGGAAAGAAACATTTTGATTCATTCTTGGTTTAATATAACTCCCACAGAAATTTGCTTCTTGTTCACCCTGAGTTGCTGAAGAAGGCTAAGCCATACATGAAACCATTTGGCCATTCTTTCTCAGATTAGGGTTTAAGGCCAACTATTTGGAAAGGAACTTCTCTCCTACCAAGGTGCCATCAAGTTTTTTTCAGTGCTTTGGGACTGAAAAAACCTTGATAAGCCCAATCAGATAGGTCTTAGAGCATAGCTTGCTACAGACCTCACAACCTTTAATACATACTTCATCCTATCTGTTGTGATTCTGTTGTAAAAAGTCAGTCTGACTACTCTGCTCCTTGCTTAAAGCTTCTCAGAGCCTCACCATCATTGTAGCAGGGTTTATAAACCCAAATGCCTGCGGAGGCCGGGCTGATAACTTAGGTGACAGGAGCCAGCCTGTGTACTAGAGCTGCCTAACAGATGAAACTGATTGTTACCATGGGGGGGTACTCACTCAGTATTCTGAAATCATCTAATTGTTTTTCTAGAAAAGTAAGAGATGTGGATTTCTGTGACATCTCTTTTTTGTTTTTTAAATATTAGCAAGCAATTCAAATTACAAACAAAAAACCTTGTGGGCCAAATAAAACATACCAATAAGACATATTTAGCCCCCTGGCAGTCAGTCTGTGAACTTGAAGTTACAGCAATAGGTTCTTAAACTTTTTGGTTTCAGGTCCCTTTTACATGCTCAAAATTGTTAAAGGACACTAAAGAGCCTTTGTTAATGTGTGTGATATCTATCGGTAATTGCCATATTTCCTGAGAAAAATTTTGAAGATTTATAATTTCATTTAAAAATAATAATAAACCCATTATATATTAATAAAAATAGCATATTTTTAAAAATTATATTTTTCAAAGTAAAAAATAGGGAAGAGTGGCGTTGTTCTTTATTTTTACAAATCTCTTTAATATCTGACTTAACAGAAGACAGTTGGATTCTCACATCTCCTGCATTCAGTCTGTTGCGATATGTTGCTTTGATTGAAGTATATGAAGAAAATCCAGCCTCACACAGATAAGTAGGTAGGAAAGGAGAGAGTATTTTAATAGGCTTTTTAGTTAATAGTGGATATTCTTTGATACTACATGAAAACTTGACAGGTGATAGTCTTGAAAGGTTAGTCGTATGTGAGATGTGAAGCCCTATCAGTAAACATTTTGTACTCTTGTACATTTCAGTCCATCACTCCATCTTGCTCTTTGAATGGACCTTTTACCCATACATGATTTTATAACATCAGGTATTGGTCATTTGGAAAATATAGTTTTATAGGGTAATGCAGATTTTCCAAATGCTGACACATTCATTCATATCACTACCAATTTTATGGGGGGAAGTCCTTTATTTCGGAAAGCAGTCAAGCTCATTAGTGGTGGATACAAATTTTCTAAAATTCTGATTTTCACTTGAAAGCCTTAATTTTTTCACTCACAAATACTCAGTTGTTTACATTGAAGTAACAGCTTGACTTTGTTCATTTTTGAGAAAATTTCTGCCAAATATTGAAGTGTCAGTAACCTTAGTTTCATTACTCATTCTTTCAAGTAAAAATAGCATTATATGAAAAAAGCTGGCTACACAGCTTTTGTTGGTTCACAGCTCAAACAGCTGTTTTCCTTGAGATAAGCACTTTGGCATGCTTTATGTGTACTCCCCGTCTTGTCACACAGAATAGTGAGAGGACATCTACTTGAGAGTTGAGATTTAATAAAAATAATAATTTTTATTGCATCATCAAGGACATTCTTGTGTAAAACTTTGGTTTTTTTGTTTTTTATTTTGTTTTTAAATATGAGTATGTAACGGTGAAGAATATAATGTTTACTTACACAGTTTGGTGCCACTGCCCTGATTCCTGCTTAAGGTACCAGCAATTTTATCCACTACTGCAAATGTCAACGCAATGAAAAAGGCAAATAACATGTTAGTATTAAAATGAAAGTTGTTTGACTTTGTTGAACCCTAAGAAAAGGTCTTGGGGACTGGAAGAGGTGTGCAAAGCATGCTTTAAAAGAACCATTGATATACAGGTTTAAGTCCAAGCTCCTTAGCTTATACATAATCAAACCTTTCATGTCTACCCATTTTCTGTTTCTTCTCCTGCATTTTCTACCTCTCCCCACCCCATCTCACTCTTGATACCAACTAAAATCAAAAACTCCTATTTTATACACCATATGCTTTTGTATCTTTTCACATGTCATTCTCTACCTAGAACACACTTCCTCCCTTTTTTGCTGATTTCTTCTGCCTCAAGACCTAGTTTAGGTGTCATTTCTTCCAAAGAACCTTCCTTGACTCTCCCTAGATTAGCTAAGTAGTTTTTTTTTTGCCTTTCCCATAGCACCTATTGCACACCTCTGTTGCTTCTTTCTTTTTTTTTTTTTTTGAGAGAGAGGGAGAGAGCACAAGCAGAGGGGAGGGGCAGAGAGAGAGGGAGAGAGAAAATCTTAAGCAGGCTCCACACTCAGCGCAGAGCCTGATCTGGGACTTGACCTCAGGACCCTGAGATCATGATCTGAGCCAAAATCAAGAGTCGGATGCTTAACCAACTGAGCCATCAGGCACCCCACCTCTGTTGCCTTTTAACACAGTATTGATAGAATCCCCCCAACTTCACTGAGTGCTTCTCTTAGGCAGAGAGCAGGCCTCAGTCTTTTTTGTAAGCTACTCTCATCCTTACCACTGTTTCTTTGTTAATAGCCTAAATCTCTGTTCTTTGAGACTTAACCATTTTGAAGACCCTGAGACTTGTTTATAAAAAGGGAAAATAAATTATCCTTTACTATTTGGGTGGGAATTTACACATTTTAGTAGATTCATACATACATATAGCTTGACAATTGTTTTAATTGAATTAACATCAATATTATTTTATAAGTAATTACAAGAAGCCTTTCCCTAAAATATTGTCCCCTGATAATAAAATATTTCAAGGTATCATTTCTAGTTAACATAATATATCATCATTAGAGTAATACTTTTTTTTTTCCTAAGGACCAAGGCTCTTCATAAAGTGCCATGCTAAATCTAGAAGTTATTTTAAAACTGGCACTCTGTTGCTGACTAAAATATACAAATAAATGATTAACTTTATAGAAAATTTATCAAAATTACTAGACACTAAAATTGATACAAATTTCAACTGGGTTTGTACACTTACTGTGGGAATAAATAATGTATCTTTATACCACTAGGTGTCAGTGGAACTTAAGAAATTCTAAGCCAGTTTATCTCAAGTTAAAGTTAACAATTTAAGTGCCTAGAATATTGGCATAAATATGCCAATATTTATGCAACTTGAATATTTATGTATATGCATAAAATGTACATATAAATGCATATATAAGTGAGTATATATACATGTGTAATGGTATAAAAAACTGAAAGAAGATCTGCACATTTCTGCTAGTTTTTTTTTTTTTTTAAAGATATTATTTATTTATTTGACAGAGAGAGACACAGCGAGAGCGGGAACACAAGCAGGGGGAGTGGGAGAGGGAGAAGCAGGCTTCCTGCGGAGCAGGGAGTCTGATGAAGGGTTCGAGCCCAGGACTCTGGGATCATGACCTGAGCCAAAGGCAGACGCTTAACGACTGAGCCACCCAGGCACCCCTCTGCTAGTTTCTTTTAAAAAAAATCATTTTCAGACAATGATGATTCCCCCTGGAACCCGTTTTCCTGGCCATTCCCATAGGTGTGGTTGCCACCCAGGATACAACTGTTGCATTCTGGAACACCTTGAAACAGTTCCTTCCACCCCGAATAAACTCTTGCTTTTTCTTAAATGTTTTTTATCAAGATCCCTTCTTTACACCTGGACTCTTTTGTTTGGCTGAAAAACCAAGAGCATTGAGGATTTGTTATACGTGGAGTAAAGCTATTAACTCATTTATTTATTTAGATTTTATTTATTAGAGAGCACGAGCGAGGGGAGGGGCAGAGGGAGGGGGGAGAAGCAGACTCCCCGCTGAGCAGGGAGCCTGATGTGGGGCTTGATTCCAGGACCCCAGGATCATGACCTGAGCCCCAAAGGCAGATGCTTAACCAGCTGAGCCACCCAGACACCCCACTATTAACTCTTCTAATAAGCATTTTTGAATCCTTGTTCCTGAATAAGCCCCGTCAGACATTTCCTGAACGATCTCATACGAGGTTGGTGTTATATATTATATAGCAACTTCCTCTTACAAGTTTGTCTCTCTTCTGTGTACACTAACATTACAAGAAGGAGGAAGCATTTTTAGGAGTGATACAAACTTGAGGAATAAATGTATATTACTATCAATACTATCAATAGTATATTATTTAGAGCTGTTTGAGGCAGAGGGCATCTGCCATCTTATCTCTTTGCTACCCACAGGCTAAAGATCGAATTCAATATTACCAACTGGATGAAGTCTTTGTTTTTCCCTATGACATGGGAAGTAGATGGAAGAACTTGAAACAGGTATTTACGTGGTCAGGGGTCCCTGAGGGAGATGGACTAGCGTGGCCGGTCAGAGAAGGCTGTCACCCGTACAGCTTCACAGTAAGTATTTCTGTGCAAATAGGCTTTCCTTTCTGTCTCACCCTCTGCCCTTTAAGTGCCCCTTAACTCAGATGACATTTTACAGTAAAATAAGTCATACAGTTTTTTTCAGTTTGGCAAAAATAAATCCAGGTTAACAATCCCAAAGCACTCCTTGTATCATGTCTCTCTTTTAAGTTTCTCTTTAATCCTCCATACATGTGACAAAGTCTTGATCCCTTCACTTAGTTATAAAATCTGGCCTAAAACTGCCTCCAACTTCTCCCTAACGGAAATCACACTTTACAATCGGCCTGGTTTCCTCAGTGAACTCCTTGTACATTCCTGCCACCTCTCTGTCCACACTGTTTTTTCTCTCTTCCGTGACCTCCTCTCTATCATAAGTTATCAAGGCCAGTTTCAATCCCACCTCACCTGGATTTGGTGCGTAACCATATGCTACTGTATGGTAGCTACTGTATGGTGCCCATGAGGTCTCATCTTCATTTAATTCTTTTATATCTTTAATTTAACAAGATTCTGGTACAGAGATTATGAGTTATCTTGATTTCCCCTACTATATTTAATATAGTACCATTTAATAAATTATTGCTGAATAAATTGTTGCTGAAGAGAAGTAAGTCGTAATGATGACTTTCAGTGGAGACTTGCGGGTGAATTTTGCAGTCTGTCTACCTTATTGCTAAAGAATCCTTGAATCTCTGTGTCCGCCTTCAGGACTAGCCTGGAAGCCCCGTGAGGGCGGTGAGCACATCTTCCTGATTCCTGGGCCATCGCGAATGCTCGATGAGTATACATGGGTGAAGACAGTGAGAATATGGAGAAGGAAGCCTCATGTCAGCTCCTACTCTCAGAGGGCCCACTTTCCACTTTTCTTAAAAAAAAAAAGTGGCCTTTAAATTGTCAGCAACTGTGAATGCTGGGAAATTGGGAGTTTGTCATGTCACTCTGGTATGGTAGATGGCAAAGGGCTGTTTTCAACACTGAGAGAACATTTTTTCTTTTTATATCTCCAAACAGATTGAACAGTTGAAACAAAAAGCAGACAAAAGAATCAGAAGTGTAAGTTATATTTTTGCAATGATACTGGTTTCTTTTTCCTTTTGTCAGCCTCTACACTTCTGTATAGTTTTCAAAATTGCCTTTGAGTAGAAGCCAACTGTTGGCTTTTCTTAAATGATGTTTCTTAATACAGTTGTTGAAATTTGATACAGTTCACTTTTGTTTTCTTTTAAGTAGTTCTACTGGAGGTTTAGAGGGAATGTGGTCAATTCATATTGCCAACAGAAAAATAATTATCCTCAATATAGGTCATTAGTATGAAATCCATCCTTAAACTTCTGCTGTACAGTTTGATAGCCCCTAGCCACATGTGGCTATTTAAAGTAACTAAAATTAAATAAAATAAAAAATTCAGCTCCTTGGTTGTACTAGCCACATTAGAAGTGCTCAGTAGCTACATGTATCTAGGGGCTCCCACATTGGTTACCACAGATATAGAACATTTCCGTCATTGCAGGAAGTTCTGCTGGACAGCACTGCTCTAGAATTTAATTCTTAGCTACGTGCTTCAAATGCAGGGTAAGAAAAGCCTGGAGAACTAGAAACATCAGTTCCCTCCTATAAAGGAACTGGGAGGGAAAGACTTGTCACCTGATATTTTGGATCTACCTTTAACAATTATTCAGGGGTAAATGTTAAATTGTTTTTCTAATTATTGATGCCAGGTACGGTATAGAGTAATAGAAGATTACAGCGGTGCCTGCTGTCCTTTGAATAAAGGAATCAAAACCTTCTTCACGAGCCCCTGCACTGAAGAGCCTCGAATAAGGTTACAGAAAGGGGAGTTCATTTTAGCCACAAGAGGGTTACGGTAAGTGATAGAAAGCACTGAATTTCTTCTTTAATGATGAAATTAGCATCTAGCCTAAAAAAACCCTAATTTTAATCTTTTAAATATTTCAGATACTGGTTGTATGGAGATAAAATTCTTGATGATGCCTTTGTAGAAGGTATGGAAATGGAAGGAAATGTTTAATAGACAAGGCTACTAGTAATAATTCCAAATTTTGTGGGAATAACTCTTAAAAACAATCAGTGTCACATGCATTAGGGCACATAATAGGAAGACACATCATCAAGCAACAGAAAAAGGCTTCTTACATTATTTCTCCATGGCGCTTCTATGTATCAGGTCTTTTTAGTGGCAGCTGACATTGGAGCTCCTCATGATCTGTGTGACAGGCACTTGTAGAAGTGCTTCACTTGTGGTGGTGAAGCCCCCAACAGCCCTCATTTACTTTTCATTGATGAGGAAACCAGAATGCACAGAGACTGAGCACCTTGCCCGAGACCACACTAAAAACATGTAGAGCCAATGCTCCAACCCAAGTAGCCTGGCTGTAGAGCCTGTCTACCAAACCCCTGTGCCCTATGCTCCCTCTGTGAATGAATATTCCCCGGAAGTTATTATGGAAGCTAATGGATTGATATTTTCTGTCTCTTTAATTTTTTTTTTTAAGTTTTAGAACTTTTCCTTTTTAAAGTAAAGATTAATTCTGGATGCTTTTTCTAAAACACTGGGTCAGTTGTAGATTAACCCCATATGACTGCTTAGGCAACCTTGATATTAAGAGATTTACATGTTAGAAAAAACCTAAGAAGGAAATTCACAGAGGCTACAGGGCGGTAGTTCCCTGGAACAGGTGAAGTATGACAGTGTGCCCAAAACACCACGATCACACATGTGCAAGTGAATACCCATATTGAGAAATCCTGCCCACCCCCACCCCATGTTCCACTTAGGGGTTGTCCTGAACCACATTAGTACCTTTCCTAGCTAACAGCATTTGGGAAATACTGGTTTTCTAGCTTGATAGACAGCATTTAAACATATATATTTTTTTTCCTCAAATTATGCTTATAAAAGATGGTAAAGGAGGAAAAAAGTAAAGCAGAACTAAAAGCTTATTGATTTGAAGTAATGGGACTTATTTGGCTCAGCAATATCACTAAATCTATTTATGTCAATTTCATTTTCTCCATCAGGTGTTTCACGAATCAGAGGCTGGTTCCCTAGAAACTGTGTGGAGAAATGTCCCTGTGATGCTGAAACAGATCAAGCCCCAGAGGGCGAGAAGAAAAATAGATAGCCACTGTTAAAGTAAAATTACTCTTTAAGTCCTCTCCATTACTTGAAAATTGTACATATTACTAAAGAATTATGCAATGAGCCTACTCTGGTTAAGGTGTTCTTTTCCTTAAAGGTGCCCTAGTGCCATAATCTAAATATTTCTATTACCATTTTGAAACGGAGAAGCCATTCTGCATATGCCTTTGAATTCCTGCCCCTCTTTGTCACCTCTTCCTCTCCCCAAAAGGAAAAACACTTCACCCAAGTGAGTCAGTTGCATTTTCTCTAGGATTTTTTTTATGCGCTGCACACTATGGTCCTCACCTGCAGATATAGTTCCCCCTTTTCCAGGAGCATCTGCATGTGATGCTATTATCCTGTTTCCCCCTCAGTTGTTATTTCTTATGTAATCGTCTACATACTATAGAACATAAGTCAGATTCAGTATAAGCTTGAATTTTATTACCTGTCTTTTCATAATGCAGATTTTGTCAAATCAAATAAATATCAATGGATGTTCTGTATAAATCTAGTTTTTCTAGCCTCTTTCTTTTGGCTGACTAAAAAGGTTTGTCTTAGTTCTTTGTGGAAAAACTCTCTACGACCTTGTGAAAAATTGGCATCTTTAACCATGAGTCTTAAGATATTCAGTAAATGAATTAATGGCATGAGATCCCAGCATTCTGGGAAACTTCCAACCTCGTGAGCTGCAACTGCTCATGTACGCTTGAATCTCTCAAAACCTGAAGCTTATGCGAATGGTAGGATCTAAGCTGATGGATTGGATGCTTAATGTTGGGCTTGTCTAAGCACAGGTAGAATTCTAGAAGTCACCTACTTGCATACTAATTCTTTCCAAGGCAGGGAACTTGAGCCTTTAGTGGTTCTAACAGTTAACATTAAGAGAAGGACACTTGGAGATTTAGCAGTGAACGAAACACGACTCTGTCCCATTCTAGTGGTAGGTGGGGAGGTAGACAAGCAAAATAGGCATCAGATGGAGTCGTGGATTGTGAAGAAAGCAGGTAAGGTGGTCTGATGGAAGTGACCTTTGACAGTTGAAGGGACAGGTCATGTGCCTTTGGGAGTAGCTGTGTCTTAGGCAGAGGGAGCAGCCAGAAAAACAGGCTGGCATGTGCCTGGCATGTCAGAGCCACACCGTCAGGAAGGCAGCCAGTGTGGCTCAGCTGGAGTGAGGGAGGGAGAGAGTAGCAGGGGGGGTCAAGGAGGTAAGACCACGGAGGGACCCTGTAGGTTAATTCTCGTCTTCCCTTTGTTTCAGATACTCAAGAATAGACATTTCTTCAGCTTTTCTGGGCTTGGGGTCTAGAAAGACCATCCAGGAACATTCTCCTTACCTCCAGTTAGAGGACAGAAAGGAACATTATTCAAGACTACTTAGAGAGCAACAAAGATGGTAAAGGAAGAAACAATGAATCGTGTGCTCGGTTGGAGTTTGGGCTCAGCTGGTATTTGTTTTACTCACAGTTGTGGGAGAAGAGGGCCTGGTTCTCTCAACATTGCCTTTAGTAGCCATCAATCTTGGTTGCCTACTAGAATCACCTACGGATCTTTTAAAAATCCCAGAGCCCAGGCTGTACCCCAGACCATTTCAGTCGGAATCCCTAGGGTGGCACCCAGTCATTATTAGGATCTCTGTAAACCCCTCAGGCAATTCTAGTGTACAGCCAGTTTGAGAGCCACTAGGTTACTTGAATAAGTGGTCCTTGATTCTGATTCTTATCGTGGTCCGTGAGGAAAAACACACCACAGTGTACATGTTTGTGATAGTTTATTTTAAAGGCTTTGCAAGTGGAAGCAACATGTGTTGTCTGGGGGTAAGGTATAGCAGGAACTGGAGTCCAGTAGAGAAAGATCAGTCAGTTCCTTCCCAGAAGATAAGCCTGTGGTGTAGGCTCCATGCTTGCCCATAGGTCTTTGTTCCCAGTTCAGGAGGTTTTTCCTCGGTGCTAGCTTCATTTACTGGAAAAGTGCACTTGACATGAGTTTAAACTCCTTCCCCCATAACTTCCAGTTCAGCAGCAAACTGTAAGGAAAAGATTTAGTCACCAGATACTATGTAGATAACACTTCGTGAACATTCTTTTTGGACATGTTATAGGTCCCCTTTTTTTTAATTCTCCCAAGTCAGAGAAACTAGGGTGTTTAGGAAGTGTTCAGTATGATCAAACTTGCCTTCTGTGGACAGACGTTAGTGTCCACAGAAGCACACAGAAGAAATTAAAGGTATGATTGATACTAGTGATAGGTTAAAAGATTAAAAGTTTCAGTGGTTTTGAGGAATAGTTAGAAAACATGAATTATAAACAGCTTTTTAAAACTTAAAGGTCTCTTAATTTGAACATTTTTGGACGGCCTAAGTGCTGGGACTGTCAACAAGGTAGGTTTACTGTAAAACAAGGAAGAAGTCACTTTGGCTCTTGAGCTGGTGGTCACTTAGAAAGCTTAGAGGTTGTGAGGAAGGGACAAAGAATAGCAAGTGGACCTTGAAGAAAGGCATGTTGATAAAAGTAGACCAAAAACCTGAATATCAGCAACATGTACGATGGGAAGGACAAAATTTATTTAGTTCAGGGCTAAGATTTACATTATAATTCTCCCAATATTTTTTAAAAAGCCATAAACTATGATTTTTATTAATTTAGTAACTAAAATAACAGACAAGAGGAAGGACAGAAAATGAACATAAGATTAGTTTTTAATCTATATTCCTACAAGGCAGGCTACCTCTGAGCCCCCTCCAGTTTCTAAGTACCTTAACCTACTCCTGGATGTTCTCATACAGGCTGTTGATTTGGGTTCGAAAGTACTTGAAAAGCTCTCCCCGTTTTGCTTTCAGTGTTGGTGTTAAGAGCCCATTTTCAGTGGAAAATGGCTCTGGATGAAGAAGGATGCTTTTGACCTAGAAGAGAAGATACGCGCGCACACACACACGTCTATTAGTGATTCAGACTTTCCTGCAGAGCCCCCTGCATACTGTAAAGAACTTGAGAAAAGTTGGGTTGATGAAGTGGGAGGGTAAAGAGAACAGTAACACATGCCCATTCCCACAAACTGATAATTTGGGAAAGAAGCGAGAAGGGAAAATGGATAATAAATGGCAAAAAAGGATTGTACAAGTAACTACGAAAGGTCACTGCCATTTGTACTTAGTGGGTTAATGGTACAAAACCTCAAATTCCTTTTAAGTTACATTGAACCCTATTATAAATCCAAACATTATGACTTGAGAGACCAGGATTACATCAGTAGTACATACCTGTTCAAAGGATTTAAGGCCACCATCTCTCCCAATTTTCTGCAAGTCTTCTAAAATGGCTTCCTTTACAACCTAAGAATATAAAACACAGCTTAAAGCATGGCTGGTTTGAAAAAGAGACAAACGAAAGGCTAAACGTGAACCAACTCAAAATGCCTACAAAAGCTCATCAGGATAAAAGCAGGATATAGGCGTATGTATGTACAAGCACATTTTATGCTTAATATTGCTCAAAAAGCTAATGAGAAGGAAAGGCAAATCTAAATGTTAACAGGGATTTTTCTCTGGATGGCATTTTTTGATTCTCTATTCTCCATTTTTTTCCCCCATAATGAACATGCTATAAAAAGAATAGAGGGTTTTTGTTTAACTTCCCATCCCATCCTATCTTCCAATCTAATAAAACCCATCAATCTATTTCAGCTACAGCCACCTATCCCAAGTGTAGGAAGAGTCTGTTCTTCCAAAGAGGAAGGCATCATTGGTGCCTGATTTGGTGGGGCCTCCTCTGCTCTCCCACTAGGGGCCCCAGGGGTGTGCATAGAGCTTTCTTAAGGGAGACTTACTTGGTTTTGGCACAGTTCTTCAAGGGAGCCTTTAACCCCAAGTTTGGCTACAAGTGAGGGCAGCACTTCCGGGTCAGGAACCACCACTCCCACTAAGGACGACTATGGAGAGGAAAAGGGGCATGTGAGAGCTAGGATCGTGGTGTCCCACACTGGATGAAGACAGTAGGATTCTATGTTGGTAATAGGTACTTCCCCAAGACCTCAGTTCAATATAGTATACTATACATTCTTCTCTCACCATGTATTTCAAACCTTCGTGGAATTCTGATCCCATTTCCCTACTCAATATCTTTTTACAAAAATGTTCTCTTCAAATTTGATGATTCAAAAAGAAATGGTATTCAGCATTAAGCCTAAAGCATCTCTGGCCTGTCTTTTGCCAAACCCCACCCACTCCCCAAAAGTTAAGTTTAAGCACAGTATGTATAAAGTAGTTCCTTGTACCAGAGGAACTCCCACTGTAGTGGGAAACTAAGTGTGACATGGGGTCCTTTGTTACTGAATGGCTACCCTTTAGAATAACTGTTAGAACAATTCTGTTGACTTGTCCACAGACTCCATCATAGTTAAACAATTTTTTTACATATGTATTGCCTTGAGGGTTGGAGTGTGACTTCACTTTGGTTTTATAAGCTCAAATCTTCTCATCCTAAACCCACCTATCCAGATTTCCTGTAGCTATCGGAGCCAGCATGGCCTGTACCTGAAAATAGCTATTGTTAAAACAGTGTATTACCCGTAAGCTATCCCCGTGCACAAAAATTTGCAACACTGGTCTACTTCTGATGTAGATATTCTCTATCTTCTCTGGAGCAATGTATTCTCCTTGGGCCAGCTTGAAAATGTTCTTTTTACGGTCAATGATCTTCAGAGTTCCATTCTATATGAAAGAGATAACAGCATCAGTGTTTTCGAGCCCTCTGGGTGATGTCAGTGAATAGAGTGGCAAAGTCACAGGTATTTTTCTTCTGTAAACTTGATCTCTAGAGACTTTTGAGCAAACTTTCATTTCTCTTTGTTAGCTTTGGGTAAAGGGGAGGGGAGTGGCTTCTGGCAAGAACCTGTCAATACTGTTTTGTGCTCTGCAGAGAGCCTCAGAAAGCATCCCCAGAACCTGCTGAAGTTGTATGAATGGTTGCCTCATCCAGTGAAGAAACTCTGCAGCTCTGAATTTCCAATAACTTAATTTCCAATTATTCCATTTCCAGAACTCTCAGGAATAGGGAAGGAGTTATAGACTAAAGACTTCTGGATTAGTTAGATCTCTCTCTCCTTGACTCCCTTTTATGTGTTGCTCCTATTAGATCCTGGAGCAGGCTGAGATAGCATCACTGCCCTAATGCTAATCAAGCAAGTCAATAATTGTGCTTGGTAGGATTGAAGCAGGGCTGGGGAAGGCTCTGACCAGCCACCAGAGGTCATTTGCAGCTTCATTTCTCTGAGCTAATTGGTCTGATGAGCTTAGTTAGGTTCTTAGGGATTTGAACTGTAGAATTGGGACAAGTGGCAAATACCATCCACATGATCACACCCTAAGTAGGAAAATAGACTGAACCAACCATGGAACCATCAAGAAGGCGGACTCCAGAAATTAGCCTTCAGGTCAGCCTAATGGACATTATCTGGAAGTGACTAATAAGGCATGGCCCTCTGTAACTCTAGTGTGGGGACTTACTCATAATTATATTTTTGGTCCATGGAAGAGCTAGGACTAAAACACAGATCTCCCACCTAGGTTCTTCAGCTGTACTGATCTCCTCTTCATAGTATGAGGATGCCACAAGAGAGGTAGGATACATCCCTAACCCTTCCAGCTGCCTCAGCTGATTTAATCTACTCGCATCTCTGCCCATCTTGCATATTATAAGCAGATAGTTTTCTTCAGTCCAACAGAGGCTCCCAGAAATTTTGAAGAAGCACCCACCGGGAGCCAACGGCCGATGTCTCCTGTGTGAAGCCAGCCATCCTCATCTAGAGCTTCCTTGGTTTTCTCTGGATCCTTCAGGTATCCTTTGAACACATTGTTGCCCTTGATGCAGATCTGCACCGAAGACAGCACAGGGTGGTCACAGTGCAAAGGTTGCAACTCCCAGCAGAGGCACTTGACAAAATACCTCCTCCCACCTTAAACCATTCCATGGTTCCCACTACAGTGGGAGCACCACCAGATTTTAGTCCCTGTTGTAGAGGCTAGGAAAGTGAGGCTCACAGATGTTCAGTTCTTTGTTAAAGATTTGAGTCAAACCCAAGTCCGCCACTTGGTTGTACTTGGTTGTACTACAGAGCACAACCTACCCACCTCTCCTTCATTGTTCACTGAAAAGTAGTTCATGTCAGGTACATCTTCCAGCTTCACATGATTGCAAGGCAGGGGGACTCCAACGTGCCCTAGAATACACCACATTAATTCAGCTGGGAAACCATGAAACAGTGATAATTCCAGGCACATTTCTGAGAGATTTATGGTTTGACTTCTAAAAGAAAGAGACTAAAATGTTACCTGGTGCCAATGCTGGATAAATAAGATAGAAACGTCTGGACTGAAACTTGAGTTTGGCATTTGCCACATTTGTCCAGCGCATTGAGGTTATCTCACCTAAGCCCTCGTTCTGGGAGAACCCCTCTCCCAACCACTGCATCTCCCGCCCAGTAGGTGGAGAACCTACCTGATGTCCAGTCCCCAGGTGACGTAAATGTACAGCCAGCAGTGCATTCTGTCTGACCATAAGCTTCGAACACCTGGGGAAACCAAAGAAGGGTCTGAGACTTAACGCAAGACAAGGCATGAGGAAAGCAAGGTCTCTCAAGGTTGAAAGATACTTGGTGTCCTAATACCTCCGACCCATGCCTGAGCTGCGAAATCTTCACAACTTGGATGCACTCAAAAACCAAAAGGCTCCAGAAATAGACCAAAGTATAGAAACTTCTACTGTATTTCAGGAAAGGTAGCATTTCAAGTTGATAGGAAAATGCGCGTTATGAAGTGAAGTGAGGGCCCAGGGGCCATGGAGCACTTCTGAGGGAACTGAAGAAAGGGAGCAGTGTTTTGTTTGTTTTTTTGTTTTGTTTTGTTGTTGTTGTTGCTTTTTAAGAGAAATGGCTCCAGCTGTGATATAGAACAGCGGTTGGCAAGCTTTTTCTTTACAGGACCAGATCGTAAATATTTTCAGTGCTGTGAGCCCCTGGGCTCTGTCTGAACTGCTTTGCTGATGGAGCACAAAATCAGCTGTAGACATCATGTAAATGAATGGGCATGGCTACCTTCCACTAAAATTTCACTTCTAAAAAGAGGCAATGGGCCAGATTTGGCCTGTGCTGCAGTTTGCCAACCCCTGGTATAGAGGATAACCTTGACCTGAGAGAGGCTGACGGGGCAAACCAGTGCCTCAGCTACTGCGGTGGGGGAGGGGCTGTGATAGGCAGACTTTGTAGAGATGGAGAAGGCAGCATTTCTGGGAAGTCTGGCAACAGGACCTACTGATCCATGGGTTTTAGGGGCTGAGGAAATGAAAGTATTAAGAATGGCCAAGAGGGTGCGAATTTGAAAGAGTAGAGGAGCTCTGGCCTTGGCATCAATTCAGAATCTTTTTTGATGGTGGTTATACCCAAGGGGACGTGGTGAGGACAAAGATCTAGTTCACTTGTGCTGTGCGTGTTGGTCCAATGGATGAACTAGTTAGCTGTTTGGGGGGAAAAAAGAGAATTTCCACACCCAAGCACTTGTACTCAATTCCAGATGGAATAGAGACTTTAATTAGAAAATTAAAACCAGGGCGCCTGGATGGCTCAGTTGGTTAAGCGACTGCCTTCGGCTCAGGTCATGATCCTGGAGTTCCAGGATCAAGTCCCACATCGGGCTCCCTGCTCAGCAGGGAGTCTGCTTCTCCCTCTGACCCTCCCTCCTCTCATGTGCTCTCTCTCTCTCTCATTCTCTCTCTCAAATAAATAAAATCTTTAAAAAAAATTAAAACCATAAGAGTATCAGAAAATATGAAGGACAGCAGTCTTATGGAATACTGGAGTCAGGGAGTGCTGTCTAAGCAATTCAAAAACCACAAATAAAGAAGATTAATCAGTTTGATGACGTAAATATTTGAAACTATTATATAGCAATCCACAATGCAAAAAGGTGAGACTAGGAAAAATATTTCTAACAAAACAAAGACTAATATTATTACTATATGAACTCTTAGAAGCAATGTGAAAAAGAACCCAATTATCATTCGGCCATTTTTCTACAAGAAAGTAATAGAGTAATTCATGGAAGAAATACAAGTGCCAATAAGTGATAGAAAAGATGTTCAGTGTTAATAAAAGAAACAAAACTGCAATGAGATTTCTTATGCATCTGGTTGACTAAGATTTCATTGAAAAAGCCTGACACGGGCAAGAATGTAGGAAATAAGATCTTTTGCATTATCTGCAGGAATGTATAAAAAAAGACAAGATCTTTCTGGAGGGAAGTGTGATAATCTACATCAACATACAAATCAAACCGATATATTTTGACCCAGTAGTCCCTACTTGCAGGGATTTAATACCCTAAATTGATAATTGCATAAATACTAAAGGATACACAAGTATCCTTATCACTTCACTGATTATAATAGTGAAAAAATAGTCAGTGACTTAAGTGCCCAGTAGGAGATGAGTTACTTAGGTACATCCAATAAACTATTTCAAAACCACTAAAATGATGTAGATCTTTATTTGCCCAGGACCAATGTTGATGGGACACAGTTTAATAAGTATTTTAGAACTGATGCCCGTTTATATAAAGGAGTCTATACACAGATGCATACAGAGAAGGATTATTTTCTCCTGATTTTGAGATTTTTGGTGACTTTCTCCATGGTGTTTTTCAGTTGTGTTTTCATTTTTTAAGGAGTGAACTTCATTTGTGCAAAAATGAAATAAGCTATCTTCGAAGAAGGTGCTTGGCTTACCGGACATCCCAGTGCCACCCGGAGGAATGTCAAGACTGGACAGGCGATGGGGGCAGCTCCAGTGACCATGAGTTGAACATTCCCGCCCAGTCTGGCCTGTTCAGTAGGGAAAAAAAAAACCACTGAAACCTCTTTCCTTGCCTTCAGTTTGCTCCACTGCTAACTGGGTGGAGCAGCCTACCCAGTATAAGAACTAAACTAGTTAATAGCGCCTGGCCTTGAGGAAAAGCACTTAAAATGTTAGCTGCTCTTATCACTATCCTCTATAGCTGGGACTTGACCTGCTGTTTTTAAATATTTCCTCGGATAATTTATATTCTCAGGCCCTTTGCATTACCTATAATCTCAACAGATCAACTAAGAGAATAAAAGTATGCATTAGAACCTATGTAAAATCCTTTCTTTTTTTTTGCTTTTTCACCAATTTCCTTTAATGACAAAGTTGTCCAAGAGAGTAAACACCGTTAAAGAGACACTCAGCCATCAGAGAAAAAGCAAAGTGTGATAAGCTAGCCAGAAGCCCAGATATTTGCCTGGCTCTGTCCAGGACCCAGCCAACCTACCTGGATCTTTGCAAAGATGAGCTTGTCCCATAAACTGTCACGCCTGATGATCCCCTTTTTCACTTCATTGAATTTACAGGAAATAGCCAAGTTCAACAAGAACTTCTTCAAGGGTGTGTTGGCTTCATTTTGTACCTGCAAGATGATAGCTCCTCTTAGTTCAAAACCAATTGGAGATACTCACCAAAGCCATTCATCGGTGAGCAAGATATAGTGCCTTCTTGTTTCATAAGGAAGTGACTTTCATTCATGAACTGGATTGCTAAATAATGACAATTCCAGAGAATTATGGCCACACTAAGACATAAGTATACTGAGTATAAATGTACAGAGTTCTAGCTCCTCCAGATTTCTTGTCCTTGGCAAACAACTTTGACAACTAAGAAAGCATGTCCTCAAAATGTTCTCAACATCTGCCTACCAAAATCACTTGGCAATACTAGATAAAAAACAGCTCAATGGGCAATACCTTTTGGGCTTTTAAAAGATCAAGAAAGACCTAGGAATCTGATTTTTTTTTTTTAAACAAGCACCACCTCTCCCCACCCCCATAACTATGACGCTTATATACATTAAATTTGGAGAAATACCACTTTTCTCTATAAGTAAAGTTCCTCTAGCCACACCATACAAAACCCAATAGACTTTCCTACTATTTCTTTCCTTTAGGCTTAATTCTGACACCATTTTACAAGCTCACATTATTTCTCTAGACTCCCTTATTCTTGCCTCACTGACTCTAACCCATCAAACATACACGTGCCAAAGGAGAGCTTCAAGTACAACTTGAAATCCCCCTTATTTACAAAATTAAATACTGAACCCCATATTCTGGCCATCCTACTGGAAGTCAGATTCAAGGAAATCAAGGTTCTTTTCCAGTTCAAAATTGGAAGAGAACTCTCCAGCCATCTTCCATATTTATATTTCCATTTCTGAGCCTGTAGCCAAATAGAGCTGTTCAACCTCACCTCCTAATGCCAACTGTGCTCTAGGCATCTACTCATGCGTATACCATCATTTTACCAATGTCTCACCAGCTCTAAGATCTACTCTCAAGTAGAATCCTGTCATTCCCGATACCTCTTTCAACCTTAAGAGATTTATCTTCATTATTCACACAACAATCTCCTCCTAATAAGTCACTGACAAAAGCTGGAATTTGGAGACTCACACTAATAAAGTCCTCCATTTTTAAAATAAGTGACAAAAGTAAACTCTGTGTTAAGTATCACCATATCACAAAAAACTCTTGAAAGTAAAAACATGTGGGGCTCCTGGGTGGTTCAGTCGGTTAAGTGTTTGCCTTCAGCTCAGGTCATGATCTCGGGGTCCTGGGATTGAGTCTTGCATCAGGCTCCCTGCTCAGTGGGGGGTCTGCTTCTCCCTCAGCCTCTACTTCCCCTCCCCCCATTTGTGCTTTCTCTCTCATATAAATAAATAAAATCTTCAAGAAATATAGTGAGCTTTGTAAAGCAAAAAAAAGTACAAATGTCTGGGGCTCCTGAGTGGCTAAATCAGTTAAGCATCCGACTCTTGGTTTTGTCTCAGGTCGTGATCTCAGGGTCATGAGATCAAGCCCTGCACTGGGCTCCACACTTGGCATGGAGTCTGCTTAGGATTCTCTCTCCCTCTCCCTCTACTCCTTCTGCTCATGTGCTCTCTTTCTATCAAATAAATAAATCTTTTTTTTAAAGTAAAAATGTCTAACATGAACAAAAACCATAATCACCACCAAATAATTCCATAGCATGCTGCGAGCTGTTAGGATTGTTAACATTTATGTTAAAAACAGCACTTTCAATGTCCTCGGGGTCATCTGTGTTCTAGAATGCTGCCTGCCCCATCACTGAAGCCCCAGGATAGTATCTAAGATTCACATGTTAAAAGGGAGAGCTAGAATCTCAGGGGTGGAGTCCAAAGCATGTGAAGAGTGGCCATGTGGTGTTATTTCCCCAGGGCTCCCATGCCTATGAAATTATGAAGTGATCAAACACCCGGTTAAGAGATTGGATTCCATTACTGTTTTGCCTGGGTTCGTAGCCCAGTTCCAAGGACTCTTTGGGAAGATTAGACAATCCAAGACTTGGGTGAGAAACATTAAAGATAAGCTGGGGACATGTTATGTCCCAAAGCAGGGAAGCGATCAGAAACTACTGGGGTTACGTCAAAAGGACACATGAACAGCTTGATGGGGCTCCCAACTTCCAATTTGGACATCACAAAGAATGACTGAAATGGATTAAGCATACAGCTATGCAAATCACAAGTTCATAATAGTACAAAGGAAAAATCTTGGTCATTTCTGAAGATCACTGAGGCACCAATTCATTATTCTGAAGATTGATAAATAAGGGGAAAGAATATTTGTCATGTCTTTCTGGAAGAATCTCAGCTAATGAATGCAAGAGAAATAACTGAATTGAATTAGAAAAATCACCATGTTGTAAACTCTAATGAAAGAGCAGTGATCAATGACAACTAACTACTTTGTGACAATATGATTCTGGCCCAACCCCTTTTTGGATATGACTCTGGTCAAGCTTTTTTTTTTTTTTTTTTTTTTAACCTCTGAGGCTCAGTCTCCTTGGCTGTAAGTTGGAAATAATAAGTGTAAATGTGATTTCCTGTTTTTGTGAGGATTAAATGACAGAATGCATATGAGATGTTGACCATGGGACCTGGTACCTCAGCAAGAAGCTCAACAGCCAGTAGGTGTTATGAAATCAGAGTGACAACTCCTAGGTAAGTCGGCTTAATTTTGAGGGGTTCCCCAAGTGTCCAAATTGAACTCTTTCTTCAGATTTGGTCCACATGATCTTATCCAGATGAATGGGGGTTTCATTTAGTACGGTTTTTCACAGTTGCATTTGTGAATGTGGCCATACGTGGGTGTTGTAGGGAGTAGGGGGTGAAAGTGGAAAAAATTTCTGAGCAACACGGAGTTCCTGAGAGCCTCAGTCAGGCCTAAGCCTTCATCTCAGGGCCAGCCCAGCAGAAGCAAGGTTAGTACCTTATCGTAGATTCTGTTGAGTAGTCGAGGCACGACAGGAAACACTGTGGGCTTCAGAGTTTTCATGTCATCAGGCAGCAACCGAATATCTCCTTGGAAGAAACCAACTTTGGCACCACATGAATACATAATAGCCTAAAAGCAAAACCAAAGGGCAGGGCTCAGAGCCAGAGGCCCCCTGCAGGTAGGGCCTGTCTCGGACCGAATCGAGGAGCTAGGCTGACACCCATGGGCACTTTCCTCTGTACACCGTCCTCCCCACACATTTCAGATACCCAGGATTCTGAGACCTTACCCCCAGGACAGGTTGGGAACTCACTGCAGCTGAGGTGGTGGGACAGACAAGACAGACGGTGAGACTGAGGGCCCACCCTCTTCCACCCCTAGCTCTGAGTGACAGTCTGAGACGCTGTCCTTCGTCAGAGACCATTCACCATGTAGCACTACGGACAATACCTCCAGTTAGACTAGAACATGCCTACTGTTGCAAGACCATCTCAGTTTCAGAGACATGAAAATGTGGGGACAATAATCTTATTAAAATGGATATTTTATTAATCAGATGTCAACACTTCAGCCCAAGGAGCCGAACTGTTCCTTTTGGCGCTTGATGCATCAACAGCTAAGCTGCTTGAAGAGGTGTTTAAGTGGGAAGCAGAGAGAGGATTTTCCATCCATCCTACCACATGTGTTTTGGGGAGGCCAGCACTGCTTTCAGTTCTCAAATCAGCCCCAGAACTGCCTGAAAAGCCCACAGTCCACGCGCAGAAAGGCAGCTCTCTGGCACACACGCAATCCTGAACGGCTCTACTTCACACACACTGAACATCTTGAACATCTTGCCTGGATCAAATGTTCCTTCTCTGCCCTTCCAGGGGTGGGGTGGGGGCAGGGGGAGAGACACTCCCTTTTTTCTAACCTGAGAACTGTTAAAAAAAAATTCTAACTAAAATAAGATTTAAAAGAAGAAACAATGTTTCCTATCCCAGCTCAGCATCAAGAGCAGATAGTAAGCTCCTGGCTAGGACTTCAGGACTCACTGGCACCCTGTGTGAAGGCAGGGGCAAGCATGGGTCCTGCTGGACAGACCCAGAGCCCTACTTCAAGCTAGGAAGTCTTCACAGCAAGTTTGCAGTAATACCGGGGTCCAGGACTCAGCTGCACCAGCTCCCTGCCCTCTGCTTTCCCGTGGGAGAAAGGACTGGAAATGTTGTGTAGCTGCCTTTGGAATAAACATGGAACTAGCAAGTCAGGACTGCCTTTCCACATACCTGCTGGGAACATTGGACACTCACCTCTACAATCCTCTCAAACATATGAGCCAAGGGGAGGTAGGATATGCTCACATCCTCAGGGGTGGGCTTGAAAGAATTCTACAGATCAGAACAAGGAGAGGCAACATTGGGTTAATGCCAACTCTCTCTTCCAAAGGAGATTTAAAAGCAGCTCCTATTAACTATAGTTAATAGTTTATAATACTGTGTTGCATATCTGAAAGTATTAAGTAAGTAGATCTTAAAGGTTCTCATCACAAGAAAAAAAAACTGTAACTATGTGTGGTGATGGATGTTAGATTTATTGTGGGGACCATTTTGCAACATACACATATATGGAATCATGTTGTACATCTGAAATTAATACAATGTTATGTCAATTATATCTCAATAATTTTTTTTTATTTTAAAGACCCACTCCTTCCCAGGACTGCCACACACAGTTGTACATGTGGTACACTGTATAACTCTGAGAGGTGCCCCTTAACTTCACTGAGTGTAGAGATGTGCAGCAATTCTAAAAGACCAAGGCTTGAAAATGCACAGTCCTCTGGACAAAGAAGCACCACTATTTGTCCACATTCAGGCCTTTAACATGATTTTTGTTTTTGTTTCAAGATTAAAATCTTACGACAGATTTACATTTTAATGGGGACCTCTTTTTCAATTGACCACTGACCTCCGTATACTTGATGAAAGAAGAAACATTTGAAACAATATTTTGATGGGTCAGCATGGCTCCTTTAGGGTCACCTGTAGGAAACAGGACATGGAGATAAAGATCCTTTAAATAACTAATAGGTAGCCTTTGGCTATGAAAGAAGAAGCTGCATTCAATTGGTTCTGTTCCAGAGAGCCAAGAGCTTCTCCTGTCACCGCGTCCTCTTATGAATGGTATAGGACTCTGTTTATGAATGATTAATGCCCCCGAGACATTACTGCTGACAACATCGTTAGCCTTCTACTACCACAGAGGGTACAGCCACAATCTCGGGTTGCAACAGTCAAAAGCAAAAATCCAAGTAATCCCACCCTGTGCTGTTTTTATGTTTAGGACTTCAGACCTAACTATATTATCTAACTATCATGTTATAAACTGGTACAATGGACAGGAGGATATGGCCATAGGTCATCATGGGCCACATCAAAAGCTATTAGGAGTTCTAATAGAGAAGTTACTGCAGGGGTGGGGGAAGGCACACACTGATCTGTGTAGAACTCTCCCTGGGTCACCTTGATTGAGCGGAACTATTCTGGCAGTGTCAAACTGAGAGAGTGGAATTGGGGAAGAAAGTTGACTTTGTGGTGCCGTCTGAATAGCTCCTGAAATCCATAGCATGGAAACCCCTCCCAGTGTGTTCAATGAAATTTATTTGCTTATACTTCTGTTTTTCCATTGGGGCATCCATGCTCAAAAGCTTTAGGTTGTAAGACCCTAAGGATAGGGCTCATTATAGGGTATATTTACCAGCCCACCCATGACTCAAGCCATGTTTTTGGCCGACCAGGGGCCTCTGGGACAGCTTCATGCGCACTGACCTGTGGTCCCACTAGTGAAGCAGATGATACTCAGGTCTTCTGGTCTAGGAGGCTAGAGGGGGAGAGAAGCACAAGGGATTAACCTACCAAGAGCTCTGGGAATTGAACAGGGCAAGACTCACATTTGGGCAGAAGAAAACTTACCACAGGTTTCCTGAAGTTCTCTTTGCCTAGATTCTACATGAACAGAAAGCCAAGAAAGGAGGTGATTAGTTAAGATGGAAAGACTTATGACAAATACAGCCCCCTCTTTCTCCTTTCCATGCAAACACCTCCCTTTTCTGTGGGAATAGAACCAAAATTCTAACCCAGATCAGACCTAGAAGCCAAATTCAGGCACAGTGGAAGGCCCAGGGAAGAGCATAAAGTTTCTCTAGAACAGCAACGTCAAGAGGGCAGATTCCAGATGTTCAAACTTCCCACTCTTGAGGTCCAGTCATCTAGGACCATTACTAAATCTTGTTGAATAACAGGAATTGTTGACATTTCAGGGCTTACCATAGCAGGCACTGTTCTGAACACTTTCTAGAGATTAACTCACGCAACTCTTTACAACTCCTCCTCGAGGTGGGGACTATGTCGGCCTCATTTTACAGAGGGGGGAAGGGAGATGTGGAGAATCTTGCCGAAGGTCACCTAACTCATAGGTGTGGCGCTGGAATGTGAACCCTGCCACCAGACTCCAGGACCCCCTCTATTTCACTACCGCTGAACTCAGTATTGATAAATCCTCTACTTAGAAGTTGGTGCCCACTGGCCACAGACCGTGCTTCTCCTCCGACACGGTTTCTGAATTGTTTGAGGGGAAAGTATTCTCAAAGCCTCACGGCAGGGGTCTTGTGGACCCCGTGCTCTCTGGTTGGTGTCCTGCTTGTTGTCGTGGTGGCAGACCAGGCTTCGAGCTGTTAGTTGAATTTAAGGCGCATACCTCAGCATCAAACAGGGACAAGATCTCAATTCCACTTTTCTCCGCTCTTTGCTTCAGGTCATCCTCAAAGGGATCCATGAGGATGATCATTTTCAGGCCCGGGGTGAGGCCTTTCTCCACATTCCCTATCAGCATTGATGCCTTTTGGGGTGTATCGCAGATCACTGTGGCGATATCAGCTGAAAGCAGAAACAGAGCCAGAGGTCACCTTCTTGCTCTGCTCTGTCCTTGACTGCCTTGCAACGAGGGAGAGATTTTTGAAAATTTCAAAGCTAGTGGGTACCCAAAAGAGATTACATCTGCAAATCAGATTTATAATGCATAAAACCTGAAGCATTCCATTGATAATAAATGAGCTTAATGGAAACAGAAGCACATAGTTTTCATGCATGCTGCCCAGATAGTTTACAGTTTCTAGAGTCACGACACTCCTTCTGCTTAAGAATACAGACAACAAACATGGATCACTCAGGTGTGGTCCTGTCAGTGTGTTTTACTTGTGGGAGGGGAGCAGGGAGTAGAAGGGAAAAGAAGGGACAAATGGGATTTTAGCAGGCAAACATTTTATGATTCTACATGTTAGCATTTTCTTGGATAGTTGTTTGTAAAAATAAAAAACTTGTGATTTGTGTCTATAGTCCAGATGCATCTAGTCACTTAAACTACTAGTTCTGGGACAGAAAGTAAGACCTTGGATATGTGAAACGGGTAGTTATTTGACCACTGAACTTGTACTTGTTTCTCTAACAATGGTATTTCTTTTCTACAAATTCACTGTGGCCATTGGTACATGCTGACTAACTGTACTGACTTGGATTTACAACAATAGGAAATGAAATCAGTGGTTTCATAGTGATTCAGTCAATTAAATGACTTAGTCACTCACTCTGTGACCTTTTATCCAGTGTGGCCAAAGTAAGTTGCCTTATCTCTAAACTCTATCGTTACACTCTGCCACCTTGGGCATTTCATCGAACCTTCTGTGTAGAAGCCAACGCCTCCTTGGGCTTTTTGTAATTTCCTTGTAAATTATAGCCTCAGTACTACAGAACAGAAAAGACTTCAGCAAATTCTGGCCATAGCATTCCAAGTTGGCTAGCAAAAGCAGATACTGAGGAATTACTGAGCATTAAGACAGAATCAAGTTATAATTTAATCGCAAAGTCTTACCCTTGTTGACAATGAATATGATGGCTTCTGCTCCCAAGGTATCATACAGTGGGACAACTACCATGGAGTACGTGTAACAAGCCAACTCAGAGATGATCCACTGTATGGAGAAAAGCTCAAGTAAGGACTAGAAAACACTTTGAAAAGGAAGAGTATTACACTTCAGTCATTCAGGCAACAAATGCTTATTTGATGCCTTTGTGTTAAAATAAATCACCTGGGGGCCCTAGAGACTTGCATTGTTAATGCTATAG
This sequence comes from Callorhinus ursinus, assembly GCF_003265705.2. Classification (NCBI taxonomy): domain Eukaryota; kingdom Metazoa; phylum Chordata; class Mammalia; order Carnivora; family Otariidae; genus Callorhinus; species Callorhinus ursinus. The sequence continues at coordinate 8,904,522 of NW_027397082.1, forward strand.
AGTAGAGTTAAATAAGAGAGGTAAGCTAGCCAGACAACTACAATACAAAGGACCAACATACGAAAGTAGAATGTGGTAAGTTCCATCCATAAAAGGTACAGAAACCACTCGTTTTAAGGGACTTTTTTAGGTGGGGGACAGGAGGGGCAGAGGGAGAGAGAATCCCAAGCAGACTCCCCGCTGAGCATGGAGCCCTACATAGGGCTTGATCTCAAAACCCTGAGATCATGACCTGAGCTGAAATCAAGAGTTGGATGCTTAATTGACCAAGCCACCCAGGTGCCCCAGTTTTAAGGAATTTTAAGGAAGGAGAAATCACTTTGGAGTGGGGTAAAGGCCATCTGGGACTGCTTTGGGGAAAGTGATAGAAATTGGGCAGGGCTTATGAGCAACTCTATGCCAGCAAATTAGATAACCTGGAAGATATGGGTGCATTCCTAGAGCTGTATCAACTACCAAAACTGAACCAGGAAGAAATAGAAAACCTGAACAGACCCATAGCCACTAAGGAAATTGAAGCAGTCATCAAAAATCTCCCAAGAAACAAAAGCCCAGGGCCAGATGGCTTCCCAGGGGAATTCTATCAGACATTTCAAGAAGAATTAATACCTATTCTCCTGAAACTGTTCCAAAACATAGAAATGGAAGGAAAACTTCCAAACTCATTTTATGAGGCCACCAATACCCTGATCCCAAAACCAGACAAAGACCCCATCACAAAGGAGAATTACAGACCAATATCCTTGATGAACATGGATGCAAAAATTCTCACCAAAATACTAGCCAATAGGATCCAACAGTACATTAAAAGGATTATTCACCACGACCAAGTGGGATTTATCCCTGGGCTGCAAGGCTGGTTCAACATCCGCAAATCAACCAACGTGATACAATACATTAACAAAAGAAAGAACAAGAATCCTATGATCCTCTCAATAGATGCAGAAAAAGCATTTGACAAAGTACAACATCCTTTCTTGATCAAAACTCTTCAGAGTATAGGGATAGAGGGTACATACCTCAATATCATAAAAGCCATCTACGAAAAACCTACAGCGAATATCATTCTCAATGGGGAAAAGCTGAGAGCTTTTCCCCTAAGGTCAGGAACGCGGCAGGGATGTCCACTCTCACCACTGCTATTCAACATAGTATTAGAAGTCCTAGCCACAGCAATCAGACAACAAAAAGAAATCAAAGGCATCCAAATCGGCAAAGAGGAAGTCAAACTCTCACTCTTTGCAGATGATATGATACTGTATGTGGAAAACCCAAAAGACTCCACCCCAACACTGCTAGAACTCATACAGGAATTCAGTAAAGTAGCAGGATAGAAAATCAATGCACAGAAATCTGTGGCATTCCTATACACCAACAACAAGACAGAAGAGAGACAAATCAAGGAGTCGATCCCATTTACAATTGCACCCAAAACCATAAGATACCTAGGAATAAATTTAGCCAAAGAGGCAAAGGATCTGTACTCAGAAAACTATAAAATACTCATGAAAGAAATTGAAGAAGACACAAAGAAATGGAAAAACGTTCCATGCTCATGGATTGGGAGAACCCAACATTGTGAAGATGTCAATGCTACCTAGAGCAAGCTACACATTCAATACAATCCCCATCAAAATAGCATCCACTTTTTTCAAAGAAATGGGAACAAATAATCCTAAAATTTGTACAGAACCAGAAGAGACCCCGAATAGGCAGAGGAATATTGAAAAAGAAAAGCAAAGCTGGCGGCATCACAATTTCGGACTTCCAGCTCTATTACAAAGCTGTCATCATCAAGACAGTATGGTACTGGCACAAAAACAGACACATAGATCAATGGAACAGAATCGAGACCCCAGACATGGACCCTCAACTCTATGGTCAACTTATCTTTGACAAAGCAGGAAGGAATGTCCAATGGAAAAAAGACAGTCTCTTCCACAAATGGTGTTGGGAAAATTGGACAGCCACATGCAGAAGAATGAAACTGGACCATTTCCTGACACCACACACAAAACTAGACTCCAAATGGTTGAAAGACCTAAACGTGAGACAGGAGTCCATCAAAATCCTAAAGGAGAACACAGGCAGCAACCTCTTCGACCTCAGCCACAGCAACTTCTTCCTAGAAACATCGCCAAAGGCAAGGGAAGCCAGGGCAAAAATGAACTACTGGGATTTCATCAAGATCAAAAGCTTTTGCACAGCAAAAGAAACAGTCCACAAAACCAAAAGACAACCGACACAATGGGAGAAAATATTTGCAAATGACATATCAGATAAAGGGCTAGTATCCAAAATCTATAAAGAACTTCTCAAACTCAACACCCAAAGAACAAATAATCCAATCAAGAAATGGGCAGAAGACATGAACAGACATTTTTCCAAAGAAGACATCCAAATGGCCAACAGACACATGAAAAAGTGCTCCACATCGCTCGGCATCAGGGAAATCCAAATCAAAACCTCCATGAGATACCACCTCACACCAGTCAGAATGGCTAAAATGAACAAGTCAGGAAACGACAGATGTTGGCGGGGATGTGGAGAAAGGGGAACCCTCCTACACTGTTGGTGGGAATGCAAGCTGGTGCAACCCCTCTGGAAAACAGTATGGAGGTTCCTCAAACAGTTGAAAATAGAGCTACCATACGATCCAGCAATTGCACTACTGGGTATTTACCCCAAAGATACAAATGTAGGGATCTGAAGGGGTACGTGCACCCCAATGTTTATAGCAGCAACGTCCACAATAGCCAAACTGTGGAAAGAGCCAAGATGTCCATCGACAGATGAATGGATAAAGAAGAAGTGGTATATATACACAATGGAATATTATGCAGCCATCGAAAGGAATGAGATCTTGCCACTTACAATGACGTGGATGGAACTGGAGGGTGTTATGCTGAGTGAAATAAGTCAATCAGAGAAAGACATGTATCATATGACCTCACTGATATGAGGAATTCTTAATCTCAGGAAACAAACTGAGTGTTGCTGGAGTGGTGGGGGGTGGGAGGGATGGGGTGGCTGGGTGATAGACATTGGGTAGGGTATGTGCTATGGTGAGTGCTGTGAATTGTGCAAGACTGTTGAATCACAGATCTGTACTTCTGAAACAAATAATGCAACATATGTTAAGAAAAAAGAAAAAGAAGAAGAAAGCAGGAGGGGAAGAATGAAGGGGAGTAAGTCAGAGGGGGAGACGAACCATGAGAGATGATGGACTCTGAAAAACAAACTGAGGGTTCTAGAGGGGAGGGGGGTGGGGGGATGGGTTAGCCTGGTGATGGGTATTAAAGAGGGCACGTTCTGCATGGAGCACTGGGTGTTATGCACAAACAATGAATCATGGAACACTACATCAAAAACTAATGATGTAATACATGGTGATTAACATAACAATAAAAAATTAAAAAAAAAGAAATTGGGCAGGGCTTCGAAGGACTGGTAAGATTTGGTTATGGAGATGGAAGCAGGGCAGGCATTCAGAGAAGAAGGAAGTGGATGAACAAAGATAAGACAGCACAACATCACTGTGTATACATCAAAAGGCATGAAGAGCAATACGAAATGAACTGGAAAGGTGGGTCAGAATCTGCTAATGGTGTTATGTACTGACTTGTGTCCTCCCCACCTTAAATTCATGTTGAAACCTTAACCCCCAATGGGACTGTTTTTGGAGAGAGGGGCTTTAAAGAGGTAATTAAGGTTAAATAAGTTCATAAGGGTGGGGTCCAATATGACTGATGTCCTTGTAAGAAGAGGAAGAGGCAACAGGGATGACAGAGGAAAGACCATGTGAGGACTCACTTTGAAGGCAGTCACCTGCAAGCCAAGAAGAGAGACCTCAGTGGAAACCAAACCTGCTGACACCTTGATCTTAGACTTGCAGCCTCCAGAACCATGAGAAAAGAAGTTTCTGTTGTTTAAGCGCCCTTGTCTGTGGTATTTTGTTATGGCAGCCCGAACAGACGAATACACTAGGTTTGGCATTAAGTTCCTAAATGAGAGTCAAAGATATCTCTTCCTGTTGAGGCTGGGTGTCACAAAGGTGGATAATGTAGATTCACCCAAAAGTGCAGTCATTGCCCTCCCAGGGTTTTGGTTAAACAACTGGCACTAGGGAGCATAGGACATCCAACCATTCTGCAGCAGCTTTCCCCTAGGATATTGGTCTAATGACTTAACTAAAGCTTAATTGCAATCATCTTTTTTTTTGCTTTTTTTGTTTTTTTGTGGTTTTTTTTGCAATCATCTTAATGTGTAACATCTGCTTTCAATCACTGTGGAAAGATGGGTACAGCCAGTCTCAGTGGCAATGGGTACCTTATTTGACAAGTTCAAGTACAACATGCAGGTTCCAATTCTAATACAGATAGCTCCCCCTTTCTACAATGTCCACAAGCTCTTATTTGCGAGCACCACATAGCTTCCTTATTTTCCTCATACAACAAAGAGACTGACTTAAAGGGAATCATCATGGGCTAGGAAATGACAGAAATCTAGGTACTAACTTAGAGCACTAGGCATTCACCCAGGGATTAAGGAGGCCCTGAGCTGTAACTCTTTACAGGGGGACAAGAGTTAAAGAATAGGAGAGCTTTAAATAGTTTTGGTAAGTCATCAGCCAGTGTCATAGTGCTGGTTTCGGGGCAGGGTTTAAGTCTGTAGACTCATTTCTGAAGTTAACTTGAGCATGGTTACCTCTGGCCTATTCTGAGCAAAGATGCCAACAAATTGGTCTGGTGATGGCTTATATCCTTTATGCAAGAGACAGGAACCCAGGTACTCTGCGCGATCAGACACCTATGAGAGAGACAGGGAGAAAGGGGGGGGAAGCAGTCAAGACCCCAAAGAGACCAAATTATCCAGAATACCACAGTAACAAAAGAATCTATCCAAAACCATGGGCATGACTTACCTGCTTGTAGGACAGCCACCTGTAGGGCTGGTTTGGTTTTCTATATCCCAAGCAAGGCCCATTGTCTAAAAACATGACATTAAAAGAAAATGAGTGCCAGCTTCAAATCCTTTGGATCAAGAAGGTAAAGGGGGATTAGGAAGAGACAAGACACAAAGGAGAAATCCAGTAAGGATGTGGGCTTCTCTTATGCGTCAAGGAAAGTCAAAGGCAGTAAGTACTCAGTTCTCAAAGGCAGAGAGAGTCTTACAAACTACCTCTGAAACATTTAGGAAACGCACTGAAACATTCAGCGTGGTTTGGTGTTGGAATATGTGACCTCCGTGGTAATAGGCATTTGGAGAAAACCAGGCATATGGACTACCCGCATGACGTGAACAAGTAAAGCCCATAAGTAAACACAAACAGCCTACCTCTATTGCATCATCTTGGATTGAGCTTCCTTATCATAAATGTATGCTCATGAAAAATACAGAAAAAAATCAAAATACGAGCTGTCAATGATTCCATCACTTAAACACTATTATTAACACTGATACTGATTTTCATAGTTCCTTTGTATAGGTTTACAGGATTATGTTCATGCCACAGATATATTTTGGATCCTACTTCCATCCCCCATTTGATATAAAAATTCTCATGTTATTATTTCTTCTCTGTAGAGATTTCAGTGGCCTTTTGTGGACAACTGAGGAAGGGCTCTGTTGCAGTGACTTTGTCTCATTGTGGGTATTTGGGTCGTTTCCAAGTCTGACAGCTGAAATAATGCTCTGATAAATATTTCCAAATTGCTAATTTCAAATTCAGAACATTTCTTAGAATAGAGTCTCTGAAATGAAACACCATGGTTGGGGCAGACTCGGGGTTGTGGTGGTCGGAACAGCTCAAGTTTTTGATCCCCTGCACCACATTTCTTAGCAGAGCAGTTGTGAGAAAGGACTCTTCTCCCACCAGCGACACATCAAGTCGTACAAGTATCTTTTTCACATGCCTTCTGGTTTGCTAGGTTTAAAAAGTTAGTACTTTAAGTTTCTCTAACAGCAATTTTTTTAAAGATTTTATTTATTTATTTGACTGAGAGAGAGAGAGAGAGAGAGAGGGAGGGAGAAGCAGGCTTCCCACGCAAGAGCAGGGAGCTCAATGTGGGGCTCGATCCCAGGACACTGGGATCATGATCTAAGCCGAAGGCCGATGCTTAACCGACTGAACCACCCAGGGGCCCTTCTAATAGCTATCAAAGTTACCCTTGTTTCATTTACTCTCTTGAATCATCTGTTAATGTACTTTGCCTGTTTGTATGAGAATGTCTCCTGAGATACTGAGGCTCATAAGGAACTACAGAAATATATACACACCCGTGCACACACACACACAGGTACACTCTTGTCCATACGCACGTACACCTGCCTTCAGTATCTTTACAATTGTGTCATACATTTGACAACAGAAGAATTAAATGTCTGAAGAGCTAAAGTTCGGGAACTCCACTTACTAGAATAAACAGCAATGTCAGCCAGGAGAGCCATGCGAATGGTGATGTTAGGTGAGGGAGCCACGCTAACTAACCGAGAAGCCCCCACGTCTAAGCCAGAGCGAGATGGAGTTATTGAGAGAAAGGTAGAAGGGAAGGAAATTTTACCTAGAGGCTCTAGTCAAATTGCTGAGAGGGATTTGGGTCTTGCTGAAAGGAAGCATTCAGAGACGGTGACTACGAATTCAGAGGCAAATCAGTGAATTTCCAATCTAAGTGACAGAGGAAACTGGAAAGAAAGCTGGGAAGACAGAGCCCCTCTGACGAAAGAGATATTTACAGAATGAATGAGGAGCCTGTCCACAGGAAATGCGAGGACTTTTCCTCTCTGCTGGAACAGCTATATGACAGCTCAAGACATCAGGGCTCACGCTGTAGCTTTCCCAGAGGCAAGGCAAGTCCCGCTCCTGAGGTGTTCCCAGCCTCGGCTCCATCCCAGAGAATGCACCCCAGTGGTCTACCACTGCAGAATGTTCCTCACTAGTGCTAGCTACCACTGATGGAATGTTCTCTGTGCACATTAACCGACTACTGTTATCCCTAAGGTACTAACTAAGCACCATGGAGGACTGGGGCAGTCTCTTCAGGCTCACCCAGTAAGAAATGGCAGCAAATGTGGAAAAGTCATACCGCATCACGTCACTTCCCTAATGATGAAAGTTCTAGCTAGAGGCCCATGGCCAAGGAACAAGTCAAATAATTGGCCCTAAGGGGCGCCAACTGAAGTCTCATTAAATTCTGTGCCCTAATCAGCTTCAGCCTATTTAGCCCAAGTCCTGACCAGGCAACAGCCTAGCCTTTGATTAATATATTCAACTCAGATGTCCATCTGTTCTAAAGGTGGGGTCATCTACAAAGAGCCCACCGGTTAACTTCTTGGCAAAGTTGCTGCCCTCCGCTAAGCAGAGTTGAAATTCTGACATGTGGAACCCCTGAGAAGCTCTGTTCAAGATTCAGATTCTTAGGTCTCACTGTGTGGAAATCTGATCCACTGCAACAGGGTGGAGCTAGGGGATCTGTATTTTAAACATTATCCATAGCAGATTCTCAATACAGACCATCTATTGGGTAGGGTAAAAGTATATGTTGGAGCAGGGGCAACGGGGTGGCTCAGTTGGTTAAGCATTTGACCCTCGATTTCGGCTCAGGTCATGATCTCAGGACCATGATACCAAGCCCTGATCAGGCTCCATGCCCAGCATGGATTCTTAAGATTTTCTGTCTCCCTCTCCCTCTGCCCCACTGCCTCTCTAAAAAAAAAAGAAAAAAAAAAAAAAAGAAAGAAAGAAAGAAAGAAAAAAGGAAAAAAAAAGTATATATCAAGGCTGATGTATTCATCTCCACTTGGGACCAGACGTATCATTTTTCTATTTCTCATGCCTGCTTACAGGAGAAGCCATTTCACTTTATCTGTTGAGTTGTAATTCAGTTTTGAAAAATATATTTTAAATGAAGGATCTTATATGCCACGTAACATGTGCTAAATGGCTTGTTTCTAGTTACAATAACAACACAATAAAGAAAACTCAAGGAAGAAAAATGTGAAAAATAGAAAATTCCCAAGGAAAGTTTGTTATATTAACCATATAGTATCTTAAGTTGCCAAACAACAAACTAATGGTTGGTTCGGGTTTTGTTATTTGCATGGAAGTAAGTACTGATTTGGACTCAGAAATATCAAGTAAAGTCCCGTTTGGAGCCTTCATATAGAAGGTTTCTTTACAATAAACCTTTCTTTGTCTGAAGGTACAACTACTCTTTTAAAACACTTAAGAGCTCACTGAAAATAGAACAATCCAGTCAAACAGACAGATTTCAATATCAGCTGCAACATTTTCTAGTTCTGTTGCCTTTGGAACGTTCCTGAACCTCTGAGTGTCTGTTTCCTCATTTTTAAAAGTAGAGGCAATAATAACTAATCCTTAAGGTTTAGAGGAGGTTAAACAGCTAAGATGTGTGTAGTGCCTGATGCATAGTTGGCACTTGACAAGAGTTGGCTAGTAAATATCATCATAGTCAAAGGCGGAAGGGAAGAAGGGATAAGAAGTCACACAGGCAAGAGCGCCTGGGTGGCTCAGTCGGTTAAGGGTCTGCCTTCGGCTCAGGTCATGATCCCAGGGTCCTGGGTTCGAGCCCCATATTGTGCTCCCCACTCAGTGGGGAGTCTGCTGCTCCCTCTCCCTCTGCCCCTCCCCCCGGCTCATGCTCTCTCTCTCTCTCAAATAAATAAATAAAATCTTAAAAAAAAAAAAGTCACACAGGCAAACCTATGTCTGGACAGAATGTCACCAAAAAAAAAAAAAAAAAAAAAGATGTAGGGAGAAGTATAAGCTGGTTGATTTTGAAAGGAAACTAGCACACAGCGCATTGTGTTCAGTAATACAGAAACAAGTAGTGAGCCCTGATACGTTGCAAACGAACCTGCCAAAGTCCACATGGTGGCCTTTCTAAGGAAGTCCAAAAGATCATTGCCTTTTGTGATACTAAAGAGTACTGGCAAGGACCAACTTTAGGGTCAAGGACAAGGTAAGAAGTCAGGGGCCCTGAATGCTAATTCTGGCTCAGATTCTGCATCTATAAATGCAAGGAATTGCATTTATGTAAGTCCTGTTTCTGAACAAATATAACAGTGAGTTAATCAAAATACCTTCCTCCACATTATTATCAGCTCTTTACCAACTTGACAGGGAAGTCTTCCTCGTGTTAAGTAAGGGACAGATCCAGAGGGGCAAAGTGATTTTGCACCAGGTTACACAGCTGGAAATGGGAGAGCTGGGTTTCAAATGCAAGTCTGTCCTACACTGTTTCCAGCACCCATTCTGATACTCTGCTATGTCCCCTGCATTTTGTACATCTGCCTTTAGACTACCACTGGGGTTTAAGAAGTGAGACAGCGGAGAAGTGTATGAGACGAGACCCCACCTCGGTCTTCTTGCAGTCAAGGTCAGACTGCCAGGCTTACCAGACACAACAAGTCCTCTTTGGAAAACATCATACATTGTCTTGGTATCTGAGTAGTAGTAACATAGCAGGTCGTTGCTCTTCTGGCCAGCGCCCTTCCGTGCCCCGCCCTAAGACACAAGACCAAGTTGAGGCCAAGACTGACTCTCTCCCACCCTTTCCAAACCCTTAGGGATTGAATTGAAGAGACCATCAATACTGAACATTGAGGTCACAGGAATGACCTCTTATTCGATCAATTTTCTAAATCCCCAAATTGTAATATCTCTACCTTATAGAAACCCAGTGACTGTCACAGTCATGTTTTTGGCGATCTCCCCCCACCCCCACCGGCCAACACACCTACACATGTGGAGCGAGGAGATAATAGTATGGTTTTATGTTGCAAAAGATCATACCCAGTTTAAACATCTCCCAGATGCACACTAGGTGCCAGCACTGTGCAGTAGATACTACAGATGAAAGTGAGTTAAGACCGAATCTTTGTCCATCAGCATCTCATGAATGAGAGATCGTGGAGTGGCGGTGAGGTGAAAAGGGCAAACATACAACGGTAATATTGTGATGTACATGCTGTAATAGAAATGTACATTCTGGGAGCTGAGTCATGCTATCCATTCTGTATTAAGTAGAAAGCCCGCAAATAAATAATGCTTAATAGGGACTTGGAAGATAAGGAAGCATTTACCAGAAAGTTACAGTTTGGTAGAGGGGAGGGAAAGAACAATGCAGAATGAAGGAAGAGGCTGTATAAAGACACAGAGGCAAAAAGACACATTGCAGAGTCTGGGGGATGGACTCCGTCTGTCCTGTAGCGATCGGGATATTAGAGGAAGAGAAGGTAGCTACAGGTGTGCCTAAACATATCGGCTGGAACCATAGGATCAGGCCCTGATGAGGACCTTGGAGCAGCAAGGTCCTCATCCTCAAAGACAAGCTACACTCTCACGCAAGTTAGTCTAGAGAGGACTAGGCATCAGTTAAATAAAACATTCAAAAATGTAAGTTACTACTGTGGTAAGGGCTAAAGACGGACAGGGTAACATAACACAACAAGCGATCTAACTTAGTCTAGAGCATCAGGGAAGATTTCCAGGAGATGTCACATTAAGTCAAGCTGTCAACAATGAAGTTCCCTGTCTAGCAAAGGAAGGTAGCATCTTACTCTTTGTTTACATAGAAGGGCTGAGGAAAAAGGAAGAAGGAAAGATGATTCAGACTCAGTTTTAGGCAACTGGATGAGAAGAGATGCATTTAACTGAGATAGAGCAGGAGGGGAAATAGGAAAGGGGGTGTGTGGGTGTGTGTGTGTGTGTGTGTAGATAAGCAATAAGGAGAATTGTTGAGCTTGTGTGCCACTGACATTGTCTGGGACCGGGGAGAGATCAGAACTAGGAAGTCAGATTCAGGTGTCATAACCTTTTAGGGACAATTTCAAGTCATGAGAGAGGAGGGATTTTCTCAGCTGGGAGGATTTCATAGGGATTGGCAGACTATAATCGAGGGCCAGATCTGCCTTGTCATCTGCCTTTACAAATAAAGGTTTATTGGAACACAGCACGCTCATTCATTGACATATTGTCTGCTGCTTTCATGTTACAACAGCAGAGCTGAGTAGTTGCCACAGAGTCCGTGTGGCCTGCAAAGCCTGAACAACTCACCGTCTGGCCTTGACAGCATGTGGTTTGCAGCCCCTGCTTTAGAGGACTCGAGATGGTCAGACTGAAACTCTAGCTGACGGGAGGAAAGAAGCTAAGTGACAAGACTGTCTTGGGGTTAGGAAGAAATCTCATTGAAGGGTAGTATGAAAGACGAAAAGGAGAATTCTCAAGTCAGTTGAGAGGAAGGCTGAAGGAGAAATCATTGAATTTCAAAGTTAGGTGATAAGTGAGCCAGAGAAGTTTGGGGAGATGGTCTCAGTGGGTTGAAGTTCAGGAAAGGAAATGAACAGACTACTCTTAAAGAACTCCAGTGGGGAAAGGGAAGATTGGAAGGAGGTGGTGGTCTGAAGCAGCAGGATCAGGAGCATAGGGAGATGCCAACGGAGGACGTGCAAACATCCCCAAATAAAAGTGGTGGTGGTGGGGAGTAGACGTGACTTGGAGTAAGATTCCCGGGTAGAGGAAAGAAGTTCTTGAAAAGATCAGAAGGGGTTAGCCTCATAAAGGAACAGAAATGCTTTCTTCTCTGCAAAGGATTGAACATGAAAAATGATGAGGAGAATATTCTGGGAGCTTTCCCTTTGCTCAGAGATGTAGGAAGCTGAATGATTTGCTGAAAGTTGGGGAATTGAGGGGGAAAATCCCACTTCAACTTCTGCCCGTTTTAAGAATGAATATTAACTCAAAGCCAGATTTTAAATCAAGGAAATAACTTCTTTATCATTCTCAAATATTGGTATCTCAATGAAGACATTCTCCTACCCCCAAAGCACTGGCTCTATCATCTAGATCATAGGTCAGCAAAATTTCTCTGTAAAGGGCTAGGCAGTAAAAACTGGGCTCCGTGGAACACATATGAACTGCTTTTTTTTCTATTTTTTTTAAACGTGTCTTTTTAAAAATGTAAAAACCATTCTTAGCTTGCTAGTTGCTCATAAAAGAGGTGGATTCTGCCCACGGTCTGTAGCTTACCAACCCTGATCTAGATTATTGGCTTCACAAAACCTAGCTGTGGTTTCATTTTTATTACAAAGCCAAATACGCCAGTAATCGAAGTTTAATTTTGTAGATTTTCTGGCGATTGCTAACCTAAAAGGCTTACTTGCTCACCCTATACCCCATCTTCTTTCTGAGTTATCCCAAGGTATTGAATTACAGTTTGTGCTTCATCAAATGAAAAAGAGGACTGGTAAGTTACCTCAATTCCCACCGACTGGTTGTTCAAATCCAGAAGAGGCAAGACTGGCTGAGGTCTACTGACCAGCCACAGGAAGATGACGACTCCAAAGGTCAGGATGCAGATCAGTGCCGGGGTTGGAAGTGGGGAAAACAAGAAGTTAAAGATAAAAAGCATCTTTGTGAATAGCAGCAGGAAGTTCAGGCCTTAAAAAAAAAAAAAAAAAGGAAAGAAAAAGTTAGAGGAAATGGCTGAAATTTTTACTCAATAGTTGTGTTTACAAAAGGACAGACAGACACACACACACAGACTTCTGACCTTCCAAAAAACCAGGGTTGGACCTCTCTAGCAGCAGAATTGCTATTACTATTTACTTTAGCAATGTGGAAATAATAGAATGCACTCTCCGCTCCTGTGACTTGACTGTCCTCCCACAAGGCAGAAAGGATCAAAGAAAACAAGTTAATCATTTCCTCGACAATTTTATGAAATGAATGCCCTTTTAATTTTTGGCCCACAGGGCCTAGAAGAAGCCCTTCTGGATCCAGCCTAAGTTGGTAGTCAGAGGAGGGCACTCTAGAGACCCTCCCCTGCCCAGGCAGATTGAGCATCAGGAAGGACTGTTCTGCCTGGATTTCTCTAGTATAAAGCAGAAAAGGGAACATCTGTAGAGGCGACTCAACAGAGTTTAAAAATCAAGCATTCTACATGAAGGACATTTCCGGCTGACCAGATAGGCCTTGCTCATTGCTCTCTTTTTTGAAGCATTGGGAGAGTCTCAGAGAGCAACAGCATGTCAGCTTGCTGTGTCCAGTGTCTCTCCTCCAGGGAGCCTAGAGAAACCATTTCTGCTGGAGGCAATGTTAGCCAGGTTCCCAGAAAGCGTGCTGGAGAATGGACTTGACACATGGTAGCAAGTTAGCATTAAAGATTCAGGCCAGGAAGAGATCTCAAGAAACTGAAACCACAAAGGTTTTCCCCAACCCAGCTTTTCTTGTAGTTTCCAGCAAAGTTTGGCTTCAAACTGCTCTAGTAGCAGGAAGTAGTGTTTGGGCAGGTCCTAGGAACTTACTCTGGCTGAGGCCGTCTCTTCCAATTCTTGCCCAAAACCGTTTTCAGGCTGGGCTTTTTGCATGGATCATGAAATTTAATCCAACCAATGTCATGAAGTAGCATTTTAGAGATGAGAAAAATTGAAGCTCTCAGGGGTAAAGCGACTTGTCCAAATTCACTCACCATTTCCCACTGCTGCTTCCCCATTGAAATCTACAAAACCACCACTCTTTCCTCAGGAGTCTAGTTATAGAGTTCAAGGAGACCAAACCTGTCTGGAACCTTATAGGCAACAGCAAAGGAAATTCAGAATTTGTACTCTTCAAAGTTTACCACAGTGTCCTCAGAGATGAGGCCAAACTTTCCCACTTCGAATCAAGAGAGCAAAGTTCGCCTGATAAGAAAAAGTTTGATCAGATCAAGATCATAGTTGCCCTGAGAACTTTAGGGGCAACTGCCAGTAGCCGGCATCTGGAACTTTCTCCATGAAGACAACCACTTCCCACCACCTTAACAAAGCTATGGGGCCTGGGAATTGTGTGTGGGAAAAGAAACAGTCACAAGAATCCTTCCGTCAGTCATCTGAGCATTCCTCTGCTCCCTGACAGGTTATTACTTGAACTTGGAGCAGTCCCTTTCCATTTTATGGAGGAAAGTTGAACTTCCAGAGACTGGGATGACTGTCCCCCACTCCTTGGTTTCTTCCACATTGTGTTTAGGGGAAGAAAAAGAAGACACAACAAAAACAAAAGCGAGGCCCCATAGGTGCTAGGTTACCTAACAATGGGTGCCATTGTGACCACCTGCCAGGATTCTGAGAACTGGGAATTTTGGAATCCAGCCTTACCCGGATTGGTGTGGTGAAGTGGCACTTCCAGGAGACAGAATGTGTTCAAGAGCCAGCCGTGTAGAACTTTGTTTTTCGCCAGGTGGGGAACAGCGCAGCCCCCGGGGGGGGGGGGGGGGGGAATTGTGAAATTGAGAGTGGGTAGCGGCGCTCAAGGGAAGAGAAACCTGCTCTGTGTTCGCCCATCCTTGCACCATCAGCCATTACCGCCCCCAGCCTGCTGGTACCTTCTGATCTGGGATTCTCTGCTCTGTCCTACACACCTTCAAATTAAGAGATTCTTACTTCCATTCCCCTTCTCAACTATGGGAACAAATTGTCACACTAAGGACTTTGGCTTTCTTTTTGCAGACAGCAGATTGACATTTTAATAAGAGACTTTGCAAACAATGTCTTCAAAAGAGGGTCTAAAGGTGAAATTGATGTTTGAGGGATGGTAAGGGATGCGGGGAGGAGGGAGGCTGAAGAGCCCCCTGCAGGTAGCACAAGGGGAGGGAAGGACACAGAAAGAACCCATGACCAGTCTACAGCAGCACCTGCTGTCAACCCCTGGCTGATTGTGACCACTCCGTAATGAGAGCCCCTGATCACCAGATAATCAGATTTTTTTTTTCTCCCTGGAAAACGTGGAACACTGCATTTTTGTGAAACCTCCATTTTAACTATTGGCTCAAATAGTTAAGTCTGGTATGAGACAAAACGACATCTGGCTTAATCTGGACCATGGTCTGTCAGTTCTTGAACCCTCCCTTTTAGACATACTGCAGTCACACTGCCCACAAACGTGATGAGACTGACTACTTTGTTACAAACAAGGAAGATACTTACAAATGGCAGTTCGGCAGTTTCAGGAGAATGAAATACCTTGCTTACACTGGCAAGGGATTTTATTTGCAGAAGACACTGAAGGATGTGTCAACGAAATAGCTTACTCTGTTTGCCATGGCAAATCAAGTAGCCAGTTCAAATAGGATATGTGCAGAATTTCAGGCGGTTCCTCTCCGCTTCCCCACATTTTTTAAAAATTGAGGCAAAATTCACAGAAGATAGAATTAACCATTTTAAAATGTACAATTTAGCAGCATTTAGTAGATTCATGATGTTGTACAACCATCGACTCTAGTTAGGTCCAAAACAGTTTCGTGCCCATTAAGTACTTACTCCCTCCTCCCCGCAGCCCCTGGAAACCACTAACTTTGTTTCTATTTGCATAATTTCTTACAAATTCTTAATATTTCATATAAATGGAATCATGTAATATGTGACTTTCTGTCTGACTTTTTTCACTAAGCGTAATATTTTCAAGGTTTATCCATGGTATAGCACATGTCAGTGCTTCATTTCTTAGGGCTGAGTAAATATTCCACTATATGTATGGACATTTTACTGATTCATTCATCGGCTGATAGATATTGGGGTTGTTTTCAGTTTTGGCTATGGTGACCAGTGCTATGAGCATTTGTGTGCAGATTTTGTTTTGAATACTTATTTTCAGTCCCTTAAGGTAAATACATAGAAGTGGAATTACTGGGTCACATGGTTCTTCTTTTGAAGAACCACCAAACTGTTTTCCACAGTGGCTGTACCATTTTACGTTCCAAACAACAACACAGAGGGTTCTGGTTTCTTTATGCCCTCCACCAACACTTGCTGTTTTCTGGGGTTTTGGGATAATGGTCATCCTAATAGGTATGAAATGGCATCTCATTGTGGTTTTGATTTGTATTTCCCTAATGACTAATGATGTCGGGCATCTTTTCATGTGCTTGTTGTTTATTTGTATTTCTTCTGTGAAGAAAGGTCTATTATAGCCTTTTGCTCATGTTTAAATTGGGTGGTTTGTCTTTTTGTTGTTAAGGTGTAAGAGTTCTTTATATATTCTGGATACTAGACCCTTATCGGATACATGATCTGCAAATATTTTCTCCCATTCTATATAGTCTTTTTACTCTCTTGACAGGCTTTTTAACACATACACACATTTTTCACCTTATGATGCTAGTGCCAGAGACGATTTGCAACCATACATCATGTCACTCTCTCACAGTTCAGTTGGGAGAAGCTGAGGGCCCAAGAGATGGTAAAACTTCTAGGCTCCACCACTACTGGATTGGGAAGCTCTGGTTAGCAGTCTAACCTTTAGAATCTATCAACACTTCCGGATGTGCTCAAGTAACTGAGAAGAAAAGCCACCGTCTCTTTTGTCATGTGTCCTGCGTCACTCGGATTACAGTTCTGTTTCAGGCATTTCACGGAGCCTCGTGCAAGCCTCTGATGTGGTAAGACTTTGCGCCTCCCTCTACATCACTATTTGGGAAATAGTGGGATGGGGGAAAGTGTAATGGTGGTAAAGCTGTGTCACACTGTACACGGGAGCTCCTGTTCTGGGTCATCTACAGATGGTTGAGCAAGCCACACTGCACATTAGGATGGCCCCAGGTGGAAAGCATCCTCTGCTTTTTAATACGGTGATAGTGACACGCCACAGCCCCATACACCAGGATGTCCCTTTGTCCCCAGTCCTTCCCCTGGATTCACTCCAGGGCCTCCCCTCCTCTGTAGTACGCAGTCACTCATTTCCTGGCTCCTAACACATTTAATTCCCAAGCTAGCTGAAGGATACCTTCTGCCTGAACCCCTGCTTGCCAGCTCCCAGGAGCAGGCTTAGTGTCTAGGTTTGGATCATCCCATATTCAGCTCTGGGTTCTGCTCCTCTGAGGATTCGGGCCACCATTTCTTCCTTAAGTCTGCTGTTCTCTGAATGAAGTCCTTAAATGGGCCCTTCCACTACTCTAGTTTTTGGTCAACTATGTTTTTTGCTCTGAAGCTTTCACGCTATCCCTTTAGCCCACAAATAATGTTTGTTTCGTAGTCCCTTTCCTTTGAAAGATTTTATTTTTTCTACATGTATTCAGCTCTGCAACCATAAGTCAATTCCCTTACAGCCTCTGTATTTGCTTTTCACTTTGCCTGAAACACTATTCCCCAGATCTGAAATGGTTGTGTAGTACTTACACAATGGTTGTGTATTACAGGTTGGGCCTCAACTCAAATGTCACTTCCTCAGAGACTCTTCTCTGATCACCCTATTTAATATTGCCCTTTCCACTCCAGTCACTATCACAGAACCTTGTTCTCTCTTCTCCATGATAATGTTCACTATCTGAAATAGAACTGCTCCCTTATCATCTGTTGCCCCTACTGAATTGATGCTCTAATTAGAACAAAAGTTTTGTTTTGTTCACCTGTACCTCCAGTGCTGACACCATGCTTGGCACATAGTTAGCTTTCAGTCAGTAGTTGTTGAAAAAAAAAAAATGACCGGTTTTCTGGTTCAGAATTATCTGTTTTCAATACTCTGTTAACCCACTGTCCCTTAGTAAACTCCCCACTCCCAAGCTCCCAGATCTTAGATCATCAAAAGTCACTCTGGCCAATCTTGAGATGGGTGCTCCCAAATCAATATTTAGCACAGTCCTGGGTTAGGGATGAAAGGTGAAAAGGATGTATTTCTAACACATATCAAGAACTACTCAGGATGAGTATACTCCTCTGAGCTTGAAAGAAAATACAGGATGAATCTTGTCAAATTAAGTCATCCACAGTAGTGAGCAGGAAATCTAGCCTAGAAATAAATAATTGTGGTTACCCTAGGTTTCTGGAATTCAAAGAACGATAAGGCAAATTATCTTTGCTTTTAGGCCCGAAGAACTCATTATTTTCTGTGCAAAAACGAGATGTAAATTTCACTTATGAGCTTTGGGGGAAAAAAATCTACTTTCTAGAAAGTGGTATACTAATTTGGATTTAATTGGTTTCTCTGTTCCCTTGCAGGTATGGACTCATTCTGTGGTGATGGAGAGCTCATTAAAAGAGAGACCAGAGTCCCCAGGTTCTAATACCCAGTTAGTTAACCCATTCTGCTGTACTGAATGACTCACTTTCTCCTAGAGACTAGGTGCCAAAGCTTCACAACTCAATGACTCCAGAGGGGCCTGTGTGTGATTTAGAAGGCTGCATATGAACGTTTTGCCTTCTCGGTTGGGTTTTAAGTCACCAACCCAGCCCCCCTAAATTCCTGCCACTCTCAACTTTAGGAAGCCTCCATCTCTGTTCTTAACCACATAACCAATATTTCTAGACAAATTCCAAAGTAATGGCAAGAGGTCAAAAGAACATTACAAATCGACAGCTTTATGAAAATAATCTTTTCCTTAACATGCAACGAACATGAACCAGATATGCATTCTACTGCAAGACCCTTCATCCAGTTTCCTCAGGCCCTGGGGCTAAGGGCTTTTTACCTTTTCTTTTCTTACACCAGTTTACTCTTCTGCATCAAATGCAGTTTTCTTCTATTAAGAAGTAAAAGATAACATAATTTGCAACGATGATCCGTTTCAAAAAACTTAAACAGAGAAAACCCTGATATGGAAAAGCATTGACTCCCAAAGAGGGCAAGTCTTAACTCCTCGTGCCATTTAAAATGATGCAAAGATCAAAAGAGCGAGCATTCAGGTATATCTGAGATAAAAATGTGTGGTCATGTTTCTCAATTTTAAAAAAACCGCTGAGAAGGGAACCCTAAAAAACCCTCTAAGGAAAGAAGAGGCAATTAGAAGCAATGAAATAATTCAGGAAGGTGGCCAGTTACCAAATCAGTAGCCAGAAAGTCAATAGCTTTCCTTGATTTCATGCAAATAACTAATTCAAAAATAATGGGGAAAATATAATTCACAATAGCATATTAATAAATGTGTAAAGGCTCAGTTCAAAAAGTTTAGATGTGAGGGGCATCAAAGGTCTGAAAATTGCAAAAACATACTCAAAATAGTCAAGGGGACCCCATATTCCTAAATGTATCTATATATCTAATGCAACTCTAATAAAGACCAATGGGAACTATTTGGGGATTAAAAAGTTAATTCTAAAGGTCACCCAGAAAAATAAAGCTTATTAAAAAGAGTTAGAAAATTTTTGAAAAAATAACAGGAATTGGGGATGGGGGAACAGAGTTAAACAATACCAAATTTGCTTCTGTAGGGCTAGAAAAGCTTTCCATTGGTGGTGAATAGAGAAAACTATGTAACAAAATAATCCTGAAACTCCCAGTGGATATATTATCATATACTAAATTGCATTTCAAATAAAGATAGATTTTTTTCACTTAAATAAAAGTTTTGAGACAACTGGCTAGCCATTCAGAGAGAAGACATAAAGCCAATTACTGCCTTATTCCTACAACAAAAATAAGTTCGAGATGGATCAAAGACTTAAATATAAAACAATGACAACCCTAAGAGTATTTGGGGATAAAAAGTATGAGAGAAAAATTCTTTTTATAATCCTGGCATGAGGAAGACTCAAGACAGACACAAAACCTAGGAGCAATAAATGAAAACATTGGCAAGCTTGAAAAATATCTGCCTTGCAGGAAAGATACCAGAGACAAAGATAAACTGGGACAAATTTCAAATACTTTGCCTGTCTAAAGAGCTCATTTCCTCGATAAGGAATGCTTCGAAGTCAATGAAAAACAAAACACAATAAAACAAAAAGCAAAGGTCATGACCAGAACATTCACAGCAAAACAGATTATGGCTGGAGAAAGACAATCATCTTTGCTTATAGTTTTTAAAGTTGCAAATTTAAAGGAAATGTCTTCCCCACCCATAAGATCAGCAATGATGAAATAGTGTAAAATGCACTCTTAATCAGGGAAACGTTAATTTGGGGCAGCCTCCTTAGAGATGCGCCTTTTGCCCTTCTACCACAATTTAAAATGTGTGCCTTTTGGGCCTAATGACCCTACGAGTAACTTACCCTGTAGAAAAACATCAGTTCACTAAAATACATCACAAATGTCTGTGTAAGGTACTGGTTTGGGATGTGGGCCTGAGTCAGATTACTTGGGCTCACACCCTGCGTGATCATCTTCTTTGTGACCTGGGTTAGATAACCTCTGTGTGGTTTCTTGACTGTAAAATGGCAATGATAATATCTTCCTCAGGATTAAAGGAGTTAATATACCTGTAAAGTACTCAGAACAGTGCGTTCATTATTACGTTCATCATCATTACATCTATAGGATTGTCTATAAATGCCAGAGACCAGGAAAGCCTCCCTTGGTCGGCTAGCCATGTCAATTACAGCAGGTCTACACAGTGGTACTCTTGGCAGGTATTAAAAAGAATAAAGCAGGTATGTGTGTACTGATGTGGAAAAAGCTCTGTGATGAGTTGCCAAGTAGAAAGAAAAAGAACCACTTGGACAAATAGGTATGTTTTTGTGTTTCTGAAAGTATATTCCTCATAAGAAAAGACAGATGGAAGAAGAGAAGTCATTAATGGATTTTCCAGCAAGTTTCAAGTATTCAGTCCTTCAGCCAAAGACATTTAAGGGCTTGACTGTATATTGGCATCATTCCAGGTGCTGGGAATCTAGCAGTGAAAACCCTCCCCTTGTGGGTTTGTATTTTATTGGCGAGTTTGATAACAAGTCTGAACAGTAGCGAGATTATATAGTATATGGAATCTAAAAAATAGAATTGGGAAAGAGGACTGTGGACAGCGAGGGGTAAGTTTTCAAGTAGGTCTCATTGAGAAGATAACTTGAGAGTGTGTACTGTTTAATCTGAAATATGCATGCTTTAAAAAAAATGAAAATAAAACCAAAAACTCCAAGTCACCTCACCTCTGACCGAGGCAGCTGACTTAGAAAGTTCCACCACCTTGGCTGGGGGCATTTCATGTGAATGCACCCAAGAACACAGCCTCAGCTCCGTTTCTGCAAGCGCAGCCTGCGCACTACCAAAGCCACACTCAACACATGTGGTCTTTTCGAGCGCTCACATTGTGTGCAATCCTCTCAGCCACGGAGCAAGCTGGTTTGGACAGCAGCTCTGGTGGGAGAAATGTTTTTCATTCATTTCTTTAGCAGATAAAGAGCTAGAGCAAAGGTAAAGTTTGAGTCATCAGAGCAAACGGGCCCCCGAAGGCCATGTTTCGACACTTATGGCAAGGAGCTGAGAAGAGGGGCTGGCATAAGATCCTGACCTGAGTCTACAGTTGACTTCCCAGCCAGTCACTGGCACCCAGGTGCTCGGGTCACTGCCCGCACTCGCTTTCTCCAGCAAGCAGTGCCAGGTCACTGGGAACAGGCAGCTCTGTCCATCTGGGGCCTGGCATCCAAGATGCTCTGAGGCACACACACCAGGGGATGCCCCCAGGCAGATGAGAAAGGGCCTCTTTATCTCCACGGGGTGCAGGACAGAGCAGGGAGATGGCATTACCAAAGGAGATCCCTAGTAAAACCCAGAGGGTGACTGAGCAGTCATTTACACAACGTGGAAAGATTACATGAGTGCTTAAATAACAGGAGAGGGATATCAAGATCACACCTCTTGCTCTTCTCAGCCCAACTGCTAGGCCATACCCAACAACTCCAATTTGTAAGGCAGGTGGCAGGGAGAGGGGGGAGGGCTAGGCTTGAAACAGGATCCCTGGCCCACAGGCAAGCACACCACAAATCATGAGGCCTTCGGCTCATATCCATCCGTAAGATCTCTGCTGCTGAACCACACGGGGAAAGCTCCAGGAACCAGAGCTCAAGAAGGCTGTACGAACCAGAGCAGGATCAGTTCTATCCTCGGGTTTGGGAAGCTTCCTGTGACACAGTGGACACCTTGGCCATGAGGGCTCCCAGGCAGAGGCTGTCTTAGCCCTTAGATGCTACTGCATCCAGCATGGTGCCTGAGGTACCGTGGGAATCCACTAAGCGCCAGTGAGTCACTTTCCCTGTTTGCTCACCAGTGGCACAAGTTCAGAGAAGGGAACCAGGGAGAGGCATCTGTTGAAGGAAACAGGCTGCAGGATTCAGTCTCGCAGTGACATGATGTGCTCCGATACACAGAGGGGGCAGAGGTGGCTGAACCCTCCTCAGAAATGCCACAGCCAGGGGCTTCACGCCCTGGCACGGGCAACGGTAAGTAGCTTGACCTGAACGAGCTCAAGGATCACTGATTCTGCAGGCATTTGAATATACTCTGTACCAGGTGGTGTGTTCAGAATGGGGAGAGCACACTTAGACTTCATAGTCTACTAAGAGCTAAAACCAATTCCCCAGGCAGTAAACAAATGCACCGTGGCATATACCCCAGACTTGGGAGCTGGACTGCAGAAGTGTGTGTGGCAAGAGATGTATTTACTCTCTGTACTTTAAATTTATTTATAAATTTACATATTTTAATAAGGCAAACAAAGGTCTTAGACCAACTGTGTGCCCAGCACTCTGCCATGTACAGAGGGACAAACACTTAGAAGATACACCTCCTGCCCTCTGGGGACTTACGGTTCTATCGAATACTGAAAACACTTACAGAAGGATTCAGCATGTGGGGCGAGCTAATAAATCTGAAGAAGAGAGAGCCTAGTATAGACTGGAGTAGATGAAGGGGGCTGTGTGGAGCACTAGACTCTCAGGGATGTGTGGGTTTTGATCCCCTGGCCTTATTGCCAACAGTCTCATTTCCAAGGTCAATCAAGGAGGATGACCCCACCAATTAAGCCAATGGCTAATAAGTCCCCAACTCTGATTCTAACCAGGGTCGCTGTCACCACACCATCTTTCTCAACTTTTGCTTACATCTTTCCAACCGATTTTTTTTTTTTTTTTTTTTTTTTTATGGAGAGACAAGTTACCACATTAGGTTGGATAAACTTAAGTGGAAGGTGGGGGAAAGGGGAACAACCATATGTCAGGGGAGAGGTAGAGTATGGCTCGAGGCACTAACGTGGGACAAGCATCATATTTGGGAAAGGGAAACAGTGAAAGGGTGTTTCTGATGGAGGTAGAGAATCCATCTCTGGTTGGAAGGGTGTGGGGGAGAAAAAGCCTCCAGGAATGCTAAAGGAGACCATATCTGGGGCCTGGTGGAGACACCATACGATGGAAGGCATTTCAGTTCACAAACACGAGGGAGCCTTGGGGTGCCAGGCCT
The DNA here is from genome assembly GCF_003265705.2 of Callorhinus ursinus. Classification (NCBI taxonomy): domain Eukaryota; kingdom Metazoa; phylum Chordata; class Mammalia; order Carnivora; family Otariidae; genus Callorhinus; species Callorhinus ursinus. The sequence goes on from NW_027397082.1 coordinate 8,927,674, forward strand.
TGCCCAGTTGAACTGAGTGGTATTTAACAAAAAAGCCCTCATTAAGTCAAATACTGAAAACCTCTTAACTCAGTCCATGAAGATAGCATAGGACAGTTGAGCCACCCCATAGGCTGGTGGCAGGTAGTAACAAATCCCACTGGATCTCAGATCGACACAGTGATCTGATCTACCTTGATCTACCTTGCTCTACCTTCCTCTGCCTTGATCTACCATGGTGCTGCCAGCAAACCATAGCCCTCCAGCCCTACCCCGAGGAAAACCTTGCCTCAGGAAGCACCCGCAAAGGCTTCCTGAGCTTGTTGCTGGCCAAGTGGATGACGAGGCAAGTGGGGTCAGGAGAATCAGTATCAGAAGTCCACTGGACTTGATAAGAGAGCCTATAAAAAGATAATCTGGACAAAGTGCTAGGCCCCCGTCACCCATGCAGGATAAAAGCAGTGATGTAAAATGTTGTGAAAGAGGCCTTCCTGCCCGGGATCCTGCAGAGTCAGCCCTCCTACTACCTGGTCTGCCAGTGGCCAGGAGTCACTAGAATCAAAGTGCAAACAATAAGCTTTATTGCCAATTGTCTCATTTGCAGCAGCAAACTTTTAAGGCCATTGCCTGTCCGGGTACCAGAGCAATGGTCCACCACTCGTGTGGCCCTGGGGATAGTTGTATAATGTCACTGAGCGCCCGTTTTCCTCAACTGCACACAAGAAGGGGTAGGTAACAGCCCCTACTTAAAGGGAATGCTGCACACTGTCCCCTCGAGTACCTTGCTGGGTACACGGGAAGTCCTCAGGAAGACTGGCACCCTTCCCACTTCCACTCCCTCCAGTGTCTGACTCCCTGTCAAGTATCAGATATTCTACCCTGAGGCTTCCTGAAAGAGAAGAGATGATAATGACCTTCATTCTATAACTGCCTTCCAACTTAAAGCAAAGTCTTGACAACTTCTCATTTCTATTTAAACAGAGGGTTTCTCATTGGAGGGGGCATCGTGCCCCTCTGATTTCTGACCCAGCCATCTCCTCCGACCCTACCCCAGCCCTGTACCCTGTCCCGCACGGACTCACAACCTCACACCTCGTAGGGCAGACTGACCCACGGAGACCCAGAGGTCTGCTCCCAACCAGCTCCCCCAAAGAGGGAAGATACCATGGCATGGCCATAACCATACTGGGCTGCTTGACTTTCCAAACTCCAAAACTCACATATTTATTCAAACAACATGGACTAAGAGCCTAGGACATGTCAGGCACTGGGTTTCCAGGGGAAGAGCGAGGGAGAGTCCTTTTTTGACACAGATGGATGGTTGCCGAGGGGAGAGAAAGCCCTCGGGTGCATTTACAGCAGACTGTGACAAGAACAATGATGGCTGACTCAGGGCTGCCGAGGACAGGTCACCTTGGCAGGGTGCTGCTGTGCCTGAGAATCACCTCAGGCTGCACCCCCAAAGGGTTGGTGAATCTGCAGGCCAACAATAGGAGACCGGCAGGAACAGAACCCTCACTCCTGGTATCTAAACAGCTGCCACAAAAATAAAAAATAAAAAATAAACAGCTGCCAATGGGGCGCCTGGGTGGCTCAGTCGTTAAGCGTCTGCCTTCGGCTCAGGTCATGATCCCAGGGTCCTGGGATCGAGCCCCGCATTGGGCTCCCTGCTCGGCGGGAAGCCTGCTTCTCCCTCTCCCACTCCCCCTGCTTGTGTTCCCTCTCTCGCTGTGTCTCTCTCTGTCAAATAAATAAAATCTTAAAAATAAATAAATAAACAGCTGCCAAATCCTGGTTGGGGATGTCACTTCCCCAACTTCAGGTGGGAGGTGGGAGGTGACTTCCCCAACTTCACATAACATCCATCATTTAAAGTGAACAGCTCGGTGGCATTTAGTACATTCACAATGTTGTGCAATCACTGCTTCTATCTAGTCCCAAAACACTTTTATCACCCCTGAAGGAAACCTTGTGCCCATTAAGCAGTCACTCTGAATTCCTCTCCCAACCCCTGGCACGCCACCAATCTGCTTGCTGCTTTCTCAACAGATTTGAAGTGGGAGGATTTTCAAAAGAGAGGTTTCTCCCAGTTTCTAGTTCTTTGGTCAAGGCACTAAACTAGGCTCATCCAGATTTTTTTCTTTTCTTTTCTTTTCTTTTTTAAGATTTATTTATTTGTGAGAGGAAGAGAGCACAAGTGGGGGGAGGGGCAGAGAGAGAAGCAGACTCCCCACTGAGCGTGGAGCCTGACACGGGGCTCCATTCCACAACCCTGAGATCACGACCTGAGCTAAAACCAAGAGCAGGTCCATCGACCGACTGAGCCACCCAGGTGCCCCTAGACTCATCCGGAATTGAGGCAAATTTGCCTCTGGCCCTCCAGGAACCACACCTCGAATGCCAGTTTCAACCTTTTCAGAGTGTGTCCAGTTTCTTTATGTGTAAGCCTCAGTTTCCCCATCTGTGAAACAACCAACCCATTCCACAGGACTGTTTTTGAAAATTAAAAGATAACATCCCCCCCCCAAAAAAACCTAGCTTTGCCCCACAGAAAATAGTCAATGAATGGAAGCTGTCATATTTGCAGCTCTTGAAAAACATCCACCTGAAAAGTGCTAATACATATGTGAATTCGATATAGGCCCAGGTCACCACATAGGAAAATCTTTTTACAAATGCGATTTTCTAGGAAATCTGAAGAAAGGCTAACTCTGTGCAGGAGTGGTTGGAGCGTGCTATTCAGTAGCACACAGACCATAGCTTTGATCTCTGTTTGACCTTGGAAAGTTACTTCACTTCTCTGAGCCTCCTCAGCCATAACATGGTGAAACCATCCACGTCATAAACTTCTCTTAATGAAATGTTAAGAGCAGCTTTTATGAGCTCGTGCTTACCCTGGCTTCCTCTTGCTTTTCTCCATTCATTCTCTGACCCTGAGCCTCCCTACAGAATCTGTTGCCCCCATTTGTGTGTTTAGCACTTAAGCATTCATTGATACACTGATGTTATAGTAGGTGCTTTTGCCCTCAAAGAGTTAAAATATAGCCTGGGAGAGAAGACTACTTTAGGTCAGGACCTAGCCAAACACCTGGCTGAAACGTTCTGTTTGGACTGGATAATGTGTGTGTGTGTGTGTTGGAATATGTTTATCTGGGGGTACACTTACCTTGCATTTTCCTAGAATCCCCACCACTTGCACCTTATTACATATCATCTATTTAACTCTATTTAATCTGCCTGTTCTTAAATATTTGTGGCCTTTGTCTTTTGTTCTCTTGATTGTGCCAAGCACACAAGTGATGCCTACAAGAATTTTTACCATGCCTCTTCCAAGACTATTCTGTGTTCATCTCAAATACTTATCAATTGGAGGGGACCCCGACAGAGTTACTCCCATGCTAGAATATAAAGGGAGGGGTCAAGTGAAACCAATTATTCCATTAAAAAATTGTTTTTTACTAAATCAATCTTTTTTTAAATTAAATGTTACTATTTTTTAAGATCCTGGTGCTGATGGAAAATAGCAATCACCTACAAGCTGGAGCTACAGATCCAATCTTCCTTTTCAAACCACCAAAGATTAATACCCACACAAGGTAACAAGCCCCAACTGTGGAGTCCCTTCCTACAGCTCACTCTTTGAGGGTCCTTGAAGTTCATCTGAGATTCAACTTGTGGCCCTACCCCTGAAACAGAGCTAAGTTCATTCAGTAACCATCTCTCCACCACTCATCCATTACCTCTCACCACAGAAGGAGTCAACGTTCACAAAAAAATTTGAAGGGGTCTCGCGTGTAGTGTGCCTCCCTCAAGAGAGGCAGGAGAGGGAAAGAAAATCCCATCCATTCCCCCTACCCCCACATTCCTCCTTCCCTTCATGCCTCCTGATAAGGACGGTTTAAAGGTGTCCCCTGGAGACCCGTGAGTGAGAGAGAGAGAGAGAGAGAGAGAGAGAGAGCACGAGAGAGTGAGCTGACACGTGCCAGGTACCCGGCAGGCTCTAGATTGGCTGAAGCCTGGAGGTGAGGGTGCCCCCTCGGCCTCTGCCCCATGCTCACCAGACCCCTTGCTAAATACCCCCTCAGGACGCTCCCCTTACCCTGTGAGGGGGGTGCATCTCTCGGGGCTTCCTGGCTCCGGGTTCTTCCTGGCGCAGAATCCCTGGCCCTCTTCCCTTCAGCCCCGGTTCCTCCAGGGACAGGCTGGTTTCAGAGCATCCCTGCAGGCGGATGGCCCCAGCTCCGAGCGTCCCCCACGGTGCCCTGCCTGAGCTGTCCCGAGTCAGGCCATGGCCGGGCTCTCTAACACGCTCGGGGACCTCACTTCCTGGTTTTTCTTTCACAACTGAAAGTGGAAGCTGTTCTGGCCAGGAGGAGAAAAGCCGCCCAAGCCGCCCTGGCTCCTTTTCAAAGCCTTAACCCTAGCCCCTAGGGCTGAAACCACAGCCAGCCGGCATCACGCAGTTCACTTTCTACTCCTGGGTCTGACTACCTTGAAACTAAGACAGAACAAACAAACAAACTGAATTGACTGGGGGTGCCCTGAGCAGACCACCCGTGCCAGGAAGGGGACCCTGCTCACCCCTCGATTCCCAGGCCAGAAAGGTCAGCCCTCGCATCCCTCCTGATGGGGGGAACATCTGGCATAGGGTCCCCCTTCTCCAGCCCACGTGTCCCCCTCCCTGGGCACAAGCCAACAAAACAAGCCAGTCAGGAGCCACAGGGATATGGACCTGTGTTCTTTCCCTCGGACATCAGCTCATCCTTTCCGTACCTCCAAATATAAACCGCAGATCTAGTCCGCTGCCTCCCTCACCTCCCCCAATTAAAACTGGGAACTTTTGAAAGGAATGCAACAAGCACATACACCACGCACTGTCAGATTGATGCCACATCTTGCAGCTTCTGGAAAACCCACTGTACCTGCGTGAGCCAGTAACAGGAAAAGGCAAATCATTTCTTACTGTTACTATGCAAAATTGTTCTGAGTGTGTAGACCCCCTGAAAAGGTCCTGGAGATTGGTCTACAGGCTATCTGGACCTGCAGCAGTCTCACCATACTCGCCTAAGGCTGGGACCACAGAAGGGCATGAGAGTGCCTGTTCTTAGATTTGGAGGCAGAAATCATGAGTTCTCCTTCTCCCTCCTTGCTCCACCCTCACATATACTCCAGAATTAAGCAACATTTTCTCCAGCTGTAGTCCCTTTAAGAAGGCTTAACGTTAAGTTCAGCATGTGCCTGGCCCTTTACCAGAGCTAGTTAGGATTCATTCACTCTATAGAGAGGAGATCCTAAAAGTCTCTAAAAAAAAAAAAAAAAAAAAGCCAGGGTGAGCTATGTAGCAAACTCAGAGAAGAGAGCTGATCACTTGGCCTCATAGGAGCTCACTTTAGACATGGAAGAAAGACGAAGTATGGGAAGAGGAGGTTAGCCACTCTGCCCTTCTATCTCCTGGGTCATCTCACAGCTGGAGAGACCCTTGGCTTTGCTTAGTTTGGGGAGCTCATTCCTTCAAGAAGCAGCTCCCTCCAGCAGAGAGCAGAATAGGTGTCAAGTCTTACCTATTCTAATACCCTGAGTGCTGGCTTCTTTTACCAGCTGGATGAAGAGCTCAGGGCCAGAGGAGCTTCCCCAGCACCCCCCCCTTTTTTTTTACTATTTTCCTCCAGGATTGGATGCTCGAGTTAAGAAGTACCTCGGTCATTTAAAAATTCTAGTGGAGTTGCATTCCTATTCAATCCTAGGTACACATAAGTGACACTCCCAAGATTTCAGGAAATAATAGAAGGTTTTGGCAACACACAAGAATTCTGCATTACGCAGCAGCTGCCTAGAGTGACAGACTGATCGGGACTCGAGCGGCACCACCTCCTAGGTAGCTAGCCCAGGCCATGGTGTTTAACAGCCCAGAGACACTTTATTAATCTATGGAATGGGAACAATGCCACCTGCCTTATAGAAGGTGGAGAGTGGATGAGGTAATGCAGGTCACACACCTAGTACGTACGGACCCCAGCACCCAAGACAATGTCTGCTAAGGACTCTCTTCTCCTAGTCCCTTCCAAATGGGATTCGCTGTCATCAGCTGTCATCAGCCTTTGTAACCACCCTGACAGTGAAAGTTTTGAATGGAAGGTGGAGACACACAGCTGGGCTCTGTCTATAACCCTGAAGGCTTTTTAACTCCGTTTTAGTTCCAGTTAGTGAAATTAACCACTTTCTCTCCCAAATCTATGCCCTGCCCGCACTCACCCAGCCTCCATGTGTCCACCCCCTTTCCAACTGGTCTCTGCTTTGCCTCCACGCAAGTCAGCTGAGATTACTACTTAACCGAGTGTAATCCCATGTTGGAAGAGAGCCCTTGGGCCGAGAAGAAACATGTCCCATAGACGTACGCAGTAGGGAGCGTTACTGCGGCTTACCTTGTAAGAGTACGCGCACTTGCCGCGTCCAGGAAATGCCCCCCTCACAGCCGGCTACACCGGTTCATTCAGACACCTCGGCCCTTTCCACAGCTCCTGTGACAAGGCCACAGCCGAAGCCAATGCGTCTCTTCCCAAGAGTGACCCGCAAGCTTCCCTGGAACCTTTGAACCTGTTGCAATAGAGGTTCAAAGGTAGAAGTTACCTGTTCTCAAACACATGGAGTAACTTCCAACAGTGACAAGTGTCGAATTTGGCAAAAGGTTAACACAGAGACCATTATGCAAGGGCTGAGGAGGAGGAGGAAGAAGACAGCTCTCTGTTCTCAAAGTAAACGGTTAACAAGACAAAACCTTTATAAAGCCCATACCTGGGGTGGGGTGGGGAGGGAGTAGCCAGACAGGGCTTTACATCTGCCTTTGGGACAGAACCCCTGAGACTGTGAAAGGAAGAGGAAGGTCTAGCTAACAGAAGAGGGAAAACTTGCTCCTTGAGTTGAGGTCGAGAGGAACATGGAAAGCCACTTTGATTGGCTCAAGCTATAACTTTAAGAATCAGATAAGCAGAAGTCTGCATTTCAAGATCAGCCTTCTTCTAGAAGGGGCCAGTGACCCCTCCAGGATTAGAACATTTCCAAGACCATTGGAATAAGGCAAATCATTCCAACATCTAGACTGAGGGACAAGCCTACCTGGGTCGTATTTAGAATGCAGAATCATGGAGGCAGCCTGCACCTCCCATGGCTTAGCAAGGCCCTTGAAGAAGCACATTGCTATTGCATCATTGTTCAACCTCTGCTACTCTCTCTTTCCATTTTTTAAAAGATTTTATTTATTTTAGAGAGAGAGACCGTGAGTGGGGAGAGGAGCAGAGGGAGGGGGAAAGAATCTCTAGCAGACTCCATGCTGAGTGCAGAGCCGAACGCAGAGCTCCATCTCAGGACCCTGAAATCAGGACCTGAGACAAAACCAAGAGTCGGACGCTTAACCGGCTGAGCGACCCAGGTGCCCCTCTCTCTTTCCATGGTGAGGTCACTAGTCACCATTCTCAGTTCTAAGAACTTTAAGACTGCAGGGCACCATTACTAAAAAGGAGATGCAAGAGGCTTAGAGATTGTGCTCAATTTCTGTGTTATATGTGAGGGCACCAAGGCCCTTTTGGGTGAAGGAAATCACCCAGAATTATACAACTAGTTCCTTGTGAATGCGACACCTTGACCTCAGCCCCAGGAAATCACCTCAGTGCGTTTCCCCGATATGGTTTTGCTTCACTGATATGTGTTCATTTCACTCCCAACAGACTTTAGACACTCCTTTCTGTGTCCTGGGCTGGTAGAAATGTGTGGCAATGCAGTATTGGGTTTCTTCTAATTGTATTCAATCAGTCAGCCAATACCATCAAAATCAGAAGCCAGTACCTCATCCTGCGGACTCCCGTGTGAAGGAGTGGCTACCACATCAGGTGTTGGTAGGCCAGATTCTCATCCAGGTCTTAGGTGCGTTAACTCTTTAAAGTCACTTCATGGCGCACAGCCCTCGTCCTGCCTCAGTACCTGAAGGAAGAAGGCTTTCTTTTTCCTTCGTTCTTTTTTTTTTTTAAAGATTTTATTTATTTATTTGACAGAGAGAGAGAGGGAACACGAGCAGGGGGAGTGGGAGAGGGAGAAGCAGGCTTCCCGCTAGGCAGGGAGCCCGATGTGGGGCTCGATTCCAGGACCCTGGGATCATGACCCGAGCTGAAGGCAGACGCTTAACGACTGAGCCACCCAGGCGCCCTGAGGGCTTTCTAACAAATAACCAAAGAACATACAGTTCAGTGAGAACTGGGAGCATGAGTTGGACTCATCTGACTGGACTCGGGTCAAGCTGTGTTCATTAGCGACCTACTAATGCCGTACCTGCTAGAGAGAAAGATGCTCCAAACCAGTGGTTTGCAGACTTTAGCAAACATCACAGGCCCCATGGAGAGCTTATTACAACACAGATTTATGGGCAGGTGCCAGAGCTTGTGATTCACTAGGTCTGGGAGAAGGCCTGAGAATCTGCATTTCTAACAATTCCAGGTGACGTACACGCTGCTGGCCTGGGAACAACACCAGGAGCACCACTGCACCAAGCAGCCACTCTGCCTTCCATGAGCCCCACCACTGGAATGCCAAAAGGGACGGTGTTTGGAGTAGTCTTGGCTATGGGGACCCTGCAGTTGAGAGGACAGCAGGGCCCAGAGCAGAACTCATGTTGTGCCTTAGAAGAGAGGTGTTTCTCAAGATCAGTAGGCAGGCCAGTCCCAGAGGTGTGCTTTGGCAACAACATGAGGGACTGCCATTCCCTGCCTCGCTTCTCCTTACGTAAACGTAGATCAAAGCCATGTGGTGTGACAACTAGACAACCCATGTGGGTGTGAGTATGAGCATAGAGGGGGCGTCACCTGATCTGACAACCTTAACTTTATTCTTAAGGGTACCTGAGACAGTAAATGTGAGGCAGCTGGGGCGTGGACTGAGTAGGAGAGGGGAGTCCGGAAGCCAGGTCTCCAGTGCCCCCATGGGCTACCCCATCTCTTGGTAAACCATTGTTTCCTATAGCATCTCTCCTCAAAAACAAACAAACAAACAAACAAACTTGTGTGAAATAAGGCTTCTTTACAACACCCTCCACTTCACCCTCCCTTCCCAAAGCCATTTGCATTGAGAATTCAATACAAACAAATTCCCTCTAGGTGTGAGCATCCCATAGCCCCTACAAAGTGCAAACTTTATTGTTTTAGGTCATTTATAGGTCAGGTGCTCCAGGTGTGACGAGTCTGATCTGACAGACACAGTTTGGACACACTCACACATGGTGCTGTGGTCAGTGTGTCCACATGCCCTTTGGGAGGGATGAAGAACCCACATATTTCATACACAACAGTTCTAGAAGACCAAGAGCCAATATTCTAGAGTTTTGTAACACAACCTGTAAATAGTCAAAACACATTTTTTTTTGAGAGTGTGTGTGTGAGCGGTGGGGGAGGGGCAGAGGGAGAGAGAGAATCTTAAGCAGGCTCCATGCCCAGCACAAAGCTGAACTCGGGGTTCGATCCTACACCCCTGAGATCATGATCTGAGCTGAAACCAAGAGTCAGACACTTAACCCACTGTGTCACCCAGGCGCCCCCCAATACATCTTATGATAGCAGCTGACAGCTCTTAGAAATAGACTCCAGGTTTCCCTCATTTTTCAAAGCGGGGAAAGACAGACCTTATAAGCAGGCTCTTTTTATCTAGCCCCACAGTGCGTTTATGTAGCTTCTCCCAGTTTAGAAAACATTTCCACTATCTTTTAAAAAAAACCTGTGAGGTGTAAGTGGGGACAGTACCTTCAGCATCCAAACCTTTGGTATCTCTTGGGGCCCATGACAAGGGCGTTTTTTGGCCCTCACAGTAAACCTGCCGGATGGTTAAGATTTGTGGCATAGGGAACACTTACTTAGGAAGGATCCTAGCCTGTTTTGACTGCTAATGCAAGTCTTTAGAAGTCAGGCAATATGACCCAAGGAGAAAGAGCAGAGTCCTAGAGCTATAGGCTGAATCTACTCATGTTAACGTAGTAATGATGGCTCAGAGAGAAAGGAGAGACATTCCTCTCTAGAGGTGGCTATATAGCAGGACAAACATTGTGATGGCATACAGTGGGACAAATAAATCTGTAAGGGACTGACCTTTAGCTTCCCACATGGCACAGCTGACTTTGAAGTTTACCCTTCTACTGAGATGTGAAAAGGAAGGGGCAAAGTTCCTTAAACTATTAACAAGGGTGCCATAATTGGCCGTTCCAATTATCAGGATTCCATACCCACCCTTCCCTTGGTGATCTGAGGTTTCAAAAGTCTTATGGCACTCAAAGTACACCTTTCCAGGTAGCAAGCCACAGTTCTCATGCCAGCTCTTTTCTGAAGGCCTTCAAGGGGACCAGGGACATTAGTGAGCACTTCCCATGTGACAGCGCTGTTCTAAGAGCTTTGTCTGTAATATCTCATTTAATCTCACCATGAAGAAGTTATTATTCCACAGAAGAAAACCTAAGAGAGGCCAATTAGCTTGCCGAAGGCATGGAGCTCATAGCGGGCAGAGTCTCAGAGTCAGATTTTGAGTTGCAGTAGTCTTGAGTCCAGAGCTTAAGAGTGTATCTATGAGTACGATCCATTCTATGAACCCCTTGCCATCTTGGGCTCTTTCACTGGCCTCTCAAAGAAAATGAAGAATCGTTGTCTTAAAGGAAGCAGGACACAAGACCAGCCATATGGATCTGATGCCAAGGATGGAGCGACAGCTACTTTTCCCCTCCACAAAAGGGCTTTCCCTCTGCCTGGATATCCTTCCTGCTGCTGAGATCATTTCCCACACAGAGCCTCACTTCACTAAACTAGAGGGGTCCAATGCACCCTAGATCCAGCTGTGCAACCCTCAGGGCGGTCTGCTTAGTTGTCTGCTGTGCCACCAGTGCCCATGGCTCCTTGCTGGGCGCCGCTGTCAATCCTGCACCGTGGGACTTCCCAACACGTGTAGGGGAAGCCGGTCCCCAGCTCGGGGCTAGAGCAGCTCATTCTTCCTCAGCTTGGGTCGTGGACAGCAACAGCTTGGGCACCCAGGCTCTTGAGGCCACTTGCTCATTCATTGTGGGAAGGAAGTGTTACTCAAGCACGAGCACTTGGTTGACGAGAATAGTGTTTGCACAGATTGCAATACAAAGTTTTCCCTATCCCCAGGTACACCACCCCTCCCCACCCAACACACACACAGAGCAAATTGCCTTGTAGACTTAGATCTGAACTTTCCGACAGCACATGGATGGGCCACGACATAGTGACCCTCAGTCCTCACAGTGGCTGGGTATGCTTGTGAACAGCCTCATCCAGGGCAGTGGCTCATATAAATACTCTCACTCCCAGGTTCATGATGTCATCAAGGTTGGGACACAGTGAAACAGGCAACTTGCTCCTTTGTCAGCAAGAGCTTTCCAAGAGCATTTAAGAATCAGAGGGAGAGTGGAAAGATCTCTGAAAGAGGAGTCAGCTCTAACTTCCCAGAGCCCTCAACAACCCCATAAAGATCATCACTATTTCCCAGCAGGTTAGAAAGTAGCTCAGAGAGAAGACTAAGATCTGCACTGCCCAATACTCTAACCGGGAGCCACATATGGCTACTGAGCACTGGAAAGGGGGCAAGTCCACCTTTAGATATATACAATATACACACCAAAGTTTGGAGACTTAGCATGAAGAAAATAGCATCACATCTCAGTTTTTAAAATCCTGATTACTTGTTGAAGGATAATAGCTAGAATACACTAGGTAAGTAATTCTCCTTGCTCCTTTTCCTCTTATAAATAGGTCTGCTGAAAATTTTGAAATTATGTATGTGACTTGCATTGTATTTTTCTTGGGCAACACTGATTTAGACCAAAGGTCCTCGGCCTTAATGCCTCTAGAATGTAAACAAAAGGTGGTGTCATCCAGCGGCAGCAGAGAACATGTCATAAGTGCTCTGGAAGAACTTGAAGACAGCAAGGTCTTCTACCTGAACCTCTGGTTTCCCTAGCATCCATTCAACAGAGGTCATGACCTTGACTGAGGCAACAGGTCCGTATTATAAAACTGCTACCATTCCCTGGCTGGTGTTCCATGCCAGGCACCACCCTGTGTGTTCAAGCTCCTTCTGTTGCTCCATCTAATCCTCACGTGAGCTCATCAGGGTAATTAGACATAAGGAAACTGAAGTTTAGACACTGCACAACATGTCCAAGTCAGCTTAAATCTCATTCCAAACCGGTGCTCCCAACCCTCTTGCTATGCTACCTCCTCCAAGAGAGTGAGCGAGGAAACACGGAGGTGGGCGTCAGTACTTTGGGGGGCAGGCCAATACCTCCTCCCTCACCAAGCCCTTAAGGACATGGTCCTCTGCTTTGCAGTCTTGGTTCCCTGGGCTTGCAGCACAAGAGCACAACCCTGAGTGCCTGGCTAGAGAGCTATTTGGGAACTTTTCACATGAGTGGAGCGGAAATACCAGGAAGTGGGAGGAGTTCTGGTCTCTCCAGACAAGAAGCTAAAGAGGGTGGAGGAGTCAGAAGGGACATCCTGCCTCGCTTTAGATGGCTACACACCAGAGAGAATCGGCTCAGACAACAAGCCTAGCGCCACACAGGCCCCTGATTGGATGGAGAAGCATATCATGCTCATGGGTTGAAAGTATATACTCACCAGAGAAAGATGTATTAAGGCAAGGACACTTTGTTTGCTCAGTGTTTGAGACACTGGCAACAAAGGCGTTCTTGGAAAACTTAAAGTGTTATTGAGAGTGGTTTGGGAAGTAATTACATCACTGTTAATCATTTAGTAGCTTTGATTACTGAGCAGACAGCTGCCCCTCCTCCCCTCCACTTTCTGGGTGTTTTTGCTCTTCATGCTAAGGCTCTATAGGGGGGTCAGGAACGGTAATCTAGGAGACGGGGTCAAAGACCACAAAATAAATATTCAGATCAGAAATATGGCGTTCAGGCTGGACCAACTTGCTAAACTTCAGATTATACCTGTAGCCAGAAGAAAACTTGAAAGTCTAGATTAGGATCCCCCGATGATGAGAAGCACCGTTCAGGTGGCAAAGACTCATTCCTGGTGGAAACAGGTATGAGAAAGAACAACACATCATAGGCCGGTGGAAGAGTATTTTAGCCTCCCAGGATAGATATCAGGTGTTGAAGTACGTAAGCGGTCGTGTCCCCGTGAAAGGGGATTGTCAGCCCCTCGCGTAAACATTTTCAGAAATAAGATCAGTGTGTCCTCATCAGAAAGCCAAGGTCAGTGCCCCATCCTTGGCCTTCTAGGAGTAGTGTCTGCATGGTCACCTAAAGGAGTGGCTTTTGGATCCAAGGAATCTGCTTTGTTTCAGTTCTAAGAAACACAATCTCCTGCCTTTACACAAGTTCAACCTTTGCTCCACTTTCCTGTGGCTCTTCAAACATTTACTTACTAGAAGCTTTGTATTCATTGGCCGCATCACCACTATTTGCAAGAGTGGAGAACACAACAGGGAAGTTTGAAGTTCACATGTGGACAGGTAATCGCTGCCTTTAACTTGCTCTTACTTAGTGGAGGGTTAGTACGAGGTGTGATAGATCTTCAGGGATGCTCCCTTTAGGAACTTGTAAACAGGACTTGGAGAGAAACTTGCTGCCATCACCAAACATGGAATACTTGGTTAGTTTTGAATCTACCAGAGCCCTAGGGTTTTAGGACAAGGAGCTGGTAAGGTCAAAGGGCTCTGCCCCCTGCCATTTTTCCACTTCGTCAATAAGAAAACGGAGGCTCAAATCCAGCCCCTTGGCAAAACCTGAGGTTGATGCATTTTCCCAGAACACAGGATGAGATGCAAGAGTGTGTGTGAGGACAAGGGTGATGGTTGTCTTTCCCTCAAGGTGATTATGGGCTCATCTTGTACTTCAACACCCTTTTCTGCTTCCGGACATGTTCAACTCCACACATTCCAAACCTTTACTTTTCTCTAAACACGATTAGGCCACAGATGTACAAGCCGAAGGGAGGCAACTGGGGATGGGGGAAGCAGTTGGAGAGAGGGGGAAGGCAGCTAGAAAAAAAGCCAGAGCTCTTACTAAAGCCCTTCCACCCTGGATCAGCTCAGTTTATCTGACCGTGGATGCTGAGCAGCTGACTCTGTGTCTAGTTTATGGCACAGGCGGGCCAGCATTGAGGAAGTCATAAATGAGGCAGAAAGGACTCTCCCTCTGTAATAATCTCTTCAGAAAGCAGAGATGGGCTAAAGTAGTTATGAATCAGAGCACTACCCCATTGACCTAGGAAACCAAACTCTGTACCTCTGCTGGCCACGTACAGGCTACTTTTGTTCCAAACCATCCTTGGATGCAATCACGTGGCCTCCCCCATCAACCACCACGGCACTGGTAACTTTCAGGCATAAGAATCTCCTAGAAGGGAGGAGGGCTGGAGAAGGAAAGTGGAGAACAGTGTGCCCCCTCCCAGCCACCACAGTCCCTACCGAGCCTCCTCAGCTGCTTTTAACCTCAGGCCTTTCCACTCCAGCCAATCAAGCACTTCACACAAAGGGGGGGGGAGGGGGTGTAGCTATAGCAACTCTTTTCCAGACGATGATTGCCATCACCTGGACCACTGCATCTCTGTTGCTCTCCCCCTCTGAGGGCTATGGAGAAATGGAAGGGACTGAGTTCAGCAGAGGATAATTAGAGCCCACAAAGGTAAGCCAAGTGCCTAAGAGGTGTGAGGACTCAGACCACTGTGAGGTTCTCCTGACCTGAGAATTCAGATAGCATGAGTTAAAGCCCATGCTTTTACTCCACGAATGCAAGTCTGTGGGGTTTATTATTAATTAAAATGTTCACTTTTCTTCTTCATCGCAGACATTAAGACAAAACATGAAAATTAAGTAAAGAGAAGAAGAAACCACCCATATAATTTCCATCATCCAGAGAGAACAACTTTTAGTGGTTTGGTGTATATAAATCTTTGCTATGAAGCCTATGTGCCTTTTTAAGAAAATAAAAATGGAACACCGTACATGTCTTATTTAAAAAAAGATTTACTTCTTAAAGAGAGAGACAGAGACAGAGAGAGCCGGGGGAGGGGCAGAGGGAGAGAGAGTCTTAAGCAGACTCCATGCTGAATGCAGAGCCCAACGTGGGGCTCAGTCCTACAACCCTGAGATCATGACCTGAGCCAAAACGGAGTTGGATGCTCAGCTGACTGCACCACCCAGGGGCCCCAGTACATGTTGTTTTTACAGTGTGCTTCCTCACTTAAAACATTGTGACTATCTTTCCAAGTCAATAAATGTACATTTAAAATATCATTTTGAATGACTGCATAGTCCTTAATCATATGGGTTCATGCCAGCTTATTTATCCAGCCCCCTATTATTGGACATAAAGTTTGTGTTTAATTTTTTTTAATTAAGATTTTTATTTTAACTGCAGTATAGTTACCATACAGTGTTATATTCGTTTCAGGTATACGGTTTGTGTCTAATTTTTGACTGTAGTTAAATTTTATCATATGATCTTATTTATTTAGGTCAAATCCCCCAAATTGGAATTTCTGAGTCAAAAATGCATATATTCTAAGACTTGGATGCATATTGAGAAACTGCCATCAATTAACTTTCCTATCAGCAGTGTATGTCTGTTTATTAAACTCTCACTAACACTGAATCTCACTGGTATCTTCTTCCGGTTTTGACCATAACCACGTGTAAGTACTTACAGATACAAAAAGTACTGGGACGCCTGGGTGGCTCAGTTGGTTAAGCGGCTTCCTTCGGCTCAGGTCATGGTCTCAGGGTGCTGGGATCGAGCCCCGTGTCGGGCTCCATGCTCAGCTCATCCATGTTTCTACTTCTCCTTCTCCCTTTGCCCCAAACCCCGCTCATGCTCTCTCTCTCTCAAATAAGTAAATAAAATCTTTAAAAAAAATAAGAATACAAAAAGTACTCATACTGATTATGATTAATATGAATTTGTACGTTTAAAGGTCCAACACTGTGCTGGATCTGAGGACCCAAGGAGGGACACACGCAGTCAACTTGGCCTCAAAGTTTCTCAGAGAAAGACAACCTATAAATGTAAAAAATCTAAAATTATCTAGAGTGGGAGTATAAGTTTTAAGAAGTTTGTAAATGGGAGGAGGAGGGTGATGCAGAGCATGTAATAAGACATTGTTTCTAGAATCCTTGCTTTGGCATTATGACCGGTGCAATGATATACCCATCAAGGATGCACCTTTATTGAGTTCCCGCTAAATGGGAAGCAGCATGCTAAGGAATTATATAATCTCACAATATCTTTACAACATTCTTCTGAGAGGGGGTTTGTCATGTTATTTTGAAATTGAGGAAATCAGGGCACAGGTGTAACTGACTTACCCAAGGCCACATACATCTGGTAACCATCTGAGTCAAAAAGGTCCATGGAACTATGGTTAGAGCACAGGAGCCTAGACTCAGATGATTTGCCAGTTTGACACTGAGCTGTCCTAGCAGAGGAGAGAGAGAGAATCTGTAGCTCAATGAAGAATCAGTTATGATGAGTTTGGTTTGGAGAAAAGCCAACCCCTCTAATCCACAGGTTTGAAAATAGCCCTCTGAGGTAGGCGAGACCTAAAGCTCAGGAATCCCATTGGAGTGGGGGGCGGGGAGCTTGCTACTGAAGGAACATAACTAGAGGATGGATAGTCATTGGCTGTTCTTTCCCTCTTACTTTAGACTGTCTCAAAAGTTCTCAAACCTTAGCGTATGTAGGGATACACGAAGGCCTGTTAAATGCAGATCCCCTGGGTAAACCCAAGACCCTGCAGTGGGGCCCTTGAATCTATCCATCTGACCATCAGGAGAGACTGATGTAGGTGGTCCTTAGGTCAAGCTTTGAGAGCCATAGCAAGTTTACTGTGCTGAAATACATAATTCTGAGGTGAGTAGGGGAGGCTAGATGCTTCCCTGCCAGTGGGATCCAGAAGAAAGCCCGTAGTAGGGGGAAACTGAGCCCTTTATACTGAAGAGCCTTTGCCCAGCTGGTGGCTGGGTCATCTTACCTGGGGATAGCAATGGCTTTCCAAGGGGCCTGCCATCCCTGTAATACTTCAGGTAAGGTAGTAGTTCATATGTAAAATATTACATATGTAATACTTGACATGTAATTAATCAACAAAGAATTGTCTCTGGCTTTGCCCTGAGCTGTGTAGAGGGAGAGTGAGTGTTTATCCTCACAGTAACCTCTCCTTGGGGCCCTAAGCCTGGGTGAGGGGTACAGACCGTACCGACTGTCAGTAAATCCCCTCACAGCCATCAGCTCACTTAATCTAGGAGAATTTCCTATAAGATGGATTCAGCAGGTGATAATCATCATCATTATGATGATATCAACATCATCAACCATCACTATCATCATCATCACCACCACCACCATCTAACGTGGATGAAATGGTTCTTTCCCCGGGCATTGTGCCAGGCACTGGATTGCTTTCAATCCTCACCATGTCACTTGGGTGAAGATCCCTCTACAGTTTTACCCCCATTTTAGGGATCAGGAAATGAAGGGAAGTAACATGTCCCAGGCCACACAATTTGTGGTGGAGTTAGAATTCAGCCCAGGCCATCTGCTTACAACTTGAGTGGTTCTCTTGATTTTTCCCTTACTAGTGAGGAGGGATTAGGGGTTAGGAGGATGGAGGGGGGTTATGTGACCTTCCCAGGACCATGAAGTTTGTCAATGGTGTCACTGGATCCATTACCAGGGTCTTGCTGACTCCCTGCCCGAGCCTCTTTCTTCAAGACTGCAGCTTCTAGATGTGTTAGGACAGACTCTGAAAAGGGAAGGTTTTGGTTAATTAATGGCACTGAACAGAAGGCAAGCTGTGGTCCTCAGGGAACTGTACTATCTTTTAAGCTCCTGGCATGAGTGTTCAGGAGGCTGAGCCTCTGAGTTCTGCAGTGATACAGGTGTTAGATGCCATTTATGGCTCCCAGGATAGGCACTGAGGCCTCACTCAGGTCTGGGCTCTGTTTGGGGATTGAAAGTCATGCTGCCCAGAATTCGAGAGATAAGTGATACGATAAGATGAAACAACATTAGAATAATTGGGATCCCAGAAGAAGAAGAAAGAGAGAGAGGGGCAGAAGGTATATTGGAGCAAATAATAGCAGAGAACTTCCCTAACGTGGGGAAGGAAACAGGCATCAAAATCTAGGAGGCACAGAGAACCCCTCTCAAAATCAATAAAAATAGGTCAACACCCCGACATCTAATAGTAAAACTTACGAGTCTCAGAGACAAAGAGAAAATCCTGAAAGCAGCTTGGGAAAAGAGATATGTAACCTACAGTGGTAGAAACATTAGATTGGCAACAGACCTATCCACAGAGACCTGGCAGGCCAGAAAGGACTGGCATGATATCTTCAGAGCACTAAACGAGAAAAATATGCAGCCAAGAATACTATATCCAGCCAGGCTGTCATTGAAAATAGAAGGAGAGATAAAAAGCTTCCAGGACAAACAAAAACTAAAGGAATTTGCAAACACAAAACCAGCCCTACAAGAAATATTGAAAGAGGTCCTCTAAGCAAAAAGAGAGCCTAAAAGCAGCATAGATCAGAAAGGAACACAGATAATATACAGTAATAGTCACCTTCCAGGCAATACAATGGCACTAAATTCATACCTTTCAATAGTTACCCTGAATGTAAATGGGCTCAATGCCCCAATCAAAAGACACAGGCTATCAGATTGGATTAAAAAACAAGACCCATAGATAGGCTGTCTGCAAGAGACTCATTTTAGACCCAAAGACACCCCCAGATTGAAAGTGAGGGGGTGGAAAACCATTTACCATGCCAATGGACACCATAAGAAAGCTGGGGTGGCAATCCTTATATCAGACAGATTAGATTTTAAAACAAAGACTGTAATAAGAGATGAAGAAGGACACTATATCCTACATAAAGGGTCTATGCAACAAGAAGATCTAACAATTGTAAATATCTATGCCCCTAATGTGGGAGCAGCCAATTATATAAGGCAATTAATAACAAAAGCAAAGAAACACATTGACAACAATACAATAATAGTGGGGGACTTTAACACCCCCCTGACTGAAATGGACAGATCATCTAAGCAAAAGATCAACAAGGAAATAAAGACTTTAAATGAAACACTGGACTAAATGGACTTCACAGACATATTCAGAACATTCCATCCCAAAGCAACGGAATACACATTCTTCTCTAGTGCCCATGGAACATTCTCCAGAATTGATCACATCCTAGGTCACAAATCAGGTTTCAACCGGTACCAAAAGATTGGGATTATTCCCTGCATATTTTCAGATCACAGTGCTTTGAAACTAGAACTCAATCACAAGAGGAAAGTCGGAAAGAACTCAAATACACGGAGGCTAAAGAGCATCCTACTAGAGAATGAATGGGTCAACCAGGAAATTAAAGAAGAATTAAAAAAATTCATGGAAACCAATGAAAATGAAAACACAACTGTTCAAAATCTTTGGGATACAGCAAAGGCAGTCCTGAGAGGAAAGTATATAGCAATACAAGCCTTTCTCAAGAAACAAGAAAGGTCTCAAATACACAACTTAACCCTACACCTAAAGGAGCTGGAGAAAGAACAGCAAATAAAGCCTAAACCCAGCAGGAAAAGAGAAATAATAAAGATCAGAGCAGAAATCAATGAACTAGAAACCAAAAGAACAGTAGAACAGATCAACAAAACTAGGAGCTGGTTTTTTGAAAGAATTAACAAGATTGATAAACCCCTGGCCAGACTTATCCAAAACAAAAGAGAAAGGACCCAAATCAACAAAATCATGAATGAAAGAGGAGAGATCACAACCAACACCAAAGAAATACAAACAATTATAAGAACACATTATGAGCAACTCTATGCCAGCAAATTAGATAACCTGGAAGAAATGGGTGCATTCCTAGAGCTGTATCAACTACCAAAATTGAACCAGGAAGAAATAGAAAACCTGAACAGACCTATAGCCACTAAGGAAATTGAAGCAGTCATCAAAAATCTCCCAAGAAACAAAAGCCCAGGGCCAGATGGCTTCCCAGGGGAATTCTATCAGACATTTCAAGAAGAGTTAATACCTATTCTCCTGAAACTGTTCCAAAAAATAGAAATGGAAGGAAAACTTCCAAACTCATTTTATGAGGCCACCAATACCCTGATCCCAAAACCAGACAAAGACCCCATCACAAAGGAGAATTACAGACCAATATCCTTGATGAACATGGATGCAAAAATTCTCACCAAAATACTAGCCAATAGGATCCAACAGTACATTAAAAGGATTATTCACCACGACCAAGTGGGATTTATCCCTGGGCTGCAAGGCTGGTTCAACATCCGCAAATCAACCAACGTGATACAATACATTAACAAAAGAAAGAACAAGAATCCTATGATCCTCTCAATAGATGCAGAAAAAGCATTTGACAAAGTACAGCATCCTTTCTTGATCAAAACTCTTCAGAGTATAGGGATAGAGGGTACATACCTCAATATCATAAAAGCCATCTATGAAAAACCTACAGCGAGTATCATTCTCAATGGGGAAAGGCTGAGAGCCTTTCCCCTAAGGTCAGGAACGCGGCAGGGATGTCCACTCTCACCACTGCTATTCAACATAGTATTAGAAGTCCTAGCCACAGCAATCAGACAACAAAAAGAAATCAAAGGCATCCAAATCAGCAAAGAGGAAGTCAAACTCTCACTCTTTGCAGATGATATGATACTGTATGTGGAAAACCCAAAAGACTCCACCCCAACACTGCTAGAACTCATACAGGAATTCAGTAAAGTAGCAAGATAGAAAATCAATGCACAGAAATCTGTGGCATTCCTATACACCAACAACAAGACAGAAGAGAGACAAATCAAGGAGTCGATCCCATTTACAATTGCACCCAAAACCATAAGATACCTAGGAATAAATTTAGCCAAAGAGGCAAAGGATCTGTACTCAGAAAACTATAAAATACTCATGAAAGAAATTGAAGAAGACACAAAGAAATGGAAAAACGTTCCATGCTCATGGATTGGAAGAACAAATATTGTAAAGATGTCAGTGCTACCTAGAGCAAGCTACACATTCAATGCAATCCCCATCAAAATAGCATCCGCCTTTTTCAAAGAAATGGGAACAAATAATCCTAAAATTTGTATGGAAGCAGAAGAGACCCCGAATAGCCAGCGGACAATTGAAAAAGAAAAGCAAAGCTGGCGGCATCACAATTCCGGACTTCCAGCTCTATTACAAAGCTGTCATCGTCAAGACAGTATGGTACTGGCACAAAAACAGACACATAGATCAATGGAACAGAATCGAGAGCCCAGAAATGGACCCTCAACTCTATGGTCAACTAATCTTTGACAAAGCAGGAAGGAATGTCCAGTGGAAAAAAGGCAGTCTCTTCAACAAATGGTGTTGGGAAAATTGGACAGCCACATGCAGAAGAATGAAACTGGACCATTTCCTGACACCACACACAAAACTAGACTCCAAATGGTTGAAAGACCTAAACGTAAGACAGGAGTCCATCAAAATCCTAAAGGAGAACACAGGCAGCAACCTCTTCGACCTCAGCCGCAGCAACTTCTTCCTAGAAACATCGCCAAAGGCAAGGGAAGCCAGGGCAAAAATGAACTATTGGGATTTCATCAAGATAAAAAAGCTTTTGCACAGCAAAAGAAACAGTCCACAAAACCAAAAGACAACCGACACAATGGGAGAAAATATTTGCAAATGACATACCAGATAAAGGGCTAGTATCCAAAATCTATAAAGAACTTCTCAAACTCAACACCCAAAGAACAAATAATCCAATCAAGAAATGGGCAGAAGACATGAACAGACATTTTTCCAAAGAAGACATCCAAATGGCCAACAGACACATGAAAAAGTGCTCCACATCGCTCGGCATCAGGGAAATCCAAATCAAAACCTCCATGAGATACCACCTCACACCAGTCAGAATGGCTAAAATGAACAAGTCAGGAAACGACAGATGTTGGCGGGGATGTGGAGAAAGGGGAACCCTCCTACACTGTTGGTGGGAATGCAAGCTGGTGCAACCCCTCTGGAAAACAGTATGGAGGTTCCTCAAACAGTTGAAAATAGAGCTACCATACAAGCCAGCAACTGCACTACTGGGTATTTACCCCAAAGATACAAATGTAGGGATCTGAAGGGGCACGTGCACCCCAATGTTTATAGCAGCAATGTCCACAATAGCCAAACTGTGGAAAGAGCCAAGATGTCCATCGACAGATGAATGGATAAAGAAGAAGTGGTATATATACACAATGGAATATTATGCAGCCATCGAAAGGAATGAGATCTTGCCATTTGCAACGACGTGGATGGAACTGGAGGGTGTTATGCTGAGTGAAATAAGTCAATCAGAGAAAGACATGTATCATATGACCTCACTGATATGAGGAATTCTTAATCTCAGGAAACAAACTGAGGGTTGCTGGAGTGGTTGGGGGATGGGAGGGATGGGGTGGCTGGGTGATAGACATTGGGTAGGGTATGTGCTATGGTGAGCGCTGTGAATTGTACAAGACTGATGAATCATGGATCTACACTTCTGAAACGAATAATACAATATATGTTAAGAAAAAAAAAGAAGATAGCAGGAGGGGAAGAATGAAGGGGAGTAAGTCGGAGGGGGAGACGAACCATGAGAGATGATGGACTCTGAAAAACAAACTGAGGGTTCTAGAGGGGAGGGGGTGGGGGGACGGGTTAGCCTGGTGGGGTATTAAAGAGGGCACGTTCTGCGTGGAGCACTGGGTGTTATGTACAAACAATGAATCATGGAACACTACATCAAAAACTAATGATGTAATATATGGTGATTAACATAACAATAAAAAATTATTAAAAAAAGAAAGTCATGCTGCCCAGCCAACATTAATTCTGACACTCTTTACTAGTATGCTGGTGACTTGGCTTGAGGCTGCTAACCTCGCTGTGGGCTTCCAGGTTCCCTGGAACATCTCCCATCCATTCAGTATGCAAAGGCTGGGTGCAGGCCTCCAGATTGCCATGGACAAGATCAACTCAGAGACAGTGGACCTCGGAAGCTTCAGCTGGGAATTCACTTATACCAACTCAACTTGCAGCATCAAGGAGTCTCTTGCTATTCTCACCAATCAGGTCCAGAGACAACAGATTTCTGCCCTGTTTGGACCAGCATGTCCAGAAGCAGCAGAGGTGGAGTATAGCCTTCTAAAAACTTTGGCTGGTTTTCGTCGGAAGGGATGGTTTTAAAGGTGATGGGACAGACTTGAATAATCTCTTGGCAAGGATGACATTATTATAAATAATAACTATGTAGGGTTTGGATACCATTTCTTTGAGATGTAATTAGACCATGTAATTAGAACAGGTAATATTCTCTTGAAAGAAAGGCTTTCAAATCAATAATTGTTAGTTCACTCATAACTTGTAGATAGATGTTCACTAACAAACTCGTCGATTATTTGGACATGGTGCTGTTGTGTGTAGACTCATACTATTCACTCGAATGTTGTCAGCCACATGGCTCAGGGAAATTAAGTAGAAAATGAATGTTTTGTTTCAAGCAGAAAAACATCATTTGTTTGTGTAGGTTTCCCTTTGGTGTGTGTGATAAATCATTCAGTGATGTTGGGAGAAAATGGGAAAGAGTGAAGTATGACAGATTGCTATAAACTGGGGCAAGCAAAGAAGACAATCAAATGACTTGTATCTGTTTAGTTAATGGGATTAACTTTGTGGAAGTCCTTGGTATCTTGCCCTCTGAGAGGTGTGGATGCAAGGTGGGAATAGGAAAGAGCATTATAGCCCTCACTCTCAAAAATACTGCATAACTGTCATTAGTGGCTGCTATCAAATGAAGTTCACACTTGAACTTGGATCTTGGTCTCTTCTGGAATTTTTCTTCTGACACGTTTCTAGCTGTCCAGAGCCTACTCATTCTTCAAAGTCAAGTTCAAATGCCATGGAGTCTTTCTTCACTCCTCCGCCCTCACCCCTCCTATCCCTAATTCCCCAATCAGAAGTAATTTTTTACTTTTCTTAACTCCTGTAGGTCTATAGCCTATAAATATTGAAGGGTATATTCAACTCTGAAACTATTTTTATATGTCTTAGCTCCTGTAATAAGTGATCATAAGCTCTTTTAAGGGCAAGATCTCCAAAGTTGGTTGTAAATAGTAAGCTCCTAATGAAAAGTATTGAGAAGTGAATAAGGAAGAAATAAGTCAACAAATGCTTGCTGTGGTTATTCTTGTCCTTTGAGGTTTTGCATCCTCAAGATGGATCCAAAACATTATCATCAATATTCCAAAAGAGAGGGTCCAGTATGACCCACAGACTTACCAAATTCTAAGTTTACGTAGATACCTTATGATAGGGGTTGAGTGTAGTGTAAACTGAATTATGGAAAGACATCCCTTTGGTTCCTTTCAAGATTATTGGCTTGCTGGCCTCAGAGTGGAATATCCCTGTGTTTGACTTCACTGGACAAATGGCAAAACTGGAGGACAACTTCTTATATGACACCCATGTGACCCTTGTGCCACCCAGGCTCAAAATTGGTGATGTGCTCCAGAGAAGTCTCCAGTGCCTGGGCTGGAAACACATTGGGGTGTTTGGAGGTCACTCTGGGCCTTCCTCCTGGGATGGAGTGGATGAATTGTGGAAGGTTGTAGAGAATGGACTCAAAACCCATTTCACTATCACTGCCAGTGTGAAATACACCAACAATGACCCAGCGTTCCTTCAAGAGAATCTTAGAAGCATGTCATTGGCTGCCAGAAGTAAGTAGGAAAGAGTCTTCTGTTGCTTATGTTTAGAGAGCCAAATAAGAAAAGCGGATTGTTTGAAAAAAAAACAAAGAACTCCTCATTTTTCTATGGATGTAAGCAGAAAGAAACGGGGTGCAAAATTAATGATACACAAAGCATCACCAACAACAAAGTCATTTTTTTAAAATCTACAGTGAAATCCCTGATGCTATAGTGTTATGATGCATAGAGTAGGTTCTGGAAGCATCTGCCAGGTGGGCTGGGTCCTTCATTTGGGTTATTGTTTAGAGCACGGGCTCTGGAGGTAAACAGCCGTAGGTTTGAAACCAGCCTCTGACACTTTCTAGCGGTGTGCTCTTGGGCAAATACATTAAGCTCTCTGTGCTTCAGACACCTTCCCTGTGAGATGGAGACAATCTTCCTACCTACGTCATAGAATGGTGAGGATTAACTAAAGTCCTGCCTGTTGAGCGCTGACCATAACTGGTCAGCATAAGATAGCAATTATTCTTATTGTGGTACTTAAGAGGCTCTCCTTTCTAGCATGATTTAGTATCTGACTCTTTTCTGTTCTTCAAATAAATTAAGCCCTTTATGGGCTTCATGGCCTCGGGACTTGGAGACTTGCTGATCCCTTGGCCTGGAGTGCTACCTGCCACCCTACCCCACTCCACCCAGCACTCTTTCTGTGGGTAGCTTCCTCTTATCCTTCCAGATTCAGCCCAGAGCCCACCTTGTCTGAGGGGCCTTTTCTGACTGCCTGCTATGGAGCAGTACCCCACCCCCACCCCACCACTCACACATTAATATCAGAACCTCCTTTCCCCTCGCAAACCAGAACCTTACACGCTCTCTCTAACTCTTCACTTGAATGCTGTGTGACTGTCAGCTTCCTGAGGGCATGGGTCTTCTCTCGTGCCAACTGCTGTATCCTTTGCAACACACAATTGGGACTCAAATAAGCAGACTCTCATTTACCTCATTTAAAAAATAAGTCACTGCTTCAGTTGGGTGTCCTCAAAATGCATGCTGATGTGTTTGGAGGGAAGAAAAGCGGCTGGCCTGGCCCTCCTCCTCGTCCCCCATCCAGACTCAGAAGGTCTGAATGCTCCTGATTCTGGGTCATCTGTGAACTCCTCCTAACTGCTGTGTGGCTGATGAGTCACAAGCCAGATCCGTTGCTCTGAGCGAATTAAATGAAGAAACTAGAGCACAGAAGTGGCCACCAGTTTTGTTGGCTTGTACTTTGGGACAGACCCGCAGTGAGGATTTTTGGGCTGCAGGGTGAGAGCTGCCAGCCTGTGGACTGTGGACGTGGTTCAGGAAGTGTCCACACTGGGGACGGTTTAGGCATTCCTGTTTCCTCAAGCTTGCTCAAGGAAAGAGAAAGTTCAGGTCTCATTTGCTCATTTGGAGTGGCTTCAGGCCACACTTTTTAAAAAAGTGTGTGTGTGTGTGTGTGTGTGTGTGTGCGCGCGCGCGCGCATGTGAGCATGTGCCAGTGACTGACTTTGTTTTCTCTTCTTAGTTATCATCCTAATCTGCAGCTCAGAGGATGCAAAAATTATTCTGCTGGCTGCAGAGAACCTGGGACGCAGCACAGGAGAATTTGTCTTCATTATTGTGCTGTGGTTGGAGGTGGGTGCTGATAAGCCCTCAGTAAGAAGTAACAAGTCGGGGTGCCTGGGTGGCTCCATCAGTTGAGTGTCCGACTCTTGGTTTTGGCTCAGGTCATGATCTCAGGGTCATGGGATCGAGCCCCACACTGGGCTCTGTGCTCAGCCGGGAGTCCACTTGAGATTCTCTCTCTCCTTCTCCCTCTGCCCCTCCCCCCACTCGCGTTCTCTGTTGCTCACTCTCTCTCTCTCTCTCTCTCAAATAAATAAATAAAATCTTAAAAAAAAAAAAGGATTAACAACTAGGGAACACTTGCTATGTGCCAGATGCATTAGCTCACTGAATACTCGCTACTACCTTATGAGCCAGGTACACTTATGTCCTCATTTTACGATCGGGACACTGAAATGGAGCTCAAAGAACTTACCCAGAGTTCTTCTGCATAGTGAGTGAGAGGTCCCTGTTGGAGCCCCAGCAAAGGCCTGGAAAGACCAATATACTGGTTCCATAAGGCAATTCTTAAGTGGTTTGGTTCATGTGGTAATGATCAGGATGGCTAAAATGTACCACATACTTCCTCTAAGTTCCTATACGTACACATATTACTTGTCCTGTTGCACTCAGTATTCTGCGAGACCCATGTGGCAGATATTCCAGCCTCAATTTACACCATCGTGGCACTCATTTCCAACAACCTTGGAAGGTAGACGTTATTAGCATTTCAAAGAACCAACCGGAGGCTCCGATAACTAAGGTACCTTACCCGAGAGCTCAGAGCTCCCCAGTGGCATAGCTGGCCCTCCACACTGGGTCTTCTGGACACTGGGCCTGAGCCGTTCACCCCAATAGCTCTGCCTTATGGAGTGCTGACTTGTACCAGGCCCCACCGTGAACACTTGATGTACTGAAACCCACTTTAGCTCACATCACCCCACGGGGAGGTACTTTTTATTGCCCTCATTTTATTGATGAGGAAACTGAGTCCCTGAGGGCAGAAATAACTTGCCCAAGGCCATGTGACTAGGAGGAGGGAGAGCTAGTATTCAAACCCAAGTAGGGTGGCCTCAGGGTCTGTCAGCACATCCCATTCACAGCCTTCTAAAAAAATGCCACATACATTTAGCTTTGGACACACTGTATAATTTTTATAGCAGATTTATCTTTCTAAAGTGAACTTGGTTTGTTTTATTTATTTTTTTTAAAGATTTATTTATTTGAGAGAGAGAGCACGAGTGAGGGGAGGGGAAGCAGGAGAGAATCTTCAAGCAGATTCCCCACTGAGCAGGGAGCCCAAGGTGGAGCTTGATCCCATGACCCATGAGATCATGACCTGAGCTGAAACCAGGAGCTGGACGCTTACTGGACTGAGCCCACCCGGGTGCCCCATAAAGTGAGCTTGTTTTATATAATCATGAGCTGAAACAGAGCAAAAGGGAGTAAAGAAAAATGTATAATAATATTCTGGAGTTCTTTTATCTTTTTATCAAGAAGTATTTTGGATTGCCCAAAGTGTCTCAGATTTTTCTGGGCAGCCAGCTGGAATTCTAAACATATGCCAGACTTCCCAGAACGTCCTCCTGCCTCCCTTGGTTATTGCGGACCACCTTTTCTCTTCACTTCTGTCTCCTCTGCCTGCTGCAGCCAGATGAGGAGAGGCTGGGACAGGTCTTAGTACTGGCAGGGAAGCCTTCAACCCCCTCGTCACTTTCTCCCCAAGCCTCGACAATCACATTCCAACTGGCTTACAGTGGCAGAAAGCTTATAGAATTAAAAATATACCATACAACGTCCATGCAATTGAATTCACACTACTTTAAAAAAAGGAATAGCATAAATTCATTCTATAAAATATCCCCAATATAGGCTTCCTATATGGGGAAAAATATCAAGGTACAGAACAGCATTATACTGTGATATTATTTACATAAAATGTACACACATGCACATACACACTCCTCTGCACAGGCCTAGAACGGTTGGGTACCTCTCGGAACAGACAGGAGGGAGCCGTAGGGAAATCAGGAAAGGCCTGCATGTATAGATACATACAGTAAGTGGGCACTCCTTTCATAATAGTAATAATATAGATGATAACAATCCTAACAAACCACTGACGCCACAAGCAGAAAATTGAGAATTAACAGTCCTCAATTTTTCAAGCTTTTTGCCACCCTTTGGTACAAGGTAAGCTTTCTGCATCTTAGCTTCTTGACACCCCAGGTAAGCTTTTATTCTTTATTAGTCTTATTTGGCTTCCATCCCACTGCTTCAGTGGCTGGCTTGAAAATGTGGACGCGTGGCAGGCCTTCCAGAGTCATTGTGTTTCCGAGGATTATGAGGAAGAGATTCAATTTGACATTGTCTTTAAGCAGTTCTGTTGAACAGGGATATGTCCTACGATGGCGACATTTATTTCATTGTGTTTTAGGACAGCTTTTGGAAGGAGGTATTGACAAATCAGAAGGTGACACACTTCCCCACGGTCTACGAGTCAGTGTTTCTCATAGCCCTGGACTCCTATGGAGAAGGCCCCGGACATGCAGGCTTCTGGAAGCAAGTCTACCAAAGGCTGAGGGGGCCGCCCTTCTCCAGCACCATCTCCACAGAGGAGCAGGTCTGGTGTGGGGCCTTCCTGCACAGACCCCTGTCCCCTTCCTGGAGAATATTTGTGTTTGGCTCTGCTAGTCTCCCTCTTATTTCCCCTCTGCTTGCCCCACACCCCTAACACACACACACACACACACACACACACACACACACACACACACACTTTCTCATCTTCCAGAGCCCACAATAAATAGTAGTCTGATGCCATCTTGTGAAATCTGCACCCCACCATCACAGAGGAGGACAGAGGTTGCTGGGTGAAATGCCGGTGACCTTTGGAGTTAGAGACCTGGGCTCCCATCCCAGTTCTTTTATTTACTAACTGTGGGCCTTGAGGGGGAATTTCTTAACCTCCCTGCACATCTGTCCCTTTACCTGAAAAATGAGCCTCCTGAGAATATCTGTCTCTGGGCTGTGGTTTTGAGTAGCTAATAAACCAGGGCATAGAAGTGACAGAAGAGATCCCAGTGAACTCAGGCCCCATTAATTCCCTTTCCTGGCAGGATGCCAGGACCAGGGGGTGTCAGAGATGTGGAGCTAGGAGAGGTCGAGGCAAGCAGATGGTGGAGCACAGGGAGAAGACAGTCAGGAGAGAGATAAGCAGCCAATCTGATCATGAGGGAGATCCCTGACTGTGTGGGATGATGGGGCAAAGTGTCTGACTCCCACAGAGAATTTTTTTTTAAGATTTTATTTATTTATTTATTTATTTGACAGAGAGGGAACACAAGCAGGGGGGGTGGGAGAGGGAGAAGCAAGCTCCCCGCTGAGCAAGGAGCCCGATATGGGACTGGATTCCAGGACCCTGGGATCACGACCTGAGCTGAAGGCAGAGGCTTAACAGACTGAGCCACCCAGCCATCCCTCCCACAGAGAATTTTTTATAGAGACACCATTGCCAGAGCTGGAGCTACTCGCAGAGTGGGGCTGATCTGACCTGGAATGTGATGATGGGTCACTGATGACAAGGGTTCCATTAGGAACAAGGTGGCCCATTGTGGATCCTAACAAGTAAGATGATCAACTGATAAATATTTGGGGGGTCATCTACTAAGTGTTAGTTCTGTACCAGGTTCTATGGGGAGAACAGTGCCTAGCCCTTAGTAGGCACTTGTATTTTTGTTGACTAAATGAATAGAACATATAGTGAAGACCTACTATGTGCTTTGGGAGTGGGGAATGGTAGTATACATATTGTACCTCATTTAACTATCACACTCACCATGACAGTGGCCTTCTCCTCGTTGTGTAAATAAGCGAGGTGAGACTCAGGTTCAGAGAGGTTATGGAACTCACCCCATGTCTCACAGCCAATAAAGCAGCTGAGCCAACCGGGCTCCGAAATCTGCCCTTTCAATTAAACCAGCCTCCCTCCCACCCAGGGTGTTAAAGAGTTGCTCCTAGATCATGTGATCTAATTGGGAAACTGAGGCCCAAAGAGACAAAGTGTAGTCTGTGATATCCAGGTTTGACAGCACAGGCCCTGGGGAGGTGGGGGGCCCTCCCCCCCCCGGGAGATGATTGAGACCAGGTGTGTGTGCTGGGGCGAAGAGGCTGGAGAGAGAGTCCCCTCCCACCCAGCCTTTGTCACCCTCGCTGAAGGTGAGCCCGTACCCTGTGAGACATGCCTCGTGAGGTCATGCCAGGATCTTCCCCATCCTGCGCCCTCCCTGATGGGGGGTACTGGGCCTGATTCTTGACTATCAGCTTCTAACGATGGGTCCGCCCTTTCTGGCTTTCCTCGAGGAGCCACCCTGTGTGCTGACCTGCTGCCACCACCTTTCTCTACTTCAGTTTTCTCATTTCTAAGACAGAGATCCTACCTCCTGCCACAGATAGTAATCACAGCCAGAACCAGTCAAGGGCTTACCTTATACCAAGCTGGGTACCGAGAGCTTCTGTGGGCTGTCTTGTTTAATCCCCCCACAACCCATGAGGCAGTCCTATTACTATCTGGATTATATTATACAGGTAAGTAAACCCAGGGCAGAAAAGTTATGTACTTGCCCGGGGAGACAAGGTCATTAGATGGTGGAGCCAGAAATCATACTAAGGCCTGCCTCTCTCTAGGGGCTCAGGTTCTTACTGTTGGGTTAACACTGAGGTGTAGTGCTCATCAAATGCTAGGATTTGTGTTTTCTTTGACTTATCACTCACTTAATAAATTACAGCCTAAACTTTGTCCTGAAACTTAAAGAGGATATAACCCAGACCTGCTCCTTGGGGTTTTCACAGACTCAGTTCATGTGTACTCCATCAACTCCTTTTCCAAGTGGAGATACTAACCAGCTTCCCCCCTTCCTTTTCTTGATGACCCTGAAGGATTTGCTTAAAAAAAAAAAGGGAGGTGGGGGTGAGGAGTGTGTCTTCCTGCTCTTGTTTTATCCCCTCTGCCAGATCAATTTATTTCCTCTTTCCTGCCCTTTAAAAATTCCTAATGCTAGAATTAGTGGAGGGTGTGAGGGCCAGCAGGGCCCTTTAAGAGAGCCCAAGGCATGTCCCCTTGGGGTTCTGGGGTGCCTGAGCTTTCCAGGACTCAAGGCTGGAGGCCCCTCACTCCTTCCAAACTGGCTTCTGTTCTCTTCTGTGCTGGAGGACTGGCCCTTAACAGAGTTAGGATACAAGTCTCTGCTTCTTGTATTCATTTCTGCCACACAGTGGCCAGGACCACAGCCACAGAACTAGTTGGTGCTGAAGGTCTTTACACCAATCGAAAAGACGACCTTGGCCAAGGAGGTCAAATTAGGAAATGGAGATCCCATCCCCTCTTTGCACAATGAACACAATTCCCGCTGAAAGCAGCAATGTTGGTCATCGCATTTGCTCCAGCCCCTCTCTGCAAACCTTAGCAGGGAGCTGTGCTCAACCCCCAAGTTCAGGATGTCAGCACGCATATGCATAGCAAGGCAGCACGGGCTGCTGGGAAGAACACGGCCCTTGGGGCCCAGTAGGCCTGCCTCTCTTCCTGGCTCTGAAAACTCAGGGGAGTCTGCCTCCCACCTCTGCTTGTTAAGGAGTGGATGATGGTGCCTCCCCTGCAGGGTCCACTGGGACTAGAGGTGTGAAATCACCAGGACTTGCAGTGCTGGGCACAGAGCAGGTGCCTAATAAATGGTTATTTCGTGTCCTGCCCCCAACGGGAACAAATCAACAATAAGCCCTATGTCGGACCGTGTGTCCTTAGTCGCAGGTGTGTCCTTTGTGCATGGTTGAGCGCATCCTAAGCAAGGACAATGAACACACCTGGGCCAGGATGGGGCGCCATGTCAATGCCAAAACCAGGAGGGAAGGGGCTCACTAGGAACAAAGTTTGCAAACTCGTGCCTGGGGCCTGGCATGTCATCTGCCTCGTTTTGTCACATCTGATTATTGTAGAGAAGCATAAATCTTGGGTTTTATGTGAAAAACAACTGCTTAACGACTTCTTTTTTTTTTTTTCTTTTTAACGTTGGACGGGCTCCCCAGCATAGGCCGGACGACGTACATCTCACTGCCCACAGTGGCCTTTGGGCCACGAGAGGACTACCTCTGAAGCATCTTCTCTTCCTCACACTCCTCCTTGGCCCTTTCTCAGGTTCCCTGAAATGGCAAAACCCTCACGGCTGGCTCCTGGTGGCTGCGAGGAGGAGGTTCTGCTGCTGGGAGCTGGTGGGCTGGCATTTCGAGCCCCATGCACCTCTCCCCTCCTCATCGTGGGCATCTTCTCTCTTCCCAGGAATCACCGGCCCCGTGTGTGTGTAGACTCCCAGGGAGAGAGGCATATGAATTACTCGGTTCATGCCCTACGGACATCCAGAAACAGGACGCCCTTTCTTCCTTTTCTTCAACATGACAGCTATCAGAAAGTAATCAGGTCCTGGGCAGGACATTCCTCCACATGTAGATGGTGCTACAGGAAGGGACCTGGGAGGGGAGGGTGGTGGTGGGGGAGAGGGTCCTGCTGGGAGGCCAGTTTGGGACTCAGCTCCTGGAACCCACCACACAGGTTGTCTGTAGCTCTCTGAACTCATATGAAGATCAGCTTTGGGCCTTTAAAATAATTTTGCCCCTGATGGTGGGTGTGGCCCAGCCGCTTCAGATTCCAGTTTAGAACACAGCACCCCCCACCCCCCCCAAGGGCACCTCCACGGGGACCTGGGCCTTCTCTGACACCGCAGCCAGGCAGGTCTCCCTGGCCTATGATCTCAGGGAGAGGCCCTGGCCTAGGGGTGATGGGATACAGTGCCCCCTTGCAGGGTTGACTCCCCAACCAGCTGAACCCACTCACCCAGGCAGCCTGATTCCCAAATCCAGACCTTGGTGGACACCAGGACCTGGCTGTTGTTCTGGGTTCCCGAGCCTAGGAATCCCCAGAAAAATCCATTTTTTTCTTTCAGCTCTGAATCAATGAGAAAACTGAAAGGAAACCTAAACCTTAATTGAATTTCTACTTGTCCCCACTGTCCCCACCACCCCTAATCCAGATTGGATTTGACACTTTTTTCCTCCCTACTCTCATGGAATTTTAAAGTGCCAAAGTAAGTTGGCCCAGGAAATGCAATAACGATGGCAAAATAGATCCTCAGCGTTGTAGGAAGAGGCATTCTCCACGTGGGGGGAGAGGTTCTGGTCTGTGAAAGGGCAAGGTGCTCTATAACAAGATTTGTCTATATCCAACATGGGAGCAAATCCCAGTAGCCCCGGAGAGTTGGCAGATCGTTTTTAAATCAAAAGTGACAGGGTTTAAATCAAAAGTTTAAGTCAGCTCTTTTACCCAACAGAAAGATATTGCCCTTCCATGAATTAGATCACCTGCAGGTGAATTTGGAGAGTCTAAGTGAGGTGTGGAAATTGGATGGGTCACCAAATGTTTCAGTTAAGAGACCAAGGCCTGCTTCTTGCAAATGACATGCATGTTTTAGTTGCTCCTGCTATGCCTAAGGTTGAGACAGAGTAGGATAAATCAAGCGAGCCCTGACTTTTCACTGTCTTTTTTTTTTTTTCAAAGACCCATGGGGAATTTCTCCAGGATTCGTTGGCCCCATGGCTCCCTTTCTGAAGACAGACCCAGCTGTGAATTTTACAACGAGCTCTGTGAACCCGCACCTGCTTCTACAGGTCAGGGAGGGTGCTCGGAGAAGGCGGCAGGTAGGGATTCTCCACGGGAGGGGGGGGGTCTCAGCAGCAGTGGTGCTGACATGTCAGGCAGGATGCTTTTTGTGTGGGGATGTGTCCTGTGCACTGTAGGATGCTTAGCAGTGCCCTGGGCCCCCACCCACTACAAGCCAGCAGCATCCTCTAGTTGCAGCCACCCACCCCCGACATCTCCAACATCGCCTGCCTCCCCTGCAGAGAACCTCAACTCCAGGGAAACCTGGCTCCTGGGATGTGAGTCTCAGGGACTTCATTTCTAAGGAGTTAGAGAGAGTCTGAACAAAGGAGTGTTGCCTGGTGGTTAGGAGCCCAGGCCTGGAGTTGGATGGATCATAACTGAGAACAACTCTAAGGAGAGCACATAGGAAATGTTCAGTCACCACCATTCTCTACAATGGACATTTCTATACAGAGGGGGAGGTGAGTGTAGTTGCCATGGGAACCGGAGGGGGGCGTCAGAAAAGAATCCTTGGAAAAGACAAGTCTGAGTGGACCCAGTATATCCTAGCTTGGGCCCTTGCCTTTGAGGCACCTACTTGGCAGGACCAGCCAGGACCCCGAATGTGCTCACTTCGGTTCTTCAGCAGGCTGTAGTAATGACATGTCTCTGCCCTCCAGGTGTGACTGCTGTGATCCTCACAATGACCCTCCTGATTACTGTCCTGGGAGCTGTGATCATAGGTCTGATTTTAAGGATGCAGAGTGGAAAATTGCAAAAGCAAAATAAAGACATTTGGTGGCAAATCAATTATGATGACATCACCGTTCTGCCCCAGAACAAGGTGAGGCCACACCTAGCCCAGACAGCCATTTTCTGCTCACTGCTAGTGATTTCCAGAAGGGAACTCATCTAGGAGTTTCTGAAAGCTGAGGCTGAGTTATTTATAACGTGGGTGCTTAACAGAGTCTTAAGACCCGCGTTCTGCTTCTGGGCCTCCCATTTCTTCTTGGTGAATATCTTTGGGGGACCTCATTTCTAGGCATCAGTTTTTCAATACTTTAAAATGATCAGATGGTCCCAAAGGTTCCCTTCAGCTCTATTACCCTGTGGGCATAAGAACCCATACATCCTGTTCAGACATTAAAGTTGTCTCCTGAGCAGCATTTAGTTATTTTCAAAACCACATTAACTCCTTGATCTACTGATGACAAAGACAGTTAAGATTCTTTTCCTCGATACACACAAGTTAGACATCGACTGCAGGCCAAACATAGTGCAAGGCATGGCGACATACCGCAAATGATGTCTTCTGAGGAAGGCAAGCACTCTGAGAGACGTCTGTCTACCTGGTAAGACAGAAGCCCCGCAAACGAGAGTACATGTTTCAGCATCGTGAAGGCTTCAGAAAGGAGGTGACATTTGGGAAGAGCGGTTTGCTAGTGGGGAGCAGGAGAGAAGTAACACAGGGTGTGCTAAGATGTGGGGCACTCAAGACGGGGAGGCTTGGCACACATTTAATAAGCATAACGCTATTTGATAAGTATATAACATTTACATAATTTCAAAAAATACTACTATGACCATCTCTTATGACTTAGCATATTTTCGCTTGGAATGCTGAAGTGTCTTTTCTTTCTTTCCTTTTTTTCTTTTTCTCTGTTTTTGTTATTAATATTAAACAGTGCAATCTTTGCAAGTGTATACTGATTATTCTGGAACATTTATTGCCCTACTGGAAACGTTAGTGAGAAATGTTTTTTAGAGTAGAAAGATAGACTTGGGTTTCTGTAGTTTAAGAAGAACTCTTTGTTCCTGGAGGGAAGGAGAGGAAGTGGGGCTCAATTTTACCTTTATCTCAATTTATTAAAAACCTACAAGTGCAATGAACTTTATTTTAAAGATCAGTCAGTTTAGACGTTCAGATAGTACTTGCTCGGGAGTACATGCTACTCAAGATATTAAGAGAATAATAAGAATCTATGTACTTGAGCAGATGTATGAAACTTAAATGGTTCAAAGCAAAAGAAAAGTGTTCTAGAATGTTGTTGCTTGTCAAAAAAAAAAAAAAAAAAAAAAGCACCAAGGTAGACCAAAGTATACAGGTTTGTTCTAACAGACATTTAGGTTGACTTTAAAGATGAGGAATACATTATTGTCAAGATCAAACATTTCTCTCATGTTATGTATCTATCATTCCTGTTATATAGGCTTTATTTTCAAAATTGTCATTGTGGTAGTCGTTTCTTTTTATTGGTATCCTTATATGTACTATTCATTCAATAAGTGAGTTAGGACTTTCAAAAAAAAGGTGACTTGGAGATACCAAAGTCAAGGAGGCTCCAACATGTGAAGACCAGATTGGGATTCATTAGCAAGTCATTTTCAAATGTCCCTGGGGATTCTGGGGCTCACTGGTCTGGCCGGGGGTGAACAATAGATTGAAGGTGGAGGTGTGACAGAGAAGAATCCTGAGCCTCCTTCCCTCTTCAACCAAAGCAACTCTGCTTTGTCCTACCTGGTTTCTGCATTAGGTTTCCAGGTAAGACTCTCCTTGAAAAACAAGGTTCCTCTGTGTTAAACGCATTCTTTAGGTCTTGGGGAGACACTGGGGGTATGAAATAGAGCGGTCATGTGGTTAGATGCTCATTTAGAAAGAGGACTCTGGCATCAAGTAACACATCTAGGTAAGTGCCAGAGCCAGAACTTGAATTTGGGCAGTCTGACCCCAGAGCCTGAGCCGTGACACTGTCTGTGGTGGTATGGACACAAGAGGGACGTGTCGCAGGGAAGCACTCACACTTTGGGTCAGAGGATCAGGATTTGAATCCCGACTCTCCCGTGTATTAACTGTGTGACCTTGGCACTCATTTTCTTCACCTGTAAATGGTACAGTCTCTTCAGTACTTGGTCATGCTACTGAGAACAATGGAATTGCTTCCTGTCTTACAGCCATCTCAGAGAGGCACACCTGTGTCGAGAGGGGACAAGAGTCATTCTTCTGGTATGATGGTTTCTGGGGACGCCAGTTCCTTTGTCAAGAGCCAGCAGAGGGAAGAGCTCTTTTATGCCCCAGTAGGGCTTTACCAGGTACTCCTGAGGGCAAAGTGGCTGCCTGTAGGTCCTAGTGTGTGTCTCTGTTCCATTCTCTACATGTCCTTTCTGTCTGGCAGGGTATTGTGAATAGAGGGACACTCCAGGTAAAAGCCAGGGTAGTCCTATAACTCCAGACTTGTGCTTCTCAAACTTGAACTTCTAAAGGAGCCGTAACGGTCGGGGTGTGGGAGAGAGGCTAAGAAAGGCAGGCAGGGATTATGCTTCAAGCTTCAGCAACTGCCAGTCCTTCTAGCACAGCAACAACATTACCCACAACGGATTCCTCAGTGCAGAATAGCAAGGATGCAGTAATCCATGCTCTAGGACGACAGTGTCCAATAAGGTACCCATTCACCACATGAGGCTAAATAAATTTAAATTAATTAAAATTATATAAAATTTAAAATTAGTTCCCCAGCACCC
This sequence comes from Callorhinus ursinus, assembly GCF_003265705.2. Lineage (NCBI taxonomy): Eukaryota > Metazoa > Chordata > Mammalia > Carnivora > Otariidae > Callorhinus > Callorhinus ursinus. The sequence continues at coordinate 8,965,284 of NW_027397082.1, forward strand.
TAATGTTTCATAGTCTTCACTCCTTTAGAAGTTCAAGTCCCCTGGGTGAAAAATATGTGAAGAAAGAAAACCCCTATATTTATTCTTTGAAATGGAAATCCTGGAGAGTAGGGGCAAAAGCTCCAAGCAAGGGGAGACTTGTTCTTTGCCCTAAACTGGATTTAGCAAAGATTGGAGCCAAAGCTTTCCTTATGCAACTGAACTTATTTTTCTAAATATTTACTTGGGTTTTCCAACTACAAAAAACCATCCTGGATATCATCCCTCATCAAACGCTAAGGACCTTTATGAGTACAAAACTATTTTTTCTGAAAAATTTTATTTCTTTATTTAACAGAAAGAGAGAGGAAGAGCCTAAGCAGTGAGAGTAGCAGAGGGAGAGGGAGAAGCAGGGTCTCTACTGAGCAGAGAGCCCAATGTGGGGCTCCATCCCAGGACCCTGGGATCATGACCTGAGCCGAAGGCAGATGCTTAACCGACTGAGCCACGCAGGTGCCCCCAAAAAACTGTATATTATGGTCAAGTAGCAATTTAGAGATGGCGGCCAACAATCCACAGCATATCCGTATTGGTTAAGCCCCCTGAAATGTTTGTCCTCCTTTCCCTCAAACACCATCACTGGGGTCCCCACCTCTGTGGCCCATACGATGGTGTCCAAACCCTTTAACACAGGCTTAAGGCTCTCTACCCAACCTACTTTCAGAAAAATTGTTTCTCCTGGCTTAAATCCTGTACTCACCCAATGGGTCTTGCTGCTTAGACCATGTGTGTTTTGCCCTCAGACAATGCCATGCCTGCTGCCCCTGCCCCACTCCATCTGGTACCTTCTTGTCCTTCGGGGTTCAACTTAAGCATTACTTCTTCCAAGGACCCTCTCCTCCATCCCGCAGGGGTCCCTGCATCCATGGAACTCCCATCACAGTCCGGAGTCTTTTGCAATTAACCCCATACTAAAAGTGGCAGATCTTGGTTGACATTTAAATCACATGGAGGCTTACCTTCTCTTGTGTCCAGATTCTCTCTCTCCTTCTATGCCAATTTTTCCAGGTTGTCCTGTGATTTGTGGTGAGTGATGGACTCTCTAAAAGCAAACTCAATAGTAATGACAACCAAGAAGATAGGCTACTGACTGAAAGCTTGATCTGTGCCCAGCTTTGAGTTAACAGTGTTACATATTTTAACTGACTGAACCCTCATAAAAACCCTATAAGATGGGTTTTATTTTTAATCTCCATGGTACAGATGAAGAAATGGGAGCCTGGAGAAGCGAAATCCCTTATTCAAGATTATGTAAGCAGTAAGTAGTAGAAATAGGCTTGAACCAGGTATCTGATTCCAGACTTACACTTAAGACCTCAGCTCACTATTCCTCTGAATGAAAATGAGATATTACTGTATAATAGAAACAGAGCACCCTTAGAGGCAGATGGTCAAATTCTGGCTGTATTACCTACCAGTGTGTGACCTTGGACAAGTCACTTAAACTCAGTGATCTCATCTGGAAACAGGCTAAACATACCCACCTCGCAGGACTGTGTCGTCTGGTAAATGAGATCTCATGTGTTGAGCAACTAGCTGAGTGCCTACAGCTGCCCTAGGGCTGATGTGGGAGCTTGATGGTCCCTTTCGTAGATGGGTTTCTTGCCGGTTTTCCTGCTTCCCTTCCTAGTCTTTTCTGAGTGGAGCTTTTTCTGGATCATCTAGATTAAGAATATTCCACTTTGTCTCTGGTTCCAGGGAAACCATGTGGCCATCTGCTATGTTGGTGACCAAGCTAAAGCCTGGGTCAGGAAACCATCTGTGCTGCAGGAAATCCGGCTGGTAAGGCGCCTGCCCTTGGAAGAGAGAAAGTAATGATGTTCTCTGGCTCTCTGCTGCCAGCTCCTGGTTCTCATCTGGAAATGCCCCAGGCCACAGGATCAATGGTGGGAAGCTGCTTCCCTTACCTTGGCCCACTACCCCATCCCCTGACAGCCGAGACATTAGGCTTCAGATCCTTTAGCCTGACCCAAGCACCTGAAATCTGGGACCCCTTCCAGCCTTGCTCTTTCTCCTTAATTTTTCTGGTCTTAATTCTACCTCTCCATCCTCTGTGTCTCCATCCTCTCTGCTGCTCACCTCCCTCGAACCTGGTCCTTGGATAGAGTCAGATTCATGGAGTCTGATTTCTTGCTCGAGATCTGTGACCTGGCATGCCCCTCCCCCCACTGGCATCGACAGCCAAGAACGTCAGGAAGAGGGGCCAGGTTTATGGTTTTAGGTTAGACTTTGATCATTCCTCTAGTTTATTGGCTAGAGGAAGGCTGCCTGGATATACCTCCCAGCTCTGCCACTAAGAAGTTGTATGATCTTCAACACATTGTTTTACTGTTTGAGCATCAGTTTCCTCATCTGTGAAATGGGAGCAGTCATAGTTCTTTTCTCACCTTTTCTCTGTGTGAGAATTAGCTGCATGTATGTCAAGCATGTAGCAGAGCTCCCGGCACAGGAGACATACTGTAATCATCAGCTACTATTATTATTTTCCTGTGTATGAATTAAGGCATGAAAACATTGTCCCTTTCTTTGGTATTTGCACAGAACCACCCAACATCTGCATTGTCACCCAGTATTGCAAGAAAGGGAGTCTTAAGGCAAACAAACTAGTACATCTTACCTAGGGTTTGATTAGTAGCAGCTAATAAAGAACCTTATCGATGTTTTGCCCTTCATCCAAGAACAGTTCCTCTCGGGTCTAATCAAAAGACCTGAATTATCTCGTTGGGCCACCGGCAGGGGATATGATTAGCAGTGGAATTGCCAACAGTCTGGTTTCCTTTGCTTTGGGTGGAAATTGTCTGAGCCTGTTAGCATCTCTTAAGACATTATAATCACTTCCAAATTATGTTTCTGGACTCATCCTACCCATGGTATGTGACCATCAGCTTTATGTTAGGAACAAGGAAGTATTTAAAAGACTCCAGACCAGGTAACTTTGTCAACATTGAATCGGGTTATGATATCTCCTGGGAAATTTCCAGTACTGGCTGTCGAGTACTCTGCCTCGGGGTGTAGTAGTTCTGGTCGAAATCATCCAATGTGTTAGAATCAAATCCATTCAACATGCGAAGCTCCCTGTGCTTCCAGTGGAGCCACTGGTAGTAATTCGAATAACTGTTTTTTCAGAATGTTTCGAGAAACTCAGATAAGGAGATGGATTGGATGTTCAAACTCTCCTTTGCTTATGACATACTCCATGTAAGTGTCATGTAAATCTCATTTAAAGAACAAATACCAGTGTTTTTGAGTTGTTCTGTGTCTTGGGTTAAACTGAACTGTAATCTTTCCTGAAAATTCTCTCTTCCTCAGATCTCCTCAAACAAAATGATTCCACTTCGAAAATTCACCGCTTCAATCAGATTTCCCATTCTTTTCTCCCTCCCTGATTCCAAGTAAATAGTGAGAAGTATTTTACACTAGAGTTGAAAGGGGTGCTGGGCTTATCCAATCAGGAAGAAGCAAGATATTTACATTTCAGGCTGCAACTTTTTACCCCAAAGAAAAGCTAATTACTAGACCATGAAGCAAGCTGGGGAGGAGGGTTCTTAACACCCCTTCCTTCTGCCTAGTTTTTGATTCCTCTCCCCAGAAAACAGCCACAAATCTGTCGAGCTAAGAGGTGGGCTGGGGATGCAGACCTGGGAAGATGTATAAGCAGGCAGGGTCTTTACTTTGGGCAAAGAGGGCTGTGGTGTCCGCAAAAAAAGATTAATAATAACAGTAGTAGTAGTAGTAGCTAAAATATATTTAGTGCTTATTTTTGCCCACTTTCTATCACTTTGTGTATATTAACTTATTTAATTCTCACAACGAAATATAAGGTAGAGCTATCATTCTATCCACTTTACAGATGGAAGGTGAGTCGTAGGGCCATGTCAGTGTGGACCAGCCTCCTGAGGCTGTCCTCCTTGCCCTCGGCTACAACCCAGCTGCTCTTTGTAAGCTCGCTGTGCCTGCTTTCGCCATCAGAGGGGACCACTCCAATGACGTGAGAGTGGGTCTTAGGGAGGAAGTCCCTCAGTCTGACACACGGGCAGCAGGGCAGGGCTGGTCATCATCTGTCAATCAACAGCCCATTCATCAACCAACAGACTCCTCTGGGCAAAACCTGGCCTGGGTGTTGGGAGGGACACAGGGTGAGACATACAGTAGAGGGCTGGTGGCTCTTGGAGTGACTTTGGTAAGTCACTTCCCCTCACTGGAGGGGAAGCTTCCATGTGGGTTTAAGAGAAGAGGCTGGTCTGATTGATATCAAAGAACTTTCTTTTTTTCTCTAGGATCTAATTGCTCTTTACTTCTGAGAAGTTGTCTTACTTGTGAAACTTCGGTATCTTAGGCTTTAGTGGGAAACCAGCATATTGTCATTACCAAGAAAGGCAGACAATGGAAGCCTCCCATAACAGATCCTCACAGACGACCCTGGGCCACTACTGTTTGTTAGTATTTCAGGAAGACTTCACTGAACATCTCTTAAGGGTTTGCCTTACTCTAGGCACTTTCATAGGAGGACAAGGACTTGTTTTTAATCTCTGAATGGATTAAAATCTAGCTACAGAAAAAAAAAGTCAGGAAATGTACGTGTAAAATTAAGTGGTGGAACGGTTAAAATTAGGAGGCTCTGATGTGGCATCCTCTCCTACCCTGGGCTCCTCCTTCCTTCCCTTCACCCCCTTTCCCTTCCCTGCTCACCAAGCCCAGGGAAGTACTCTAGACTCTGGGGATCTGTCTCCTGCTGCTGACATCATATATATTGCCTCTGAAGAGAAACTAGTGAGTGCTCCCCAGGTAAGGTATGGAAAACAAATAGATTTAGCTTTTTCAGTTGGCATTTGGTTTTCAAGAGGTATTAACCCAAAAGTTTCCCTGAAGAAGCACTGGGGTGGACGAGAATGGCACTCTGAAGGGCAAGTCTCCCTGGTGGTCTTCAGTCGCTCTGGGTCACTGAGTCTGCCCGCTGTTCCATGCCAGGGAAACCAGACAGCCTGACACCTTGCTTTAGAAGGATTGTGGTCTTCTGAAATGGAGTGTGTACATGATGGGACAGTATAAGGAAGTCAGAGTGAGTTAGGTCAAGGCACATTTAGGCCCTTTAAGACCAATTTCTCTGCCAGCATTCCTTCAAAGGGGACAAATAGTAACAAAAATTCACTATAGCTTCTCAGAGCTTCCCCACTGGTGACTTTGACATGAACCCAAGCATTGGCCATACTCTGTGGGTCAGATTGCACTTCTGGCCATCCCATATCAATCATAAGAACAATTCCTCTCCGGATGTCTATTTGACCAGAACATTCTCTATACCAGGTACCAGAGAGATTCTGAGACGCCACAGACTTTTTAAGTCAACAAACGTATGTTGATTGAGCGCCTGATTTGTCTCAGACCCAATTCTGAGCATGGAGGGCACAGAGAAATAGGCTCATTGTCCTCTCCCTAAAGAGTTCAACCCAGTGGGGCCAGCCTGGGAAGGAGCTTTGGAAATTGTAATATTCTTCTTGAGTTAGGGATGGGCCTTCATTTCTTAGTAAGAGAAGTCTTGATGGATTAAGAGGAAGAGGGCAGTTTGGCATAGAAGTTGCTTAGGGGTTTGAACCCTGACTCTCTACTACTGGCCAGGTGAACTTAACTACCCTGAGCCTCAGTCTCCCTATGTATCAACTAAAGAAAACAGCAGTACCCACCTAATAGAGTTGTTTCGAGAAGTAAGTATACTCAGCACCACGCCCGCCCCCATAACAGGCACCAGTAAATATTCATTGTTAGTAGGAGCAGTACTATTACTATTACCACAGATTACTAGTACTAACTAGTACTACAAACTTGTACATTTAAAAAGTTTCATTCCCATGGGGCTCCTGGGTGGCTCAGTCAGTTAAGTGTCTGACTCTTGATTTTGGCTCAGGTCATGATCTCAGGGTTGTGGGATTGAGCCCCCACTGGGCTCCGTGCTGGGTGTGAAGTCCGCTTCAGATTCTCTCTCTCTCCCTCTTCCCTCTGCCCCCCCCCACTCACGCACACATGTGCTCTCTCTCTTTCAAATAAGTAAATAAATCCCGTAAAGAAATTTCATTCCCCCAACAACCCTCTGGGATAAGTCAGCACTGTCCAAACCATAGCAGCTGCATGGGACTATTGGCCAGTGGCAATGTGGCGAGCTCAAATTGAGGGGTGCTCTAAGTGTGAAATTCACACAAGATCCAAAGACTTGGAAAGAAAAAACAACCAGAATTTAAAGTATCTCATTATTTTTATGTTGATTACATGTCAAAATAAGATTTTTTAATACACTGGGTTAAATAAAATATGTCATTAAAGTTAATTTCCCCTATTTAACTGAAAAATTGAAAATTATACCTGTGGCTCATATTGTGTTTCTCTTGGACAGTACTCTTAATAATTAGCAATTAACTCCACTATGAATTCTTTCTTCCTCCCTCCCTTCCTTTCTTTCTTTCTTTCTTTCTTTCTTTCTTTCTTTCTTTCTTTCTTTCTTTCTTTCTTTCTTTCTTTCTTTTTTTAGAGAGGGGGAGGCACAGAGAGAAAAGGAGAGAGAGAGAATCTTAAAGCAGTTTCCACGCCCAGGGGGTACTGGATCTCATGATCCTGAGATCATGACCTATTTGGTCTGTGACAATATATATGAAATCATACGTTTCCACCAAGGTAGGAGAAAAAAAAAAAAACCCCAAACCTGAAGAGATGGGTTTTATAACCCTTTGGAGAGGGTTATATTCCTAAACTTTTAACCATCCCTAAACATATTGTTTATGTTGTAATGGAATGAATGCTGTTAATAAATCTGGATATCAGGGGTAATCAGTGGTGCCTGAATAAAGGATCTCCTGCCTGCGTTGGGCCTGGCGCTAGCAGGGCAGAAAGAGTTGTGAGCATCAGGGGCAGTCCTATTGCACAGGGAGGTCGCCACGAAATGAGAGAGAATTCCGGATTGGAGACAGGTCGGCCCAGATTTCAAGCCCAGAGGCTTGTTGGAGCCTCATTAGAGAGTTCCAGAGGTAGCCCCAGCCAGGCCCCTCCAGTTTTGGACCCCCTCCCTGGGGGTAGAGTCCATTCAGGGCCTCCTCACATTCCCCCTTGCTGGAACACTGAGTGCCACCATGGCCTCCTGCTACCCCACCTGTGGGTGACTTCACCTCCCTCCACAGCTTGGGACACATTTGAATCTGGGCTGTTCCTGTATCACGGTGTGAGGAGAATGGGTGTACTTTGATCCACCCTCCTCCTCCTCCTGTACAATCAGTCACCAGGGGACCAGAAACAGTGAGATCTAATGATTTAGAAGCGGCTGTGCTTTTGAAGGCACCCCAACCTGGGTTTATATTCTGCCTTCACTCTTTGGGAGCAATTTAAAACTGTGCGTTTCCTCATCGGGAGACAGAGAATGAGAACATTAACCTGTCTTCCAGAAAGACAGGATGTGATCCTACGTATGAAGAGAGCAGAGTGCATAGTACAAAGTGCTCAGAGAAAGGTTTGTTGCTATTTATTTGTTCATCAGCGATCCAGATCTCGGGATGAATTTTCATGGACCCTTGTGGCTTCAGTGCAATGCTCAATCACGCCTTTTCTTTGCCCTTCGGAGCTTTCCTTCGTCAGCCACGGGGCATTTGTGCAGTGGGTCAAGGGCGGGGACGTGGGGAGGGCACTGCAGCCCTCCCAGTCCTGCCCCACCACAGGCCAGCGCTGTGACCTGGCGCAGGTGAAATTCGTCATTTCTCCCTTTTCTTCTTTCCTTATTTGTAAGATGAGGTTGACGATAATACCACCTGCGTCTACAGGGTCACTAGGGGAATTACATGAGTTGGTTTAAGTAAGGAACTTAGGTTGATACCACATACCACATACCACATAACTTAAAACAGAAAAAGATCCAGTAAGACCCTCGAAAGAGACATGGTCATGTTCGCTCTTGCTCCGGAACCTCTGGGGTGAGGCAGGTGGGAGGAGGCCCGCGCTCCTCAGGCTGATGCAGGTGCAATGGCCCCATGACAGCCCCATGCCCGTGACGTCCTGAGGCTGCTGCCTTCCTACAATCTCCCACGCTGAGTATTCTGCAAATGGCTCGGAGACTCAGATCAAAGATATAGAGAGCCTTTATGTCTGTACTCTAAGTCCAAGAAGCTGGAAATGTTGAATAAATAGTACGGAAATGTCTTATGGTGAAGCCATCAAGGAAGGTAAGAAAATAAAGACCCCAGGATCGCCCACAGTGGGGCCCCCCTGGCTCCCTGCACTCCTGTGGTTACTTCTGGAATGCAATCAGCCCTGTCCCCCTCGCCTTCATATCACTGCTGCTAGCCTGCCCTGGGACATCGCAGAGATATGTCAACATCCATCCATCTGATCCTGCTTCAAATGTGACAGCTCTCATTTTCAAATTTATCTCTTCTGTCTCTGTCTTCCTCCAATAATTGTTGGTCTTTCTTTGAGCCCTACCTGCCTATGGAAAGATCTGTGCACTCTGCTCCCATCTCCCTGCCAAATGAGCATGCTCTCTGCCTTGGTGACTCACCCTGAGCTTGGTCTTCCCGTTGGCACTCTATCCCCCATTCTTTCCAATTAGTATATGTGCGGCCGAAGCGAGGCCTCTATCCCCCATTCTGATCCCTCTCTTGCTTTGGGTTCCTTAGCATCAGGCTTGGCTTGTACTGCACATGATCTGTAGCTAATACAGGCTCTTGTGTTCGGGTCTAAGCATTGGCTTTTTCTTTCTAAGCTCCCCAGGTGGCTTTAATGGGCAGCCAGGGTGTGGAACAACAGAGGAGGACAGGTGTTCTCAGGCTATGTGCACAAGAATCTCCTAGGGAGGGATCAGGTTAAAATGCACAGTCTGATTCAGTACATCTGGACCAGGCCTAAGACTCTGCATTTCTGCCAAGCTCCCAGGTGATGTTGGTGCTGCTGGTCCCTAGGCCATCTTTCAAGTAGTGGGGATCTAGGCAGGCCCATCTCAGAGGTGGTCTAATTGAGGCCCCGTGAGATGAAGTGCCTTGTTTGAAGAGACTGAGTGGTCAAGTGGAGGTGTGAATGCACATCTTCTGATTCTAATGTTCTTTCTGGGCCTCTTCATAAATAATGGTAGTTTATTACTGCATAATAATAATAGATATAAACCCTTAAGAACACAGTGGATGACATGAGAATTTTTCAGCATTCCTCATTTTATCGCCTTTCCCTTGCAACGTGCTCAAACAGGACCCTGAAGTGGATATAACAGAATGTAATATTCTATTATTATAGAATCATTATATGCAGGTAGGAGTAGAGTATAATTCCTAACACGTAGGTAATAATAGTCTTAATTACATAGTGTTGTTTCCATATTGTTTATATATTTATCATATTTATACACATTTTCCTGATAATTTATGGTGAGGATTTACTTTGTGTCATGCCTTATGTCTGGTGTCTCACAAACATTATGTGGTGTACCCTCCACAGCCACCCTAGGAGCTAGGGATTATTGTCACCTGTTTTGATGAGAAAAATGAGGCTTACGGGGTAAAGTAACTTGCTCTCTGCTAAGTGTTAGAGCTGGGATTTCAATTAAGGAGTCTGATCACTCCCTCAGATTCTATTTTATTTAGCTTATTTGTTTTAGGCTAGCCTTGCCTTCCTGGCTCCACACCAGGGGGCCAGAAATAGTCTTCCCCTACTTGGGTAACCCTACCCAGGTTGACTCATGGGAAAGGGGCTCTGTTAGTGGCTCTGGAACCAAATGAACCTAGAGATGGGTGCGTCCCCCTCCCCTGGGTCTGTGTTTCTGTCCATCTGTTTCTGTTTCTTCCAGCAGGGTCCATTGACACTCTAATTCATTTGCTTATTTTCACTCTTTCAGGGCATGCTGTTCCTCCGCCGGAGCCCCCTGGGGTCCCATGGCAACCTGAAGCCTTCCAACTGCTCGGTGGACAGCCGGGTGCAGGTGAAGCTGACGGGCTTTGGGCTGTGGGAGCTCAAGTATGGCCGGACCTACAGAACGTACAGCGGGGGACCGACAGACCACTCGGGTAACCACTGGTAGATATTGCACCCACTAGCTACCAGCAGAGTAGTCACAGGGCGCCTGCCCCGCCCCCTCTGCCACCTGAAGCTCACTGGCACAGGGACCCGTCGGGGGCCTGCCTCTGGAGTTGACTGTGTGTGGCTGTTCTATTCACCGGAGGGAGCGAGAGAAAAATAGCCTCCAGGGTGGTGAGTCTGTGGGGTGATGTCCGAGTTAGGAGGCTAGCTCTCACCCTGGCGGAGCTGGGCAGCCCCAAGCAAATCACTGCCCTTCTCTTTAGGCCTCGGCATCCCACTGCATCATGATCCTGTGTCCTCAGAGCGCATCACCTGCAGGCACTTAAAAGACGATGAGTTCCATCCTCTCAGTGCTCCAGTATCACTTGAGAAGCTTTAAAACAATACCCAGGTGGCCAGATCCCACCCCAGATCAACTGAATCAGAATATCTGAAGATGGAATTCCGGGCTTGGGCATCTGTGTGGTTTTTAAAAGCTTTCTAATGATTCTCGTGCACATCTCAAGACGAGACCATCTGCCTGGAGGCCAAACCCCCTTTGCACATGCGCAAACGGAGGCTCGGAGTCTTCTTACTCCTCCGCGGTTAACTGAGCACTCTTGAGTCTCCCCTCGCGCGTGTCCCAGGGCCCTGGGCACCCCTCCCTGGAGCAGCACCTTACCGCAGCCTGGCTGTGCGCACGTGGGGGAGTTTCTGTAACGTGGGACAGCATGATGCCTTACAGAAGAAGACAAAGGGGGAAATTCTGAACACCTGCTAGTAGCCACCCTATTTCCCCATCCCCCAATGTGTGTGTGTGTGTGTGTGTGTGTGTGTGTGTGTGTGTGTGTATAGCGATTGTAGCCTACAATGAAATAAAACTATAAACCTCACAGCAAGTGATAAATGTAGGTTATACAAAATGTCCAGAATAAAGAGATCTGTAAAGACAGAATGCAGGTTGGTGGTTGCCCGGGGCCGGGGGCAGGAGGACCGGGGAGAAGCTGTTTAATGGCAACAGGATTTTACTTTGAGGCCATGGACATGTTTTGGAACTTCTTTTTGGGTGGTTGGTTGTACAATACTGCGAATGTACTACATGCCACTGAATTGTTCGCTCTCATGGTTAATTTTATGTTCTCCGAATCGTACCTCAATAAATTAGTTTTTAAAATCTAGACAAGACAGAAAGGGGAAAGAATAATGAAGAACTCTACTAACCACACAGTCAGGTGTTAGGCACAGTTAACACGTGAGTGTGCGTCCTTCCTGATTGTTTTCTCTGCATCCGTGTACCCACGGCTCCCTGTTTGCCCTTTTAAGTCGGGCACTGTTGGGAAGATTTCTCAGGGCCTGGATACTTTTAATCCTTCTGTGCTTCCCTGAGAAAGAGTGGTGGCTTTTCCCTTTCTGCCTGCCCATTTCCCACCACAGGCTTCCCTCACCACATCGTTGCTTTGCAGAGTTCTACTGGACAGCCCCTGAGCTGTTGCGGCTCCAGAGGCGCCCTAGTCGGGCACCCCAAAGGGAGATGTTTACAGCTTTGCCATCCTGATGACGGAGCTGATCCACAACCAGGACCACAGGCCTTTTGAGGACCTCCACGAGGCGCCAGATGGTAAAGCTGAAAGAGCCTCTTTGGCAGGCTTTGGTTGTGTGGGCTAGCTTTCAAATGCTTGTTTTTTAATTCAGTGTTTATTAATTTATGATTTATTCCATTGTTTTTTCTTTTTAAAGTTTATGTTCTTTTTTAAATTAAAAAACTAGTTGCAGTTTGCTTATAAAAACAATCCAGGAACTCGGGATTACGCACTTTATTCTATGATAGCAGTCAGGGAGATCTTGTTGGAAAACGATTTAGGTCACATCACTTCTGTTCACAGCATCCTCCCCTGGCTTCCCATTTAGGGAATGAAAGCTAAGCCCTAACAGTGGCCTGCAAGACCACCAAAGCCCTTCCACCTGGCCTTGGGGACCTTCTCTATTAGTGTCCTATGGTTGCCATAATAAGTTAACCACAAATCTGCTAGCTTTAAGTGACAGAAATTTATTTTCTTACAGTTCTAGAAGGCAGAAGTCCAAAATCAAGGTTCAGCACGGCCGTGCTCCCTCTAGGAGCTTTAGGGAAGATCTGTTCTTTGCCTTATCTAGTTTTTGGTGGCTGCCCGGGGCTTCATGGGCTTGTGGCCAAATTGCTCCAATCTCTGCCTTCACCTTAACATTGCTTCCTCCTCTGTACACTTCTCCTCCGTCTGTATCTTATAAGGGCACTTGTCGTTGGATTAGAGCCCACCTGGGATTCTGAAATGATCCCCTCAACCCAAGATACTTAATTATATCTGCAAAGACTTTTTCTTCAAATAAGGTCACATTCACAGGTTCTGGGGATTAGGACATGGACGTATCTCGTTGGGGACCACCATTCAGCTCAGTACACCTTCCTAATTCCATTCCGCATGGTTTGCCCCTTTCAGTCATGCTGGCCACCTTATGTGCCTCCCTCATGCCAGACACATTCCTACCCCAGAGCCTTTGCACACACTGCTCCTTCTGTTTGGGTATCTCTCATCTCATATTTGTAGATACAAATTTGCTTTATTCTTTCTTAAGGACTACAGAATTTTTCATTGTAAGGATATGCCATGTATTATTGATTAATACACATCCTGGTTATTTTCCATTTCTTGCTATTATAGTTGCTGCAGTGAGTAGCCTTGTATCTTTGTGGACATAAAATTGAAGAGATAAATATATTTTAAGTATATTTAATTTTTTTTAATAAGTGCTGCCCAGTTGTCTGTATAGGATATGTTCAGGCTTATTTTTTGCTGAGTTGTCTCTTAACACACATCGCGTCATGGAATTAAGGGCAGAAGTGGTGGGAGATAAAGCAAAATTTGATCCAGATTGATAAAAAAAAAAAGTATAGGAGGCGTAACCCCCAGCACTGTTACTTTCCAGGTTAGCCATACACTGGAATTACCTGGGAATTTAAAAACTGCTACTACCTGGGTCTCAGCCTAGGAGATTCTGATGCCATATGCCACCATCTGGGCATCAGGGTTTGCGGGTGATTCCAGTGTGCAGCCCATGTTGAGACCTGCTGTCTCGAGTGAGCCCAGGGAAGTGTTTATGTGTCAGTTTCTAAGTTTCTCCCTTGATTTATTTTCTGTACCACTTTGCCTATCATTTCTAGCCCATTCCCAGGGGCCAGCCTCAAGTCTCATCTTTACATCATCATGCATTCCCTGGAGACTTTTTTCAAGTCAGGAGCCTTTCTGAATGTATGTAGTTGCTTTAAAAGCGGATTCCTGGGGCACCTGGGTGGCTCAGCCTGTTGAGCGTCTGCCGTCGGCTCAGGTCATGATCCCAGGACCCTGGGATTGAGTCCCACATCCAGCTCCCTGCTCAGCAGGGAGTCTGCTTGTCTTTTTCTCTCTGCCCCTCCCCGCCAGCTCAGGCTCTCTCTCCCTTGCTCTCTCTCACAAAAACAAACAAATTAATTAATTAATTTAAACAAAATCTTTAAAAAATAAAAATAAAGAGATTAGATTCCCCCAAAAAAATACATAAATAAAATAAAATAAAATAAAAATAAAAGTGGATTCCAGTTTCTACTCTATGGTCAGGTGAAATAGAGGGTGGACTAATCCCGAAAGGTTCACCCTAAATCCAAGTGCAACTGACTTTGGAACCAAGAAGCTACATAGATCTTCCTAGACTGAGCCCAGGAAGGAGCCCATCTGTACTTGCCAGGCTCAGCTGCCATGGGATTGCACCAATTGGGGTGGAGGTGGGGGGCGGAGGTGGCAGTGGGGATGGGCAGACTGTATACAGTTGGTATGTTTGCCCTTCACTGTAGTCCTTTGCTCACAGAGTTAAATGAGAGCTAGCCATATGGGACTATGTACATACAGGACTGCAACCAGGAAAAGTACAAGGTGCACCTAATTTATGGACAAACACGCTTCTTCCATTAACTCCTCATACTTCCCTACAAATAATCCTGGTGCTGGGAACTGGATAGATATCAAGTCTATGCACACACTAGACCAGTGCTTTTCACATGTTAGTGGGTGTCAGAATTACCTGGAGGGCTTGTTAAAACACGGAATTACTGGGTCCTGCCCTCAGGGTCTCTGACTCAGGAGGTCTGGGGCAAGGCCTGAGAATTTACGTTTTTATCAAGTTCCCAGATGATGTTGAAGATCCACAGTTTGAGAGGCACTGGCCTAGTGAACCCTGGACCAGCGGCATCAGCATTCCCTGGGTACTTGTTAGAAATGCAAAATTTCAGGCCCAACCCCAGGCCTTTGGAATTGGAAACTGTGGGGGTGGGCCCAGAATCTGTGTTTTAAAAGCCCACCATCCCCCATCCTGATGCACACCAAAGAAGAACAGTTACAATAGAGTAACCATGGATGGCTGATGATTAAAGAACAGCTGCACATTACCAGCTCATGACATGTGTACTCTGAGGGGCAGACCCACAATTTGAATTTGAACCCATACGGTAGTTGTGTTTGTTTTTTTTAAATGTATTTTCTTTCAGATTATTTTTAGGCATGAAAAATGTGCACTTAAACTCAAGTATGTACATTTACAAAAACAAGATAATATTTTACACAGTTTTAGAACTTGTATTGTTATTATTAAGTAAAGGCCATACCTTGTTCAGATTTCCTTGGGTTTTTTGGTTTGTTTTTTGTTTTTTTGTTTGTTTTGTTTGTTCATTTTTTAAGAGGAGAAGAAAGGGCAGAGGGAGAAGGAGAGAGAGAATCTTAAGCAGGCTCTACACCCGGTGTGGAGCCTGACACGGGGCTCAATCTCATGACCCTAAGATCATGACCTGAGCCAAAATCAAGAATTGGATGTTCAACCAACTGAGCCACACAGGTGCTTCCAGATTTCCTTAGTTTTTAACCCAGTGTCCTTTCTTACCCCAGCATCCCATCCAGGACACCCCACTGCAGTTAGCCATCATGTCTACTCCATGCTCCTTAGGAATGTTTCTCAGAGACTATCCTTCATTTTTATGACATAGTGCTGGCCAGTTATTTTGTAGAATGTTTCTCATTTGGGATTTGTCTGATTACTTTTTTCATCATGACTAGACTGGGCTTCTCCTTCTTAGGAGGAAGGCCACAGAGGTAAATTGTCATGTTCGTCCCATCATGTCAAGGGTACATAAACCCTGGTTCTTTTTTTTTTTTTTAAGATTTTATTTGTTTATTTGACAGAGAGAGACACAGTGAGAGCGGGAACACAAGCAGGGGTGAGTGGGAGAGGGAGAAGCAGGCCTCCCGCTGAGCAGGGAGCCCAATGCGGGGCTCGATCCCAGGACCCTGGGATCGTGACCTGAGTGGAAGGCAGACACTTAACGACTGAGCCACCCAGGCGCCCCAAACCCTGGTTCTTTTAACTGGAGAATGATATTGGAAACCAAGACCTAGCTGCTGGGTGTGCTCGTTGCTGCTGGGGTGCTGTGGCATCCTGCCCCTCCCAGGGGCATGTGCACACACACATTTCCATATCTGTATCTATACCAAGCTAAACATGAGTTCATACTGACATTTCCAACATCATTACCACATGGTTCATTTATTCTAGTCTCCCTATCACTTATCCAAACCTCCCTTTCCAACAGTGAGATCCTGGCTCCCACCATTTGCCATCCATTTATTTACGTACCCAATCGCCTCCTAGGTCTGTGGTACTTTCAGAGTTCTTATTCCGTCCCCTCGTGAGAAGCAGTGGTGCCCACGAGAATACAGTGATTGTGAATGGGTCCTTTTGTTTAGTCTTAATGGTCTCAAGTCATTCTTTAGTCATGGTCTGCCCCTATCCTGGGATTGTCCCGTATCCTAACAGATGTTAAGAATTTGTGTTTTTTGAGGTTTACTCTCCGTGCTGTAAAGTTCTGTGGGTTTTAGCAAATACACAGTATCATGTACCCACCTCTATAGCCTTTTCTGGAATGTCATATAAACAGAACCACACAGTGTAGGGCCTTTTCAGACTACCTTTTTTTACTTAGTAATATGCGCTTAAGATTTGTTCATGTTGGGTGCCTGGGTGGCTCAGTCAGTTAAGCATCTGCCTTTGGCTCAGGTCATGATCACAGGGTCCTGGGATCGAGCCCCACATAGGGCTCCCTGCTCAGCGGGGAGTCTGCTTCTCCCCCTGCCCCTCTCCCCACTCATGATCTCTCTCTCACACTCTCTCTCTCAAATAAAAAAATAAATAAATAAAAATTCATGGTGTTACACCCATAGTATTTTTATACCAAAACATGTATACATTGTTCTCAAATTATTATTTCCTCTACAAAACCTGGATAAGCAGAATGTTTAATAAATGTCAGTAGAAGTCAATGCAGAAGTGAAAGAAAGTAGGTTTACAAAGTTGGACATGGAGGCAGCACGTGGTGGTAACATTTATTACTTGCTAAAATAACTTTTATGGGACATTGTATATGGAATACAAATTGTATAAGGTGCACTTTGGGGATTTCCAACCCCAAATTCTTATACACTCCTGAAGTCACATAGACATATATATGCTTTACTTCAAGAAAAGTTCTATTAGGAAAAAAAAACAACTTAATCTAAAAACAGATTCATTAGAAGGTGCTTATATGTTTTACAGTAGGATTCTTCATTTTCCAGGAGGTTCCAGAGTATTTCTCATAAAATATTCAGATTTCTCCAACATTCCAATCTGCCTAATTTATTTAAAAACTCAATTTACAAATTGAAGAGCACATATGTTTGAAGTGTCCTGAATGGCCCAAAGTTTTCAGACATTTGGCTGTCTACATCCCACATGAATTTCAGAAATCATCAGCCGAATCAAAGACCCCATGGCATCAGTTCCATTTCAATCTTCCCTGTCAGAGGAGAAGGGCAATGAGGAGAAGGCCTGTTGGGATGAATCTCCAGAGAAAAGGCCCACTTTCTCGTCCATCAAAAAAATTTTATGAGAAGCCAGTTCCAAAGGGTGAGTGAGATGTGGAACATTTTCTTCTGATCATTTAACCATTAGAATTTTGAAACAATATGGCTGTGACTGCTCCTGTGTGGCTCACTCCGTTCATTCATTCATTCCTCCACTCACTCATTCATTCACCCATTCCTTCATTCATTCATCATCCACCCACTCAGTGCCTTCCACATGCAAAGTACCCTACTGCATGCTGATTAGAGTGATAAATTCTCCCTTTTTTTTGAAATGACACAAAAATGTATCAGACATCAGCACTTCCATTGTCCTCCTTTGTCCATTCCAGATATCACTAATCAACCAAGCTCTCTTTCCCAGGGAATTTCGACATGGCCCCAGACGTTTTCTGAACCAGCATTCCAAGGGTCATGACTCATCAGTTGGGGTTGGGCAATGAGATAAAAAACTATTCACCAACCTTAGAGTAAGTCTTTAACTTAAATTATTCGTGACTCCCAAGCAATTTCCTCAATAGTAGCTTGCTTCATATTAGGATAATTGTGTCATCTTTTGGCACATTGAGCATATGCAGGCATGGCCATGTTAGAAGTAGCTTGATTTGATAGAAGGGCCCTGGGCTGGGAGTCTGGCATCTACTCCTAACTTGGCCATTCTGCTGTGTATTCTTAACACAACAGCCCTGTATTCTGCATTTTCCACATCAAAATTGTTTTAAATGGTATGTCTCAGGCCAAATGACTTTTACTCAGAAAATCTGCTCTCCTATGTTAAGGCAAGTCTACTTCCTATGTGAGCCTCAGTTTCCTCATCCGAAAAATGGGGAATTGAAACGATTTTTCTGAAGAGGCTTCTAAAACAAGAGCCTATAGGATCTTGAAGTGCCCCTATATCTGTCATCTGAAAAGAAAACAGCTGGTGTTATCCAGAAAAAAAAAAAAACTGTCCTGAAATCTGTATTTCTGACTGACCATGACAATGATCTGGAGCATGTTGGGAAGTGGGGGAAGGCCAATTTGTTGAGTGCCTGCTGAGTGCCAGACACAGATTGAGACATTGTACCCATTATCTCCCTGAACCCTCCCTGAACCCTCACAACAGCCCTGGGAAGTATGTGTTATTATCCTCATTTTCCAGAGGAAGAAGCTGAGGCTCAGGGAGATGAAGGGTGCAGGTCAAGGTCATAGAGCTGGTAGAAGGCCGCGTGACCTCATTGCCATGGTCATTTCACTGCTGTCCACGGGCAGCCCTGAAGTAGGGTACCTGAAGGGCAAGACATGTTTTCTTATCTTGGAATGTATAGCTGGAAGTTGTGCTCCACTGTGGCCCTAAATTTCTTGGGAAAAAGTGTTAATGTGGGGGTTCTTTTAAAGCCACATGAACATCTTAGACAGTATGGTGAGCAAGCTGGAGGTGTATGCCAATCACCTGGAGGACGTGGTGGAAGAGAGGACCAACCAGCTGATGGCAGAGAAGAGGAAGGTGGATAGGCTTCTGTCCACAATGCTGCCAAGGTATTCCAGAGCACGGGGTGGGGGTGGAGCTTTTCAAAGTTCCGGGAAAAAATAGCATCACTATCTAAAAGGCTCCACATAGAGAGAATATTTTTCTTGTTCCTTTAATAAGAGGAAGTCAGGTTCTTCTAAAACAAGTGAAGCATTTTGCAGGCAACTTGGTACAGCCTGTAAAAGGAGATAGGGGCAAAGGACTAGAGAATGTCTTACAGTAAAGATTATGGCTGCGGCAACAGGAGAGCGACCACTAGATGGAGCTCTGGTTGCATGAGTCTGATTAATTGCTAGCTCCCCAGTATTTGAGATCGTGCTCCAAAACCTTTCTTTGCACAATATGATATGCGCTCATGACTTCAGTTTCAAAACTCGCCTCATTTTTGGCTGTAATTGCATCTGTACTCTCTTTAAACACTTGGCAGGAGCATCTGCTATTAAAATTCCAGCACCCTTCCTGTGTGTCTTGACAAAGAGGTGGGGTCGGGGATTTGAAGGTGTTAACGTGAGATTGGCGGATTAAAGCAAAAATATTGATTTGTGGATTGGTGGCTGCTTACTTTTCCTCCCACATCTGTAGGTTGAATCTTTACCATCAAACTCTATAACCAACGGGGAAAAATGAGATGCCCTCAGGGAGAAAATCCTTATTGTAAAGGCATTTCTGTAACCTGCTCCCCCCTCCTCCAATTTATACCCACCAATGAAAGTATCTCTTTAGAGAAAATGCAGGCGGAGAAATGGGAGTCAAAAGAATCCCTGTAGATGATGGAATTTTTGTTAACCAAAAACCTAATCCACTGAAGCAAAAGGAACTATAAGGATGACTCTGCAGGGGTTTGTAGGAGACAAAATGAGTAAGAGTCTGTTCAAAACCGATCCCTATTCTCTGGTTTCAGCTTCATTGGAGAACAGCTCATAGCTGGAAGGTCCGTGGAACCGGAACATTTTGAGTCCGTGACAATCTTTTTCTCTGACATTGTTGGATTCACAAAACTGTGTTCTCTCAGCTCCGCCTTACAAGTTGTGAAGCTCCTTAATGACCTGTACAGTTTATTTGATCACATCATTAAGACATATGATGTGTCTAAGGTGAGACACTTGGCTTCTGGGCTGTGAGGGGACACGCTCTCCTTGTCGGTTGACTCCAGGGCAGGAGTGAGGGTGGACCCAGCCCTAGCTGTCAGCCAGGGAAAGGCTCTATTTCAGGCTGGCAGTCTGTCTCTGCATGGCAGAAACTCAATATTTTATTCCCGTTTTCTTGGAAAAGGGCTTGATTAATCACAGATGCATGTGCTTGTCAAGATTCACCAGTTGCTCCTTGTTTCCTTCCATTATTTTATCTCTCAGTAAACACATTTCTAAAGAGGCATTGACCTCCTACTGACTAATCCTCCAGCTTGCTCCTAAATATATTTCCTTTGTATTCAGAGAGGCTCACATTTATTCTCCTTTAAAGGTTGTCTTCGGACCCCGTGTGAGTCTCACTTCCGTTACTGTGGTCCTTAGCAGTGCAGGTGAAGACAGACGCCCAAGTGTAGACTATCAGACTCGTGGCTAAAATGAGAAACAAGGATCTGCCTAGTGCCCCTCAGCAGGGGCGGGGGAGAGAGATGTAGGAATATAGTAAAAAATGATTTGTCGGGGAAGGATAGCAAAATGAATAATTTGGCTTCATTCAAGTGGTGGTGATGGCTGCTTTGGATGTTTTCTGAGTTTTCTGATGGGGCTGGATCCTGACTTCAGGGTGCCCAAGCTCATGCATCCTGGGGCAGCCACAGGTTCTGACCATGATTGCAGGGCTCTGCCTGTGGCCCTGGGGCTGGGGAGATTTGGGGGACAGTGTGGTCATATCCCCAAGGGACATAACTTTAATGGTTATCCCCCAGTGTTCCCCGCAGATATGCCTCTGTTTAAGGATGAAAGAAAAGATGGTGTGGATAATCTCAAAGGGTAGGGCACATGTACCCCAAAACGGAAGCTGCTCTGCTTAGGAGGGTGTCCTCTGGGATTTCTTCTTGGTGTTATGTTCTCTGCTATGTTTTGCACGAGCTAATACAAATCAGTGTCAGTGTCTAAAGGATGTGTATGTACCCGTGATGGGGAAAGGTAGCCTAGAAGCAATCAGACTTGTGTACTGGTTGATTTTGTGTAATTCTGGGGTGACCAATAGACAGAGGTGTTTTTACTGCCTGGCGAATGCCTGAAATCCCACCTTTACCACATGATCTTTGGATTCTGCTATAAAATGCAAACATCTGGAAAGGGTTGTATCTTTAAAGTTTATACTGATCATTTATTTTCTATTGTGAATGAGGGATCTGAAAGCTGAATTTATTAGGATTTATTAGGGGAGAGAAGAGGACAAATCAGGCAGATACATGCATTTACACATAAGTATAAGCATATATATTGTGTCTAATGTATACATATGTATAAATGTACCTAAGAGCCCTTGTATGGGGTGAAGACATTTCAGGTTGGGCAAGATGAATTCCACTTGATGGATGCATGTGATCCTTCAAGATTTACCCTATTCGTGGGCAGAAGACATGAACAGACATTTTTCCAAAGAAGACATCCAAACGGCCAACAGACACATGAAAAAGTGCTCAACATCGCTCGGCATCAGGGAAATCCAAATCAAAACCTCCATGAGATACCACCTCACACCAGTCAGAATGGCTACAATTAACAAGTCAGGAAACAACAGATGTTGGCGGGGATGTGGAGAAAGGGGAACCCTCCTACACTGTTGGTGGGAATGCAAGCTGGCGCAACCACTCTGGAAAACAGTATGGAGGTTCCTCAAACAGTTGAAAATAGAGCTACCATATGATCCAGTAATTGCACTACTGGGTATTTACCACAAAGATACAAAGGTAGGGATCCGAAGGGGTACGTGCACCCCAGTGTTTATAGCAGCAATGTCCACAATAGCCAAACTGTGGAAAGAGCCAAGATGTCCATCGACAGATGAATGGATAAAGAAGAAGTGGTATATATACACAATGGAATATTTTGCAGCCATCGAAAGGAATGAGATCTTGCCATTTGCAACGACGTGGATGGAACTGGAGGGTGTTATGCTGAGCGAAATAAGTCAGTCAGAGAAAGACATGTATCATATGACCTCACTGATATGAGGAATTCTTAATCTCAGGAAACAAACTGAGGGTTGCTGGAGTGGTGGGGGGTGGGAGGGATGGGGTGCTGGGTGATAGACATTGGGGAGGGTATGTGCTATGGTGAGCGCTGTGAATTGTGCAAGACTGTTGGATCACAGATCTGTACTTCTGAAACAAATAATGCAACATATGTTAAGAAAAAAGAAAAAGAAGAAGATAGCAGGAGGGGAAGAATGAGGGGGAGTAAGTCGGAGGGGGAGACGAACCATGAGAGACGATGGACTCTGAAAAACAAACTGAGGGTTCTAGAGGGGAGGGGGGTGGGGGGATGGGTTAGCCTGGCAATGGGTATTAAAGAGGGCACATTCTGCGTGGAGCACTGGGTGTTATGCACAAACAATGAATCATGGAACACTACATCAGAAACTAATGATGTAATGTATGGTGATAAACATAACAATAAAAAATTAAAAAACAAAACAAAAAAAGTATGGTATTATTTGGACTTTCACATTCTGCGTGGAGCACTGGGTGTTATGCACAAACCATTAATCATGGAACACTACATCAAAAGCTAATGATGTAATGTAGGGTGATTAACATAACAATAAAAAATTTAAAAAAAGAAAAACATCTCAAGAAATTAAAAAAAAAACAAAACTAATGATGTACTGTACGGTGATTAACATAACTTAATAAAATTAAATTAAAAAAAAAAAGATTTACCCCATCCGTACACTGCTGCCCGTTTAACTGGTTTTGAACTTGAGTTGTGGAAATATGGTCACCACCACTATTAGATTTCAGAGGAGAAAGCAGTGACTGTGTGCAGGAGGGCTCAGGGAAGGAAGGCTTTGTGAAAGAACCAGGACAAGGGCAGAAACTTGTAGAAATGCTGGGACATGGGAGGAATGGAGGTCAGGGAGTGTGACTCTTCAACGTGGGGGGGCCTCAGAGCAAGGCCACTTTGTTACTTTATTTTCAGGTGGAAGCCACTGGAGATGCATACATGGTGGCTAGCGGACTTCCCATCCGCAATGGAATCCAGCGCGTGGACGAGATTGCCCCAATGTCCTTGTACGTCCTCAGTGCCACTGTCTACTTCCAGAAGGGGCACATGCCTGAGGAGAAGCTCAGGCTCAGGATTGGCATCCACACAGGTAGACAGCCCTGGGCCTTAGGGTCCACGCATGACAGCAGGTGGTTCTGGATTCAAGTCCTGGGTCTGAGGTTTTTAGGACCCCGAAGTTGAATGGTAACATCTTCAAGGGAAACAGGGTTGCATTGTCTCTGTAAATCTATTTCCAGCTAGCCAGATTAGTTGGTGACAGCGAAGACACCCAGAGACTCCAAGGTGTTGAACCAAAAGTTAAGAGGAGACCAAAACGCAGGACGGTTATATGCGGCTGCTATCCGCCCCCCCCCCCCGCCCCCCCCATGCTTCTGCATCAAATGCCCTTTGGTCTGGTCTGGTTTTGGTCAAACTCATGGGCACATGACCTGTGCAGAAGCAACCAGCACTTGGTTTAATGCTCTTCTTAGTCTCTCAATATATTATCATAACATTATTAATATAATTATCACTATAATATTATTATATTAATAATATTTATATTACTTACTTTCTTAAATAATTTATTAATAGGTTTTGAATGAGGGGTTCCTTATTTTCATTTTAGACTGGGCCCTGTAAGTTATGTAGCTAGACCTGCTTCTACCTGTCTGTCCTCCAAGGCTTGACTAAAATAAGACCTGGCCCCTAATCAGAATTAATTACTCCCACATTTGTGCTGCAGTTCCTTTGTTTACATCTCTAGTGCATGAATAACATCATCATTAATTTCTGCCTGAGCTTGGTTGTTATAACAAAATACCACAGACTGGGTGGCTTAAACAACAGACATTTATTTTCTCACAGTTCCGGAGGCAGGGAAGTCCGAGATCAGGGTTTCAATATGGTCAGTTTTGATGAGGACCCTTTTCTTAATCGCACTAAAGGCTGCCTTCTGGCTATGTCCTCACATAGCGAAGAAAGAGAAAGCGCTCTGGTGTCCCCTCTTCTTCTAAGGGCCCTACCCTCAGGACCTCATCTAAACCCTAAGTACCTCCCTAAGGCCCTGCCTCCTAATACCATCATCTTGAGGGTCAGGGCTTCTGCAAGTGAATGAAGGAGGGGGTTACAAACATTCGGCTCATCATAATTGATTATGTGGTTTTCCACCAGAAGTCTGTGGATTCTGTAGGTTGCCTCTTTGTAAACCCTAAGATCTGTTGCCAAGCTCTGCCTGAAGAGGGCACTTAAATATTTGTTGAATTGCATTTACTGACTTAATGTGCATCATGCAGTCCAGCCCTTGGAAAATGCAGATGGGCTGGCTATATACCCTTCTGTTCTCCTCCTTGTAGGTCCTGTGGTGGCTGGTGTGGTTGGAATCACCATGCCCAGGTACTGTCTGCTGGGAGACACTGAACATACTGTGTTTCATCCACAGCCTTCAGGTAAGGGGAAGATTTTTCTAGAAGGCAGCAGCATAGACCTAGCTTTGAATTTTACTGGCTGTCTTATTTGGGGGCCTGGTTTTATCACCAGTAAAATGGGAATGGTGATAATATTGCCCTTGAAGGGTAGATGTGGGGATTAAATGTGAACATGTATATGAGGTGCTTCACCTGATGCTCTACTAATCAGACGAGCTCATAGATTTTATTATTATTTTTAAAAGATTTCCTTTGCAGCGAAATTCAGCCTTGACAGGCCCACACCCCCTAGGCCATTGCTGACTATCCATTTATGCTTACCAGCAAAGCCCAAGGAAACCAAGATTTCATCTATAATGAGGCCTTCCCTTCACTGAGGCTGCTCCTGCCTAATTGCACTTTGGCTAAGAACAACATTTTCAGTCAACAAGCAAGGGAGACCGAGTTGTCTGTTCAGAGGGCACACTTCATGGGCAGCCGTTCCTCCTCTGTGACTCCCACAGGGCAAAGGAGAACAAACAACTTCCTGGTTGAAAGGCAAAGAAGGCTTCACTATTCCACTCCCCGAATTTACTGAGGAAGAAGCTAAAGTCCCAGAGAGCTTCTGAGGTATTTTCTTTAAAGATGTTTGTGGGGTCCATAAAAGTCTGAGGACCATTTGGTTAGATGCCTTAAATATCCCATGCAGGGGGTGTAGATCTGGGGTATTGAGTTAATCTACCAGTAGGGGGAGCCATCTAGCTGGCCTCCTCTTCCCGCCCCAGAGCTCTGTGGAGTTGGGATGAGCTGGGTAGGGTGAACTCATTTCCTGGGGGACCAGGGCTGGGTTGTTGCTCCCAGACCTGCCAGTGAACTTGCCCTAGCTGCCAGATATTTCCGGTCCATTAGCTTGTGAATTTGCAGTGAACCCAATTTCATTCTGGGAGAGAGGAAACCCAGAGGACAAAACTTGGGGCTGCTGGCCCCACCCTGCCTGCCTTCTTTTTTCCAGGGGCTGCTCCCTAACCTTTAGTTATCAGAAGGCATCTCAGCAATGTTTCCCAGGGATAAAGCTCTCTCTAAGGTGTGAACAGTCACTGAAATCCCAACAGGATCAGGCCACTCCAGGTAGACTGGATCAGGGCAGTCAGTCCCCGCAAGGCCTGGTCCTGAGCTCTGACTTCCTGTGAGCACGCAGTTTACAAATGGAAATGTCCCACTCTCAATTTATTGCTTAATTTCTTTCCTATCCAAAGCAAAGGAATGAAGATAGGCTTTGCTTTCAATCAAGGCTTGAATTTTAAGTGGACTTTTTCATTGATTTATGAAGTGCTAAATTTTTTGCAAACTCCAGCAGACGAAGATGAACCCATCCATTCTGCTATGAATATTTCCCCCTTTACACAGAGAATCGGATTCCATCATGTCTGTCAGTGGTTCTTGTAGCAGACTGACTAAACCGGTAATGCACTTAACAGTATTTCTCTCTCTCTCTTTTTTTAATTTTATCCCTTGTAACCCATCACATCCCGATTACCCTCCTCATGGCTGCTCCTGAATATGGGAGAGCAGTTTGCATGATGTGTTGTGTTTGAGACACTTTCCTGGTGAATTCCCTAAGACTGAAGAAGTGAAAACCAATGAGATCGGGAATGTTTTCTTTTTTTTACTTGACCTGTGAGTCGCTTTTGTAGAGATATTTTTGAGCTCTGTATAGGAAAATAATTTTGGTGAGTTGAGAGCCTTTAATACTAAATCTTACAAAAGATTTGGTGCAATTCTTGCCTTTCTTCAGGAAGAGGGCCACTAAATAGGGGCCAAGGGATGTGCTTTACAAATAGTCCCGTCTCCATGGAGCTACTGTGTGTTTCCACTGGCAAGGCTTTTCTTCTGTCCAGAGGTGGGCGACTGAACTCTAGGACCTTCAGAGACTCCATTTTCTCTGACATGATTCCATTTTTATTGTGGGAGGCTCTGCTCCTCCCCATAGGCCTTTAGCATGAAGGCTTGAAAGCATTAGTCAAAAGAAGGCATTTATCTGAGAGGGACAGGGGAGCTACCCCTGCTGCCTCAGCATGGAGACAATGGGACGACATTTATCTTCTTATATTTCAGAATTTCTTCCCTTGTTTGGGAGCAGAGTGTCTGGATTCCAAATACTTTGTTTTCCCATGGAAGGGAACAGAACAACCTCTGCTCTGAGGTCTTTCAGAGAGATAGGCCATTCCCTATCCATCCATCCATCCATCCATCCATCCATCCATCCAACCATCCATCCATATGACATTTCATTAATTCAAAGAGCATTTATTGAGCACTTACGCTGTGCCAGGTACCACACTGGGGGGAGATGAGAACATGAAACATTACTTGATCTTTAGCTCTCAGTTTAGTTGAAGAGAAGTAGCATACAAGTAGTACTGCAATATATTAAGGACTAATAGAGGTATACCCAAAAGTGTGGAGGTAACTAAGCCGTCCAATGTTACATCTAAAAGGCATTAGACAATGATACACTGAAGTAGGGATCGGGTGGGGTATAGTGATTGTCTACCATTATCCCATCTTTGTATTTGTATGGAGTGTGTGTGGGTGTTCCTTTTCAGCTCTAGCCCACATGCTTATACAAGTTATATTTATATAATAAAGACTTTGTTGCTTCTGCCTTTTTCATTGGGCATAATAAACATTTGGCATCCATACAACACATAAAACATTTCCACACAGGTGCATACACGTCCATTCACAGGTGCACAGACATACATGTATACGTATCTATATACATACACACACAGAGAAATCTCTCTGTATCTAAATCTACATCGACTGTTTGATAGGTAGAGATCTATGTGAGTATGTATACTCAGTATATATGCATGTCTGTATATTTTCTTTTCTTTATATTACTCAAGTTTTAAGAGAGTGAGTCTTTAAGGATCATAAGCAGGAATTTGATAAGATTAATTTCCTAAAATCTAAGGATACCTAAGGGAGTTATCTACTCTTTCCTCATTCTCTAAATATGTTTTATGTTTAGCACTCAAGAGAATTTATAACAGAGATTATTTCGAGTGTTTTCTCTTAATTCCTTGATAGAGAAGTTAGAAGACATGAAGGGGCTTTAGCTCACCTGAGGTTGAAACACATTTGATTGCTGGTAGTAGACGTTAGGGCGTTAGAGACAGGGAGATCATACGGATGGCGTTGCTTCCTTGCATCAGAAAGCGAAGGCTGGGAGTTTTGGAAAGTAAATGTAGGGTAGAATGATGGAAAGTCTGTGGTATGTGTGTGAGTCGAAGAAGTTCTAGTCGTAGAAACCCCTGGGAGGGTGGAGGAATTGGCTATCAATATGATACATTAACATCGTAAACTGTAATCATAGGTTATTTATTTTAAGGCATTTTATTTATCCCATAGCACCAGGAGGAGATAGAAGATCATTAAACAATATGATAAAATAAAGCAAAACTAATACAACATTGTTTTACTCTGACAAAGATTTGATCGTGGCTCTAAGTAGGCTATTTAAGAATTTTTGACTAGAACCAATAAAATATGTCTTCTGTCCTTCCTGATTATAAAAATTCTGAATTTATAAGAAGAAGAGATCTCAAACTGGTTGGAGCTCCAGCTTTGAGACCAGTTTAGACTATGCTGAGTCATCTGAATCTAGTCTGTTGCTAAACAAACATGTACTCCTTGTTTCCAGAAATTTGGGAACTAGCTGAATTTCTCAGTTCCTTAGCACAGTTGTAAAAGACCCACCAAACTACAGATCTCAAAACTTCTCAAATACATTAACCACAGAGATACATGCTGATGTGTTTTCAAAGTATGAGCCCACAAATTAAGTCTGTACAGGACTAAGAAAAAAACTTGGAGCTCTGGATTTTCCTATCCCATTCTAGCTTCTGGGGTTGACAGTGCATTCTTGGGGCTCTCCCAGTTGTCTACGAGGTTTGGTTCATTCAGTTTTTATTTTGTTGACCCTGTAAGTCATTAACATCCATGCATTCTGGGTCACTGGGGTGGTGGTGTTATCAGGGTGTGGCACCGTGTGATTCCATTAGCCATTTTTGCCATTGTGCTTCTGATTTTTTTGCTAGGTTCTGTTCTAATGATCGTAAGTCAAGGAGACAAAAACAGATAGATACATGCTTGACTGTTAAAGACTAAATGAGGTCAGACCATTCTGCACAGATGACGATTTCTTGGATCAAATAGAAAAAAAAATAGCGAAAGCGTTGAGCATCACAAGGTGTAGAGTAGGTTTGGGTTGACAGACTTCAGAGGACCTGTCACCGATGTCACTCCAGAGTCATGTGCTAACAGTGGTTTCATTTAGGCAGTGCCACTATATGACGTTAAATTTATGTTAATGTGAGTTTTATTCTTCTTGTGGCTTTAATCCTATTTAATCTGTAATTTTCTTTTGATTTTTGAAATCTATATCAGCTATAAAAATGAGTTAATACCTATATAATGTTTATACCTATTTAAGAAACACTATACTAAAAACAAATTAGGTTAGCCCTGGCAGCCTCTCAAGAATTGTTTTCCTTTCTAATACTCAGGTTTGAGCAACACTATTATATTTCGCTCTGATTGCCACATCATTTGAAAGATTGGAACCCCTGCCTGGTGGCTCAGCCCTGGTTCTTAAATAAGCATTGCACAACATCAATGCCAAAGGCCCCCCTTGGCAAAGTTGGCTATTCCTGTGCATTCTGTACTTAGCACTGACTTTGTGGTCATGCCCTACATTCTCCTCAAAACGCTCAGCAGCACTGGGTTGGGTGTGCTAGTCTTTTAAAATCAGAATAGCTTTCAAAGGAGTCCACTGCAGCCCTGACTTGAGCGTGGGGAAAGGAGACTCCTCCACCAGCTGCAGGAGAGGAACTGGAAGTCGCAGGAAGTCACAGGAGGACGTGGGGCATGAAGGCAATCACTGAGATTCACAAAAATCATTGGAGACGTAATTGGCAAAGCACTACTTTCTGCTTCTCAACAATATGCTCTTCTGTTTGTTCTTGCCGGCAGCACAATAAGTGGGAGTTTGCCACGGACCCAGGAGGTGATGTCGGGTGGGAGGAGATGCCATGCCTGCCTGGCGATCTCCTACAACACGACACAAATCCCCAGCATCACGATGAGGTGATAGAGGACATCTGTGAATCAGACAGGAGAGTGGACAGAACCAGTTTACACGGAGCAAGGACAACACAACAAAGAGTTAACTCAATGGAAGAGTCAACTCAGGGGCATTAAGTAGGCTTTCCTAAAACTCTGCACATTTTATATAAAATCTATTTATCTTTTGGGGTTTCTGTAGCTTGGTCTTGTCAGTTCCGTGCACTGTTCCTTGTCTGAACATGGGTAACACAGTGATGGCTCATTTCACCTTCGGGCTTTCGCTATAGGACTTCCTTTAGAAATGAGGAGCTGGGATTAGAGTCTTAAAAAGTTGGTTTACGTGATTTCTGTAACTAAGAGCAAAGTCTACATCTGTGAGTTTATTAATAAATAGAATGTCTTACCCCATCTCCTCACAGAGTTGTTCTCCTCATCTTTCGGGTGAGATCTTGGATCTTAGCTGAAATGTTTCTTCCGAGAGGCTTCCCTGGCTGCTATCTAAATCATTCCTCTACCCCCACTCCAAGGAGTCACACTACGGGGAAGTGCAGAGGCCTTGCCTATCTCCCTCTGCAGGAGCTCCACTGCCTAGAAGAGTAATGATGGCTGATCTTACTGGATGTGTGCTGTATGCGGGGCATTGTTTGGTGCCCTTAGTTGTAACATTTAATCCATACAGCAGCCATGTATGATAGGAGCAATTATTAGGCCCCATTTCTTAGAGGAAACTGGGGAGTGGAAGGGTGAGTTCATTGCCCAAGGTCATTTAGTGAATGAGGGGCAGAGTCACAGCAGGGACTCAGAAATATTTGTTGAAAAAACAGATCATTGAAAATCACATTCTCTAAAGGCAGGAACCCAAGCAAAGCCCCCTGGTGATGTTTTTTTTGCTGAGAGGTGGAACCCAATTCGGCTTCATCCAATTTACCCCCAGCCGCACCCTTCCTGCAGAGCTGGCTGAAGAGACATCTGTTTACCTCCATCTCGCTCTGTCCCACCCAGGTGTGCTTTAAAGAGCAGCTTTCAATTCCTAGAGGTTTGGTTGGGGCCAAAGCTAAGCTTCTTTTAAAACACACATTTCCTTTTAAAAGGCATTGCCCCATGACCCTTCCCAGAGGTGCCTCTTTTCCTTACCTGAGAAGCTATAGAGACTGGAGAATCCCCTGCCTGTAATGAGTGAAGAGAGAGAAAGCTGAAGGTTTAAGAAGTGATCATGGAAGGAGCCTCAGGTCTATGTTTCCAAAATCCAAATCTGACTATATCCTCTCCTGATTAAACCAATAGCCCCCCCATTGCCTTTAAGACCAAGTTTATAGTGGGGTTCACCAAATCTTTGAAAGAAGAAGAAAACCATTTTCTCCTTGGCTTTCTAAGGCAGGGCTTGGTAAACTTTCTGGAAGGGGCCAGATAATATTTATTTCAGCTATGGGCCTTATGGTCCCTATTGCAACTATTTGGCGCTGCCTTTGTAGGGTGAAAGCATCTGGGGACAATACCTTATATGAACACGTCTGGCTGTGTTCCAATAAAACTTTATAGAAAAATTTGATTTCATATCATTTTTATGATATATCATAAAATATGAAATATCATTCTTTTTTTTCAACCATATAAGTAGGTACAAACTGTTCTTAGCTTGTAGGCCAGAAAACAGCGGCACAGCCTGGATTGGGCCCCTGGTCATAGTTTAGCATATGTTCTCTCAGATGTGTAGCTACTAAAGGCCCCAGCCTTCCCACGGGCCCTGCTCACTCTTCATGTCATACCACTCTTCAGGTCATACTGAAAGATTATGGACACAAGCCTTCCCTAGGCCCTGGACTAGACAAGGGTGAATCCCCTTGCCATGAACTCCCATAGCACTCCACCCCCATCGATAGTCATCTCCCTTTCCCTTGGCATTTAGCATCTCTCTCCTTGCTAGATGAGTTCTTGCAGACAAGGGCCATGGGGGTCTCCTTTCATTCTGAAACCCCAGTGTCTAGTCCAGCCCAGGGCCAGCACTGGATGCTCTATGAAGTTTTGATGACTTGCACCAGATGTTCCCAGTACATTTCGTTGTCTATTACTACAGTTTGCCACGTGCTCTGCCCGGAAGCTCAGCACTTTCTAATTCCTTGCGGGCATTGGAATTTAGGCTGCAGACAGAGAGTTTCAGGGTAGTTAATAAACCTCAACTTCTTGGTTTGGCATGAGCTACGGCTTCCCCTGCCGCTGCCCCCCCCCGCCCCCCTGCCAGGTGGGAAGCCTTGAGTTGCAGGTGAAGGTAGTGTCTACAGGCACAACTGGTTTGGCAATTCCGTTAAAATGCTCCAACCGGCTGTGCCTGTGGACGCAGCCCAGCGTGAACCCAAGCATTCGGAAAACCGAGAAGCTTACTACGGAGGGAGAGCTCCACCACCAGGACGCCCCCTGTCTGGTCCCGGAGTAGGCGCTTCCTCTTATCACAGGTCTGAAGACCCCCAGCCGCAGGGAGCGGGGGGGGGGGGGGGGGAAGGGGAGGAGGGGGGCATGAGAAATGCACACAGGAAAGAAAAGGGAGAAAGGCAAGAGATTAAAAAAAAAGAAGTCACAAACTTGGTAGAGTCAAAACTCCCCAGTCAACAGATCTTAGTTACCTTATTTGTCTGTCGTCTATTTATTTACTTCCTTCCTTCCTTCCTTCCTTATTATCCAGAGCACTGTCTTCATCCCTTCTCTAACTTGGTTAAAAGGAAAAAGCTTTACTTTATGACCTCTTCAAGCTAGAAGACACCCTGCTGGGAGAGGTTGTTGGGTGTGGGAGGGATTGGCCCAGTTTCTTTTGTTAAGAAGTGAGGCTTTTACCTACAGTTACTCGCCTTACAGTGGTTTGAGAGGTGGACACTTGCAAAATGTGTTCTGGCTCATTTTCTTTTCTTTTTAAAATGTAGTGCCAATAATTACCCTTTCAGCAACTGTAAAAATATCTGTCTGCTCCCTGCCCTTTATTTGTGCTCCTATGTGATCATTTTCTGGCCAAAACAAATGAGTACAAACAGAAATTACAATCTTTTTTCGATTGGTTACCACGGGCTACGTGAGCAGGTGTCCTCTTCAGAAACACTGTGTTCCT
Source organism: Callorhinus ursinus (assembly GCF_003265705.2). NCBI lineage: Eukaryota > Metazoa > Chordata > Mammalia > Carnivora > Otariidae > Callorhinus > Callorhinus ursinus. The sequence goes on from NW_027397082.1 coordinate 8,997,620, forward strand.
CCTCTCTGGGGTCTCTAATCCAAACAGACCAGAGCAGGCAACAGTTGGTGATTTAGCACTTTTTGGTCTAATGCAGTGGTTCTCAAGCCTTATTACCATGCCTCAGAATCACCTGCAGGGGCTGTTAAAGCACAGATTTCTGCCCCCCCCCCCCGCCCGGGGCATTTCTGAATCAGGCGGTCTGGGGAGCCTGAGAATTGCATCCCTCACAAGTTCCCAGGTGACGCTGGAGCTGTTGGGGACCACACTGTGGAACCACTGCCCTAAGGACCAGGTTCACACCTGGCTGCCATGGAAACCTGAATTCTGCAGCAGCTTCTCGGTGGGGCGTGCAGAGGGGGAACCTGGCCCCTGGCCTGGGCTGCGCTGAACTTGGCTGTCAACCCAGGGCCCCACCGCCCAGTGCTTCCCCTCACAAAGTCAGTTCAGCAGTAATGGGTGTTGGGAATTTCTTCAGCCTCTCTCTGGGTCATTTCAAGTCTCAGAGATGGACCGTAAGCTGGCCAGGCAAGAGCTAAAAATACCCATCTTTTGACTTCCATGCAGCACCTCTTGCTACCACCAACGTTTTGAATTTTCCTTGTGCTTTTAACTTTTTCAAAGCATTTCCATGTCTGTTATTGTGCTCATTTTACCTAATACGGCTCTCTGAAAAGAGAAGGACCACTGTGACTTATCACCACTGTCTTTAAGGATGGGAAAACCAGGCTCCAGAGTTTAAGTGGCATGTGCCAGACCATGTCGCTTGTTGGTGGCAGGGTGGACAGAGCCCGGACGTTTGCCCCTACACCCAGTGCCCTTTCTTCCAGAATGCCCTCAGTACACATGTACACTGGTCTGATTATGATGCCCAGTAAAAATACAGCTTCTCAAATACCACCCCCACCCCCACCTCGGGTCACATTCTCATTCTGGAGAGAGGTGGCTCACCACTGGGCAGGAGAGCTTCTCACTGTCACAGATGAATGTCTCACAGTGTAACCAAACCTTGGAGAGTTTGGGGATGTTCTGGAACCGGAAAGCATTGAATTGGAAGGTGGCCCTGTGATCTTTCCCATTCTCATGTACGAGGACGGATTCATCCGTGGGGCAGCTGGAGCAGATGGGGCAGAGGGGAGAGAAAATTACCTCATGAACTCTAGCAAAATCTGAGGTAAATCCGCAGACAACAGCAACACTCCCCTGGGCTTCTATACAGCGTGTTGTCCTTACAAAAGACTTTGACTTGGGAGCACCTTGCTTATCTTCATGATATGAAGTCAAGTTGAGGAGCTATGGGATGGGTGTGCTAGTCCTCATTCTATAGACAGGGGAGAGTGGGGGGTGACTTATGAGAAGCTGCACACCAGGTAAGTCACCACACCTCTGTCTCAAAGAAGGGAAATTCCTGAGAGATGAAGTTGTCTGAAGGACTGGGACATGGGCTGACTCCCAGTATGTGTACAAGATAAAGACACTGGTGCTGAGAACAGCATTTCCCAAAGTACTGCCATAGCCACCTGAGCCAAGTCATATGTCACGTCTTTCTCTGTGTATCTTGTGAGGGTTTGCCACTGGGAATTTGAATTTATGTTGTGTTATTTAAATTCTATATTATATGGTTACGTTTGTAAAAATTTGGTCATGTTTTTAATATAGGCACAGAAAAAAAATGACTGGAGGGGTACCCTCTAAATGTTAATGCTGGCTATTCTGGAGTGGTAGAATTATGGGCGGTTTCTGCTTTCTTCCTATATCTTTATATATTTTCCAAATTCTCTATAATGAGGATGTAGCATTTGGGAAATCCCAAAGTCCCAAAGATAATAATTTACAATAAAAGGAAAAATAATGACACAGATGGGCGTTTGTCAAAGTCTGTGGTTCTCACCTGGGGACGATTTTGCCCCGCCCCTCCCCCAGGAGATATTTGGTATTGTCGCCGCAACTAGGGGTGAGGTGTTACTGACATGTAGTAAGTAGAGGCCAGGGATGCTGCACATCACCACACAATAATGCACAAGAGAGCCCCCCACCCCCAACAAAGAATGATCCAACCCCAAATGTCAACAGCACTGAGACTGAAAAGACTTGGTTTAATCAAAATACTTTTTCATTTACCAAACACATGCTAATTCCCTATCTAAGTGCCAGACATTCAACAAGGTGTTGGGAGCAGACACAAATGTACAATAAGGACCACGTGAACTTTGGAGAGTGTTATGTCCAGGTGACAAGGAACACCAGGGTCTGTCCTTTGTGGAAAAAGGTCTATGGGTCCAAAAGCTTAAGACCAGTGGACAGCACCACAGTGGACCCCAAAGTTAATGCTCGTCCCAGAGCTTCTCTCTGACTTCATCGCCAATCCAACTCAGTATACACACACCAGAAATCCATCCAGCTATCTGAGAGCCCTTGAGATGTCCCCTCCTCCACACATTCCATCAGAGCCAGACATTAGGGGGCAAATTAGTGGTAGGACTGAAGGAATGTCAACTCTTGGAGTTAGTGATTAAAATGAGCAGTGAACAGTATACCTTATATCTGGACCAAAGGTCGGAGGCCTGGCCATGTTTGTGGTGACCTATGAGCAATGACAGAGCTGGAGGCATTTTCCGAGTTGTGAAACAAGACCTTGGAGGATCATTCGGTCAATAAACCTGAGAACCTTGTACGAACTCAAGACCTGAGTCCTTAAAATAGCTTCCTGCAGCTGGAGTGTCCAAGGCGTGGTGTCGGCCAGTGGAAAACAGTGTAAACTGAGCTTTGTTGGGGTGGGGAGGAGGCAAGTCCTGGGCAGGCTTAGATGTCTTGGCTTTGCTGCCTCTTGGCACCGGCTCTGGCACCTGCCCCTCTGTGACAGACATCTTGGGATGGTGGAATGCCCAAGGGAGGCTCTTACAACATCACCAGAGGAGTCTTCTTCCCTACATAAGATCAAAATGCCTCATAATATATCTCTTCTAACCTCTCAGTACGCTCTTGAAAACTGGGTCTTCTTCCAAAAGGGCCCGGTGGGAACCAAAAGCATCTGGGAGATTATGGGAGTGGACTTTCTCATTTCTCCCCTCGGCCCTGGTTTTTGTGCAGATATCTCCAACCTTAAGGGGCCGTTTTAGCTAGGCAGAATACGGAATCAGATGAGGGCTTCTTTAATTTGGCTCTGCTTCAACGTAGGTTCTCAGGGTTTGCTCAGGAACCCTCTGTTGGGGTAAGTTAACTCTGTGCCTACATGTGTAACAGGTACCCTAGGTAATTCCTATACACACTAGAGCCTGAGGACTGCTTCTATAGGCCACCACAAAGCCACAAGCATTCCCTTTCCTGCCATTTAATACATTTGTAAGTTGGAAGTCGCAGTACCAGAGTGCTTTGCAGGGAGAGGTTTCCAAGCTATGGCAGAGCCTTTGCCCCAGTGTAGCCAATGCCTGAGAGAGGTTCCCATTGCCTGATCATAATTTCAGGTCCCTGTAGGTCAAGAATTTATTTCACAGTCTTCCTGAAGTCATTTGATTGCACCATTGCCAAGAGACCCTAAATTGTCAAGAAAACCTTCAGTGATATGTGTGACATCCAAATTAAGCTACCATCTCCACAGGAAGCTTTGCTGGGTTGCTTAGATGTGGTTCTGCTGGCCTGTCCTACCGACATTGCTCAGGAAATAATGCTGCCTGAGTTTGAACCCCAGATCGTCCATCCCCTGACTAGCTCTGGACTTTGGGCAAGATTCTGAACCTGTCTACCCCTCAGATTTTTTCCTGTATAAAATAGTGCTTATTATATACCTACTTTATAGGGGTTTGGTGAAATTTAAATAAATTAATATTTGTAAGGCACTGACCTAGAACACGTTTGGTATGTTGTAAGGGCTGTTTAAGTGTTTGTTAAGTAAAAATAAATAGTTAAAGGTCCAAGGTGGCTCCACCTTTATTATCTAATCATCTTTGTCCCTGGCCCAGTGTTTACTTAGCTTTGAAGGGTTCAGGTGGCAACATGGGCATGCGGTCTGTTTGGGTTTGGGGAATGGTCTCTTTTGCATTTACTGTTCCTTGTGTGTATGATGCCTACATCTCTAGTCTAGCTCAACCTGTCCTCTGTTTTAAAAAGTGACAATTCTAGGTGTTTCCAGAAAATTGTCATCTCAAGCTCAACATGTCACCCTGAACTCAAGGAGAATCCAACACCCTTATCCAGAATCTTCTTCCCTAACACCCAACAACAAACGATCCCTCACCTTCACAACCCACAGGTTTGATGCCACACATTTCTCAGGCTTCTTGCCTTGTCCTTCTCGCCACCCCATATCTGATTGGTTGCCAAGTTCTGATCGCCTCTCCCTCCCTTGGATGACCTTTCTATTCACTTGGCTACACCTCAGTTCAGGCCATGACCTGTAATCTGGTCTTTCCACCTTCCATGTACTTCTTCTAACCCGTCACATGGATGACGTCCAGAATCATCTTTCTATGTACAATCCCAATACTTTCACCTTCTATTCAAAAATTTTAAGAACTCCCAATTATCTACTGAATTAATAAAAAAAAAAACGGTGATATTAATTAAAATGATTGGATACTGACTAGGTACTACATGCTTAACTTTTTACACAGATTGTCTAATTTAGTTCTCACCAGGGTTCTGGTGTCAGACTAATGGGGTTTAAACCCACTTGCCCATAAATACACACATGCTAAGTATGTGACATTACTTAACCCCTCCTGTGCCTCAGTTTCCTCACTTGGAAAATAGGAATGGTAGTAATAATGACTGTCTCTTGTAAGGTACAAGAGTTAATACATGATGAAGCTCTCAGAAGAGTACCTGGTACCTAGAAAGCACTATACAAATGTTTGCTAGTATCAGCACCCAGTCTGGAAGCACAGAGGGTGTCACGGATGTGACCCTGAGGCTTCACCTCTTCTTCCCAAGCCATTCCAAGCCAAAGTAGCCCCAGAGCAACCCCACTTCTCAGCACTGTGCTCCGGAGGGTGGTACTTACCCCTTGTTAATTAGCTGCCACTGCAAGGGATACATGAAATCAGCTGATGGTGTGGCCCAACAGCTGTTCAAAACCACTTTAAACCTGCAAATGAAATAAAATGCATTGCTTTGAGCCGGAGAGTTGTATGCCTCGAAACATCTGGTAATTCAAAAGTCTCTTGGCTGATCTTTTTTTTCTTTTCTTTGGCTTTAAAAATAGAAATAGGGAGGAAACATACTTACCTAACACTCAACCCTTTGGCTTCTACTCCTGCAAACAGATCTGAACCGATTTCAGATGTCTCCAGGACAAAAGGGGCTTCCTTCTTAGTGGAGAACTTGGCATTCTTTGGAAGGAAATTGACAGTGGTCATTACGACCTCTCAGACGGAGCAGTTGGGTGTGACAGGAGCAGATGAACTGGGGTGGGGTGGTGGTGGGAGTCCACCCAAGGGCACAGGCGTATGAGACCACAGTGAGACCCTCCAGGAGTAGAGAAGGTGTCCCTCCTAGGATGCTGGTGCCATCTTAGAAGGGACGAGGGTATCACATCTCTGGATTTGCTGGTCACAATGAGAAACTGACTGTATATCTCGTCTATGCCAGCGAACAACAAGATTTGGCTGATGGAAAAAAGGTGGAATCCAAGAATGCTGAAGCACTGAGCTTTACTCAATCACCCACAGGAATAGGGATAAAACATAGACAACCACAACCTCGATTTGCTCTTGCTCACCTCCACTATTTGCCTGAGTGGATTCCAGCCTGGGTCAGGGAGCGTATGATCTGACTCCAGTACAGTTAACAACAAAGGCAACAACAGTAACTTACTGATCACCTACTGTGTGTCAGGCACTCCTCTCTATATTGAGACGGTCTCGATGTCAGAACCTCCTGTATATTGAGCTATATCTGGGAACAAAGCAAAGATCTCTATCTCTAACCACCTGACATTTCAGCAAGGGATGCAGACAATAGACAGTAGGCGAGTGAATTATATAATATGTTAGAATAGAATATAGTACATTATATAGAAAAACTGTAAGGAATGTAGAAGAGAGTAAGGTAAGGTGGAAGTGCAAGGAGGGGCAAGCTGCAACTTTAAATACCGATGTAGTTAAGGAGGTCTCACTGAGGTTGTGACATCTGAGCCAAGACTTGAGGGAAGCTAGGAAGCCTGTGCTTCCAGGCTAAGTACTGATACAAAGAAATGCTTCTGTAGTGTGCGCAGCATATGCAGGCATCTGGGGGAAAAATGTTCCAGCCAAGGCAAAAGCCCTGGGTGACAGTGTGGCTGGCAGGACAGCAAGGAGGCCAATATGCTGGAGCTTGAGCGAGCAAAAGGGGTGGGGGGGTAGGAAGAGAGGGGGGTTAGGGGTAAAGTGAGAGAGGCTATGGGGATGGATCCAGAAGACTGTGGTTGCAACTCTAAGTGCAATAGGGAGTCATGACCACACTTGGAGCACCAGATCAGCAGCCTTTGGTCACTGGTGTGGTGTGTATGGTCTTCGTTTGGTCTCTTCATCAGGCAGTTCTAGGTGAGTTATTAAAAAAATAGTAGTGTGTCCAGTTGACCTACCCAAAGGAGGCTGATTTCTCCATTCATTGTCTTAGTTTCACTCAACTTTAGTAACAACCTTTACCTACTCTCTGAGTTTAGCCCCTGGAGACAAAAGCATCATGACGGAAGGACAAAGTTGCTGGGCTAATCCTAGCTCCCACCACTAACTTTTAGGCAAGTCAGACATTTGGGCCTCAGTTTCCCCATCTGCAAAATGGGAGTAACCTTTGCCTTCATCGGCCTTGCAGAAATGTTTTTATGATGATGATTTTATGTAATAGAAGCATAAAGCTTAAACCAGGATACTAGGTAGAAGATTGAGTTTCATGGCCTTGGAGATTTGCAGAACTGCAATGGGTAAACAGGGTCAGCAAGGATATCTAGTTGCACTGGACTTTAGCCCCCTAATGGCCCAATTCAGGGCCTTTGCTGAGAGGCCTTAAAATCATTTTCTAGTGGCTCTTATATTTTTTCCTGATTGCAGGTCCAGCTAGGGCTCCCTGAGTCAGTCACTCAGAAGTCAATTCTTTTCTTCCTGTCTGCTAACCCCCTGCACCACGTAAATGGTTGCAATAATTAAATAATAATGTTCTTAACCATAAGTGATTTACTAATTTACTATGCAGTTAAAGTGGCAGATTTACAATGGTTGTTACTGTTTATTATTATTTTCTGAGATTTGTCATATTTCACGAAACTGTTTACAAATGGAAGACATAACCTGGGGACCACAATGCGGTCCCCCAACCTAGCCACAGGTGCTTCTCCCAGCCCCATCTCCCAGGGACCAGCCCATGGGGTATTAGAATATTGGAATAATGCCTCTACTTGCAGAGAAACTAGTGCAATTCTGTTACAGAGTGGAGAAGAGAATCTGCATCGTTAATTCCATTTCTGAAACAAAACACTTTTAATGGTCAGTTTCTTCACTTCTCACCTTATAGCTAAGGCAATTCTCAGCATGGTCTCTTCCTACTTTCATTATAACATAAGTTAGGGACCTATTTCCAGATAGCTTCATCCTATAATACCTGGACCATTTGCTTTGGCATTCCTGGAAACATAGAAACACCACATAAACTACTCATTTGTGGAACAGGAGGGAAGAACATCTCCTTCCAGTCCCTTCACTTGATGGAAAGATTGAGTCACAACGGTCCATTGACACTGTTAGGATGGGTACATCTCGTTTAACAGCAGTTCATGTGGGCAAGATATGGGAGCTGCTGTTGCTCGCAGGCTCAACATGAGGTAGAAATGAAAGAAAGCTGCACAAAGCTAATATTCTAGAACATGTTCCTAGAGTCTTTCAGAACTAAGAAAGTCACCCCTGACCCAGTGTGCCCTGCAGAGGTCTGAAAGGGTCTAGAATATAACATTTTAATTTTGGGCTCTGCTTTTTAGTGGGGCAGTGGCCAACTGGATCATTCTCAGAGAAGAGGGGGTAGGATGATGGAGCACCAATGGTGGGGAGATGTTGGGGAAGATAAGTTTGAGATAGTTGAAGGGCCATCAGCAGCGTCATGACTCAGTATTATTTCAGAAGACAGAACCATGACCAATGGACTATAGTTCAAGATATCAGATTTCACATGCTGACCTAAAGTAAGAAAGGCCAACTTGCCCTTGTCCTTGGAAAAGGTGGGGAGCCCACCCCTTAGCAATCTTGCAGAAGGGTTTTGTACGTTGGTTGGGAGGTCAAGGTTGATCACCTCTGAAGATTGTTCTGACTTTGGAAGTCTGTGAATTTTGCCTCTATTGCCTGCATTTGTTCAATCCCAAGGCTTTTCCCTGGTCTCTAAGTAAGAAGAATGGTCAATACTATTTTGATTGCATAAAAGTCAACCTAATCCCATCCTGATCCTGACACTGATGGTATAAAGGTAACACTATAATGGTAACTGCTGGTGCTAGGAGCTCTCAGAGTTTTCACTTTATATGGGGTCAAAGGCTGTGATCATGAATTTGGCTACTTTCGCGGACACTAACCTTGTCCCAGGTGGTATGGTAAGTGCTTCATAAAAATAATTTCATTTATTCCTCATAATAAACGTATGGGTAAGTGCTATTATTATTTCTATTTAACAAATGAATAGATGAAGGCCCAAAGAGGTTAACTAACTTACCCAAGGTCGTACAACTAGTAAATGGTAGAACTAGACCTGAAACCCGTGGGTCAATGGCAGACTATTTTCTTAAGCACACTGCTAGTCCACTTCTGCAAGCTGACTACCATCCTTTATTTTGGACTGGGGGCCAAAACAACTTCTCTCCAGGAATACCAACTATGGGCTGTTGGCAGGAGTGAGTGGGAGGGGGCAGAGGGAGAAGAGAGGAAGCATGTCGAGTAGAACTGGTGGTTTTGGAGCTCAGCACTTGGAGCTCTGGGAATCCTAAGCAATTAGCCGTGCATTGATTCCTTTGTGCAATCTAGGGCACAGCTCTGTGCCTGGTAATTTGATGGAAATGTATGCAGGGGGCAGATGTTGCTTCAGAAACACACAAGAATGCTCTCAGAGCGGAAGAAGGGAGGAGAAGAAAAATACCAGCCGCGCGGGTCAGGCCTAGGAAACCAAGTCCATGGTAGGAATATTAATCAGTACAAAAGTTTCCGTTGCAACATCAGACCCCATCTTTGCTGAGGTCTGTTTTCCCTGGAAAGGTGTTGATGGGCCCCAGGGGACGCCTTAGCCTCATTTCTAGAACAGCTCAGGGAAGTGTCCTGGAAAGTCTGTTTATCCAGCCCAGAGGATGGTCTGGGTGATGATGAGGCTACACCTCTTTTTGTTGTTGTTGTTGTTGTTGTTGTTGTTTTCTTAAAAAAGAACAGGTTCCTTCCAATTCTAAGATTTGATATATATGCCCGAAACTTAGCCCAACATGGCTGATGGTGGGTGACGATTTTTGATAATCCTGGTGCCTCTCTATAGCCATCTGTCATAAAATCCTCAGAGGAGCATGTCTATAGTTTCATCTGATTAAAATAACCAGATAATCATGCACATCTGGACGGGCGCTCACTGGTAAGGACGACCCATCACCATGATGTCCCCTGAGACTGTTGTCGATGAGTGAGCCTGTTTTTCTCTCTGGACAACCTTTAACAGTTACTGCAATGATGTTGCCATCTTTTAATCCTCCTGCTGGTTCACACTGCATTAACCCTCCTGATTATAGGCCCAGGGGCTCTATGGGATTCCTTTTGCCTGAACTTAACCACTAGGGGTGTGCGGTCAGGGGCAGACCTAGGTTCTTTGGGACCTTAAAATTTCTATAATGTAGAGAGCCCTTTTTAATAAAAAGAATCAAAATTTTGAATATGAAATTAGACCCAGGGCCTTAAATGAGGCTAGTGCAAGAGAGGGATCATGAAACCCAAGCTCCATTCCCTTCACAGGAAGTAAGCCTCAGAGAGCAGTGCTAAGAAATCCATATGCTAGCCTGGGCACTGCTCCACACTACATGGGCACACCGTTTCCTCCTTCTGGGCTGCAGATCCTTGTCTGTAAAATGGACCAGGTGACTCTGGGATCCCTTCTAGGGGATCTCTCACTTTCTGAGTTCAGCTGGATTGGTAGCTTCTAGGCAGCAGGTAAAGCAAATTCAAAGAGTTCAAGGTCAGTGGAGTTCCAGGGAATATAGTCCTTTCCTTTGTGAAATGAATGGGTTGGGCATGATGGCTTCTAAGAATATCTCCCAGTTCTAATGTTCTATGTAAAAGTCTCTGTTTCTGCCTGCCTCTTCCTCCAGCCAGCTGGAGTGTCACTATAAGTAAGCCACCTTCTCGTGGGAAGCTGCAGGTTAAAGAAACAAAACACCCCTTCTAAACTGGGGGGCAGCTGGGCTAATGACTGTTGCATGTTTAGTTTTATTTTGAGAGACCACAGTGTGCCTTTAACTTCAATGTCAAGAGAGGCAGTGTGCCTAAATTAGACCAAGAGGAAGCCCACTCTCTGAATGGCTTTGGATACCAAAGAACTAGGCAGCAGAGGGCAACCCGACCTCTCTCCTCAGCTCTGTCCCAGGCAGGAAGGTCACTACTCTGCGCCAAATGCTTTAACGGGAGCCAGATTCTAGTATAACTCTCTGGAGTGGGCGGCAGTGGAAACTAATCTGGCTTGAGAGTTAGCCGTCTTACTGCCATCTTACTGCCTCCTGACCTCTGACAACTCACAGGATTGCTCTTGCCTCAGTTTTATCAGAAGATGGGAACATTGACTTTATATCTCTGTGACACCTTTTATAGTTCCTCTGTCCAGTCTATGAATCGACCCTCTTGTTGCATCTAGTCTTTGAAGAGGTTTAAAACTAGACCAAAGCTTATGTCTTAATTTGAATTCAAGAACTGGGCTCTGCAGAGAGCTTAGGGAAGAGGAAACCCTGAGGAAGCCTCCCCTCATCTCCTGAAAAGGCCACAGGGCACTAATGAGAACCTGGAGACCACTTACAGTGTAGAAGTTGAGAGACAATTGGCTTTCAAATGTGCCCATGCTCCCGTTCTTCACGTGAACAGTGGCCACTCTGAAAAGGGGAGAGAATTTTGCATAAGGACTGAAACATGCCTGATTGACAGGGCCTGCAGAACACACACAAGGCAGCCAGCTCTCCACTCTCAAAGCAACTTACCTTTGGTCAAACGCAGCCTGGTTCACCAAGTAGGTGGAGTGGTAGGTGCAGGAGAAGGAGTAGTTCACGGGCTGGTTCTTTACGATCACTGTGCTGTCATTGGAAACGATATGGCTGTAGAAGTGGTAGATGGGGGGCTTGTACTGAAAAAGGAAGAAGACAGGGTGGCCCTGGACCCCATGTTGAGAAGGAGGGTTCTGGGAAAAGTGATCAAAGATGGTCAGATCCACGGGGAGATGTCAATGGTGAGCTGAGAATTTCTGCAAAGAGTTCTTGAATGTGTTCGACCAAGATTGTTTAAAATAATCTAGGTTGTATGTTGCACACTTACAAGAGATCCATATACCCATTGGGCTTCTGACCAAAAAGAACTGGTCAAAGAATCTCTGTTTCCCAGCATCAACTTTTTATCCATTTCCCCCATCCTAGTAATCTTACACGAATGCCTTTGCCCATCTCCCGTCTCTAGAACACTATTACTATGTCATATTTGCTCTTTCCCTCTTCCAATAATGACCACTATTTCTGTGACTTTTTCCTCTGGCTGTTGAACTCTAAGATCACATAATATTGGAATATTCTTGGATCCAATTGGATCCAATTGGAATATTGGAGTTGGAAGGGATCTTGAACATCTATGTGAGAGGTGACCTGCCTAAGACCACACAGATGATTTCTAGTTCACTCTTCCAGGATACTCAAAGACATGTTGTTTCTGTTAATCATGTCCACGACTCTCTAAATCACTAAGTCCTCGTGGGGCCTTTAGGAAGAGGAAGTGGCCTTGGGTGCTCTTTGCTCTCATTTTTGGAGATCTCCTGTATGTACAGCCTTCTGCAGTCAAGGTAGCAGGAATGCTAGGGGTCAACAATGGAGCAGCTGCCCTTCATGACTATACCCCTACTGATTCTGGGGCCCCCAACTTGTGACTTTATTGGGACGTCTCTGATGTCTCCTCTGACCTATGAGGATATTTGGCAAGAGGTTGCATGTGGTTCCTTTTAATTCTGATTACCTGTCCCAAGTCCTTCACAAGACCCAATTATGAATTGTATTATACTTTGGTTACTCCTTTAAAGTGCCTTTCCAACTACTTCAAAGTCTTGTGCAGAGGATGTCCCACCATCCAGCCCGGAAGGATGGCAGCTTGTGATCACGTGCTCAGAACTCAAAGCAAGGTGGAGGTGGGAGATGTGTATTGTTTTACTCAACGGAAGGTGGCCTAGTTCACTCAGGCAACAAATTAGGAGAATAAAATGCAAATCCAAAGACTCACTTAAACTAGGCAGACGAGAAGAATTTAAATAACACTAACATTCCAGGAAATAAAAGTCAGGATTGGCTTTTAAAAGGAAATTGGTGAATTCTGTATCCCTTTAAGGGTGGGCAGCAGATATCTTATTTTGGGGCCCAGTTGCGTCATCTCAGCAACTGCTCGTTGTGTGGCCTGGACTTACCTCGGACTGGGTTCCACAGTAGGACTTGTTTTTAGGTGACAGATCCGGGATCACAAATTGATAGTAACCTCCCTCATGGACCCCATTGTAACACAGTCCCCCGAGGGCCAGCTGATGCACTTCCCAGCCATAGGGACACTCGGGGATTTTGGTGATGATGGTTTTGGGATAACAAAACACAAGAATGACATCTAGAAAGAGGATACACATGGTTTGAAATCAGATATGGTAATCATATTAATCTTCATGAAGAACAGTGGGTTCTAGCCACACCTGAACATGCAAAGCAGTTGGTTAAAAACACTTTCCTCACTATTTTTCATGAACCGTGATGAATGTTTTCCCCAAACCTCAGTCACTGAAGTTTTCTAGTTTCCGCTACATCTGTGGATATCTACACTATACTTAATATGTACTCAAACCTGGTCCACTTTTCAACTTTAATCTATTTTAAGGAATGTATTTGTGAAACCAGATTGAATGGATTAGAAATATAGATAAATTTAGAAATATATACAAATTTCTGTGCCCATGAAAGTGAGCACATAATTTAAAATCTTGTAAAAATGTCCATTTCATGCATAACATTGTAAAACACTAATTTATGACACAGGACATACTTTCAATAAGTCAAGTAGGAAATAGATTGTGTATTTGTTAAATTATTGTAATACATTATTTATTTATTGAAAATAAATATTTTTAGGGGCGCCTGGGTGGCTCAGTCATTAAGCTTCTGCCTTCGGCTCAGGTCATGATCCCAGGGTCCTGGGATGGAGCCCCGCATCGGGCTCCCTGCTCAGCGGGAAGCCTGCTTCTCCCTCCCCCACTCCCCCTGCTTGTGTTCCCGCTCTCACTGTGTCTCTCTCTGTCAAAAAAATAAAATCTTTAAAAAAAAGAAAAAAGAAAATAAATATTTTTATATCTATGTATCTATCTATCCATTCATCTATCTAGGATTCTCTAATTTTAAAAAAGTCTAAGTTTCTCCAGTACATTGTTATTTCTTATGGGAAAAGTCTGGTTGGCACTGGCGCGCTTGACTGCATCTACTTGGCTACGATATTGATATTGCATTTTGATAACAAGAGAAACACAGAGCTCTGAACTTTGCAAAGAGTCTTCGGGAAACTTCCCTTTTGGGGAAGATGGGCTAGCCCAAGGCATACCTGCTTTATTCGGAGTGCAAGATCTTGCAGAGGCTTCTGCAAAGACAGCCAACAGGACAAAGGCCTTCATCACCATCGCTTCTCAGAACCCGCTCTTTGCCAGGTGGTCAAACCAAGCTGCCAAATGTTCACAGTTCTGCCCAAGGGCCTGAGCCTGGATCATTCTAGGTCAGAAACAGGAGTGAAAAGTTAAAATCAAGGGTGAAAACAAAGCAGCACACACAATCCTGGGGGAAATTTGCAAGGGAGATCCATAATTCTGTCCCCCTTTCTTAATGGTTCCTTGTCTGTGCTGAGAGGCAAAAAGTGGGGCTCCTACCACTGGGAATGTCAATGACACATGCGGTTGCTCATGTTCCCGACTGTTTCATTCTCTCTGGACTGTAGAGGCTGCCTCCCAGATGCTCCCCAAATCTCCGACCTCATTCCTAGCTCGACTTTATATCAGCTGAGGGTGTAAAAGAAACCGGCTCCAGATAAATCACAATGAACATGCATTATCCACTGCGGGGGGGAAATAAAGGGAAACCTTGCACAATGATCCGATGGGAAGCTCAGGTTCAGCCGCTTGAATCTAATTCCTTTGACTTCACAGAGTTGGAAAAACTTTTTTTTTTTTAACTGCTTCAACCAGGATTGGAATAAAAAGTTGAATTTTTTCCCCCTCATACAAAAAATAACTTTGATTAGAGGCAAACTAATTTCTGCACAGTTCTAGGGGACAATTTTCTTTCTTTATGTCTTGTTTTCTTTGCTTTATTTCTTGCATTCTTATTTTTATATGGAGGCTATCTAAACTTTAAACTAAATAGGACCCAAGTTCAGCAGTGTTACAATGGCTACTCAAACAAAAAATAGGTTGTTTGTATTAATGCAAAGATGTTAAGGGATTCCCGTCTGCCCCCCAGTATTTTTTAATAAACTCTAAACTGGAATGTCATCCTGGCATTTCTCAGGAACTTCATCCTGAAAACAGCTTTTTATTTTAGTTCTCCAGGTTTTGAAGTTTTGTTAGTCTCCTAGAGCAGTGATATTGGAAGAAGGAACTTAGGCAATCTTACAATTCAATCCTTAGTCACCAAACAAGATCCCACTGAAAACAACAGATAAAATCCTACTCCTGAGAAGTTTCTGAATATATTGCCTGAGATTTTTTTTTTTTTTTAGCACAGAAATGTAAGAATGAAAAATCAGGGTTTGTTTTAATTTTTGTTTTTAGAGGAAACAGACTCTTTTATCAATCAATGGAAGCTACTACATAAAGCCCTTTTGAGAGACAGTCGTAAAAAGTACAGAAAAATGCCCTCTTTTGCAGGGCTTTATAATGTAGTTGAGAAGCTAAGTCACCAATACACAATGATTCAGAGTTAGAATACTGGGTTAAAGCATTGTTTTGCTACTTACCACATTTCCTTAGTTTTAAGATACCCATTCCTCCCTTTGAGTGCACATAATTTAACGTTGTGGAAACACTGCGATGTGTTTTATAAGCAATGTGCATACGTAACATGGTAGAGATTCCTTATTTCCTAAAAATCTAATGTTAAGTTGCTGGTATGTCTTACAATGATGGTGTAAAAAAAAACTGAGGAAGTAACCATGTGGCAAGTCATTAAAAATTTCTGTGACTCAGTTTCCTCCTCTCTAAATGGAGGCATAACCCTGGGCTTAACTTACAGAGTGAGAGAGCAATGAAATGAAGGCTCTTGTAAACTGTGAAGTAGTCAATAAACAATAGATTACATGAAAAGACAACTAACAATTTCATGCAAATGTTTATGTCCCTGAGTTGTTTTTTTTCTCCCCCTCAAAGAAAAGCACCACGTGTTGCATCACAGATTCATTTAACAGAATACATACCTATATTGTATAATGGACATGCTTGTATTTTATGGATAAAGACCAGATGGGCTGAAGAGGGGAGGGGGATAGAACATATTAATTTTTTTAATATATAGACACTTGGATCAAGTTTCGTGTGGCCTGAAAACACCAGCATGTTTATACTGATCTTCACAGTTCATTATAGGCATTACTTCCTGAGCACCAAAAAGGCACTTGACTCTAACAAGTATGTGTGACTTCTCTGAGTTTCTCTTTCCTAGGGCTTAGCACTAACTCTGTGTTTCTTCCTTTGTCCTATTTCTTAAACATTTATTGAGCCCCAACAGTATACCATGCACTGGGAAGACACAGGCAAGTCAATGGTGCTAGGAAAGCCAGGTCCCAGAGGCCCAAAGCAGCCTAGCTTCTAGAGAATGGCCCCTCTGATTTGGCATAATGATTGTTCACCACTGATAACTCACTATTGCTCTTCTATATAGTTGGGATTCTTGTTTCTATTCCAAGAAGATTCTTTTCACACCTTCAGGTATAGGCTTCCTTTCAGCCAACTTTGGCCCAAGCAGGTCAATAGGATCATCTAGTCTCTGACCTGGAAGGGCAGAGTTCTCTCAAGGAAAGTGTTACAGTGGAAATCAAAACCTTTCTTGTCTCCCAGTGGAAATGTCTGATAAACACCTACAAGAGGCTGTGAGGGAGTATAGGGTCAGTTTGGGCAAATAGACCCTGCTGTTGGCCTGAGATCAGAAGCCCACCCATAGCACTTACTAGCTGTGGTTTCTTGGGCAAGTTACTTAGCTTCTGTGAGCCTTAATTTCCTCTTCTCCTGAAAGGATATGATAATATCTATGACATAGTGTTAGAGTATTAAGTAAGATATAAACTGGTTTACATAGACATGGTTTATTTTCCTCTATAAGGGTCAGGGCATCAGGGAGGACATTTTTATGCTTCATTCTGCTTGGGAAATCCAAAGAGGGGAGCCCATGAGGAGTGGATCATCACTGGATAGTATATACATTATTGCCATCAATGCTAAATTATGTCACATGTAGCTAAGAGCACAGGTTCTGGATCAGAGATTGTGTCTCTGTCACATTTCCAGCTGTGTGATCTTGGGCAAGTAATGTGACCTCTCTAAGCCTTTGGTTTTTAAAGCTGTAAAATGGGGCTTCCTATCGCCTATGGCTGTTGCAAAGACCTAATGAAACGACACATGTAAATTGCTTAGCACAAGTCCTTGTACACAGTAAGGGCTCAGTAAAGGTTTACTGCCATTAAATTTATTCACCTGAGATTGGTACCCTCAGGTTGGGAAGACATGTCAATAGCGTTCCTGTATGAACTCTGGGCATTTTCTAATGGGAATAAATCTCTCTTTAGAAGCCCACCTTAACAAAGAGCAGGTGCTTTTGATTTCCAGAAAAGCCCTATAATGATACAATCTCACCTACAGTTTCTTGCATGTGGGGACTCACCTAACAATCAGGTATATGATACTCCTTTCAAGGGCAAGCTGAATGAAGTTAGGGAAGCGGAGTCAACTTTTGTGGCAGGCTGCTCTCTAGATGTTGAATTTGCATAAGAAACAGAACAGGACAAAATGTACTTGGGCGGAACAGTATTTGATACTTGCTCTGATAAAAGGTAGGAGGCTCCTATTTATTCCGGGTAATTACCCACTGTTCTGCCACCCCACCCCATCCCCTCTCTGCTTTCCAACACCCCTCTCCCTTCTGGAGGGGATGATGGAGGCAGAGGGCTGCCACTGGGGGATGGATCCCAAAGCAAAGTCTCCCACTGAGACTCATGGCTATTTCTCCATCAAACACACAAACAAAACTGATGGGAAGATTTGAACACTCCCAGCATCTTAAAAGAATCCAGGAAAGGGGATTTTATGGCAGACTCATCTGAAAGGTGAGCTTATCTCTCCTGTGTCTTTCTTTTGCGAATTGCCAGGCAATAGAAGTTATCTGTTCTATTTGGAGGTCTTGCATGATTTGTGAAAGCTGACCCAGACACCGAAGGGTTGCCATTTGCAAACTTCCAATCAACATTTTCATTCATTGCTCAGAAATCATATAGGTGATGAGTCACGATGATAAACAAACCAGGAAACCCTTACTATGGTAACAGATGGTACTTTAGAAATAAAGCTAATAAGAATGCATCAAAGTTTAAAAGGCTGCTTTATTAACTTATTTTTTTAAAGCACACTGTTTTGAGTTCATTAAATGTTGGCTTTGTTAAATGGACTCCATTGTTTCCTTTAAGCCCTGAATCAAGCCTTCTCCTACTTTGTGGGAGACTCTTTTGCCAATTTGCAAATGAGTGGGTGTTCCCATGCGGGCTTCAGTGGCTTATTCCTTGGGAATTAATAGTTCTCCAGAGAAAGTGGTGTTCCCCTCAGAGAAAATACACTTCATAAAGGAGAATTGAGAAGTGAGAAAAGAGTCTGTGCTGCTGGAGCATCAGAAATTCAGAGCGAGAAGCTCGGCCTCCTCCATCCCTCCCCAGACCCGGCAGCCTCCAGCTTCAGGAAGCCCGATTACCCCAGGAAGAAGGAGATCCTTTGGTCTTATCTGGCTAATCTCTAAGCAGAGGGCGTGGGGGGGTGGAAATAAAGCCTTACTTCTTTCTCAGAAGAGTAGGAACCATTGGCCCTTCCCTGGCCTGTCTCCCCACCACCCTCCTTGCCTCCAATTATAAGACTAAAGAATAAAAAATAGTTCCTCTTCAGATCAAAACTAGGGATCTCATTGCTGGTCGAAAACATTCAAGATGGATAATTTGTTCTGTTCTTAAAACTTCCCAAGATATCGGCCTTTTATTCCTTCATTCATTTACTCATTCATTCATTCACCAAAGATGTAATGAGTGTTTGTTAGGTACCAGGTAGCAATCAAATATATGTACATGAATATGTACACAAATGGTTCTTGACATAATGATGGTTCTACTTAAGATTTTTTGACTTCGGGCGCCTGGGTGGCTCAGATGGTTAAGCGTCTGCCTTCGGCTCAGGTCATGATCCCAGGGTCCTGGGATCGAGTCCCGCATCGGGCTCCCTGCTCCTTGGGAGCCTGCTTCTCCCTCTGCTTCTCTCCCTCTCTCTCTCCCTCTGTCCCTCATGAATAAATAAATAAAATATTTAAAAAAAAAAAAAAAGATTTTTTGACTTCACGATGTCTTGAAAGTGATGTGTTCAGGATGAAACCTTACCTCAAATTTGAATTTGGATCTTTTCCCTGGGCTAACAATACATGGTACAATACTCTTATGTGATGTCGGGTGGCCCCATCATAAGTTGAGGAAGATCTGTGGATCTTCTACTTGGGGCAAAGGTAAGGATATTGAGGAAGGACACAAATAGTTTATGAAGAATAACAGGACAGAGAAGAGGCATCTAATTTTGATAATCTGGTCAAGATGGGGCCCGAAGGATGAGAATGAGCTGGGGTGGGTGTTGATGGGATTTGTTCACAGGTGTACACACACGTGTGTGTGAGTGTGTATGTAGGGACAGAATATTTTAGGCAGAAGGTATGGCATTTAAGGAGATTCTGATTTAGAAAATATTGGCTGAAGCTGTTCTTTGGAAGAAGCCAAAGAACTTTCAAACTGCCCTCAAACACAGAAGGCTATTATTCCGTATTTCTTTGTGAAGTCAATTACATTTTGGCCAGTTAGCCAAAAGAGACCTGGTCAGACTCCTTCTGAAGTCCTGACATAACATAATGAAAAAAAAAAAAAAATAAGCTTAAAAAAAAAAAAAAAAAAAAAAAAAAAAAAAAGAAGAAGTCCTGAAAATGCGTGTCTCTGATTTGCCAGCACTAATTCTCAATATTCGTCCAGCTTCCTGCAGCTTGCAGGCAGTTACCACCGTTGAAGTGTTTCTGAGGAGAGGGCCATTTCCGTACTGCATCAAAGGGGTTTCTGTGTAACCACAGTGCACGCACCTGCCAATGTTGCCCCTTTGCTCTGAGAACCAAATTGTATCCGGGGGTTGGGGAAGCAGTGTTTTCCAAATCTTGCGGCTCTGAAAAACAAAACAACAACAACAAAAAAACCTTGCAGCTCTGTTAGTACTCACTCCCCCTGCAAAATGTATGCCGCGCATTGTGGTTCACAGAATGTTAAATCATCTCATGTATAAATTCTGAGGAGTCCCATTTTTTCTGTTTTTCTGACTCTGCACATGTGGGTCTTATCTATTTACTAAACTGGCAGGATGATGTGTGACACTTTTAAGTCTCCTTTGCATCTCAGTGCATACGTTGTGCACTTCTGAACCTAGAGAATGACAACATCTGTGTTAAACATTTTGGGAAGACTGAAAACTTGGGAACATACAAACGTAGTTTCTATTATCCATATAAAGTAGATGCCCCAGTTGATTTTAAAGCCTCAAGGGTGATAGTTTTGAGTAGAGCAAGTTATAAATCATGACCACATTTTCATCACAACATCTATAATTCATTGTTTGGTTGAAGGAATTTAGAGCAGGAAGTTTATGTTGCAAACTTTTTTTACATGGTAATGATTAAAATACAAAACCCTTTCATTGGATTGATCAGTCTTTTTGATTTCTTAAATGAAGCTTTTTTGCTTGTATTGCCAGAGGGAAATGGTAATTAAAATGGATTAATTGATCAGCAGCTATAATGAGCAAGGCAAAATGCTAGAGCAATAGACATGCATAATTAGATTTCATTTGCCATCCATTCTCTTAGAGCCATAACCCCAGAGCTGTTATGGACCCAAAGGGGCGGCCATCAAAAATTCTGAAGCTGGAGGTATTTTCTTTCTTGAGCCAGGGCTTCTGGGGATGGAAAGTAGGTGTTGGGTAATTTTAGAAGGTTGAAGATGGCTGATGGCCATTGCGTGGAAACCAGGACCAGACCACATTGGACATCATTGACAAAAGACATGAGCGATGAAGAAATATTGGGTATGAGCTGAAGTGTCCTATAGGCCATGGGGGTAGAAACTGCATGATGGGGGATTTCTTGTTGATGTTTTTAAATGTTGGTAAATGAATGGAATCTCCATGATCTAGACAATCCATAATCATTCTTGAAAGACAAGCTCAAAGCTACATGTTGTGTGAAGATGTCTCAGATCTCTCTACCTCTGGGGACTTTGAACTTTTTGAACTTCTATTGTCTGCCTCATGTGTATAGCATCTAGTATGTGCTGCAATGCGTCTGTTTTGTCTTCTTAAGTTGAGAACTTGTAGGTCTCTGTATTGCTTATAACACCAAAAAATTTCATAATGATTGTTTACCGAGGGATTGGTTATATTGTCAATTCTGCACAAGAACAGAATAGGAATAGAAGTTCCTTTCTCACTCATGTGAAGTTTCAAACAGGTTCACCCAGTTGGTAGATGGTCTTCCTATGGTTTTCCAGGGAATTGAACTTGTTGGCTCTGTTCCCCTCCAAATCCTTAGAGGTTTCTGTATTGAGCAAGCAGATAGAGAAGAGTATGGAGGGTCTCCAATGGGGAAGCAGAAAAGGCTAGGCTTGAAAGTGACACACGTCATTCCTACTCACAGTTCATTGGCTAAAACTCAGTCAAGCGGCAACGTTTAGCTTCAGCCATGCACCCAGAGAGAAGAAAAAAATGGGTTTTGGTGAACAGATAGCAGTCAAATATAGGTAGCTACCTTTTGGGAGATTGTGTGCCTATCTATCATCTATCAAGAGTGGGTTTTATTTTTCCCATTTTACAGATAAGAAAACTGAAATGGGAACAGCAAGTCACTTGCTGGGCATAAGGGCTGGTGCTTGACTATAACCCACGATTGTCTGGTTCTAAAGCCACCACACTGTATTTGCGTATTAACCCGATTTCTTGCACTAGTCCTTCATTTTCTATTTTCCCCTGTTACTGTTCTTATTCAGGCCTCACAACATCCTAACTTAACTGCTATGATAGCCTCAAGCTGTGTTTCTTGATGTCAGTCAACCAGGCAAATTATTGACAAATCAGTCTTCTTAAAGGACAGCTCCTTGGAACTTACCAAGTCACAGCCTGAAAATCCTTAATTAATGCTCAGTAAATATATGTTAATTCCCTAGTGAATAGAAAGCAAAGGCCCTGACCTGGGCTCAAGGCCCCAGATTAGAGAATTATCTGGAAACAATCTGAGAGCATACCCTGGGTCCTGAATGTCCTAACATTCTACGGGTAAGCCTGTGCTCAGAAACATTGATTCTGGTTTGTTAAAGAATGACTTCTTGGGGAGCCTGTGTGGCTCAGCCAGTTGAGTGTCTGCCTTTGGCTTGGGTCATGATCCAGAGTCCTGGGATCCCTAGCATTGTGGGGCTCCCTGCTCAGCGGGGAGTCTGCTTCTCCCACTCCCACTGCCCCTCCCCCTGCTTGTGTGCTCACTTGCTCTTGCTTGCTCTCTGTCTCTCAAATAAATTAGTAAAATCTCTCTCTCTCCATATATATATATATATATATATACACACACACACACACACACACACATATAAAAGAATGACTTCTTTCCTGACCTTGTTCTAGGAAGGGTTAGGTATCTTAATCCCCGAAAATCTTCAGCTTTAACCACACAGGCCCCTGTCTTTGGCAGAAGAGAGATAAGAAATTGCCATTGGATATGCCACCCAGCTCTCGAATCCACCCCTATGCACACGCTCAGTGATTATCAGCCTCTCCACTGACTGAGCCTGTGCAGGGCTCTGTTTAATTAATCCAGTGATTTATCTGGAAAAACTAGTTTATGCACAATGGCAGTAGCAGATTTTCTATAAAGAAGGGATTTAAGGTAGCATTCTAGTTGAAAAGATGGGATATTTCAGTGATTAAGGGTACCTTACATAAGATGGAACAATCTCAACCATTCATACCGAAGACTGAAATGGTTGGTGTGGATTACCGGGAAACGGAGGTCCCCCACCCTCTCTGCCACCGTTACTGCGCGGCTGTCAGGTGATGCTCTTTGCATGTCATCATCTCCCACTGCTCCCACCTCTGCTTCTTCTGGCAACATTGCAAGGCTATGCCTGTGGATCCCAGCTCCATTCGAAGCACCCACCAATGGCCACCTCCTGGGCCCTGGCCCAGTAGAAGAATCACAGACCCTGTGATGGTTACTTGGATGGCAACTGACTGTATGGGAAAAACATCCAACAAACAAACAAACAAACAAACAGAAAGGTGCTGGTTCTCCCTTTTGTGTCCTCCACTGCTGAAATTGGAAGAGCAGACCCTGCAGAAATAATGGGAACAGGGGTTCAGTGTAAAGACTTGACACATTTTGGAGGGGCCAGGCCTTCTGACCCAAGGCAGACAAGCCTCAGGTCTCAGAGTACTGGGTGGCAGGCTCCTGCCTTGGTGGGGGCTAGGTGTACAGAAGAACTTGGGGTCCTGGACTGGACACATCAATGGCTCAGAGCTAGCAGCGATTTTGGTGATTGGCCAGAATAGTAAATCTTGGCACAGTGCTACTGTATCCTCTTCTCATGCCCAGGGCAGACCATCCACTGCTTGCTGAGTTCCTCTGTAGATCACTGGTCAATCCCAAGAGAGGCTCTTCTTGGTCAGCTAATACCTTACTAGCAGAGCTCTTTGACCAGGCGAGCTATCTCTGTGATTACTGACCAGCCTACAGAGGGACCAACCCCTGGTCCAATCAGCTAAGATTCAAGTTCAAGTTGGCCGAAGTACAGTGAAGTACAGGTATAAGAAAAACTTGGCTTCTCTTTCCTTCAGAGGGGGGTTGTAAGTGGGTGGCCTTAGAGTAATGTCCACCTACATCGACAGTGAGACAGACAAGCTGTGTGTCTGAATAAGTTACTTAACCTCTCTCTCCCCCACTTTCCTCCTTTGGGAGACTATGCCAACGCCTGCCTCCAAGGATTGTTGTGAGACTAAAAGCAAATAAGGCAGAGAAAGCACTTGGCACCCAGTAAGGGCTCAATAACTAGTAGCTATTGCCATCACCTTAACACCATTTCTCAAAGTTCCAGTAAGGCAGTTTTATCTGGCTCCTTCTTCCATGGGGTTCATGTAAGGGACATTTTTCATCTGAGTCCTTCAGGCTTCTGCTGGATAGACTTAGGAACTCACGTGTGTTAGGAGCTGGGGACCCACCTTTTCAATTGCCGGCCAGTTGCCTTTAAGAGTCTGGGAGCTCCAAGGTTCAAGGTACTTCTTGCCCCCAGTGAAGTATTTCTGATACTAACTTTGCCTTTATTTTTTTTAAAGATTTTATTTATTTGAGAGAGAGAGAGAATGAGAGATAGCACGAGAGGGAAGAGGGTCAGAGGGAGAAGCAGACTCCCCGCTGAGCAGGAAGCCCGATGCGGGACTCGATCCCGGGACTCCAGGATCATGACCTGAGCCAAAGGCAGTTGCTTAACCAACTGAGCCACCCAGGCGCCCACTAACTTTGCCTTTAAATCATATCCTATGGAACCATTCCTCCACCAACTATCTTATCAGCCCATGTCTGCTCATGTGCTGGGAAATCAGGTCAAAGCAGAAGCACAAGCAGGGTCAGAGCTTGCCGGATTGGGACACGGGTGAGGTGTCTTTCTGGTTTCGTTCCCATTTGCTTTTATCTTCATCGTCCATCTTTACAGAGTCCATTGATTTTGTGATTTTGTGCTCATTGGATATTTGTTACATTTAACAATGCTCCATCGATGGGTTTTATGTGGCAGTGACCCAGTGAGCCGATGGGTTAGTCCAAACAGTGATACAAGTACCCTCCATTTTTTAAAAGTTTGCATTCTGCCACTTCACTTTTACAAGAGATCTACATGAGTACTTGTCTTCACTGACCAAAAGGAATCCAAGGAGGATTTTTGCTTTTACAAAAAAAGGCCAAAAACAAAAATAGCCTGCAACGTTTGTTTGCAGCAAGCTCTTACAGAGGCAGCACGCAGCCCCAGCAGCAGGGGCGGCCCTGCCAACCTCCTTCCTTAGAACAACACTCAGCATCTCCACTCTGAACTGTGTGCGTGAGCACCTGGGCCTTGTCTATTTATTTTGTGCATCCGTTAGCAAGATGTGTCCTAAGGTATCAAAAAAGCCTAAGAGGGATTATTCTGTGGGTCTGAGAAGGCTCGAAAATTTTCCCAGGTAAATTAATAGTAATGCTTCTTTGCTTTATGCTCTTTCAGCTTATTAAAGCTTTCAAAGGAATGCTCTATTTTCAGATAGTGGGGGAAACCTGTATTGATATTCTGGGACCATCCAGAATGTACACACAGCTGTGAGATCTTTATGGGAGAATCTAGTGTAATGATTCCCCCTCCCTCCCCCTTTTTTTTTAAAAAAAAAAACAAAATAAAACAAAACAGAGTAGCCTAATATGTTGAATTTGAGCAACTTGGAAGCCGCATAGTCAAGCCTGCAATTTTTTTCAAGTATTGCAATTGCTGGATAGTTCTGTGGCTTTGTGCCCTATGATCATTACTGGTTACCTCAGACCATTTACATTGCTTTAGTTTCTAGTTTGAAACCAGCTCTGTTCTCCTACAGATGGATTAAAAAGCTATGGAAATCAATCCTTTCCAGTGGACCTAAAAGATGGTTAGATTTGATAGGAAATCCATTTACAGCTCTGAGCACACTCCAAGATAGCCACAGCACAATGCAGTCTTCCCTTGGAGAGCAAAAGCTTGCGCTTGGGAAGCACTTAGATAACTCCCCTACACCCCCCACCCTCATTCTGGTTCTGCCCTTAACTCCCTGTACAACCTTGGCCAAATGGCTCCACTTCTTTGGCCATTCATTTCCATCAAGCTCCTTACAAGGTTGTGATGAAGATCAGAAGTGAGGAAGTCAAAAATGTTTTGAAAATTAGAAGTTGTATATTAAAGTATATAATTGCAATTATACACACACACATACATATGTGTGTGCACGTCTGTGTGTGTGTGTGTGTGTGTGTGTGTGTAATCACTTGCTACTCAGCAGAGAGTCTGACAGACAGGTAGGTGAACTGGTGAGTGCATAGTCAATACTCTAAGGTCACATGCAAGGTCCTACTAGAGACAGCCATTTCTAAAGATTTTTATTTATTTATTGAGAGAGAGAGTGATAGAGAGAGAGCATGAGAGGGGGAGAGTCAGAGGGAGAAGCAGACTCCCTGCTGAGCAGGGAGCCCAATGCGGGACTCGATCCTGGGACTCCAGGATCATGACCTGAGCTGAAGGCAGTCGCTTAACCAACTGAGCCACCCAGGCACCCCGACAGCCATTTCTAATAGCAAGGCTGGCCTGGTGGCTGGTGGTGCTTTTAGCTGGAGGAAAGGCTGTTGTGTTGACTACAGTTTATTGACTGTGCAGGACCTTGCATGGTGGCCCTGAGCCTGTGGCTTGCAGGACCAGGGCTGGGCTGAGACATTTCTGCAGGCTCTTACCAGCCTCTACCAACCTCTTCCTTTCATTTTTTCCGCCCTCGTCCTTCTTTCATTTTTTTTTTTTTTACTAGAGAAGTAATACTTGCTTATTGCAGATTATCTAGAAAGTTTAGAAAATTTGAAACAGAAAAATGCAGAATTCCATCCCCTTGAGGCAACCCCTGTTAAGAGTGTGAACTATTTCCTTTTTTCATTGTTGTTGTTACTGTTTTTTGAAATATGCATTTTAAAAAACATCATTGAGAGCCTATGGTTTAGGACATTTTGGTATCCTGCCCACCTCCGTTTCTGATTACAGCATAGTAGAACCTGGATGATCTCTAGGGGTGGACTTGGGAACTTCTTGAATTCCCGTATTTGCTAGCACTGGTGTAGAATATAATTTCCCCAATAAAACTTCTCTCCCCACTTCCCCTTCAGCTGATTCTCTGTTTAGGGTTACTTTCACTACTTTCTAGAACTAGAACATTTATGACCCTAACTGCATTGCACTGTGGCCTGCTAACTGGGTTCCATCACTAACTATGGAACTGGATCTCATAACCCAATTCGCTACTACTTGAAACTCGAATTCACATGAGCAGAGAGAACAAGGGACTCCATGTCTTGGACTTCCAGGATCACTTGTGAATAGTTTATACTTCAAATATTCAGCTGTGGCTACCAAGGGTGTCCTCATCCCTGCACCACTGAGGAAGAAGGGCCGTTCCAGGTTCAAGGTCAAGATTAACCTTCCAGGTGGAGTTTGGAGACTCGGAGGCTTGGAGCATTGGAGAATCACCTCCCTTAGACTCACTGCCATCCAGGGAGGGGTGACCCACAGCAAAAGTCTTTTATTTTGCCAGCTGGTGAAAGGGATTGAGGTAGGGATAAAGCAACATGACCGTAAGCTGCCCCCAAGAATCTTTCATCTGGGCCCAGTAGAGGTTTCCTATCAAATGGCCACTGGAAAAATGCAAATATTGACCTCTCCCCTCTGCACTTGAGCTTATCCTGAGTGGAGTCAGAATTCTCTCCTCCACATAACTCAAGCCTATGACTTCATGCCAGGGCCTCCTTTGGTGAACACACTGAAACCATTATCCTCCCTGCAATCCTTGTTTTTCTATACTTGTGATTTCAAGGGAGCTGATAATGCCATCCCCCATGGAGCCAGCCCCATTGTCCCAGGCCTTTTGGAACCCATATTGAGTAACTTGGAGGTGGCCCATTAGAGGTGGCTTACACATCACAAGTGAGAGAATGACAAGAAAGTGGCTTTAGGAAAAAAGAATAAAACCAAGCCAGTGAGTTGTGAGGCTGATTTGGGCACAGGTTTCAGCTGCAGTCCTCCATTGTTCTTCCTTTGATGGCGGCCTGCTGGTTTCATCAAAGGGAGGGAGATAGCTCCACACTTCAGAAGAAGAGATTCTAGGGATGCCCAGATCTCGTAAAAGCTTTCTGCAGCTAAGTGTCAGTCATTCTTTTGTTCACATATGTTTAATAGCTCCTTATGATTTCCAGGATAAAATCAAATCCCCGGGTATCAATACTTGGATGGGTCCCTCAATGATCTCCCTTAATTTGTGCTTCCAGGTTTTATGCCTTTTTCTCCATCCTATTTAATGGATTCACTGGGGTCTCTCCATTGTGTTCCATTGATTAACACCTCCCAACTTTGACCTAAAAGCGTTTCTACTCTGCTGGTAATGGCTCCCCACCTCCTTCCTCACTTTCTTTTTGGGTCATTTCTCACTACTAACCTAACAACTATTTTTTAAAAGTTGATTGATTGATTGATTGATTTTAGAGAGAGCGAGAGTGAGAGCGAGTGCGGGGGGTGGGGCAGAAGGAGAAAATCTTCAAGCAGACTCCATGCTGAGCAGAGAGCCTGCTGTGGCCCTCCATTCCACAACCCATGAGATCGTGACCTGAGCCAAAACCCAGAGCTGGATGCTTAACTGACTGAGCCACCCAGGTGCCCCCCCACACCCCGACACATAACTATTTACAAAAGAGGATTTCCTTAGATCAGAGGTTAGGAAGAGGCAGGCCATATGCTGATTCAACAGAAGACAACATGACTTGTTTGGCCCGCATAGAATTTTATGAATTTGAGGCAGTGCTTAAAAATTGGGAAATTTCACATAGCCTTGGACATTCTCCTTCAACTTAATCTGAAGAATAACAAGCTCTGGCAATACTGTGCCCCCATTTCTGCACAGTGATAGCAGTGGTTGCAGACTAGCTCAAGCATGCGGCTGACAGGTCATGTTCTCTCCTGTTGCCATGGTCCCTACCATTCACAGACAGTTTGTATGTGTGTCTCCACCTGCTTCTGCTTCTCCTATTCATATTCCAACTGGACTCTGTAGGCATTTGTGTTTGCAACTCCTACCTTAAGTAAAACAACAATAATTTAAAAATAATAAATAATGAAAACACATACATGGAGTCTTTTATTTTATTTTTTTAAAGATTTATTTATTTATTTATTTGAGAGAGCGAGAATGAGAGAGAGAGCACAGGAGAGGGGGGAGGGTCGAAGGGAGAAGCAGACTCCCCGCTGAGCGGGGAGCCCAATGTGGGACTTGATCCCGGGACTCCAGGATCATGACCTGAGCCGAAGGCAGTCGCTTAACCGACTGAGCCACCCAGGCGCCCCACATGGAGTCTTTTAAAGCCGGATTAGGACAACTTAAAGCACTGCCTAGAACATGACATTGCAGAGTGGGAGGGGGTATCTGGGTTGTGATCTTCTGAGGAAAGCCTAAATCTCCCCAACCTGGTTGGTCTCATCCACACTTACATGGGCAGGCAGGGAGGGACGGGGCAGGGGACGTGGAAGGAAGAGAAGACTAAAGGGTGGTACCCAGTCTTTCACTCTGAAATTAGGACACTAGAGTTTCCATTGACTGATGGAGGGAAGACTGTGAGAAAAATAGACTGCAAGGAAAATTCAGAGCTTGATTTTGAGTCTGTTAGATTTGATGTCCCTGTTAGACATCTTTTATGAATTATGTCCCCCCAAAAGATCTATTGATGTGCTAATCCCCAGTACTTCAGAATGTAACCTTATTTGGAAATAAGATGTAATTAGTTAATATAAGGTCATACTAGAGCAGTGTGGACCTTTAAACCAGCATGACTGGGATCCTTATAATAGAAGAAGACAAAACACTCAGGGAGAAGATGGCCATGTGAGGACAGAGGCAGAGATTGGAGTGCTGCATCTATAAACCAAGGAGCTCTAAGGATCACCAGCAGAGACTCAAAGAGGCGAGAAAGGATTCTTCTCTACAGGTTTCAGAGGGAACGTGACCTTGCTGACCCCGTGATTTCGGACTTTGAGCCTTCAGAATTGTAAGAAAATAAAATTTTGTTGTTTTTAGCCATCCAACTTGTGATACTTTGTTATGGCAGCTCTAGGAAACAAATAAATCATCCAACTGCAAATGCTGAGCATGCAGTAGGATAGGCCAATCTGGGCTCTGTTACATTATTTTATTTTTTAAAAGACTTTATTTATTTATTTGACAGAGAGAGAGCACAAGCAGGGGGAGCAGCAGAGGGAGAGGGAGAAGCAGGCTCCCTGCCGAGCAGGGAGCCCGATGTGGGGCTCGATCCCAGGACCCTGAGATCATGACCTGAGCCGAAGGCAGCCACTCAACCGACTGAGCCACCCAGACACCCCTCAGTTACATTATTTTAATCTTCACAGTAGCCCTGAATTTTTATAACCATTTGTGTCAGTCAGGAGCCCTGAAGGAACATGACTAGTTTAGAGAGGGATTAATAAAGGAAGTATATCCCCAGGTGTGGGTGGGATGTAGGAAAATATCAGGGGATAGTGCAGAACCCTGAGGTTAGTAACTGTGGGGAATGAAGAGGGTGAGAGAAAGTGTGGGTAAGGACACTTGGGGGCAAAGAGGGCTGAGGATGGGTTAACCTGAGAGCGGAGAGAAACACCCAGCTAACAGGGGCACTGGAGTGGGATGGAGGGAACAGGCAGAAGGGAGGATTACGTCCCCCAACCGTATTCTCCTCCCCCAGTCTCCTGCTCATCTCTCCATTGGAGAACCCAAGGGGAAACCAGAGGACAAAGGAGCTCGTTGAAGTAGTTCACAGAGGTCCAAATACCTGGGGCAGAGAACAAGGTGGAAATGAGATTGGGAAGACAAAGAGATTTCCAGCTCATCTATTTAACACATGTAGAAACTGACCTCATGAGAGGTGAAGTGATTTGCCCAATGTCACATGGCTAGCGTGTCAGCCTGCGTGGCTCCTAAGATTGGACTCAACCAGTTCATAGTGGGGCTTCCCTGATGGTTCACCGGTCTCTGAGACACAGGGAATACCTTTCTAACTGTGGAAGCCATTGGGGGAGGAGAGAGATCATTGTATGAGTCCATCTTAAAACTGATGTAATCATAAAGAAGACAATGGTGCTAGCCCAACTTACTTGGTGGGACCACTACTGCAGGTAAGCCAAATAGGACAGAAAAGATTTGCCCAGCCTGGAGAGAAAACTAATGGAGGGTCCAAGGTCCCACAGACTGTTGTAACATGGGAAAATTCACTTCAGTAACGGAGGCATTGGGCATTAGTTGAAAGTGACTGTTATACCATCTCCTGGAGAATAAATAATCAAGATGGTGACTGAAGGCCTGTTGGTCAAAAGAAAAATGGAATTAGAAGGGAAGAAGCTGGGCAAGATGCTCCCTTGTCTTTCCACCGCTCTTGGCAAGAGCAGGCATGGCGTATAGACTTCATCTCTTGAATCAGTTCTGACTGATTGGTAGTGGCTGTCTAGAAAGCTGTGTTGAGAAAGATTTTCAGATCAGTGCATCACCATTTGGGTAAAATGCTGTGCTTGATTGGCGATGCCTACTATGAGCATTGAATTGGGAGTAACAGAATGCACGATAGATATTTGCATCCTTGGGTGAATGTATGTGGTTGTCAGCAAAGCATTTCATGATCTCTATGGAAACCATGACATTTTGGTATATAACGTGATGGTAGTTACTCTGCATTTTTTGGAATTCTTTCTTTTTTGTTTTTCTTTAGGTTTTTGTTGTTTTCTTTTTAAGTGAAAATGTTACTTGTTTTAGCTGTGCTGAAAGGACTGAAGAGGATCCTTTTTGACCCTCCTGAGCCATGTGTTAAAAGTGGAAGACGGATCCTGGAGCTGGCGGTGGGGCTGACACAGGAATTGGGAACCTGGGCTAGGATCAGGATTGCTTGCGTTGTGAAGCCCTCCTTTCTCACTCTTGCTCAAGTCAGGAGGTGTCTGGTTTTCACTTCCGGGAGGGCATTTTCTTCTTATGTGTCCATCCAACCGGTGTCAGCCAATAGCTTGTCCCCATTTGGGGGATCTCATGCCTTCACTTCCCTCTGCTTCCTCTCCTCATCCCATCTTCATGGGAGTTCAAACCCAAAGACTCCAGGCCTTGATGTCTCAGAGACAGCCCTGGCTGCGAGGCCTGGACAATGCACGTCACCTGCAGGCTAGAGATACATTGGGCTGTGACTTGGCAGAATGTAACCAGCTAATGGGGGTGACAACCTTCAAAAGACCTCAGGACACATCTTCTCAGTCATTCTCCCAGGTCATCAACTCATGGACGGTTTTGTCCACATGAAATCCTCAGAGAGCACCAGGGGAGGGAGCATGGAGGGGGAGAAGTAAGGGGCTAAGGGACAGGTCTTGCTGATTCTTAGCAGCATCGGAGGAGGAGGTTTTATGTATCAACATCATGTCCGGGAACTTTCTCTCCCAACTTAGGTAGGTTCAGAAGGAATGGGGTAGGGAATATGGGAAAGCCTGCTTACTTTGGAAGAGCCCCTCTGGCCTCTGTACAACCTGCTCACAGTATGATTGGCAGGGCTCCACCAGGCTTGCTTCTTAATTTCTCTCTCTCTCTCTCTCTCTCTCTTTCTTTCTCTGTTGGGAGTCTAAAATTTCTACCTCAGAGCCACTGCTTAGCCATAACTCCAGTTATTCATTTTAAAGGGTTACTTACCCTTTGAAAGACTATTAGCGTCCATGGAGCAGGTATTCTATTCACATGCCGTGGGTGCAACACTGACGCAGGCTGGCCTCCAGCTGATTCAAGTCCTTCCCTTGTGTTTCAGTTTCCTCCTGTTTGTGCAACCAGAGAACAGGACTCAGTGGTCCTGACCTCGCTTTCATTTCTCTCTGCGTAGAAGCCCTCCCACTCAGGGCAACTAGGGGAAATCCATGTACCTTCCTCTTCTCTATTCTCCAGCTTCCAGTACTTTCCACAGCTGAAGGTCAACGAGAGAATCACGTGTAGTCCCTTGAAAGGGAGAAATGTCACAAAAAGTCACCATGCTGCCCGAGTGGGTGGTGAATGTGAATGTTTGGGGACAGGAGGTGGATGTTTGAGATCAGAGCTGGGGGCCTAGGGGGGTGATGCTGAGCAAGGCTGCAGTAGGCACTGTAGAGACCCTAAGCCCCAAATACTCATGTCTCCCCCTCCCTTGTCATTCAACATATAAATACTACATGGCAAAAAAAAAAAAAATTATCAAGAATCCAATGTAGTTTTGAATTTTTAGTGCTCTTTTGGAGATACAAAATAACAAATTCTTGAGAGTGGTAGAGGGCGTGGGGGATGCTTGTGCTTTGCGGAGGTCATTGTCACAGCCCTGGCCTTGTCAACAATTGGTGAGGAGCCACCTCCCTTTCCTGGTCTCCACGTCCATGTTTGACCTGGAGCAAGTCATGCTCCCCAGAGCAAGACTCAGGTGTCTCGTTTGAAAAACAAGGAGTTTGGCAGGAAGGATCTCTAAAGATACTTCACAGAGTCAGTGTCTGATTACTTTACAAATGGGGCCGGTGCTTTGGTTTGTTTTTAAATGTTTATCTGTCCGTAAATCAGTGCCATAACAAACAGCTAGTTGAAACAATCAAACGACAAATACAAAACACACAAAACAACTGTAGTGTTTTGCATGGTGAAAAATCAGGTTCTCTGCAAGCCTAACCTATCCATTCTGTTCAGGTTTGGTAGACTGAGCACAGGAAGTGTGGGTTTGTTGTTTTTTTTGTTTTTCCTCCCGCAAATGGGGAGGAGGGGGTGTGTGAGAACATATGGAACATTCCATTCTGGTATCATCTGGCTCCTGTCCTAATGTCATTAGAGGGCTCTTGTAACAGTTAAAGCATTGTTCCAACACATTCTGTCCCTTTCTTCTGCCTTCCAAAAAGTTCTCTTTTACTCTCCAAAGGTGGTAGTAGAGAGGAAGGGTCCTGAGGGAGATGTTGACAGGTGTGGCTTGTTCCCTTGTCTCCTTTCAGTCAACCCCTCTCCCCTCTTTCTTGAGGTCAGAATGGAGAAGGGTCTGCACTGGCTCCCAGCAGAAAAGCTCTTTTCAGAGGTGGGTGGGAGGGCAGGCAAGGTTCTTGGTAGAACTGGCCATTTTCCAACTTCTGAAACAGCCTCCTCTGTCCGAAGAAAACATGAGAAACTGGAAGCAAGAAAAATGGGATGTTTATCAGATTTGTAAAAGCATTAGAGAGGGGGGCATGGTGGAGAAGTTGAGGCGATGAACCAGAGCCTCCTCTTGGCTGGTTTTAGAACCTCCGATAATCCTGGCTGCTTCTACATTTTCAGAGAGGTTTGAGTGATTGACAAAAGCAGGGCATTGGTGAGTTGGTTCAGCAACAGGTGTGTTGTCTTGTGGGCGCATACACTGGATGTTGAGAGTGATGCCTTATCATTTCTTATGGATGATACCATCCTGAGACACCTGGACTAAACCCTGGCTGCCTAGGGGAAGCCGGTGCCCTCCCTGGGATGGTGAATCTCTTTATGTCTCTTATGAATTAGAAATAAACCAAATAAAAGCTTCTTTTTCTGAAATGCAGACAATGGCTGGCTAGTTCTGGAGACCTTCCAGAAGCCATAGGTTGTACTTGGTAACTGCTGGCCCCTAGCCTCACATCCCTGGCCAGGGGCTCCTTGCCCCACTGGGAACCTCTGCAAGGACTTCATCCTGGATCTCAGGTGGAGGAGCCAGGTTGCCCCATGGGTCTGTGACTGGCCAACCTGGGCTCGAGAAGGGCAGAGAACTCACTCCCATCAGTAGCTGGTCTTCAGGGGAGGGACTGATTATCAAATCTGGCCTGAAGTGTCCAGCGAAATCCTTTGCCCAGTCCCAACCAGTAAGTGATAAAATTCAGGTGAAGTTCCCGGCATGATCAAAGCGAATGCCATTCCTGGAATGTTGCCTGGATTCATCTCTCCCTTCTAGAATAAGAGAAGTCTCCATCCTTTGTCAAGGGCATCAATGGTTCCAACTGCAAAAATGCTTCCACTAAAGACACTTCTAAGTGTTACTAGTTGTGGAACACTGAAGCGCTTAGCAGGCATCACCTTATTAATTTTTCAAAGCAATCCAGTGAAGTAGGACTTCTATCATCCTTTTTTCTCAGATAAGGGACCTAAGGCTTAAGAGTTTAGGCTGGTGGGTAGTAGAGCTAGGATTATGGGCTCAGACAAGCCTGGCTTCAAAACCTCTGCTTTCACCACTGTTATATCTTCCCTAGTGATGGAATGGGTTAAATGGAATGTGTGGTTGGAAAGGACCTTCTAGACCAGCAGGCCCAACAGTGTCCTTTCATTGAGGAAGAAACTGAGACTCAGTCGGATTTCGTAGTGGTTAAGAGACTGCCTGGGTCTATGTTCTGGCTGTATCTCTTACTAGCTCCATGACTTTGGGCAAATTACTTATTTCTCTCTGCTTCAATTTCCTCATCTGTAAAATGGGGATGATAGCCATACCCACCTCATGGCATTATTGTGAAACTTAATGAAATAATCATTAGAAAACATTTAACACAATAAAAATTAGCCATTTTTGCTATTATTGTTTATAATAGTGAAAAATTAGAAATAAATTTTTAACAATACTGTCCAGTAAATCATACATGCATAGGTACATATATTTAAATGTTTACATAACTGTGCAATTGAAAAATATATATATTTTGTCTGACTTACACAGTCCCCAACTACGCTGGTTTATGATTTTTTCACTTTACAATGCTGTGAAAGTCAGATGCATGCAGTAGAAACTGTACTTCAAATTTTGAATTTTAATCTTTTCCCGGGCTAGTGATATGCAGTATGCTCCTCTCTCGTGATGCTGGGCAGGGGCGGCAGCCCCAGCTCCCGAGCAGCCGTGTGACCATGAACATAAGCAGCCCACACGCTTACAGCCATTCTGTTCTTCACTTTCAGTGCAGTCTGCAGTAAATTACATGAGACGTTTAACACTTCATTATAAAATAGACTT
Organism: Callorhinus ursinus; assembly: GCF_003265705.2. Classification (NCBI taxonomy): domain Eukaryota; kingdom Metazoa; phylum Chordata; class Mammalia; order Carnivora; family Otariidae; genus Callorhinus; species Callorhinus ursinus. The sequence continues at coordinate 9,032,946 of NW_027397082.1, forward strand.
CGAGTTAAATGATTATGCCCAACTGCAGGCTAATGTAAGTGTTCTGAGAACAGTCAAGATAGGCTAGGCTAAGCTATGAGCCTTGGTAGGTTAGACATATTAAATGCATTTCAACTTACGATATTTTCCACTTGCAATGGGTTTATCAAGATGTGACCCCAATGTAAATGGAGGAAGATCTATATGTGAATTAAATATATATGATATATATAAAATACAATGCAATGTATTAATGAATTAACTTCATTGTATTAATGAAACTAACAGAAACCATAATTTTGTGGAATAATTACAAGGGAAAATGCTTACAATTTAATGTTTAGTGAAAAAATGGGTTGCAAAACATCGCTCATAGTATGATTCCAAATTTAAATAATACACACACACTTCTATGAAAAGCTATACAAAAAATGCTAACCGTTATTCAATTATTATCTCTGGGAGAGCAGATTTCCTGAGATGAATGTTTGTGTTCCCTCAAGATTCCTAGTTGAAATCCTAACCCCCACTGTGATGGTGTTAGGAGGTGAGGCCTTTGGGAGGAGATTAGGTCACGAGGGTAGAGCCCTCGTGAACGGGATTGGTCCCCAGAGAGTTCTCTCTCCCTTCCATTGTTGGCCACACAGTAAGATGGCCCTCCGTGAACCAGGAAGTGGCTCATCACTTGTCATCAAATCTGCTGGCACCTTGATCCTGGACTTCCTAGCCTTTAGAACTGTTAGAAAAAAATTCTGTCATTGATAACCCACCCTGGCTCTGATATTCTGTTATCACAGCCCAAACTGACGAATACTGGAATTATGGGTAATTTTTACTTCCCGCTTTTACTTTCCTGCATTTCCTAAATTTTATGTAAAAAATTAATTGCTTTCAAAATTTAAGCAGTGCCCAGAGATGATAAGAATTTTGTCCTTCTTGATGCTTAGTTGATTTGTAAGATTTCTTTTCATGGGAGCATTTATAGCTTTGGGGTTTCCTTTCACACACAGTAAGAATGGCAGGCCCATTCCCCTACCTGCCTTTAACATCGTAAGGGCAACTGCCTCCGCCCCTGGCATGTCCATGAGTGCTTTTCCTCCAGGGCACAAAATGGAAATGTTCCCCCAGAATCACACCAGCCCTGCAAGCTGACACCAGGGAGCACTTTGTTTGTTGGCTGTTCCTGGCTCGCTTGCTTGCTTTTGAAGCTAATTCTTTTCCAGGTAAACTCGAATTTTCTCCCTCAAGTTTACATTTTAATTAATTCATTTGTTTTTGCTAAGCTGTGACCGTCTGAGGCAGGTCTGGAGCTGACACAGATACACAACCACATGAGACTTTAGGGAGATCATCCTGTTCCAAGTTTCTCAAACTCTTCTCCCTCACCATAGAAGATGTGACTAGGTTGTGCCCCCTCTCCCATCTTCAAAATTCACAAAAGCCTTGAGACACCATTGTATTTCTGTGTTTGTTTTAACAAAAGCAAAAATAAGGTTTTACATTACCACTTGGAAAACTTAGCATGAAAAATAAAAATTAAATTAAAAAAATAAATGGGAAGCAAATTGGTCTCTCGGGAAGATGAGCTGGCTCCCTCTTGTCTGTGGGTGTCTCCAGGTCCTGCTGCATTCCTGCAAGGATACTAGTCCCTGAATTTGTGAAGGACTGAAATTCCACCTAATTCTGCAGAGTGTGGAAGGCCTGGGCAGGCCATCCCTTATTTTCCCTTGGTGGTTGCTAGAGGGGCACACTTTCCTGTCCTTCAGAGAGAGGCAACTGCAAACAAGTTTTTCTTGATAATAACAGCCAGTTCTTATGTTGCAAATCTTTGATGTATTATTTGACTAACAGGGTTTCTGTCTTTTTTTCTTCATCTTAGTAAAGATTTCCTCCCAAGGTAGCTGGGAGCTGTGCTGAAGGCAGGAAGTGAGGGGAACCAACATACGGCCTTCTAATATAGATCTGATCTGATCTTCCCTTCCCGATGACTATGAACTTGAGGTCCAAAAGGGGAATTAAAAGGAGACAGACATTAAAATTACCATGGGCTGGGGCGCCTGGGTGGCTCAGTCAGTTAAGTGTCTGCCTTTGGCTCAGGTCGTGATCCCAGGGTCCTGGGATCGAGCCCCGCATCAGGCTCTCTGCTTGGCGGGAAGCCTGCTTCTCCCTCTCACACTCCCCCTGCTTGTGCTTCCTCTCTCGCTCTCTGTCAAATAAGTAAATAAAATCTTAAAAAAAAAAAAAAATTACCGTGGGCTGAGCACAGGGCTATATAGCCCTTTCCACCTTGTTAATCCCCACAACCCTATGAAGAAGGGGTATCATTTCTATTTTTCAGCTGAAGAAATAGAGGCTCAGAGAAGTTACTAAACTTCCCAAAGGCACACAGCCCATAAACAGAGTGAGGATTTGTTTTCCAATTGGCTTGATGGTAAAGCCAGGGATCTCTCCACCTACACGATGGTCCTTGAGTTCAATACTGAACTTACTGTCTGTCTGGAGATAGGTCATGGGAGTTTGTAACATACATTCGTCAAAGTGCTCATGTCTGGAAACCATTAACTTTTAAATTAAATTAGGAGGAATTGCTGTTGCTCACTTGCTTTTATGCTTTCTTGGGTGGAAATGAAAGGGGGGCTATAAATGGAGGGTTGGGATTGTGTGGTGTTATAAAGAGTGTTCTGGAATATGCTGTTAATATATGCATAGTGTTTATGAGTTATTGTCCATATTTTACTTTTCCGTACATTAAAAAACCTTTTGTTTTCCCATGGGAAAGTCAGCTGTCATTCGGTTGTGGCAAAATACAGTTTAAGAACTGCCACAAAGCACCTTGCTTTCAGGGACTTGTGCAAGGCCACTCTGACCGATTAGTAATAACTTGAATCAGAATTCAGGTCTCCCAGTTTCCAAACCAAAATTTGTGTAACATTGCCACTTAAGATTTGGCCTATGAGTGTTGACTTAAGGGAAACTCTAACTGGGAGGAAGATTGACCAACCAGGAGGACTCTAAAGGCTTTCACTGAGACCAGTGAGATAAATGGACCCAACCTTAAAAGTCTGCAGCCTGAGTACTCCTTTTCCTTAATTCATTAATCCATATAGCAAATGGTTGTTGAGGAAGTGCTTGGTCAACACTCATTAGATGTATGAGTCAGAATCTCTTGTGTACTTAGGGACTGGGTCTTCGCCCACTCTGGGAATCGAATGAATGCTATGGATCCTTGGGGCAGAGAAATGAAATCCTCAAAAATATTTATATACATTTTAGGGAGTTACTGGACCTACTGAAGTCTGTCCACTGAGGTCACGGACTCCAGGTGAAGAGCCTTTGATCTAATGGTTTAACCTTGAATCAGTTTCTGTTCCCAAGTCACTCAACCTAGTTGCTTACAACTTAATCTTGAATTTCACAGCCCATTCCATTTAAGGATTGACAAGCATGGTCTGGTAATGAAGTAATATGTGCTTCTCATTACCATTTTCATGGCATCAAGAGGAAATTCATGTATTCTCAAGCTGTTATAAGGAAAGCTTTATGCCAAGTGCCATGGGGTACACAAAGACATATCCCACACAGGTTCTGTCCTCAAGGTGTCTTTTGTCCACAAGGAAGTATGGACAGTGATAGCAAAATAGAGCAATTTCAAGGTCCAGTGAGTGGGACAGCTGATGCAGATCACGGGCGTTTGGAGCAAGCAGGGTAACTGGTAGACTCAGGTGGTACTCAGGTAAGAGAGGGGAAGCTGAGGCCAAATTCCTGCTGTTTGTTCCTGCGACCGAGACCCAGAGCAGGAGTCCTCGCAGGGTAAGTACTCAGATAATGCCGGCTGTTCAGTCTCACCCCGAGGGCCTATTTCCAGTATTACTGAAAATAATTTTGTAAGGATTGGGGAACCCGGGTGTGAACGCTGGCTCCACGCTCACTACCTGTGTATCCTCCCAGCCCAGTTCCTTCATTTCTCAGAGCCCCATAGGGTTGGAAAAATTAGTGCAGGAAAGTGAGAGTCAGCAGGTTGGACGGAATTTCCTCAACTAGGAGCTCTTGAGAAGAATCTATCTGAGCCTGTTTGGGTGCTGGCCTGTCTTCACTTGGTTCCCTGGAAGCCAGAGCGTTGCTGGGACTTAGGGTTGGACCAGAGCAGGAACAGCTGAGTTGGGAGAGGTGATCTCATACGTGGTGTGTTTTGAAGGTACTAGCACAATGTATCATCCAATGCAATTTTATTTAGCAAATATGTGCTGTGTGCTTTCCACATTCAAGATAAACACAGCACACTTGTGGAGCACTCCCTGTGAAGGTGGAAAGATAAACAGGTAAATTAACAACTGCAGTACAAGACGGTGTAAGATAAGCACCAGAGAGGAGACCTCGCAGGGGGAAATCACTCTTGTTCTGGTCAGGGATAGTGAAAGGCTTTGCTCCTCTGGCTCTTGAGATAGGTTTTCAAGAATGGGTAAGATTTTTGAAGTCTTTTTTTTTTTTTTTTTCTTTTAGAGGGAGGGGGGGGGGAGGGGCAGAGGGGGAGAGAGAGAGAGAGAGAGAGAGAGAGAGAGAGAATCTCAAGCAGACCCCTGCTGAGTGTGGAGCCTGACACTGGGCTCCATCCCATGACCCCGTGATCATGACCTGAGCCGAAACCAAGAGTCAGACGCTCAACCACCTGAGCCACCCAGGTGCCCCTGAAATCTTTTTATTTTTCTGATAATAAAAACAATGCATGTTTATTATAAAAATGCTGCAAGTACATAAAATATAACCACAAGTAATTCCACATTCGGAGCTAATCACTATTCATATTTTGGTGTGTATTTCTTTTCCTTTGCCCACCAATGCACACGTACACAGTATAAAATTTGGATCAAACCATCACAGATGGGCAAAGATATATTAGTTTCCTGTTGCTGCTCTAACAGTTACCACCAACTTGGTGGTCAGAAATCCAAAACCAGTCTCAGTGGGGCATCTGCAGGGCTGCTGTTCATTCTGGAGGCTCTTGCCTCTGCCTGTTCCAGATTCTGGAGGCTGTCTGCATCCCTGATCATAGCCCTGCATCACTCTGACCTCCGCTTCCATTGTCATGACTCTTCTATCCCCTCTCTCCCTCTTATGACCTTTATAGGATCACATTGGGCCAATCTGGCTAATTCAGGGCAAACTACCTCCTTAATCATATGGTTTACTTCATATATGCAAGCTCCTTTTACCATGTAAAGTACCATATACCCAAGTCTTGGCGATTAGGACACAGACTACTTTGGAGGCCGTTATTCTCTCTACCCGGGGGTTATGGTGTGAGTGATCTATTTTATCAGGCGTATTGGTGCTTGTTGAGAGGTGATACCATATAAGTCTGTGGAGGTGGGTCTGGCCAGATGGGAGAGTCTTGAGTATCTTCTGCAGCAAAGAGTGATACATTGGTTATTAGAAGATGAGGGTTCAAGTCTCTGTCTCACCTCTCATGGTGTGGCCTTGGAAAATTCATCTAACCTTCCTTTGGCTTCAATTTGCTGCTCAATACAGTTTTCATTTTGACCCTCATCTGCAATTTCTATGGGTTCCCAGCCATGGGGCCCGTAATGTTCCTGCAAGTCAGTGAAGCTGTGCGCATGAACCACGTGGCAGCTCCCAGTAGGTGCTATTTGTGACGCACATGGTGATGCTGTACCGATGAAGAAGACATGCTGTTCATTTAAAAGTGTTACTGAAGTCACAGTAGAACTTCATCAGTCCACAGACTCTGCAAATGGAAAACTACTCACACATGGGGAGACAGGGACGGGGCCCCTTGGAACCCCTTGGGTGGATGGATCTTCTCAGGATAAAAATTCTTATTGAATTGAGGAGGAATGGGGAGACTGTTGTTGGTTGGTTAGTTGGTTGGTTGGTTTTGGTTTTGGGTTTTTTTGTTTTTTTTTTCAGGAGAGACATGGGTGGATCTGTGTTCTGGGAAGGCCGCTCTGGAAGTGGTGGGGGGTGCTGCTCAGACTTGGAGACTGACTGATTCATTGTTCTGCAAGTATCTGCAGCCCTAGCTCCCTCATTTCCCTTAGTCTTTGATGAAAACTCATCCCCTCCTTAGAGCTCTTTCTGGCCTCCCAAACACCACCTCCGACCCCCTCTCACACACCGCTCACTCCATGTGTCTCTTTCCCACACTTGGGTGTTCTCCCTAGTGCATGTCACCGCTGATATTTGATGTCCTCCTTACCTGGCCCTCTCCCCCACCCCAGGATCAGCTGCATGCGAACAGACTTTGTTAACTTGGCTATGATAGTCTCAGCGCCCAGAACACTTCATTTTAAAAAATGAATTAATTAAATTTTTCTTCAAGTACAATTAACATAGAGTGTTATATTAGTTTCGGGGGTAGGACATAGTGATTCAGCAATCCTCCTCCACCTTTCTTAGTGCTCGTCTTGGTAAGTGTGCTCTTAATTTCCTTTATCTATTTCACCCCACCTGCCTCCCCTCTGGTCACCATCAGTTTCTTCTCCGGATTTAAGAGCAGGGTTTTTTGTTTTTTTGTTTTTTTGTCCTTTTTCCCTCATTTGTTCACTTGTTTTATTTCTTAAATTCCATATATGAGTGAAATTGTATAGTATTTGTCTCTCTGAACTGACTTTTTTTGCTTATCATTATGCCCAGCACCCAGAACACCTTAGAAGGTGTTTCATAAGTAATTGTTGGATGAATGAATGAATGAATGAAGGTGTGGGGCATGGGGAGGGCCTATAATTGTTCAGCTCATCCTATTCACTGTCTGCCCTCCAGGCCCAGCCCTGGGGCTTTCCCATCTTGGGCCCCTCCAGCCTCTGAGACTCCCATTTCCCCTCCCACTCCTTTTTCCCTCCCTGGATCTCCAGATTTCTCTTACTTTTGCATAGCAGCTCAACTCCTTGAATCTGCATGCCCTCATGAAGATGGCAGCCAAGAGGAGGCTGGAGTTCAAGAGAAGACAAACCTTAAAAATCTTTTTTTCCTTGGGGCACCTGGGTGGCTCAGTCAGTTGGGTGGCTGCCTTCGCCTCAGGTCGTGATCCCAGAGTCCTGGGATCGAGCCCCACGTCGGGTTTCCTGCTCAATAGGGAGCCTGCTTCTCCCTCTGCTCCTCACCTTGCTCACTCTCTCTCTCTTGCACTCTCTCAAATAAATAAATAAAATCTCTTTTAAAAAAATCTTTTTTTCCTGTTCTGCATAGAGTGCTTATCAGAGGCCTCAACAGAAGTACGTATAGGTAACAGGTGCGCAGTGCAGATGGCAGTGTCTGCACACAGTAGGTGCACAGGTGAATGCTGAGATTCAGAGGTGCCACCTCACCTCACAGCTCCAGCAGGGAGTGAGGTGCTATTTAAATGTCGTGTGTCAGAATCTGAACACGCCCCGCTCTACCTTCTTTTAGTGACTAAAAGCTGGTCAGGGAAGGGAGAAGTAGAGTCGGGAGGAACTGGGGTACACACAGATGTGGTGGACCCCTGCCCAGCCCTCTATTACTCCAGGAAAGCCTTGAGGTTTGCCTCTACCCGGGAAGGGGCTTGACCAGAGGTGCTGACAGCACTCAGAGGGTGTCTAAATATGCTAAGGTGGACAGCGGCCTAACTTAAGATGTCGGATTTGTTCAGGGCCTGAGCATTGAGGGGTCTAACACACAGGGACTACTTGGCTCTAACTCTCTACTCACCTCCAACTTGCTGTGCAGCCTTGAATAACATTCCCAGCCTCTCTGAGCCTTTGGATTATCCTCTGCAAAGATGGGACAACAGCAAAGGAGAATATCAAGTGGTTTTCAAAGGTTGGGCCACGGCACGGCGCCATGACAAGTAAGAGGCTCTGGATGGAAAAGCCTTTGTGCACAACTTGTCTGAGCCCTAAGGCAGAAGTGAAGGATGGCCCCACATCTGGGGTGTCAAGTTCTCAAGGAAGACGTAGATGTCTTTTGGCAAAGTTTCAGGTATCGATTGCTTCCTGCGGGTATTTTGGGTCTGAATGCACAGCTCAGCTGAGTTTGTCAGCTTTCATCTCTCCCTTGTCAGTAGGGGGATCTGGGAACTCATGTGAGGAAGGAGGACTCTCTCCTTGGCCCCTTCTCTACCCCCTCATCGGATCACCAGTTTTGAGCAATTGCAGGTCCTAACTGCCTCCAAGCCATTCCCCTGTCTCCGTTCCCCTGAATACCACCCTTGTGCAGCGCCTTGGGTTCCTGCAGCAGCCTCCTAGCCTCCCCCTAAATCCAACTTCTCCCCATGGCTCCCACCGCCCTCCATGATAATCTTGCCTGCCCTTTACAACTCTGGCCACATGGAGTCACTTGCCCCATGCTCTCCACCTCCAGCCGTTGGCACCTGCTGTTCTTGTGACCGGAAACCACCACCTTTGGCAGTTTCTCTTAGGTAACTCCCAATTGATTTTTAGGCCTCTCTACTCGGGAGGCATTTTTTTCCTGCCGATTTCCCTGACCCATGGCCTCTGGCTCACGCCGAGATTTCTCCTCCTATGTTAACTCTGATTATCTGGAGGCATCTGCCTGGAATGCTAGTTTGAGGTTTTTGAAACCAAGGTTTGTGGGACAGAGAATGGTTCGAGATGTTTGCAGTGGGAGGAGTGAGTGTGGGGGCAGGGAAAGCTCAACCATCCTTGTACAGGCCTTCCCCTCTCCTAGGTCGGGCCCACTCCTCCCCCACGGAAGCCTCTGCCCACTTCTGCTCCAATGGTCTTACCTTCCCCCAAATACCTTAGCTCTGATTTCTTCCATAATTGCTTTAGTTACTGTTTCGGGTTCCGGTCCTGGACTGGAAGTTCCTAGAAAATAAGCTTTTCATCAAAACCTCTATGTTCCCATCCAGCAGGACTGGAACATAATTGCTGATGGCTGGGTGGCTGCTCACAACCCTTTGCTCTGGCTCGCCGGTAGCCTGACGCTGGGCACCTGTCCACTTCCCTATGGCCTCTGGGAGCCCCTGCTTCTACTGCGCTCATCCTCTGCCGATGCCGCCCACCACGCCTGAGCTTCTCAAGGCTCCCTCCTTCCTGTCATTCCGGTATCCTCCCAAATTCAATTCAAATGTCACCTCCTGAAAGACCCTTTCCTCACTACCCACCTGTTCCTTTGTGACTCTCTAGAACCTTACTCTGCTTCATATTTTTTATAGCACATGCCCACTTTCTGAAAGTATTTATTGATGCATTTCCTTTTTTCTTATTTTCTGTCTACACTCCCCCAAGTCCCCAAAGATAAGCTCCCTGGAGGCCATGTTTAATCTGTCTTGTTCTAACTATATCCTCAGGCCAGACACTCTTGCCAAGTGACTGGACGGATGAGTGAGTGAATGCCTAAGGAATGGGCTGTCTGTCTCTGAGGTTGATCCAGTGGGAGAACCCTTTTTACGAGATTATGAATTTTCCAGGTCTCTGGGATTATGGCCTCTTGCTCTGCAAACTCAGGAGACTTCTAGATGACCTCTTGCTTTCTAGGAGAAAGCAGAGTGTTTACTAGCAATAAAAACAACAACACAAGGGAAAGAGAATGACTGCTGGGTTTGTGGACCAGGCCATCTGAAAAGCAGAGGACCGTCGGCCATCTTTCTGCTCCCAGCTTATCTGGGCTTCTGGGAAGAAAAGAGGCCATGAAAGGACCCTTCCTGTGGCCATATTTGCTAGAAAACAATGAGCTACGTTTCCCAGCTGACTCACCAGGAAGGAACAAATACCCCTCTGTGGGTCTCTGAGCCTCGGAGTTGAGAATCCCCTGAAGAATGTTAAGGGGGTTTAATGTTTCTCAGCAGAAAGTGCTTTAGGAGAAGGGAAATAGGGATAGAGGGAGGCATTTTCTTGTATCCTTTTTGGACTTAACAAACAAGGCCTGTTCCTCAGGAGAATGTCTTGTTCTTCCTTTTTTTTTTTTTGGCTGCAATTTTCATGCTCAAAGCCCATTGTCCAGTGTGTCAGTGTATGCCCAAGGGTGCCTCTCCTCCAGGTCCAGGTGGAGAAATGCTTGCACATGGTTGCTGTGTGTTCCGAAGATTTCTTACTGGTATCCATTTGGAAAATACCCAAAAACAGAAGGAAAAAAATGAAAACAACCTATATTTCTGACACTCAGAGGTAACTCTCCAGGCTTTTGCTTCTCATATATATATAGTTTGTTTCTTTTGTATGTATTTATGAAAATTGGGAACAGATCATATACTGCTTTTTCATTTGACAGCATATCATAAGCAATCATGAATGTTATTTAAGAAAACATTTTTATTTCCTGATTACAAGATAATATACTTTTGTTACAGAAAACTCAAAATGAAATAAAAAAAAGCACAGGAAATAAATTTTTAAAAATCTATAATTTCATCATTCAGGGATAATCACTATAAAGTGTGTATGTAATTATTATTTAAAAATATATTCCTTATTCACTAAAGATACAAATGTAGGGATCCGAAGGGGTATGTGTACCCCAATGTTTATAGCAGCAATGTCCACAATAGCCAAACTGTGGAAAGAGCTAAGATGTCCATCAACAGATGAATGGATAAAGAAGATGTGGTGTGTCAATCCTATTTACAATTGCACCCAAAACCATAAGATACCTAGGGATAAATTTAACCAAAGAGGCAAAGGATTTGTACTCAGAAAATCATGAAAGAAATTGAAGAAGACACAAAGAAATGGAAAAACGTTCCATGCACATGGATCGGAAGAACAAACATTGTGAAGACGTCAATGCTACCTAGAGCAATCTACACATTCAATGCAATCCCCCTCAAAATACCATCCACTTTTTTCAAAGAAATGGAACAAATAATCCTAAAATTTGTATGGAACCAGAAGAGACCCCGAATAGCCAGAGGAATGTTGAAAAAGCAAAGCAAAGCTGGCGGCATCACAATTCCGGACTTCCAGCTCTATTACAAAGCTGTCATCATCAAGACAGTATGGTACTGGCACAAAAACAGACACATAGATCAATGGAACAGAATCGAGAGCCCAGAAATGGACCCTCAACTCTATGGTCAACTAATCTTTGACAAAGCAGGAAAGAATGTCCAACGGAAGAAAGACAGTCTCTTCAACAAATGGTGTTGGGAAAATTGGACAGCCACATGCAGAAGAATGAACCTGGACCATTTCCTTACACCACACACAAAAATAGACTCCAAATGGTTGAAAGACCTAAACGTGAGACAGGAGTCCATCAAAATCCTAAAGGAGAACACAGGCAGCAACCTCTTCGAACTCAACCGCAGCAACCTCTCCTAGAAACATCGCCAAAGGCAAGGGAAGCAAGGGCAAAAATGAACTATTGGGATTTCATCAAGATCAAAAGCTTTTGCACAGCAAAAGAAACAGTCCACAAAACCAAAAGACAACCGACAGAATGGGAGAAAATATTTGCAAATGACATATCAGATAAAGGGCTAGTATCCAAAATCTATAAAGAACTTATCAAAGTCAACACCCAAAGAACAATAATCCAATCAAGAAATGGGCAGAAGACATGAACAGACATTTTTCCAAAGAAGACATCCAAATGGCCAACAGACACATGAAAAAGTGCTCAACATCGCTCGGCATCAGGGAAATCCAAATCAAAACCTCCATGAGACACCACCTCACACCAGTTAGAATGGCTAAAATTAACAAGTCAGGAAACGACAGATGTTGGCGGGGATGTGGAGAAAGGGGAACCCTCCTACACTGTTAGTGGGAATGCAAGCTGGTGCAACCCCTCTGGAAAACAGTATGGAGGTTCCTCAAACAGTTGAAAATAGAGCTACCATACAAGTCAGCAACTGCACTACTGGGTATTTACCCCAAAGATACAAATGTAGGGATCCGAAGGGGTACGTGCACCCCAATGTTTATAGCAGCAATGTCCACAATAGCCAAACTGTGGAAAGAGCCAAGATGCCCATCGACCGATGAATGGATAAAGAAGGTGTGGTATATATACACAACGGAATATTATGCAGCCATCCAAAGGAATGAGATCTTGCCATGTGCAACGACGTGGATGGAACTGGAGGGTGTTATGCTGAGCGAAATAAGTCAATCAGAGAAAGACATGTATCATATGACCTCACTGATATGAGGAATTCTTAATCTCAGGAAACAAACTGAGTGTTGCTGGAGTGGTGGGGGGTGGGAGGGATGGGGTGGCTGGGTGATAGACATTGGGTAGGGTATGTGCTATGGTGAGCGCTGTGAATTTTGCAAGACTGTTGAATCACAAATCTGTACCTCTGAAACAAATAATGCAACATATGTTAAGAAAAAAGAAAAAGAAGAAGATAGCAGGAGGGGAAGAATGAAGGGGAGTAAGTCGGAGGGGGAGACGAACCATGAGAGACGATGGACTCTGAAAAACAAACTGAGGGTTCTAGAGGGGAGGGGGGTGGGGGGATGGGTTAGCCTGGTGATGGGTATTAAAGAGGGCACATTCTGCGTGGAGCACCGGGTGTTCTGCACAAACAATGAATCATGGAATACTACATCAAAAACTAATGATGTAATATATGGTGATTAACATAACAATAAAAAACAAAAACCAAACAAACAAAAAGAGGATGTGGTGTGTGTATCTACATATATATACACACATGATGGAATATTATGCAGCCATCAAAAAACAAAATCTTGCCATGTGCAATGACATGGATGGATCTAGAGGATATTATGCTAAGCGAAAGAAGTCAATCATAGAAAGATAGAGAAAGAGTATCATATGATCTCACTGATATGAGGAATTTGAGAAACAAGACAGAGGACCATAGGGGAAGGGAAGAAAAAATGAAACAAGATGAAACCAGAGAGGGAGACAAACCATAAGAGACTCAATCTCAGGAAACAAGCTGAGGGTTGCTGGAGTGGTGGGGGTGGGAGGGATGGGGTGG
>NW_027397082.1:9045913-9325146 GCF_003265705.2 Callorhinus ursinus
GGTGGGGGGATGGGTTAGCCTGGTGATGGATATTAAAGAGGGCACGTTCTGCGTGGAACACTGGGTGTTATACACAAACAATGAATCATGGAACACTACATCAAAAACTAATGATGTAATGTATGGTGACTAACAATAAAATAAAATTTTAAAAAATTAAAAAAAAATAACATATTCTTAAAAACAATTACATTTAAAAGTCCATTCTTAAAAAGATTAAAATGGGGGCATATTGTACATTCAGTGAGGTCAGGGACATTGTCTCTTATAATATGACTATTAAAACTCAAGTATACGGGCGCCTGGGTGGCTCAGTCGGTTAAGCAACTGCCTTCGGCTCAGGTCATGATCCTGGAGTCCCGGGATCAAGTCCCACATCAGGCTCCCTGCTCAGCAAAGGAGCCTGCTTCTCCCTCTGACCCTCCCCCCTCTCATGTACTCTCTCTGTCATTCTCTCTCTCTCAAATAAATAAATAAATCTTAAAAAAAAAAAACTCAAGTATAGTTCATATGTTACAGGTTCGGTGAAACCTATTTATATCACCTTCTCCCTGCGTTTCTCTACTGTCAAGCCTGGCAAGTGAAAAATACCCAGATTCCCTTGCAGCTAGGGGGTGGCCATATGATATCTTCAGGTCAATGAGATGAAGGCAGATACTCAGTGAAGGCTTCTCTTCCAGAATGAAAAATGATTAACTTAAAAAGAGAAGACTTAAAAAAGAAGAAGGCTTTTGCCATTTATACTTCCCTTTGTTTTTCTTCTTGGAATGTGGATATGATGTCTGGGGTGCAGCAGCCATTTTGAAAACATGTGGACAAAATCCACAAAGGACGGTATAGCAGAGAAATAGTAGAAACTGTTGATGATTTTCATAACAACTTCTCCAGCTCTTAGCTACCTTTGGACTTCTTACTTAGTGAGGAAAAATATGCCCCCACACTAGTTTAAACCACTATTTGTGAGTTTTCTGTTACTTGTACTGAATGCCTTTTTAACTGATTTGAGATGCATATGAAATCCAGCATTATTCATGTCTGCCCTTTATCTTTGCTCCATGTACAATTACCAATGCTCACATCAGAACTCGGTGGGTCCATTTTGACAATAATATGCCTAATCTAACCAAGGACCTGTTTCAGATGTTCATTTCAATGTGAGTTCACAACATCTGGCTATTTTCACTCAATCATTTTTTTTTAAAGATCTTATTTATTTATTTTAGAGAGAGAAAGAGGTGGAGTGGGGGGAGGGGCAGAGGGAGAAGGAGAGAATCTCAAGCAGACTCCACGCTGAATGTGGAGCCTCACGTGGGGCTTGATCTTACGACCCAGAGATCATGACCTGAGCCGAAATCAAGAGCCAGACAGTTAACTGACTGAGCCACCCAGGTGCCCTATTGCTCCATCGTTTTTATGTAGGTTTGTAACTTTGTCATTCCTAAACGCTCTTCAGTGACCAACTCATATCCACAAGTCAAGGTCTGAGCTTTATATTTCTGTGTATCAACATAACACAGTGTTTTGTGAGTGGTGGACACTCAATAAATATTAGTGGTTTGATTGTCCGATTTTAACTCTAATTTCTTACAGAACATGTAAGAATTTCTGAGACTATTGATTTTGACATTTTTATAGGACCCACAAATACAAAATGATGTTTGTTTCTTAAAATGCTCAGCAGAGTAGGCAACATGATACTGTCATACTATTTTGTTTATGGAGTATGTTCAGCTGCCCATCATCCATCATTTAATTCTTGTTACCAACACCTTATCTCAGCCCAGTGGTAAGATTACCCTTCTGAAAGAGAGGCTGTATTTCAACAGACCTGGAAATGATTAGTGAGGAGGCTTTGATACTGTTCATATGATCTCATGATTGCAAATGGAATGTGGTTAATTAGTTGCCCTACGCTCAGTGTACCCAGACCTGTAAGGGGCTGGTGTTCTTGCCTGTTGGAGCAGGTGGAATGTCAGCAGAGAGCCCCATGGCCAGGCAGACAAAGAGGGAAGAGAACAATATGGTTGCCCAATGAGCCTTTGAAACAAATCGATCCAGACTGTTTGTGGTTCCAAAAGCCACTGCGTACTTGTAATGCAGTTCTCCTTGGTATGTAATTGGTCAGTGGTTAGGGTGGGGGCAAGAACCTTGACCTCTGCTTGTCCACTTGCAGCAGCAGGATGAGAACCAATTGTTTAATGAGTGTCTTCAGCTCATGTCTTCATTTACCTGGCTCAACCCATCTTCTTCAGCCACGGGGACCAGCACAATGAAGAAAAAGTCACTTAAGAGCATAGTCTTGTTGGCTTCTGCCCAATGGGAGGCCAGAGGGCCAGAAGGCAAGGCCTCTTGGTGAGTGCAGGAGCCTATTGGGCCTTGGCCTCACAGCCAATCAGGTGAGTCACTTGAGCAAGAGAAGAACCAGAACAGCCAGTGGCTGAGATCCAGGATGGAGACATGCCAAAGGAGAAGGTGGAGCATGAGAGAGAGCTCTGGATTAGCTGGAAAGAGTAGAACAGAGAAACCACTGAGCTCTTTTATTCTCCTTCATTCTCCAAACTCATTTTCCTTAAGAAGTAAAAGTTCAGGTTTAATGGACCCTCCCTTATCCAAAGATCACATTTATGAAAACACCATTAAGTCATTTTTCTATAAGGAGACATTAGAAGAGGGTCCACAGGAAACAAAGGAGGAAGACACTGTGTGGGTTAGAAAGGATAATAGATGTTTGCACATAAAGAGATTTGGCGATTGTTTGGGCCACCACTTGCCTTTACTGATATGAAAATGCCAAGAGAAGAGTAGTGTGCCCACGGTCACATGGGTTCAGGATATAACCTGGCTTCTTTTCACCAGGTCTGGTGATCTTTTCCTACATCTCTTCTGAGCCTCCTTTTGTATTTCCTATGGAAAATGGCTGTCCACTCCCCTTCAACCTCTAGGTTCTGACTCCTGTGCTCTGCACAACCCTTCTCTGTTCCTCTTCTGTCATCCGCCCACTGATGACCCTCTTTCCAGGATCAGGCCACCTGATTGCAGAAGAGCACATATCATGAGACTGGGAACGTGCCAGTGCTCAGCAATGTCAGCCTTCTCCCTTCTTCGGCATCCTCTTGCTCTTTGGGGAAAAAAGCTATCAGGAAGCAATTGGAAACCCAAACTGGATGCTTTGTATGTACTCAACTACATTGCAAACTGTTTGAAGGCAAGGACTTTCCTTAGTCTCTCCTGTAAATCCAGGGCCCAGTATAGGATCTGGCACGTCACAGGCGCTCAATACAAACTTGTTGAAAAAAAATGAATGAGTGTCCATAAGAAAAATGGTGTGATCCTCAGAGTCGTCAGAGGAGGTTCCCAGAGGAGGTGGAGCCTAAGCCAGGCTCCAAAAACATGGCTACTGGTGATTCCTTTATTTATTTCTTAAATGTATTTACTGCAGTATTTATTGGGCCAGGCACTCTTCTAAGTGGGAAATGAGTTGCCATTGTTTACGTAGAGGTCAGCAAAGGCTTCATTTATGAAGAGAGAAGTCATGTCTGTTCTATGAGAGATCACAGTGCTGGGGGGTCCTGCTGAGGATCCTCCCGCCCCCAACCATTGCTCCCTAGAACATTCTTTTTCCTTCACTTCCCCACACAGACATCCTGGTAGTGAATTGGGTTGGCTGGCTGGCACCACTGGGAGAGTGAAACTGTGGAGTGCAAAGGTGTGGCAGTGACACCTGGACTAGGTGACTCAGTGTCCTGAAACTTTGAACCTCAGGCCCCGGCTTTTCATGGAGTCTTTTCTCGAGGAGCCAGTGGCCCCCAGATGGCTTATCCAATGTGGGGCTCTCTTCCGGGATTATGAAATTGTGGACACATCTGTACCTGTGTGTAGCAGCAACCTAGAGAGCACCAGCACATTCTGCATTCTAGATTGGAAGCTAAAATCTGTTCTAGGGTAGCATCCATCTGTTCTGGGAGAGGGATCCCTGGGCACTTCCCTGTCAGACAGCCATGAGGTTGGCAGCCACATGGGATCCCCAGGGAGGCCCGCAACGGGCAAATTCATCCGAAGGCACGTGCTCCAACCTGAGCTGGTAAATGTTCTGCTTAAGGACAGGACTATTTGCACTCTGTGGAAATGATTATGCTATTAACTAGTCTGGGGCTATTATTTGGATATAAATAAAGAGATGATCCTAGAGACTGGGAAAGTTGGGGTGACCACAGTACATATGCCTTTCCTGTGGAGAAGGTCCATGGTTATCATCAGATTCCAAAAAGGGTGGTTGATCCCAAATGCGGAGTTCACCTGTTCAATGTGTGTAAGGGAACTTGGCTTCTTAGGGGCAGGTGCCCAGGTGGGCTCTGCTTTGAATAGACCCTTGTGTGGAGGGAATCTAAGACAGCTTGCAACCCTGTTCCAGCACCTGTGTGGTCTGGCAGGGCAAAGATGCAGACCTGTCTCCCGGCTCCAGCCTAGGGCCGGGGAGCCCAGCCTGTTTTCTGCCAGTGGAAAAAACAGCAGACATTTATCTATATAAACTAAGATGGTAAATCCCTACTTTCCATGAGATAGAAATAGGGCAATAGAAAATTCCAACCCAATTATTCCTGTTACAGAAAATCATGATCATTTTGTATGCAATGATTTAACCATTACTTAAGTATTATTTTAAATGGCTGGTTTTTAGCCCCATATAGGTGCATTTTGCATTGAAGTGTGGCCCACATTTTAAAACACTTTGGTAGGTATTATCATTGAATCACTGGCCTCAGTTTTCTCATTTAGGAGTTGTGGGGACTGAACAAGATCAGGAGGAAATGATAGGCATCACTATATATACCAGCTCAGCTTGATCTACAGCCCTGTGTTAAGAAGGATTCTGAGGCCACTAGCGAGCACTGTAGGAAGATGCCTCCTGATTGGTCAGCTCTGCTAGGAATGTAGGAAGAAGGTTTGGTACCCTGAACCTCATGATGTTTCTTATCTTTTCCAACCACGAGATTCTGTGACTCTAGGACAAGGGTCAGCAAATTATAGCCCTTGGACCCAATGCAGTCCCCTACAAGTTTTTTTTTTAAATAAAGTTTTGTTGAAACACAATCACATTGCTTTTACATATTATCTACGGCAGCTTTCACCTACATGGCAATTGAGTTGCTGTGACAGACACCACAAGGCCCGCAAAGCCTAAGATATTTACTATTTAGCTCTTTATGGAAAAAGTTTGTCAATTTTGTTTTAGGGCACTCAAGACATGTTTTTTAAACGTATACATCCAGGGAGGTAAGTGTTAACAACGATTAAGTGAGGCAGTTCCGTTGATACAACCAACATTTGTTTAACGTTTCATGAAGCAGGCAGTCTCCGTTCCCAAGGGGCCAGAGAACGGCACGATGGGATGAAATGATAAAGAATAATATATAAGGTGGAGACAAATAGAAGATGAATAAGGAACGAGAAAGTAAGTGTGAGTTCACTTCACACTTGGGGACTGGCTCAGTGGATATACTATGTTTCTGGTCGAGCAGAGCATTTATAGGGAAATGAACATCATCTAAGATTTCCTTTGCTGTTGTGGCCCCCTGGGCAGGAACATCTCCAACTGGGGCTTAGAAGTGTCTTTCAACCTCAGGAAGACTTATTAGCCTTATTAAGCGAACGAGGCACCCCAAAGGAGAGGTCCTTGCTCGAGATCACAATGCCATGTACAGCTACCTGGGTCTCCCACGGGCCCCGATTCGTTCTACTGCAACTCATGGCTTCACAGAAGAGAATGTCTTAGTGCAGGGCAGAATTTCTTTCATTGGTTCTAAGGTAAGACTTTCACACCATGTCTTTGAATGTAAACTGGGAGGCAAATAGATTTTTTTTTCATGTGCAAGAAAGGAAATCCCTGGCTATTGATGGGAGTTCAGGCACTTCGACTGTTCAACAGTTGGGGGTTCTCCAAAAAGCGGGTGCTGAAACAGGAGTAGGCATGTAGGAGATTTATTGGGGGGAAACGCTTCCAAAGGATACAGAGGGAGGGAGCAGAAGTAGGTAGGTCTTGGACCATGATGCCAGCCTGGGCCCTATGAAGGGAGAGAGGGGAGGAAGGAAGAGCCTCAGACCATAGTGCAGCTCTGAAGACTGTGATGGCTGGGCTGATGGAGCAATGTCACAGGGGCAGAAAAGGATTGGCTCTAGTGCACGGTCGTGCCCAGCCATTGACCGGCAGCAGCCTACGAAAACGTAGCCTTGGCTGAAATGTGTAGTGGATCCAAAATAGCAGCATCTAGAGGATGTTCGTCAACCACACCCCTGCAAGCAGGTTCTCTTGAAGGGGAAGCTGAGCGACATACCTCTATGCTGGCACGATACGCATTGCTTGCCTGCACCACCTTGCCAGGTGCTGTGCCAAGCCTGGAAGCTCCTGGGATCTGAGGAATGTTGTTCCCATCACCAGGGAGCTCATGGTCTAGCCAGGAAGACCAATCTGCGCATCCGGACAAGGGAATGTGCGTTAAATCATGGCAGAGACAATAATAAAGGAGAGTGACGGATCAGTCCGAGATTGTCAGGAACAGTGTGTGGTAGTGGTTCAAAGAGGCAGCCTGGGAGGAGAGCTTGGAATGTTCTCATCAGGCATGACGATAGGCGTGTGTACTGGGTGTTCTTCCTCAGTGCAGCCTTGCCCACGCCCACGTGTTGCCTCCACCTATTCAGCATTCACTGAGTATCCGCCTATGGCTAGGCTCCATGCCAGGTACTGTGATTTCGTGGGTCCCTGGCCACAAACAAGCTTAGGATATTAAGGGGCCTGATAGACACTGATGAGTCATTTAAAAAAAAACATCTACAGAAATACGTGTGGGTTTGTATGGGACTCCTAATGACTGGAATCCTGCTACTATTCACAGTGAGGCACAAACAAGAGGCCATTCTTGGTTTCTCTCCCTGGGGCCTCCAGGGTGGTGCCTTGAGATCTGTGTGCTTAGTAAGTACCTGGAGACTTCTGAAAAAGGGGTCCTCTGACCACACTGTAATTACTCTAGGGAAGCAAGAGAGAGAAACCCATAAGCCACTTGCAAGATTGGCTCTTACAGTCTATTTAGAAACTTTGTTCACTGTGAAAGTGTTAGTAAGTAAATGTAAGTGAATGTGTAGTCTACATTATGGGGCAAACACTGACAGCCCATTGGCTGAATTTATCTTGAAAATCGATGGGGATTTTTTGGCCTGAACAGTTGCCCAATTTAAAAAAAAATTTGGAGATTTCACATAAAAGTCCATATTTCCAGCCTCTCTTGAAGATAAAGAGATCTGACAACACAGCTTACATTTTCCCATGCAACATTTGGCTGGAGATGGTAGATGTCCTTAGATGGGATATGTACCCTCCATTTGACCTCAGCCCCCACCACTCCCTAGTAATTATGCCTAACCTATTTTTCTCATTTATATCACCTGCCTGGTGCTAGCTAAGATGCTTTTGGATTTATGATATATTGGGCAGTCTCCCCAACTCAATTGACAAGTGTGGGTGTCTCTGTGTGTGTTCTGTCCTTAAGTAGTGCAGATGGAGCCCAAATCCAAGAGGGTTTTTATTTGGCCATGACACAAACATCAATGGTATGCATCCCTGGGCACCTCCATTAATGAAAGTTTGTACAGATCTTCTCTGGGATGAAAGAGTCATCCCAGTACCCAGGACCAGGTACTCAGAAGACGGCTACAGTAGGAAAATTTCCCTGGTCATGGGAGCCAATTTCTTTACTCAAGAGCTGACATAAATAGGAAGACTGTCCATCAACCAACTATTTAAGGTCAAACTTTGACAGAGCCTTGAGGAAATTAAAACCAAAGCTATTTGCATCCTTCTCTGAAGGCAACAGAACAGAGATAGTTAAAAGCAAGGAAGCAGACACATGAATATGCGCCCAGATATGTATTCTCACAGATACGTGTAAATATGGATCTAGATGCACATATGTTCTATGTCAACACACATATGATTTGGGGAATGCTTGAAAGATCACTGAAGGAATAATGAGAATGGTGGCAGCTTGTGAAAGACAGAAAGGAAATGAATCTAAGAACTCTCTCTCTCTTTTTAAAGATTTATTTATTTGAGAGAGAGAGGGAGTGTGTGCAAGCTCGCACTGGTGGGGGGAGGGACAAAGGGAGATAATCTCAAGCAGACTCCCCACTGAGCACCCCGATACGACATGCAGCTGGATCTCAGGACCCCTGAGATCACGACCAGAGCTGAAACCAAGAGTTGGATGCTCAACTGACTGAGCCACCTGGACACCCCCTAAGAACTCTCTTATGAGTGCTAGTGTGAAATCACAGGAAGATCATGGGTTTGGGAGTCAGATGGCCTTAGGCTTAAGTCCCAGCTACACCACGTATTAACTGTATGACCTCAGGCATTTTAGTTAACCTCTCTGAGCTCTACTATTTCATTCTCTGAAATGGGTGTACATAGTCCTACCCTATGGGGTTTTCCAGGACCTGGCCCATGGTAGGTGCCAATAGGTATTGTTTTTTCTCACCAAGTCGAACCTACTGATAGGTGCTTGCCTTGTTTTTCATCCTGATGCCCAATATTCTCTGGTACTCTTAAGTGGGAGCAGATCTAAAGTTACCCTTTAATTTTCCATAAGTGGGTCTTGCAGATAGCTCAGAGATATGAGTACCAGCTAGACCTGGTCCTAGCTTGGGACTGTTTCGTACTCTTAGAGAGTTTTCTAACCAACTTTTTCTGGCAGTGGTTTTCCTGGGATGTACTATATTTTGCAAGGAATGGGCCCAAGGAAACCAAATGCTGTGTGCATGATCTTGGTGCAATGGGTCAAGATCCAGGAGCCTTGAGACACCTGGCTAGTTCCAGACTTCCGGTACTATCACACCCCTTCTGTCCATCCCACGATCCCTACTCCCAGGTGAGGAGCACTTTGTATGGAATCTCCCCTTCGGAGGTGAGCTGTGGCCATGCCCATCACCTGTGCTCTCCTGGCCTGCCAGGCCTCCTTCTCCCCCTGGGGAACTTTGCCCTCCTGCTTCCAGGAGGATTCCTCATGGGTGGTACTCACCAGGTCTGTGCTCTTTGGTTGGGGCTGGACAGGTGACCAGAAGCTGGGTGGGCTCTGTAGCTCTGTCCCCATACTTGCTATCCCTGGTTGATGTTTATCCCACATCATTCCAGCCAGAACACCTGTTTATATTGTTTATCAAACCTTAGGGTTTGCATGAAACATTGCTGGCCTCAAGACAAGCTGGGAACGTGGCCAGCCTTTCAACAGGACTCTGGCCACATCCTCTCTGTTATCTCCAGCTCTTCTTCTCTTCAGAGCCATCTGTCCTCGGCATCTTGGGACTTTTATGTTCCTCACTGCCCTGCGATGCACGGCATCTTCCTCACCTTGGTCTTCCCTTACCCACAGTGCCTCCTCCCAGGTTACCCTTCCTCCCGCCCGAACAACTGGGACCTCAACTGCTCTCACTTAAATGTTAGCAGGAAAGTGAGCTGACCTAGCCCGTGTCTGGGATTCACATATCTGCCTTTCAATCATCAGTGTGTGGTTTACTAGGTCTGTGTCTTCGGAAAAGATATGTAATCTCTCTGGGCTGAATGTGCACATTTTTATTTTATTTTATTTTATTTTATTTTATTTTTTAAAAGATTTTATTTATTTATTCGACAGAGAGAGAGATAGCAGGAGCCGGAACACAAGCAGGGGGAGCGGGAGAGGGAGGAGAAGGCTTCCCGCCGAGCAGGGAGCCCGATGCGGGGTTCGATCCCAGGACCCTGGGATCATGACCTGAGCCGAAGGCAGACGCTTAACGACTGAGCCACCCAGGCACCCCAAGTGCACATTTTTAAAATGCGGATGATAACACCTCTTTTGTTGGTCTAACTGCCATTTTCCTCATTAATAATAATGAAATTCTTTTTTTATTTTCTTCTTTTTTGTCCTGGAACTACACATCCTGGAAGCCAAGCCCGAGTATGTAAGAGAACATTAAAGGTCTGTTTTGTGTGTGAAGAGCTGGAGTAGAAAAAAAATAGGACTTAATTCTGGCTTCAATTTTCGGGTGGGTGACTTTGGGCAAGTTACTGAAACTTTCTAATTTTTTATGATGTCATCTTTAAAATGACAATAAAAATAATATCTCTCTCATGCCTAGGATTGTGGGGACAATTACATGAGGGGGAATGTGTGATGGTGCTTCTGCACGGTAAAAATCTGTGCAAATATCAGACTCAGCTACTGCTATGAAATTCTAACTTCTGGCTGGGGAGAATCCCTTCGAAGGCTAGCTCTCTTCCCTGCTTTGTTGCCTTCTTGCTTTTCTGCTATGGGGTTGTGAATTTGTGGACAAAGGGGAGTGGAGACTTGTACATGAATGTCCATAGCAGCATTATTCATAACAGCAAAAATGTGGAAACCATCCAAACGTCCATCAAGCAATGAATGGATAAACAAATCATGGTATATTTTCACAATGGAATAGTACTTCAGCAATAAAAAGGAAGGAAGTGAACCTTGAAAACATGATGCTAAGTGAAAGAAGCCAGTCACAAAGGCCGCATAGTATATGATTCCATTTACATGAAATGTTCGGAATAGGCAAATCCACGGGAGACACAAGTAGACCGGTGGTTGCCTGGAGCTGATAGAGGGTGGGGATGGGGGGTGGGATGCGGAATGACTGCTAATGGGAAGGGGTTTCTTTCTGGGGTGATAAAATGTTCTAAAATGGATTCTGCTGCTGGCCATACAACTGTGTGAATATGCTAGATATTGTTGAATTATATAATTTAAATGGGTGAATTGTATGGTATATAAATTATATCTTGGGCGCCCGGGTGGCTCAGTCGGTTAAGCGTCTGCCTTCGGCTCAGGTCATGATCCCAGGGTCCTGGGATCGAGCCCCGCATTGGGCTCCCCCCTGCTCAGCGGGAAGCCTGCTTCTCCCTCTCCCACTCCCCCTGCTTGTGTTCCCTCTCTCGCTGTCTCTCTCTGTTGAAAAATAAATAAAATATTTAAAAAAAAATTATATCTTAAGGAGGCTGTTTTATATATATATACATATATTTTAAAGATTTTTTCAAAATTTTATTTATTTGAGAGAGCACGAGCAAGAGAAAGCACAAGCGGGGGGAGGGGCAAAGTGAGAGGGAGAAGCAGGCTTCCCACTGAGCGGGGAGCCCGATGCGGGGCCGTAGGCAGACGCTTAACCGACTGAGCCACCCAGGCGCCCCTTTTTTAAAGATTTTATTTATTTATTTATTTATTTGAGAGAGAGAGAGAGAGAGAGAGAGAGAGAGAGAGAGAGCACAAGCAGGGGGAACAGTAGAGGGAGAGGGAGAAGCAGGCTCCCTGCCAAGCAGGGAGCCCGATGCGGGGCTCAATCCCAGGACCCTGAGATTATGACCTGAGCCGAAGGCAGATGCTCAAACATCTGAGCCACCCAGGCGCCCCTATATATATTTTAAAGTGGAGATACAACCTTGCTTATCCACTTTTTCCCCCTAGTTGGAGCCCTGCAGGGAGCCCACTGACTTGAGTCCACTTCCTGTCCATCATTGCTGGTTTTCCCCTGCCCCCCTTTGGACAGGCCCAAACTCTCTGTGACAAGCTGCCTTCACTGGCCCCTTCCTTTGGCTTGACTGCACAAAGGGCTCTCTAATAAACTCCTGCCTCCTGTGCTGTAGGACCAGGTTGGGAAGGAGCACCAAGATGAGTCCCCCCATCCGCCCCGCCCCGCCCCGGATTACCTCAGTCTCTGATACAGTCGATACAAAATTGATCTCTATTGAATGAACGGTTGACAGAGGAGATTGGGGTAGGGGTAAGGGGAAATGACTGCTAATGGGAAGGGGTTTCTTTCTGAGGTCACTTGAAATGTTTTAAAATTGATTCTGCTAGTGACTAAGTGTTATTTGCATAACAAGGATATACTGAAGTTCCTTTAGGGAGGAACTTCCTGTCAATTAGGATTTCAATTCAACTCAACTTCAATTTCAATTCAACTTCCTATCAGTTAGGATATCAATTAAATCCTATCAATAGGATTTAAGGCTTTGTTTATTTTCCTCAGGGCACATAGAACCTTTACAGGGACCTGGCAAGAGTTCTCCCGTTAAATCCTTAGCAGCAGCTTAGCCAAGAAGGGGCTGAGTGACATATTCGAAGTCAGAGGGCTACAAGGCTGTGGAGCCATTATCCATTCTCAGGTCTGTTTAGCTGCCAACACCCACCCTCCTCCTGATGCCTCTGTGGCCCAACAGAGCACAGACTGAGACATGAGGGGGGAAAGTGGTGGGGAAGGATGAAGAATATGGAGAAACTCTAAGTCACTGCCAATGAAGGACCCAAGGAAATGCATGTGAAGCATCTCCAACGCATGACAGCAAGTCCCTAGCGTCTCCATGACCTCTTCAGGGTCATAGTCAATAAGTTACTCATCTGGTGCCAAATATACTTACCAGTCCCCCCCGCTCCCCTGCCATTACCCAGCCCTGCTCAGCCCCACTCAGGCTTGGTTTCTTAGCAGCAGTGAGAACTATCTTGGCCTTGGCAACATGGAAGCATCCAGGCTGGGAGCTGAGTGCCCCACGTGATTGATTGCTCAGGATCCTCAGCTGCGGCCCCTGGGTCAGGCTCCTCCACTGAGAACGAGGCTCCTGAGCTGGGAGCTTCATTCCCTCCTCAGAAAATCCCCACCAGGCAAAGCCAAGAAGGCAGCACTTACAGCATCATTAAATTATAACGAGCCCTGAAACTCACTCCAAAAGCCTGGGTCTGTTTGTCCTTGCGGTGAGAAGGAAGCAGGTGATTGGCTGGCCCAGCTCGGACTAGCAGGCCTTATCTCGGGCTGGTTATTATTTGATTAAAGAGGCTTCCTCCTCCTCTAGTGTTTCAAAACTGTGCTGGGAGAGTTTGCTGCTGCCTGGGGACTTTTTCTGAGGTTACTCCCGAGCACCCAAAGTCCTTCGGCCTCCAGCCGTACAGACAGCCAAAGGAGCTTTTGTCCGCCACCACACACGGGCAGGGGCTGTCTTCTGAAGAGTCTCCATCAGCTTGGCAAATCAACTGGTTGAACATCATTCTTCAAACACCATAGAGTCAAGGATACAGGTATTAAAGGTAATTTTTTTGGGGGGGGCGTCTAATTTCCTAGGATGTCATGACATTTGAAATGGGGGTACGGTGGAAACTCTGGGGCTCAGAGTGGAGAGCAGGAGAGGCAGAGAAAGTGGAAAAAGGAAGTGCAAGAAAAAAAAAAGACTCCGAATCTTGGAATTCTACAGAAAGGCAAGGCCAAGGTGTGAGTTATTTGCAGCTGGAGTGAGGTGTGAGCGTGATTGCCATGTATCATTGGCATCTGAGCACTTTTGCTCTCATGAAGCCCTGCCGAGGTCTGTCCACTCCCTTGGCGTGTCTGTCATCCTCCGCACTGGCACAGAACCCCAAAGTCCTGACAGGATATTGGACGCTGTGTGAACAATCCAGTTGCTTTAGCTTGAAATGTATCCGATCTGATATGCAAATGGGACATGGCCTTCAAAGGGTGGGCTTGGTGGCACCAATCCTCGTGATGTTGACCACAGAGAAGAGCAGAGTGGGGCCGAGCACCGCGTTTATGAGAATTTCTTTCCCACTTCGTCGGAGATGCCCGTGCGCCGTGCCCGGTCTGTTCCCATCCCCGCCATGCTCCCCGGCTCAGCTCGGGCTGGGCGGACGGAGGACAAGTCAGAGGACTTCCTCCTTCACCGCTGATGCAAGCGGGGCTCCGTGTGGTGCCACGGTTGGGGGTTAACCGCCTGGGGATGAGGACCAAACTGTCCTCTCTAACTGTGAGGTTTGGCTGGAGGTGGCCAAGGGGGGCGGGGTGGGGAGCAGGATGCAAAACAAGAAAAACATTTTATCTTGGCATTAAGTAGAAAAGAAGGCTTTTAGAGTAAACTGGTATTAAAACTGGTTCTTCTGTCCGCATGTTGGCTGACTGTGTTTCCTCTCTCTGGTCATGGCGGTTGTTTTCACTGCCAAGTGCTTCCATCCAGGCTGCCTTAATTCCGAACTGCCTGTACCCGGGTTGTTTGTGCTTTGCTGGCATCAGCGGGATGTTGGCAACACTTTGCCCCACAAAGCTTTTCCACAGGGTGGAGGACCCTTCTTCCTGCTGACGACTCTGCAGCGCCCCCCGCCCCAGGAATTGTCTCTGCCGAGGCCCCCATGGGGTTTCCTGAGACTATTCAGAGTAATGGTCCGAGGAGCTTATCTCCTCCTAATTTTAAGGGAAATGGCAAGAGGGAGGACAAGCCCAGAGCAGGGGCTTGTACCTCTTGGACCTGATTTCTTTCCTGCTCCTCTGGGAACCCTTCCTCCCTTTACCGTTGTCTGGATGGCCTGGGTCCTCCTCTCTCACCATCCCTCCATCCATCCCTGTCCCGCCACACGCATACTCGTTCTTCCCACCCACCACGGTTACCTTACTGCACGCTCTCCTTTCAGCTTGCAGCACCCTCCACCCTCCCCTGCGCCCTGCTCTGGCCAAGTCAACATATTGGGTCTTTGAGTAAAGCCTCTTCCTCCGGTACTAGGGTAGGGTCCCCTACACTTTAGCTCATCGGACCCCCTAATCATACTGTCTTACGATTGCTGTGTCCGTATGCATTGCCTCCCTGACACCGGCAGCTCTGTGAATCCAGGGGTCTTGCTTGCAGTCAGGCCCCCAAAGCCTAGCAGCGTCTGACACCCAGTAAACTCTCACTGGTAATAGCAGGTAACGCTGACGGAGCACCTTCTCCCTGCCCGGCGCTGTTCCACGCGCTTTACACTTGTTAACTCAGTCCTCACAACACACCTGTGAGGTGAGTATCAGCCCATTTAACAGATGAGGGAACTGTATTAAGAAACAAGTTCACCTCGTAAATGGTGGACTTCAGAGGACATGCTTTCACTCCTATGCCGCGTGTCAATCTGGTGCTGAGGGAGTCCATGAAAAACAAATGACTGGTATCAGGGTAATGAGCAGGACACCAGGCAACTCTCCCATCACTCAGCTGAGCGGACCACACAGGAACCACAGGGCATGTTGTGAGCAAGGCTTTGAGGACATGGGGGTAAGTGCGCACAGACCCTGACCAGAACAGGGCTTCGTTGCAAGCTCTGTCCTCTCTGTCAGGATCCGCTTTCCCTGTCAGCCTCTTGCCCACCTTGGTAGCCAGGTTTAACCACTTATGGGCTCCAACCTCACGACTGAGAGGGGCTCCAGATCAGGAATTTGGTCCAGCCTGGAAGGGAGCCCTTCAGGAAATTATCTTTGGCTGGATACTCGGAGTCGAGGAGTCGATCAGGTGTTGCGCTGAGGGCTTTCCCTGCCAGATCTCGTTTATCCTCCTTGTGAGGGAGGGGGTTGGCATCATCCTGTATCTTGGAGGAACAAACTAAGGCTCAGGGAACTAACTTGCCCAAGCTGGTAAGTGTGAGAGCTGAGCCTCAATTTCTGATGTATCTAGCCTCAAAGCCGGTGCCCTTCCCACATACCAGGGGCTTTCACAAACACTTAGCTTTGGGCTCCCTGCCGTTGGGGGATGGGTCCCCTCTGAAATTCCTGTCAGGCAGCTATTTCTGTTCCACCGTCTGCCTTCCCAGTTGCTGAGTGGGGATCTCCTCACTGCGGGGTGGTCCTCAGCGTTGTCTTCCCTGCCTGGACCACGATCCAGCACGGGGCTTGACAAGACCAGGGACTGGTTTGGGGGCATCTGGTCCTAGAACATCACAGCCAAAAAAGCCTAAACCCAAGGCCCCCAACCTAAGGGAATCTGTACAAAGTCTGAAAACTTTTCTTAGAAGAGTGGTAAAGCATTGGGAGGCTCATTCAGATCCGCTGCTGAATTTTGCTTTTTCCACTTGTTATTTAAATTGTCTAAGCTCCAGTTTCCTCATCTAGAAAATGGGTATAACACGTCTCTTGTGGGATTACTTTGAGAATACAGATTCTGCATTCACTAAATGTGGGTGTGTGCCTGCCATGTGTGAGGCGCTGGGAAACAGTGGAGAATCAGGCAGAGGAAGCTCCCTTCCCTTGTGGAATGTACAGTTGAATTGGGGCAATAGGTATTAAAAAAAAAATCACACAAATAATTAGGTCATTCCCATTTGTGGTGAGAAAAAGAACAAAGGACCTCATTTAGCTGGGGGTGGAGAGCTAGTCAAGAAAGACTTCTTTGACGAACCAATAGCTTATGAGCACCTAACATGCCACCTGGCCCAGAATGCGGTAGGTGCTCCGTACATGGGGCCCTGGCCAGCCACCTGCAACTCTCTGGGACTCAAAGGCTGTGAGTATAAAGTGTGGGGGGTGGACTGAATGATTCCTCAGGCTGAGTTGCCCGTTTCTGGTACTTAAAATTCCCTTGATCCATAGCAAGATAGAGTCAGATTAAAGGAGAATCCCCTGACTCCCTGTCCAGTGCTCTTCTACCCAGCTGTCTGCATGGATGGAGAGAGCCTCAGTCCAAACTCAAGGAGGCCAGGAGGAAGACTTGGCTGATTCTGTCTCCTGGAAGCCCCTTTCTCTAGCACCTCCTTCCACTCCCCAGCTGGAGCCCAACATCCTTGCTCCCCGGGGGTCACTCATTTTAGATGGAAGTCCCTAAGCCCCTTCCCAGGGACAGAAAACAGGTTCTCTGTGTACTTGTCCTCCAGGTTCCTACATGTCCAGTGTGGATGATTAACCCACCGGGGGCGATCGTCTCTGGTGGTAAAATTCCAAGCACAGGCAGGCTGGGAGGGGAGCAGCAAGTTGAGGATTTGGGGAGGGGCCCATCATCTTCCTTGGCTGCCCCTTTCCCCAACCCACTCAGCCTCCCCCCAGGAGCACCATGTTCCTGTCGCACTGCACACAGTGTCTTTTGTAAGCTCTCTGGCCAGGGATTTAGTGACAGCCCTTGTGAAGAGCTGGTTAGCATTTTTTCCAGACAAAGCGTGATGAAAGGAAACGATCAGTTTCAGGCTCCTGATTCTCTCCCACCTTCCCCATGGGGTACCCTGTCCCCTTCCCCATGGGGTACCCTGTCCCCTTGACCTCCAGGGACATATCAACTCCCTATCTCCTCTTCCTAACCTGGGGCTGCACCCTTGCCTTCAGCTGTCTGTTAGCCAATCCCTACCTACTGCTTGCTGGCCATAATGCTTAGTAGGACCTCCCAGGGACATCGGTGTTTTAGCCAGTGATGCCTGAGGGATGCCTGAGGGAGCAATAATGGCCGGAAGGCAGGCTACAGGACTGATACTTCAAAACATACAACTGTCTTCCCATGAACTCAGGATTTGAAAACCTTTCTTTGGTTGGCGGGGTGGTCAAAGAGGATTGGATGGATACTGAGAACAAAAATGCTATATGATAAATAATACATTACACCAAGAGCATTTCCAAAGAGACTTTGAATAGCAAGTTGTACCCTGAGGCAAATCCTCCCCAATGGGTCATAAAAGGAAAGTGGCAGGATATGCGCAATGGAAAGCACACCCTCACCACTCAGTTCCCAGAACCTGCAGCCTTGCTGATCTTACCAGGGTGAACTTGGGTTCTCTAGTCCTGAGCAGCATTTCAGACGTATACCGGGGCTCTGAGTTGTCATGCTGAGCCAGTGCTGACGAAAATACTCCATCACTCCTGAGCTCTCAAGCAGCAGGCGGCCTGGAGCCCCTCCCCACCCCATCCTCCCCTTGCCTCAATGCACTTGCTTAATGAACTTGGCATTTGGCCTCCAACCTGCCCTATGGGTCTGGCAGGGAGTTTAGCTGAGGCTGGCTCTGTGCATTGAGCTTCAGCCTCTTGCCAGAAATTGAGCTGGCTTAAAAAAAAAAAAAAAAAAAAAAAAAACTACCCAAAATAAGTTTTTAAAAAAAGCAACATCCATTTCCCCTGTGAGCTGGACTTTTTCTGCTGAGAGGAGTGGTTGCTGTGGAACTTAACCATGGGGCTGCTTGGTTACAGTGTGGATGATGTGTGCTTTGTGTCAATTCCAAATTAAAAATGACTATGAGGAACAAGGGCCTGGGAAAAATGGAAAGCCTTGGGACTGAAAGCTCTTCTACGACTTGGCAATGGGAAAACAGCAAGGATCAAGCAGCCGACAGGCGGGGAGGTTGGCTGCTCCACACCCAGCCCTGCTTTGGCCCAGACAGTTCAGGGACGTGGGAGAGGTGCTGAACCTTCACTCATCCGTCCTCTGGCACCTCCCTGGGGCAGTAGTAGTCCTAACCCCCATCGCACTCCCTTTGGGGCTCATTTTAATTATCTTGTGGGATGATGCCCAGGGTGAGCCTCTTGGGTAGGATGGAGGTAGGGTGCCCCATCCATTGCACCAGCCAGAAACAGTATGCATGATTAGACAATAGAAAATGTGCCCTCTCATTGTCACACTGTAGAAGTTTGTGAAGCAGCACTCTGTGTTCCTGGTGCTTTGCCATTTCTCCTTGGAAGGCCCTCTCCCTATACCATCACCCCTGCCCCACTACTAATTAGCTCCGTGACTCAGGGCAACAAGGCACAGCCCCTGTTCTCAAGGAACTCAAAGCCCAGTGGAAGAGATGGGTAATTAAACAAGCAATTTAGGGTAGCATTACCACGTGGGGACCACCACCCTAGAGCAGAGCGGCTTATTCTCAGGGCAGCTTCTATTCCCTCCAGCCCACCCCTCCCTGTCCTTGCCCTGGAATACCTTCTCTGTTCAATCTGGGTCTCAAATCTAATTCTTCTCCCAGCAACTCCAGTGGCTACTCACCGTAGCCACATTCCAGACTGCAGACCAGGGCTGGTCTGTGATGTTTTTCCAAACCACCATGATTTAAGAACTAAGGACAAAGTAGCCAGTCTTTAGGACAGCCATGTGTATTTCCGCGGGAGGAACTTCCCTTCCTTTCCAGAGTCTAACCCTCCTGCTTGTTGGGATGTTGAAACATTCTTTCTTTTATGAGAAGATGATGTTTGTCAGTTTATGTTGCATTTAATTTTAATACTATGACTGGGCGGAATAAAATAGTTAGCATCCATTGTTTACCGAACCACGATAGTTCAAAGTCTGGGAAGCATTGCCAAACAAACTGCTTGTCAACAAGGTTAACACCTATGTCCAAACCCAAGTGGGAGGGAGCCCCTGGGGTGTCTTTCTTAGCGTCTGATTGCTCAGTCGGTAGCAGACTGGCCAAGCTGATGCATTCAAAATCTACTCACTTCCCAAAGACACTTAGCTGGCTGTGGAGGCCAGATCCTTAAATAGACACTCCTGTTTTCTTGGCGTCCCAGGCTGCTGTATGTTTAATGCCTTCAGTATCCAATTTCTGGGCCAAACTCATGAAAATCTAAAGGGGAATTATCCGTCTCAGAAAGCAGTTGCAATGGAAATAAAAGCGATTCGTATTCAGTGTTATCAGGATGTTTAATTTTTCATGGAAATTGCAAGATAAAAGTTGATCTTCAGAGTTGTGTTAACCCAGATCCCCAGCTTCCACTGAGAAGCAGCTTAGAAACTGCTGGAAAAGATGCCAGTACCCTGGCCTGGAGCAGCCTTTTATGGGCCTTCTATCTACCTGCTGAAGTTAGGAAATCTTGGGGTCAAAGTGTCTCGTCTAGTTAAATGAAGTCTCATACTGCCTCTGGTTATCCCGCCATTTTAGATATGGTCCAGGGTATTGGAAGTCCCCACAAAGTTTGATGGGTAGAAGAAAATGCCCATCAGGCAAGCCAAATCCTGATAATATATGTGGTAAAGTCCAAGTTCTTGGGCTATAGTTGAATGTTTCTATATTAAAGGTTATTTAAGGGACACCTGGGTGGCAGCACAGTCAGTTGGGCGCCAATTCTTCATTTTGGCTCAGGTCATGATCTCAGGGTCGTGAGATTGAGCCCCATGTTGGGCTCTGCGCTGAGCGCGGAGTCGGCTTGAGAGTCTCTCTCCATCTTCCTCTGCCTCTCACGCTTGTGCTCTTTCTCTCCCAAATAAATAAATAAATAAATCTCTCAAATTAATTAATTAATTAATTAAAAGGTTATTTAAAATAAGTGATTCATGCTAGGCTTAGATAATTTAGCTGTAAGGAGGGTTTTCCTTTACCACTCTGAAATGTTGGTTTTTCTCTGCGATGGCCAATACAAAAGGAGACTCTCATGTTTGGACTGAGTCCTTCTTGAGGTCAAGGGTGTGCCTTGTGCACATTATTGGTGAACACACTCTTCTCCTTTTGCCCATCTCTTGGCATGTAAGATGCCAAAAAAAATGTTGGTGGTGGTAACAATAATGCAAATGACTCTTATCATTTGGAGAGAATCAGTTTCTGGCAGTTTCTACCTTGACCTAATATGACCACTGATTCATTCATATTTTTCACTTGCCTATTTAATTACTAGAAGAAAGTTCTTTCTTTGACCTGATAATTATGTTTTTGCTTACACCCTAAGAAAAGGAAAGAGCAGGAGTAAAGCTGGTGGGCAGCTAAGGCCTCTAGTGAGCACTCTGTGCTCCCAGCCTTCGTCCCTAGTTTTCTGGAACCTGCCCTGGCTGCTTATTCAGGGTGTGATCCAGACTGGGGAGCAACAGGCTTGGTCCACTTAATTGTATTTGGTTTGCCTGGACTCTTTGGCTGACACAATCTTTTCTACTGAACTCCTCCCTCTTGTAATGGGCAGCCCTCTGGTTGGCCAGCAGCTTGAGGTCTGGCAAGAACAATGTAGAGGGCTTAAGGATGTTTCTCATCACAGCTTTGCCATCAATCAGTTGTATGGTCCTGGGCAGGTCATCTATCTCTCTGGGTCATGGTTTCCACATCTGTAAAACATGTTGGATTAGATCAGAATTTCTCAACTTGGCACTATTGACATTATAGGCCAGATAATTTTTGTTGTGGGGCTGGCTGTCCTGTGCACTGTAGGATGCTTAGCAGCATCCGGGCTTCTACCCACTGGATGCCAGTAGTACTCTTCCCCTCTTTTGTGACAACTGAAAGTATCTCAGACATTTCCAAATGTCCTTCTGGGGGCAAAATCATCCCCAGTTGAGAACTATTGGATCAAATTATATTTACTTCAGTTTGAGAAACCACACTGAGTTGTTACTCCATCCTGTTTCATTGAACACCTACTATATGCTAGGCACTACATTAGGTTTTGTAGCTTAAATATTTTTTACAGATATTCCATGGAGTAAGTGCCATCTACTTCATGAAAATCTGAATAAGAGCTAGAATGGTTTCTACATAGGCATTGAGATAGAATGAAAAAAAAGAGAGACTCTCTCTTTGGATTCTTACTAGCCTCATCTATAAAACATCAACCTTACACACTATTGTCAGGACCTAATGCTTAGCGTACATAAAAGACCTTATCATAGTAGACATTTGATAATTAAACTCATTCTCCTTTCTTCCCCACCCCGAGAGAATTAGCTCTGCACAAAACATTAACTTTTTCAGCCTTGCTCTGCCATCTCTAGGCATCTACCCTTCACCTACCACGTGCCTCCACCCGTCTCCCCAGTCAGGCCAATACTGATTGTCTTCTTAAAAATCTCCAACTGTTTGTTTCAAGGAGAGCCCCCACCCCCACCGCCTTCTCTTCTTTTACCAGATTGTTAACTTGGTCCATTTTTGAAGGAGTTGCCTCTCTCTAGTGAAGAAAAAGATTCTCCAGAGTCTGGAGAATCACCAGAGATATGCCGAAGCCATTGTTTCATGTTTTCTTTGCACGGTGACAAGGATCTGAGGAAGAGGGAGCTCCTGCTTTGCGAGTTATCTGCACTGCTTCTCCAGGGGGCATTGATCGGGTCATGGGTTTTATCATGGGTTGTAAGTGTCTTAAGGGCAAAGACCCTGTGTTGGTCTTCTGTGGGAACTCCTGCACCATCTCCTCCAAGGAAAACATGTTGGTGTTTGCTAGCTTGACATGGTGAAAGGCATCATGGTGCAATAATAAGGGGTTCAGGGCAATGGAGTTTGAATCTGTATTTTCTTCTCTAGTCAGATCCTGACCAGGGGCTATGGGAAACATGCAGACAGTGTAGTTCTTGGAAAAAATAGGTTCAGGCTCAAAGCCCAGCTCTATCACTTACTCTCTGTTTCACCTTGGGACATTTATGTTACTACTCTGAACCTGAGCTGTTGTATCTGAGAAGTCTGCAATCACCAGGGTCCCTCTTCCTAGGGAGGTTGTGAGAATGAAATGGTAGAATATGTGGAAGGCATATGGTACAATCCTAGTAAATATTAAGTACTCAATAGAAATCCACTTTTATTGATAACAGATATCATCTTAAATAGTAACTATAAACGATAATAAATATTACAGGTATTAGACAACAAAAAGAGGGATTTGGGTGGATGAAAAGGCAGGTATGACACTGACTTATTCTGTTGCTTGTGAGAAAATGGGCTCAGAAGGGGAAATGAGGGCAAGGGCGTCCAGGTTAATGGCAGAGCTGGGGCAGATCTTGCATCTCTAGATTCTCCTTCATGTGCTGGTTCTACCATGCTGGGGCTGCTTTCCTGTGTTAGAGAAACAAAATGACACCTATAAACATGGTAAGGCAGACTCTTCGCAGTGGCAGACCACCACGATGGGGCTTTTTACAGTGGGGAAGACAGATTGGACTCAACTCCAAATTAGCATGGGCAAGGAGCAGCGGAGGGGTCAGCGGATGGAAAAGTACTAAGAGGAAACAGCAAGGTTAAGGGGGACTCTGGCTAAACCGACCTAACCGGATTCTTCACCGAAGACAGGCCGGGGTGGTCAGGCAACACCTGCAGGTGGGTGGAGGGTGAGGAGCTGGATCAGATTTGGAAGGTTGGGGATCTGGTGAAACTGACTTAGCAGCGTTCTTGCTAAAACTGGATTTTACAAGGAGGTGCACAGATGGGCTTAGGAGAAGTTTCAGGAGACTGACTAAAGTTTGAATTTTTGTCACCTGCCCAGAAATTTAAAGCCCAAGTTTGGAAAATTGCATACAAATTGAGGAAAATGTGCCTATTGGTTTAAGCAGCATGTGCTGTTCCAGAGGGAATCTTTCTTTCCGGTAAGAGAGAAATGAATATTTGTCTAATGGGTTTCTGATGACCTAGGGTTGCCCGAGAGAAAAGCGGAGTGTGAGAGGAGGCCTAGCCCCCCAAGACTCCCCAGCCACACCAGCCTGTCCTTATGCACAGCCAAACACTGTCGAAACTACTGCCTTCGTCCCTCCATCTCCCACCTTCGCCAAGTTCAGCCCTTACCTCCCAGCCCAGGCCCAAGGGACTGGTGAGTTGATCTTTTGCTTTAATGCTGATATTCAGTCTCAAGAGCTGCTATGAATGACCATATAACTGAGCACAAATCGTGTTCCCCTTCCCAATGAGGCTGCAAGAGGTTTCTCTGGGCTGACTCAGAGCTGTGATTCGTATCGTATCTTTCACCTCTTGCCAATAACCTTTAAGCTTGCTTGAGAAGGAAAGACTGGAGGTTTTAGGCTCACTGTCGAGAGAGGAAGAATTTTAACAGAGTGGCTTGCTACACTTGGTCCTTCAATATTAACTATTTGGGGCTTACTTGCAATGGGAGGTTATGTGGTTCTGTTTAGACACTGGCATCATGTGTAATTCACATGATGCAGAATCAGATGGAATGTATTGTCTTTGGGGATGTTCCTGACAGCAGGGACAAGTAAGGAATCCCTGAGCCAGGGATGAGCTCGGGATGATTCAAGAAGAGGGGTGGCCTTGGGGACCAGGGAGAGGAGGATGGCAGAGGTCGGCAGAGGTTAACAGGGGTAACAGCATGTCGACTTGTGGGCCTTGAGAAGATTTTAGAGGCAGAGGTGCAATCTGAGACCATAATGGACAGAAATGAGGTCCTTGGCCTCATTCTCCGACCTTTGTTGTAATACATTATTCTTCCTCTTTGGTCTCTGGCATTCGTTGCTGTTAGAAACTGGAGATGGGAAGGGGCCAAGGGGAGCCCTCGTCGAATTGGAAGCTTTTGGTTGTGGCAAGCCCATCCTACCACCCTGGCTGATCCCAGCCACCTCACTTGGGCTTTTCTCCTTACAGTATCCCTGACTCACCCAAAAGATCTTTTGGCCGATGCCATTGCCTCTTTGAAATTTTTCTTATCAGGAGCCTTTAAATGCTTTTCCAGGCAGAGCACTTAAGGTGAAAACCAGTTAATGTAATCTTAAAACCCTCTTAATAAATTTCCAGCAACATAAGACCACCAGATAATCATTTTG
Organism: Callorhinus ursinus; assembly: GCF_003265705.2. NCBI lineage: Eukaryota > Metazoa > Chordata > Mammalia > Carnivora > Otariidae > Callorhinus > Callorhinus ursinus. Next base: position 9,070,161 of record NW_027397082.1, read on the forward strand.
TCCCCAGGGTCACTCAGAATTCACAGCTCAGTTCCCATAATTAGCATTTCTTTTGTGTCTGAATCATTGAACAGGCGTGAAGAGCCCCAGTGAAAATATTTTGCCTGTTGGCGGTTTTAAAGAAAGCCATAGATACAATCAGTTACCCAAACTGCCTCTAGAGTTGCTAATAATAACAGCCATGTGGCACTTCCCAGTTTCAAAGCTGTGCCGCAAACCTAGCTTACTTAAATTAAAAGTCTACCTCTAGTTTACCTACCTTTATTGGCTTTGGATGATTCCGCCTCCTTCTTCTTCATCCTCTTGATCATCACCAAAACCCTTCATTGGAAAGTACTTACCTGGCTAATAGTAATTAATACTTCCTTTGCAATGCAAATATGTGTTTCTGTCTCATCTTGCTTTAGACATTGTTAAAAGAACAAGATCCCGGATGTGTCTGTCTTCTAAGCCACGCTTTCAAACACTGATTCTTAATCTGGGGTCCATGGATGACCTCGGGGGGGGTGGGTGATGAACCCCCTGAAATCAAACACCAACGCAAACTTTCACATGTACCTTTTTTTTCCTCTGGAGAGAATCTAGAGTTTCATCAGATTCTCATAGTGTTCCCCTGACTCCAAAAAGTGGAGTCTTTTAAGACTTTAGTGACACAACCCATAGTATAGTCATCGAAGAACTCTTATGCAAATTTGTAAGTGGAAAAAGGAAGTTGTTGGGGTTGGAGCTGGGGAAACCTGTGATTCTGAACTACCACACTGACTGATTATGAACCTGGATCAAATGAAGCCTCCCGGACTAGACGTTTTCCCAGAAACTCTTCTGATAATTGCAAACATTATGTATTGCCCACTATACACCAGGCACTATCCACCAGGGCCTTACATATTTTAACTCTTAATCTTCACAACCACCACATAAAGCAGATATTATGACTAGTCTTGCTGTACACATGAGGAAAATGAGGCACAGAGAGATTAAAACTGTAGATTGAGTTTGCATTTAACATTCCAAGACCCTTCACAGTCCTTGATTTTGTCAAGCTGTAATTAATGGTTCGGAGTAATTACCATTTCGGACATGTCTGAATGGTACCCGTGTTGTAATCTCCAAGCACATGCCTAATTAATAACAGGATTCCTATAGGTACCTCCTCTGGTGGATAAGAACAAATTGCAGGTCATGTGCAGAGGAGAGCCAGCTGACTGCTCTTTTAATTAGAATTTGTCTAAGCGTCACTGTGGTTTATAAAATGGGGTTACTGACTAGATAATTTTATTGTAACTATTATCATCACTAAAAAATTCATGCCATGTACCTAAGGCATGCCATGACACTGTAGAGCTTAAAGTTAACTAAGCCTTCTCTCTGAGAGGTTAAAATTTCATTCATTCCAGGATTTGATCAATTTAGGGGGCTTATGATATAATTCATTATATTTTTTCAACAGTTAATGAGCAGGTGACCTAGAAGCTTATGGACTATCCTCTAAAAACATCATTTATAATTAACCTAGAGAAAACCAACTTTGTGGATATGAAGTTTTGTTTAATCCCATCTGTAACCTATAGAGGTTACTAGGAATTCTACAATTCATGGATGCATGCTAAATTTACATATGTGTGCAAGTAATTTCGGGAGGTGAGGTAGGAACCCTGGATCAGAACCGACAGCCTTTGGAACAAATAACTATAAAATAATCTGATAAAGGGGAAAACTGTTTTGTCATCTCCTAAGCAGAATTGGATGTACAAGCGGAATCGGTGAGCGTAAGTCACCCTGAGTGAAGGGTCGGGCTCAGTGACCTGCATCATCAGCGGTATAACCAAGTGGGACTACAAGAGGGGATTGTACCCTATGACTCTGGGTTATGGAAAACCTATTATACAATATTTTACTTTCATGTTAGGGATCATCCTTGTAATCTAATTCAAATATTTTATGGAATAATATGATGATGACTGTCAGAAAAGATTTGGTAAGAATCACAGCTGATCATATTATTATGCTTATTCAGGTTTTGCTTTATATCAGGTAATTTAGAAAATTGGAAACTGTGTTGATAACACTCTTTGGAAACCTTTTATTGTGGGAAATCTGTAAGCTAAAAGCTAAAGATGGTTATAAGGAGTGTGTTTAGAACATCCAAGAAAATACATTTTCTAAAAGAAAATCTTAGAGTTTCTATGTCCCCAAAAGTAATAAAACTAAATGTCTTTAAAAGTATTCTAAATGGACACTTAGTTAAACTCGGTGGCTCTTCCGGATTAGATTTAATAAGTGAAGTTCTAGCTTACTTTGATCTCATTAGAAAAAGAATAATTTAAATACAAAGTAGTTCTGCTTCTCTTCATCCTCTTTATGAAAACTTTTTTCCTTTTTGACAAAAACTGATTCTCAGGAGGAAATAGAAATAAGTCTATCTCCAGCCATGCCTAGCTTTCAAGTATTTTCAAATTCCTCCCTTCAAGTGTATAAGGCACATGTGTGTTTGCCTCCCAGCCTCTGCTTTGCCTTGTTCTCCATTGCGGATACTCATCCATGGCAGACCACCACCCATTGCGTTGCTGGTCACCACTGAAGACCTGGGCCCCTATTCTCCCTGGTATTTATGTTGTTCCCTCTCCTCTGACCCAGGGAGTGAGGGTCGGGGGGTGGGGGAATGGGTAATCTGCTTGCTACCTCTCTACCCAGCTTGGATACATGCTTCTTTTTTTTTTTTTTTTTTTAAAGAATTTTTTTTTTTTTTTATAGAGATAGAGAGAGAGAGCACAAGCAGGCAGAGAGGCAGGCAGAGGGAGAGGGAGAAGCAGGCTCTCCACCGAGCAGGGAGCCTGATGCGGGACTCGATCCCGGGACTCCAGGATCATGACCTGAGCCGAAGGCAGTCGCTTAACCAACTGAGCCACCCAGGCACCCTGAAGCATGAATTGTAAGAGGAAAGAGGGGGTTGTGGTGGGGACCACAGCCAGTGGAGGAAGGAGTATGTGTGAGAGAAGGGCAGAGCCATCTTTCTTAAGGAGTTGAAGGCAAGCCAGGGTGGCCTATGTCAGAGAGAAAGAGCAAGTGGGAGGAGATGAGGATGGGAAGGTTAGCAAGGGTAGACGGGCCAGGTCTTAGATGCCATGTTGAAGACTGTTTCCTAAAAGTCTCTGTCCTAAAAGTCCAAAGCCTTTGTCCTAAAAACTGCAAGAACAATAGAAAGGATTTTAAGCCCTTGCAGTGGGGATCAGGCAGAGAAGTGGGGGTGTTTGAAGTGCTCAGTGTTGCATTTTCAAACGTCTGCTCTGGCTGACATGTGGGACGTTTGGGAGAATGGTGCACGGGAAGCAGACATGAGGAGTCTTGGTAGTAAGTGAGTGGTGGCCTGCATTCGGGTAGTACAGGTGGAGAGGAGGTAAATGGATCGTGGGTTTAAAGTTATTTAGAAGGTTAAATTGCTAGAAGCTGGTGTGGGATTGGATGTAGGAAGAAGTTAAGAATGACTCCTAAGGGGTGCCTGGGTGGCTCAGTCATTGGGCATCTGCCTTCAGCTCGGGTCATGATCCCGGGGTCCTGGGATCGAGTCCTGCATCAGGCTCCCTACTCGGCGGGAAGCCTGCTTCTCCCTCTCCTACTCCCCCTGCTTGTGTTCCCTCTCTCACTGTCTCTCTCTGTCAAATAAATAAAGTCTTAAAAAAAAAAAAAAGAATGACTCCTAGGTTCCCAGTCTGTTGAGAGAGTAGGGAGTAAGAACAAAGGAGGGCCTCAAACCAGCAAAAGTTGCCAAGAAAAAACACGCAGGTAGGGAAAAAGAAATCTAGGAGAACATGGGTTGTGAAAGCTGAAGAAAGGCCTTGCTCCTTCTGCTAGAACTTGAACTTGCTCAGCAGGCCATCAGTATCTGATAATCTGACATCAGGTTGTACAATAGTAGAAGGACTCTGGGTAAGTCTGGACACTCACCATCTAGGCCACATTAGGATCCCTCTTCCAGAAGACAAGATGCTTTCTGTCCAGCTAGCATCTCAACTCCACAAACCACCTTGGACAATATCTTCCAAATACCAACTGATTTTCAGAGAAGTGACCTAAAGCAATATTTAGGAACAAAACTACATGTTGTCTTCAGAAATGCAACAAAGGCACAACAAAGGTTAAATTTTATGATGTCATATAGGGTAGTCTGGCCAGTCAAAAGCTCCAAACTCTCTTCATTCCAGGTTGGGAATTTTGCTTTATCCATCCCAACCAGAAGGTTCACTGAGGTTGTTCTGATAGTCATTAGAGTTGTTTGTAAATGTTTGGTTATCTTGTTTTGGGCACATGGTAGGATTACATTTCTTCACCCACTTTCTTTGTACAATGCTTTAGCTAATGAAATTGGAACACAAGCGATGTATGGATTAAGAGATTATGGTTTATACTCTCTGTTCTTGGCCTCAGCAAATAAGGAAGTATGTATCAACATGGAGCCTCCCTCAGTGACCTTTATGAGCAGAGCTTCTGTAATGACCTGCAGTTTACATGTAGCAGACACAAGAAATAAACTTTGTTGTCTTAAGGCTCTGAGACATTTGTTACTGTATCATAACCTAGTCCAGCCTGACTGATACAGAGACACCCTTTCCAGAACAAAGTAACCTTAAGAGTTTATACAAGTTCCAAAGATTTTAGGACAGATTCTTTGCCAGCATTTAAGCTCAAAGAATTAGGATCTCTCTTTTGTCTCCAAAGTCTCTGCAAGAGGAGACTGCTAACAATGGTAATAATAGCTACTATTTAGTTAATCTTAACCATGCAGCAGGTGCTATGCTAATTATCTTGCATACATTATTCCATTTAATCTCAAAATAACCCAATAAGGAAGTGGACATGAGCAAATCCACTTTTAAAATGAGAGAATTGAGCCTCAGAGAGGTTGAATAACTTTCCTAGGGTCAAATAGCTGGTAAATGGTAGAACCAAGATTGGAATCCAGGGTGTCTGGCTCCAAAGTCCTTGCAGAGCTCTCAGACATTCTGCTAGAAGGATTCAGGGTTGGCCCACTGATGTCCTCACTTGAAGCTCAGCTCTTAAGCCAGCCCCATCTGAGTATATTTATAGAGTGGGGTTTAACGTTAAGATACACTTTTCAGACCTGGAACCTGACTACTCTAACTACCAGACTCTCACCTAAGTTGGCTGAAAATGTATGTTATGTGTTTGTGCTCTAGAATCAGGTAGATCTGAATTCACATTGAGGTTCTGCCAGGTACTGGATTCACTTAACCTCTCCACATGCCTCCGTTTCTCCATCTGAAAAAATGTGGGTGATAGTTGTTCCTGGCTCATGGGGCTGTGGGGAGGATGGGCCCCTTGTTTTTCTTTTTGCTCTCAGATCCATTCCCCATCCGTCCCTGCTCTACTTTATGCCTGGGAGGGGAGCCATCCCTACAAACTCATTCCTTAGGCTTCTTTGCAGTTTGCTTCAGCCAATAGGAGGGGCTTGCAGGTGGAGGGAGGGCAGAAAGGGAGGAAAGCCAGGGACGGTGTTCCTCCTGTTTCAGGTTGCACCTCCAGCTGCGGCAGCTTTGTGGTTTGGGGTCCTCCTAGGCAGCCCCTCTCTCCTTGGTCCCAGATGTGGCTTAGGAGGCTCTGGCTTCTGGTTGTGTTAACATCTTTGTTGCTCCAGACCTAGGGTACTGATCTGGTGTTGCTAATCTCCGGGCTGTGTCACAGTCCCCTTTTGTTCTTTCAGCTCTTCCAAGACCTTTTGAAGAAGGATTCTGTATGAAAGTCACACTTCCGGTGGTCTGGCATGGGCTATTTTCCAGATCGTGCCATGACTGATACAGAGGGTTGCTTGAGATAATGCCTATGACGTACTTAGAAGAGTGCTTGGCACATAAAAAGTGCTCAACCAATGGTAGCTTACAAAATGGGCTTACTTTCTTCTTACCTAGATTCTCTGCAGCCAGGTGGCCCCAGGCAGGCCCCTGCCCACATCATAGCTCCTGAGTCACTGCCTCCTCCTTCCAGGTTGGCCAAGTCCACGGACCTGGGCTTCTGTTTTGATTCATCCTTCTCTAATCTTTACAGAATAAAGGGCCTGTGAATTCCTCCATGACATTTTTGACACATGTCACAATGTTATTTTTAATTTTCTGAACTTCTTACTAGGGCTTAAAATGGCCTGCTTTATCTGGCCCCTCTTTGTTCCCAACACCTCCCTCTGTCACTTTACTACGTGTTCTGCTCCAGCCCACGCTGCTCACTTCTGTCTGTCCGTTCTGTCCTCCCGCAGGGCTCTGCCTTGTGGACTTTCCCCTCCGTGGAAGGGTCTTCTCTGGGCTCATCAGACAAGGCCCTTCTCACACCACAGCCTTGGAGTAGCTCCTCCTCCTTTAGAGAGGCCCTCCCTGACCACCTTCTCTAATGCTGGTCACCTCTGTTGTCCTCTGTGACAGAGGATGTTTGGATCTTCGTTGTACTTTTCCATAACTTGTCTCCCTCCCGACCTGCCGGTGGCCATTAGACTCTTAACACCACCTGGGCAGGATCTGTGTGACATCCCCATATCTTCATCTTGTATCCTCAGACACTAAAAGATTGGCAAAAAAGGGGCTCTCAGTCGGTATGTTATGAAAGAAAGGATGCTGAAGTAATTTCATGTCAAGGGTCCATAGAAGTTCAGTAGTGATCAGTTTTGGGATTCCCCTCTTCTCCCTTATCCTGGCATCTGTGTTGTGCAGAACGCCTGACAGCCAGTTTCCTTCACCATTGCTCCTTGCCCGGGCCCTGCGTGGTATGTGAAGCCCCATTCCCTCTACAACATACTTGGCCACCGGGATCTTCACTGAGGCTCCCAAGACTCTAGACTTTCAGTCATCTGAGTCCTCCCAGGGTCACCCTCCTTCTGCAGACTGGCCCCCTCCATGGCCCTGCATCTCAAATGGAATCCAGAACCAGCACCCTCAATACTTAGCCCCTTCTCAGCCCTTGCGCCATGTGGGTCCCTGCCCCCTTTTCAGACAACCTCTTCTCACACAACCTAGCTTGATTCCACAGGAAAAACAAAAGACCTATTCAGGGTTTGTCTTCTTGATGACCAACCCGATCAATAGTTTCTCATTTTTTGGCTTTCAGTAACAAAAAGGCAGTTACTTGCAATTAGCCTCCCTTATGGCCTTGGGGAATCTCGAGACTTAAACCCAAGAGCCTGGCTACACGCCTGGGAGAAGGGGAAAAAATACCTTCCATTTCTTGAGAATGAACTTATTAGTTGTAAAAAAAAAAAAAAATTCTACTTACAAACTAATTTCTTAAGTACTCTGCTCCACTAGTTCTCTGATCCAGTGCCCCAGACCCCCTCTGGAACTGGTGCCCTGCCCTGAGGCACAGCTAATAGCTGAAAGAAAGTCTGGAACCCTACCTAGTTCCTGTGGGCCTTCCTTCTTGGGGGTAGAGGGGTGGGGAATTGACTCCCGTCAGGTAGCCCAACCTGTAGGAGATGCCAAGGCAGATCTACCCAAAGCTTGCCTGCGTCCTACTGGGGTTATTAGAAGTTTGTGGCTTAATTTACTAATAAAGCAGTTTTTAGTAGAATTGAAGTCCTTATTCTGCCACAAATGTGGTAAAAGTGAGTCAGAGGGGTTCCATTCTCTTCTGGCCTAACGTACTTTCTAAATGACAGGCTCTAAGATCACTTCCGTTGCCACAAACTCCTGCATGATACACTGGTAGGGATGACTTCTTAACTCTTCTCTCATTTTTTCCCTATATATTTGAGTCTTTCTAGTGGCCGGAATTGTGCTCAAAATTAAATGTGAGTCAGGAATGCATTTGCCTGTGAGTAACAGAAAACAAGAGTTACTGGCTTCAACAGATAGAGATTTAACAAAAATCCAGAGATGTGTGATTGGTGGTGTTGGGTTTGGACATTAAGTTACGGAACAAATGGGGGGAAGAAAGTGAAAAAGAAGCAGTGCTAGCTGTCTGTTCCCTTTTACTAAGAAAAGCTTCTCTGGAAATCCTCAAATTTGACTTTCTCTTAGGTCTCATTGTTCAGAACTGGGTCATATGACCATGTTGGCTGCAATGGATGGCCAGAGTATGTATGTCAGAAAGTGTCTTTATTTTGTCTTGTTTTTGAAATCTATGTATTTATTTGGGGAAAAGAATTCTACACTGACAGTTTTTTCTTTGAGTACTTTATTTTTTTTTAAAGATTTTATTTATTTGAGAGAGAGAGAGAGAGAGAGAGAGCACAAACAGGGGGAGGGGAGAGGGAGAGGGAGAAGCAGGCTCCCCACTGAGCAGACGATCCCAGGCCCCCAGGATCATGAGCCAAAAGCAGACGCTTAATCGCCCAGATGCCCTCTTTGAGTACTTTAAAGATGCTGCTTTCCTGATTTCTTGTTTGCAAATTTCTGATAAGAAAACTGTCCTCATTTTATCTTTGTTCCTTTGCATAGTGATGTACCTTTTTTTCTCTCTGCTTTTAAGGTTTTCACTTTACCACTGGTTTTAAGCAATTTAATTGCGATGTTCCTTGGTATAGTTTTCTTCATTTTTCTACTGAAGAGTTTGTTGGGCTTCTTGGATTTGCGAGTTTATAGTTTTTTATCAAGTTCACGAAGTTTTCAGCTACTATTTCTTCAACTGTTTTTTCTGTCTTCCCTGACCCCTCCTTGTTTCCATATTTCTTCTGTCCTTCAGGGACTTCAGTTATGTGTATGTTAAGCTCACTGATACTCTGTTTATATTTTCAGGCTTTTTATTCCCTCTGTATTTCATTTTGGAGAGTTTCTATTGCAATGTTTTCAGGTTCTTTAACCTTTTTTTCCCCCAGTAATGCTTAATCTGCTGTTAGTCCCATAGAAGTGTAGGGTGTGTGTGTTAAAAATCTCAGACAATGTTGGGGCGCCTGGGTGGCTCAGTCGTTAAGCATCTGCCTTCGGCTGGGGTTATGATCCCGGGGTCCTGGGATGGAGCCCCGCATCGGGCTCCCTGCTCTGTGGGAAGCATGCTTCTCCCTCTCCCACTCCCCCGGCTTGTGTTCCCTCTCTTGCTGTGTCTCTCTCTGTCAAATAAATAAATAAAATCTTTTTAAAAAAATCTCAGACAATGTTTTTATGATTTCTAGGTATTTGCTTTTTAGGTCTTTTTAAAGATTTTCCATATCTCTACTTCCTTGGCCATATAGAATACAGTTATAATTGTTTTTTAATGTCCTAGTTTACTAATTCTATAATTTCTGTGACTCATTCAGTTGATTCATTTTTCTTTTTTTTAAACTTTATTTATCTGAGAGAGAGAGAGAAAGCATGAGTGGGGCGAGGGCCAAAGGGAGAGGGAGAAGCAGACACCCCGCTGAGCAGGAAGCCCGATGCGGGGATCAATCCCAGGACTCTGGGGACATGACCTGAGCCGAAGGCAGACGCTTAACCAACTGAACCACCTAGGCGCCCCTCTGTTACCCTTTCAATTGATTGATTTTTCTCCTTATATGGGCCATTTTTTCCCTACATTATTTTTGTATGTCTGATCATTTTTGATTGGATGCCAGACATTGTGAATTTTATCTTGTTGGTTGGTGGATATCTCTGATTTCCTATTAAGTACTGTTATACTGGTTTTGGGATACTTTGTTCTTGGAAACGGTTTGGTCCTTTTGGTGCTGGCTTTTAAGATTTGTTCGGTAGGACCAGAGCAGCATTTACTCTATGGTTATTTTTACCCCACTACTGAGACAAGACCTATTGAGTCATGAATTATGAGGTTTCTGATCCGGGTGCCAGGATCAGGTCCTATTCCTTGGTCCTATATAATCCCTGGGTATCTTTCCACTCTGAGTTGTGGGAACTGGAACAACTGCCTGCCCTGTGCAAGCTTTGGTGATTGTTCTCACTCTCTTTCTAGGTGGCTCTTTCCCTGGCCATGGGTTGCTTCCTCACGCTCACGTGCTAATCAGCTGAAGACTGGAACAAGGCCTTTTGTAGGTCTCCAGAGCTCCTCTTTCACTGTATAGTTCTCTTCTCTCAAGCACTCTACTCCCAGCTCCCACTGTTTCGCCTTTCCCGGTCTCCCAGTTCTATCTCCTCAACTCAGGGAGTCTGTCTAGCTCTTCCTTGATCCCCCTCTCTGCACTGCCGCCTGACAGCTCTCTTAGGCAGTAATCAGAGGCAACCACCTCATTCGTCTGCTCTCCCTATGGACCACTGTTCTGCATTGCTGCCTATTTATTTAATTAATTTATTTAGTTGTTTTGGTAGGAGAGTAAATTCAGTCAATGTTGTTCCATCTTGGCTGGCTAGACTGGATTACTATAAATTATTGTTGTTCTGTTGATAAAACAGATTGCTGTGTCAACTGTTTCCCCAAGAATTCTCATTATGTAACCTGAAACACCTTGCACTGCAATCCACATCTCCTGCAAGTACAGTACACCCTTGTGTGATGGGTGTTACAGAAGAGTTGCCTACAAATAAACTCTGTGTAAGATTGTCTGATTTTTCCCTCTGGCTTCCATTTTCATTCCTGCAATACTCTCTCTGCTTCATTTCTCATCACTTTCTCTTTAGCAATGACTTCAAACCCTGAGACTTTCCTTTGTTTTCTCCTCTCCTTGTTTTTGTTTTGTTTTGTTTTGTTTTTCTTTCCTTTTGGTCAGGGACCAACAATCTATACACAACATGTCATGATGTTTTGGGATTAGAATTCGTCACATTCTTGTCAGCACAGTCCTTTTGTACTCAGGTGTGTGCTTGGAGTAAAGGGGTGTGTGGGGTTGAATAAAGGCAGGGCCTTTGACTTCAAGCAGCTCAGTCTTTTTTTTTTTTTTAAGGAATAGCTACTCCCACAGTTTTGGATTGTTTTAAAAGTAGGACACCTCTGCATTTTGAGATGGACTTAGAGGTAGAAAGTTCAAGAAAAGGAATTCTTGTTTTTCTTCCTGCTCCTCAGCTTCAACAGTATTTATTGAGTGTTTACTAATAGTGTTATTGTATTATCTAAGAGACTGAGACAAGTCACAGACATTGATGATGATTTCATACTGTTATGAAAGAATGACACATATTGATAAAGACCCAAGGTGTGGCACCACAGTAAATCTGTGAGATTTCACAGAAGGGTGTGGTTACTGAGAGCTGGAGATAATAGGGAAGGCTTGGAGACCTAGTTCAGGAAAGAATTACAGGATTTAGGAAAACATGGTGTGAGCTATGGGAGGCCATGGCTTGACTAGGGACCACCACAGAGGTTGGAGTGGGAGCTTCTACTGGAGAACAGTGGGGAAAGTAGAGGTCTATCTGTGGAGGCCTTATGTGCCAGGCTCAGGCATTTGGACTGTGGCGAGCTCTGGATGGTTTTTGATGGGAGGACATGGAAGATGTGTTTCCATGAGAGGGTTAGGGTTAATGTGGCAGAGTTGATGAGGGTTGGTGGCAGAGGTGTGAGAGCAGGGACTATACTATGACCTAATCATCTTTGTATTCCCATCTGCTGGATCAAACTTCATGCTTGTTGCTAAGGTCCACGTAAAAGGTTATCCTTTGCTTTCCAAATTGCTAATATTCTTGAAAACCACCTGCTTTGTCAATGGCATGACAAATATGGTGAAAGAACTTCTTTGTGCCCCATGAAGAATTAAAGGCAGGCAAACTTGGACTCGGGCTCTTTCAAGCCTTGTTTCTCTTTCAGCTCATTTTATTCTATTGAGGAAAAGGTACTCAGCCACTGTTACAGAAATTACACAACAGGGTCATTCCCAATCCCCACTTCCCCCGACCCTAACAATTTCTGCATATTCTTACAAATCTCATAAGACAGACCACACATACACACGGGAACCAAACAACCCAAGCGAACAGTCCCAAAAGAGCCCGGGGTAGGCACAGACTTCCAGATGGGCAGAATTGACCCAAAGCAGCCTCAGGCGCACGTGCACGACCGCGTAGGCGCGCGCGCGCACAACACCCTCACGTGACTCAGCGTCTCGGCGGAGCGCCCGTTCGGTTAGGCACTTACACTCCATTATCGGCCCCACTGGCCCCCTGGTGTGCACACTCTCTGCTCGGATCCGCACGCGGAGCCCGGGAGCCCCCCCCCCCCCCCAGCCTCCGGCAGTCCCCCGCCCAGCCCGGGGCCGGCGCACTCGCCGAGGCTCCGCTCACTCTCGGACGCCGGTTGCGTCATCGCGACGCGACCTTGCAGCCGCACCGGCCGAGACTCGAAGTGCCGGCGACTGCAGGAGCGGAAGCCGGAGCCGGCGGAGCTGCGGGGTGCGGACCGCGAGGGCGAGAGCGGCTGCGGGAAGCTGCTCGGGCCCGGAGCGCCGCGACAGGTGCGTCGTCGCCCTCTCCGCTGGACCCGGCGCCACGCCGGCAGGTTGTCCACCTCCCCGGAGCTCCAGGATTCCCCCTGAGAAATGGGCCCGGCTTGTGCCGGGTGGGGGTCGGGAGACCGGGCTGCGGCATGGGCTCCCCTGGGGAGGAGGGGAGAAGTTCCTGTGGACTGAGTAGCCTCTGCACCTGAAGGGATCGTGGGGGCATTGGCTTTCAGGCAGCTGGGGTGCTTTGCGAGCAGCTGGTGCTGGGGACAATCCCAGGACACTTAACCAATGATTGGCCTGAGCGCACATCGTGTGCCAGACACTACGTTAGGCGCTTTATAGGTACTGTGCCGCCCTCCCAGCAACCCCAGGAGGTAAGATCTATCATATGCCCATTTTCCAGATGGGGAAACCAAGGCGTAGAAGTTAACCAACTTGTTCAAAAAACACGCAGATGGTCAGCAGTGGGGGATTCGAACTTGGGTATGTTTGGCTTCAGAGCTGATCCTCCTGTCTCTGTTCCTTTAAAAAGGAGTTAGTTCACCTCAGCTTATAGTTCGGCGCCTCCAGATTTTGTTTTACTTCTTGACCTTGGATAAACGCTGTAGGGAGGGAGGAGCGAACCCTGACTTCCTATTGGCACCAGACTGTCTTCCACTACTCCCGTCGCTGGGGCCAGCAGCAACTTCTTTTTCTCAGGCAGCAACGGGGCTCCCCCTGTTGTAGCTACATTCTGCATGTGAAACTGATAGGTGATTTATTTCATAATAGTGAAGAGCTTTCATGCCAGGTGCATTGCTTTACTGTTCTCTCAACTGGCCTATTATGTTAGGTTGATGTCATGTCAAATTGTTAAGGACGATATGGTTGTGCTGAGGATAACCGTTACCGCAGCAAACCCATATGGGGAGTAACACTGTTACCCTGGACGTGACCTTTCAGAGTTTTAAAGGAGTAATTTAAGGCAGGGTGAGAAGTAGCCAAAAGCTAAAGCAATTTGAGAATTATGTTAGGGAGTTTTTATATTTTAGGTTAATCGCTGTTGTTTTGTTTTGTTTTGTTTTGTTTAAGCAGTTCACTGTTAATGAAATTTTCCCTTAGGGTACGGAAAGGCTTATTGAAAAGGATGAAAACTATTTATTTAAAAAAAGATTTTATTTATTTATTTGACAGAGAGACACAGCGAGAGAGGGAACACAAGCAGGGGGAGTAGGGGAGGGAGAAACAGGCTTCCCACCTAGCAGGGAGCCCGATGTGGGGCTCCATCCCAGGACCCTGGGACCGTGATCTGAGCCGGAGGCAGCTGCTTAACAACTGAGCCACCCAGGCACGCCAAGGATGAAAATTTTTAAATCAGATATTTCAAGATGGTATGGTTTTGATTTAGAGCTTTGTAAATGTATTAAAAGTGCAAATATCATTGCATTTAAGGCATCACAAGAAAATTGAGAGCTTAATTCACTTTGAGTGGGAAACTTTAGAGGTGCCCTCTTTGCCTTCACCATTTTTATATTGCATAATATGTATGACCAAAAATTCCCAGCACGTAATTTAAAAAAATCATCTACTTGTGCGCATACAGATAACTTCTATTTAATTAAATAAACACATACCTTCATCCTCCCAGGAACTATGCAAATGAAATAATTCTTTGTTACCTACCCGAAATAAGCTGTTATGTGCCCTTGCACATTCATGGCTATTTTGTTCAGGAAATCTAAAGATACAAATGTTGATTAAAAAAAAAAAATCAGAACAGTCTACCAGAGTTGTTGAGTTTAAACACATCAAAGTCTGCTTTTACACATTGACTAAACATGGTGGACGTCCACCAGTAGTTCATTTGACATCCTATGATGGAGCAAAATAATGTCGAGGTCAGAATTTTGAGTTTTGGTCGTTACTGTCTGGATTAGTCATTAATTTAAATGATGTATATTTTTTATAGCACATGATTTGGGAGTTACTTCTTGTGACATGGATGAATCTGCACTGACCCTTGGCACAATAGATGTTTCTTATTTGCCAAATTCATCAGAATGCAGTGTTGGTCGATGTAAGCATGCAAATGAGGAATGGGTAAGTTTAATACAGGTTAGAAACATTCAACCTAAAGATGTTTGTCTCAGTGTTGTTTATGAAGGTAGCTGGAAGCAACATAGTATCAAATAGAGGTTAATAGCTACAGAAACTGCCTCCAGCTGTTAGAAGATATGTTTATGGAGCCTAATATTTAAACATTCTTATGGTTTTGTGTTAATTGGGAAGAAAAAATTGGGTGGGATATTTAAGCATAGTGATTGTGTTTAAAAAAAGCAAAATACTTTGCATAGAAAAACCTAGGAGTTGTTTTGGGTGGTGTACTTATAAAGATACTTTCTGAATCTATTTTCCATAATTATGAATTTTGTAATGGAAATAAAGTTTTTTAAAAAAATAAATTTTAGTATGAATCTCAATTCAAAGGACATGCATTTTCTTGTATTTTTTTCTATTTTGACATAACATGGCATGTTTAAAATATTTCTTGAACACTATCTGCTTTATATAAAAATGATGTCAGAGTTTTGGGGTTTTTTTGCTTAGTTTTGAGAATGTTGTATCAGTGGGATATGAGCAACTAATGAGCTCAATGAGCAAAATGTTTAGAACAGAGGAGCAGAATTTGACCCTAATTGGACAGTACATACAGCTCTGATAAGAATTCCAGGTTTTAAACTCTGTTGTCAGGATAAAGGAATGTTATATAAGTTTACCTTGTTTTTTATTTAAAGTAAAATATTTTAAGCTGTGCATAACAACTTGCTTACTGAGTAAGGCTTTGTAGTGCTTTTGTGGGCGTCCAGGATTGAAGAGGAATATTAACTGTTAGCATATGGATCCAGGAGTCTGGTTTTATTCATCCTGCTGCTGTCATGGGCTGTTGAACCTTGTAAAACTGTTTTTGAACCTCTGAGTGTGCGGTAGTCCTTGCTAGCCATCACTATTCTTAGGTGCTCAAATTTTGCTTATGTTCCAAGTTTTGTTCCAAGTGTTGATGATGGAGGGGAGTACCATAAAGGAAAATCACTGAGAAACTTACACTACCAAAAGAAACCCAAGTCTAGGTTTCTCGTCTATCTGAAATATCTTAGTTTTAGAGATCAAGTGGACAAATACAGTTCTCTTGCCATTCAGACACTTTTTTTTTTTTTTCCATTAACATTTTTTAGGGTGAGTGTGGTTTCAGACCTACCGTCTTCAGATCTGCAACCTTAAAATGGAAAGAAAGCCTAATGAGCCGGAAAAGACCATTTGTTGGAAGATGTTGTTATTCCTGTACTCCCCAGAGCTGGGTAAGAATGTTACTGCTTGTTGACCTTTAATAAACAGTGAAATTCCAACTTTGTGTGAATTTTATTATTGGGTAGTCTTAATGGACTTAATTCATTTTTAGAACTTAGGCCCATGTTTATAAACCAAATATTCCAAGTAATGATGTTGACTCAGTTTTTCTTTCCATTCATTTATTCAGTAAATACCGGTCAAACAGTTGATGCTAAGTGATAATTTGGTTCTTTTTTAGTTTTTTTTTTTTTTTAAGATTTTATTTATTTGAGAGAGAGAGAATGGGCACACACTTGAAAGAGATCGAGCACGTGGAGGGGGAGGGGCAGGGGGAGAAGCAGACTCCCTGCTGAGCAGGGAGCCCCAGGACCCTGGAATCATGACCTGAGCTGAAGACAGCCACTTAACTGAGCCACCCAGGCGCCCTGGTTCTTTTTTTAGTTTAGTATGACTTTAGGGGAAGAGTAGATCTTACTTTTAGATCTCTTCTTTTTTTATTTCTTTTTTTAGTTTTTAAGTTCATTTAGCCAACATATAGTATATCATGAGTTTTTGATGTAGTGTTCAATGATTCATTAGTTGCTTAACACCCAGTGCTCATCGATCACATGCCCTCCTTAATTTTAAAGAGTTGATGGGAACCTTCATAGAACTTCTAGATGTTGAACTTTTGACTCACTGTTAAAATCCTAGTGAGATGTGTAAGAGATAGCAGGACAGAGTGAAGTTTAAAGCTGTGGATTTACCCTACTCTCCTTTTCCCAAGTTTCTGTTGCGGGGGGGATGGGTAGGGAGGGTGAGTATCTGGTGACTGTTATAGTGAAAGATGGTTACTAAAATGTTAGGATTGGGGTGCCTGGGTGGCTCAGTCAGATAGGTGTCCGACTCCTGATTTCTGCTCAGGTCATGATCTCTGGGTTGTGAGATGGAGCTCTGCATCGGGCTCTGTGCTCAGCGTGGAGTCAGCTTGAGATTTTCTCTTTCTCTCTTTACCCTCCCCCCAAATAAATAAATAAATAAATAAATAAATAAATAAAATCTATTTAAAACAAAATAAGGGGTGCCCGTGTGGCTGAGTCAGTTAAACCTCTGCCTTTAACTCAGGTCGTGACCTCAGCGTCTGGATCAAGTCCTGAGTCGAGTCTGCTTCTCCCTCTGCCCCTCTCCCCCTGCTCCACTTGCTCAAGCACCCGCCCGCGCGCGCGCTTGCTCGCTCTCTCAAATAAATAAAGTCTTTAAAAAATAAAATGTTAGGCTGAAGATTTTAAATAGAGTATGTGCGGGTTTGTTTATATTTTGGTGAAGCAAACACATGTCATGCAGAATCTTTCACATTACAGTGTAGTATTTGAAAAGAGTCAGTTGGATGAAAGGCAAGCTTCTGTTGGTAATTTGCTAGATGGATGAGTTAGCCCAGGAATGTAGAATCGAAGTGGCTGTGTTCTTGGTTAGTAGAGTTACCTTTTAAAAGGTATACCTGGGCACCTGGGTGGCTCAGTTGGTTGGGTGACTGCCTTCGGCCCGGGTCATGATCCTGGAGTCCCCGGATCGAGTCCTACATCTGGCTCCCTGCTCAGTAGGGAGTCTGCTTCTCCCTCTGACCCTCTTCCCTCTTGTGCTATCTCTCATTCTCTCTCTCAAATAAATGGATAAAATCTTTAAAAAAAAAAAAAAGTATACCTGGATGTTAACTCTTTCTGGGATGGGCCAGTTATCAGGACAGAAATTCTGCCATTTTGAGTGCCTTTCATTTATAGACATTGCTTATAACCTGTGTGGGTAGCTGACTGTGCTGTGTGAATTTTCTACTCAGGGTTGGCTTGGCAGGAAGTAGAATTCTGAGTCTGGTGTAAAGGGATTCACTAACTTGGGAAAGATTTGTGTGGGACCCAAGCAATTTATGTTAAATATTCTTAATTATAAATATTGTTCCTTTTAAATCACAAGCACCTGTTGCAGGAATTTGGTAGAATTGAAGGACCATGACATTTATAGTCTAGGAGTGAGGGCAGTTCAGATTAATAGGCCAGTAGAAATAAAAATTTAAATAAATGATCATGTGGCTTTTCTTTTTAGACTGGCATCTCATCTAATTCTAATTTCAAATCCTTAAAAAGTCAAAATAATACCTTGACTTTAATGTATTCTTTTTTTAAAAAGATTTATTTATTTTAGAGAGAGAAAGTGAACACACGCATGAACATGGGGGAGGGGCAGAAGGAGAGGGAGAGAAAATCCCAAGTAGATTCTGTGCTGAGCACAGAGCCCAACGAGGCTCGATCCCAGGACCCTGAGATCACGACCTGAGCCGAAACCAAGAGTCTGAAGCTCAACTGACTGAGCCACCTAGGCGTCAGGATAGAGTGTAGGAAATTATTTGGTGGTGGTGGTTGGGGGTGTTTTGGGGTGGGCATGGATGAGTTGTATAGTAAATAATTGTTTTTTGCTTAAATACAGTACCTGATGGAGTTGAACTTGATTTTAAGTTCTTTCGTGGCATGTTTATTTAAAATAATTTTAAACAGTACTTTCATAGTAATTTTTGATATTTGCTACCCTTTCTCTGATACCCTGTTTTCCTTATCTCTAAAGAGATTCCAAGTAAATATTTTTATATCTTCTATTGAAGGTACATTATGCTTTCCCAGCATTTATTTGTGGAATGTTTACCTTTTTGTCCACACTGATAAAGCTACAGACTTTCTCTTTCCAGAAGAACTATCTCTGAGTTATCCTTTTAAGTTTTCCTGTAAAGAGAGTGACCTTTAGCCGTACATTTTCCAATTAAGTAAACAGTCATTTTAGAGAAATAAAGACCGTACTCTTTAGAGCAAGATGTAGATTTGAATATTAGAACCTCCATCAGCCTCAATTTTCCTATCTGTAAAATGGGGATAATAATTATTGTGTCAGGATTATTGCTGGATTTAATAATCTAATGATAACTACATGCTACTTAGCATGGTATTTTTGCATTTGGGGAATGCTGAAATCTCCCATATTCCTGTCAGTGATTTAATAAGCTCTCAGTAGCTTCAACTCTTTTGGGTTGGAGGTAGGGAGTGAGGCAGGAAAGGGAGGCACAGCTTCCTTTGCAACATGGTAAGCCTTAATTCTGAGTTTGTGACCTTCTTTGAAGACTAAAAAGTACTTTTCAATAAAACATTTTTCTTCATCACTTAGATTTTTGAAGCAGTGCTTAACTTTATACTTGAGTTATAAAAGTCATCAAGAAGTAGTAATGTGGGATGCCTGGGTGGCTCAGTTGGTTAAGCGTCTGCCTTTAGCTCAGGTCATGATCTCAGGGTCTTGAGATCAAGCCCCAAGGCAGGCTCCCTGCTCAGTGGGGAGTCTCCTTCTCCCTCTCCCGCTCCCCCCAGCTCATGCTCTCTCTCTCTCAAATAAATAAAATCTTTAAAAAAAAAAAAGAAGTAATGTGAGCTCTTCACCAGCCATCCAGTTGTATACTTATGTCTACATTTATTTTGTTTCCTGTAGGATAAATTTTTCAACTCCAGTATCCCATCTTTGGGTTTGCGGAATGTTATTTATATCAATGAAACTCACACAAGGTAAAAAGAAATTTCTTTTATTTCTAATACATCTCAAAAGAAAAACTATAATAATCAATGGATATACTCTAAGAGGAATTTCTTCATCTTTTTGAGAATTAATAGAATTGAGCTTCTGACACAAGAGGCCTTATCTAAAAATTGGAAGTAGTACAGCCCCCTGAGAGACTGGTTACTATTACCACTATGTAATTAGATAGTACCGATTTCATGAGAGTGTAGATATCACTTATAGCTTTCTCTTTCTATTTGCATATTGATTTTATATCTGAAGTGTGCCAAAATGTGATAAAGATTTGTCTGAGGAAAGGGTAAGTTTGAATGTCTTATGACTTACTATTTTATGCTTAAAAATTGAAATAAACCTAATCTATGGAGTTTTAGAAGATGTATTCCTGTATTGAGCAAATGTTCTTTCATTTTATTACTAGCTTAAGACTTTCTTTAGAATTCTTCCAGACGTCAGGCACTTGGGGATGGGCTGTTAGGCATCCCAGTGAGAGAAAAGAGGCTTTGTTTTATGTGAATCTAGGCTAGGGGATAAGGGAGGGGTGAGGGGAGGTTGTGTGAATGTCTGTGAGGCAGGAGAGAATGGCAGCCAAAAACGCTGCCAGTCCTTCTACTTAGTTCTAAGAGTAAATGCCTGGAATAGGTCAGCAGTAGGTTCAGGTGATGAGACATTCTTGAAATTCTGTGAAAATTGATCCAAGAAGTCAAATATGTAAATTTGAAGGCTTTCTGATGTTACTGATCATATTTTGGTGATGAGATAATAAGTGAGCATGACAATGCCTGCGTATAAAAGTGTTTTGTTTTGTTTTTTAATAGAACCAAAGTCAGGGGACATATTTTTTCCCAATCCCATGCTACCCTTCTCCCTCTCTCTCTCTCTTTTAAATTTAAAGGAGAGAGGAGCAATTCTGGCCCCCTGATATTTTTTCTCTTTTTTGACTTAAGATCCTAAGGGATCTCATAGAGTCTCTTGTTTATGTAAGTAGCCATTTTATGTATAAAGCCAAAGGGTTCATTTGTTGTCCCCAGTTGAAGGCATTTAAGAAAAAAAAGCCTACACTGTACTGACTAGGTGATCTGAAACCAGTCCGTGTGATGACCTGCCTGGGCAGTTGAGCTGGCTACTTCACTTCTCTGTGTGTTACATGAAGCAAAGCCTAGATACTTTTAAGCACACACACACATACACACACACACACCGCCTTCAATCCATTACAGAAGGATTTCATCAAGAGCTGGGACTTTGCACATTCCAGTAACAATTGTGGAAGTGTTCACTCAAGGAAGAATTTAGAATTAAACACTTAACATAGTGGGTCATGTTTGCAGAGAATTGAGACAAAGGAAAGGAGGTAGAAAAAGAGAATGTCAGAAAAAGAGATGAAGGAACAAGTGATTAATCAACACTTCTTCCTCCAGTTACTTTTCCTTAACTGAGGGCTTTTCAGAATTCATGCATTTATATTTGAAATCTGTCTATTTAGGTGTCTTTATGCGTGAAATGATAATGAGGCATTATATAATCATTACAAATGGTTTCAAATCATTGCATATGAAGGTTTGTAACATTGTTATTCTGAGGTCTCTGTCCAAGCCCCCATATAAGTAACACATAGTTACCAACAACAATGGGAATAGTCCTATCCCTTAGATATGTCAAATGTTGGCAGGGGTTGGGGGGGGAGGTAAGAACTTCTGGCTTCATAAGCCCAGTATACAAATGTTTAGACCATACTTTAATTATCCTTGACTTCTGTCAACTAATCAGCTTTGTCAGAGTCAGTGATTACCTTAGATAAAAAAAAAATTACCTTTTATAAAAATTAGCCCTTCATGTAGAAAAGACTTCCGGATTATCTCTTTATAGCTCATAGCTATAAGTTACATATATATGTATATATATATATAGCATTCAACATACTTGCTTTTAAAAAATATATTAATAAAGTAAGACTTTTTAAATTTCTTTTGTTTTTATATTTGGTTTATTATTTGGCAGAGTAACACCATTCAAGCATTTTAGTACACAAATTCCAAGTTTAAATTTTAGTTGAGTGTACTTGTACAAAAGAAATCAGGAATGAAATTGCATAGATCATCCTGAACTACTAAGGAGAATTTGCTAAAGGAGAACACCAAATTTCAGGAATAGATGAAACAAGGCTTTGTTTTTATAGCAGGAAACTACAAGTCAAGCAATTTGTTTTAGGTGTACCTAGACGACTTCTCTGCTAAGTCCTTTTCACATTGCAGGCACAGAGGATGGCTTGCAAGACGTCTTTCTTACGTGCTTTTTGTTCAAGAGCGAGATGTCCATAAAGGCATGTTTGCCACCAATGTGGCTGAAAATGTACTGAACAGCAGTAGGTAAGGGTGGGGATGCTGTTATAAAGGGAAGAGGCGGGGGGTGGGGAGTTGGGGGGGAAGTGGGGTAGGAATTTTTGCCTTCCTTTTATTAACCTTTACTTTCTCTGGGACTCTGTCTCAAGAGGGATTTCCATTTCCAAATGTTAAATGTTAAACTCAAAAGGAAAGCAAGGAAAAGTAGGAGAACTGATGGTTTTGGGACTAGCAGTCTTGTTTTATGCATTAACAATCGAATGGGTTTCTAAGATGTGAAAGGTGAGTTGGAATTCAGAGATGAACATATTTCCAGTTCTCTGTTTTCTGTAATACGAATGTTGGGACATTGTGTTTCTTATCATTATAGCCAAAAGGGAAACACATTTGATATTTCTGTCAGTTTTTGAGTACCTAGGCACAAATTCTTGTGCTAGGAAATCCTTACTAGAAATTTTAAGAGAATAAGATTCTGTCCTTGCTCTCAGAAGAGCTTACTTACAAATGGGAGAGACTGACTGGAACTCAGATGGAGTGGGGAAATAAATCATTCTCAAGTTTAGGCGTTAGAATATGAGAGTTTGCATGAAGGTCGGTCTCTGATCCACCTCATTTGGTGTCACCATGGTAGACATCTATCTGGATTTGGGGAGCCAGAGACCAGAGTGGTTTGAAAGACTGCTTAGAAACCCTGTAGTGTGGTTCCTAAGGCCCGAACAGTGGTGGCATGTAGTAGGTACTCAATAAATATTGAATGAATGAACAAATAGTTGATAATGGAGATTTAATTATCTTCTCAATTACTTGTAAAAACATTCCTGGCCAGATTGAAATAAAGGTATTAAAGGAATGGCCTAAGGTGCATCAGCAGTCTGTGGAATTGGACTTTTGTATTAATGAATTATGGGGTTATATGCCGTTTTGCTGTGTACTAGTCTAAAATCAGTAGCAACAGTGGGAGAAAACATATTATTTGAAACTCCTTTGGGTTATTGTATATTCTGTTTTCTAGGTAAAAACCTTCAAGGATGTTTCATTCCATCCAGAGGTTTTGACTAGTAACTATGATATTAAAAGTGATTTAAGGAGGTTTAACCTCATGGGTTCTTCCCTAAATCACATGGAAAATTTACAAAACTGGATTAGATCTTACGTCTTACTTCACTGCTTATTGCTCTGTGTTGTTTTAATCTTGAGCTTTCTTAAATTACTGGGTTGATATGGCAAACACTTGTAAATATTTATGCCCCTCTCTGATCCCTCCTAGGGAGTGTCACATATAGTTCTACTAATAAAGTCACTATATAAATGAGTAATAAATTAGGTCTTTAAAAGAAAAATCACACATTACTTTGGCAGTGGGCTTTGGATACCTCTGAGTATTGCCTAAAGCCACAACCTTTCTCTCCCCTCTGGTAGAGTGTAACTTTGTATCCCCCGCAACATACCTGGAATGTTCAAATTCCTGTAGCTGTTACCCAGTGAATTTGAGTTAAATTCTTAAAGCTGCTTTCCAGATTCCTCAGGGATTCATTGATTTAGGAATATAATATCCTTAATATTTATTAGGCAGCCAGATAAAACATATCTAATTTGAGCTTATTTTCATGTTAATCACATATTAAGAAGATATATTTTGTTTTGTGACTTATAGCTATGATTTAGAAAATACTGGATGCAGAATGTAGCATAAAACTAGTTACATTTTCTGTTTTCCAGAGTACAAGAGGCAATTACAGAAGTGGCTGCTGAATTAAACCCTGATGGTTCTGCTCAGCAGCAATCAAAAGCCATCAATAAAGTGAAAAAGAAAGCCAAAAGGATCCTTCAAGAAATGGTTGCCACTGTCTCACCAACGATGATCAGGTATTAAGAGGCAAAGCACACAGTTTTCAGTGAGAGCCATCCTATTTTGAGCAAACAGGGACTGAACCATTAGACTTTCCTAGCACAATGGTTTTGGTCCAAAGGAAGTTTGGACATATTCTGTTGTTGAAACTCCTTTTTATTTTATTTTTTATTTTTTTAATTTTTTAAAAGATTTTATTTATTTGAGAGAGAGATCACAGGCAGGGGGAAAGGGTAGAGGGAGAAGCAGATTCCCTGCTGAGCAGGGACCCCGATGAGGGACTTTCAATCCCACGTGGGACTCGATCCCAGGACCCTGTGATCATGACCTGAGCTGAAGGCAGATGCTTAACCGACTGAGCCACCCATGTGCCCAAAACTCCTTATATTCTTATTCAGCTTCCATGGAAAGTAGCCCTGTGGTAGACTTTAAGGTGCCTTGATCTTTGTTAATCGATAGCAGCCCTTGTATGACTGCTGACTTATCTCTAGACTTGTGAGCTGGGTTTCACATATCCATATCTTTTTTTCTTTTTTTTTAAAGATTTTTATTTATTTGAGAGAGAGAATGAGATAGAGCATGGGGGGGGGAGGGTCAGAGGGAGAAGCAGACTCCCCACTGAGCAGGGACCCCGACGCGGGACTTGGTCCCGGGACTCCAGGATCATGACCTGAGCTGAAGGCAGTCGCCTAACCAACAGAGCCACCCAGGCACCCCACATATCCATATCTTAAAGGGAGTGGTTTTATGCAGCTTTCTGTTCACCTAAATATTCGGCTAATGACTTGCTTCTGAAGTGTAAAGTGTGCTATTTGAGTGAAATGTAAGATTTTCATCTGTAATAAATAGATAAATAGAAATGTAAGATTTTAGTCTGTAATAAATACATGTATCCATAAGTGTGCATGTGAAAGTCAGCTCTTTAATTCAATAGTTCAGGTACAGACATACACATACTAAGTTACTTACAAGTACTTTTCGGTTGTAGGTTCAGAAACTTAAGTAGACAAAAGTCAACTCTCTCTAAATGTATGTATATACATTTGAATTTCTTTTTTTTTTTTTTCCCCTTCTTTTAGACTGACGGGATGGGTGTTGCTCAAACTGTTCAACAGCTTCTTTTGGAATATTCAGATTCACAAAGGCCAACTTGAGATGGTTAAAGCTGCAACTGAGGCAAGAGTTTTGTGGGATCTGTCATTCTGTTGTCCCCATGTTTGTGGAGTGATTTTAGAGTTCTTTTGTATGGAAATGTTCTCTTGTGTCCTGTGTGCATCCAACCCATTTGGAAGATTTCCCCCATGTGACATGAGCACAGTAGCTGTGCATTTGGGGAGGGGTGAGTAAAGGAGGACCTACCAGTAATGTGCTGGATTCCTTTTGTAAGTTACCTTGCAACAGCTCTGAAATTAGATAGAACAATCCATATTTATAAGTGACAAAATAAAAGCACAGATAAAGATTGCCCAGTCACGGCTAGTAAGTGACTGCCCATGATTTCAAGCCAAACCAAGCTTGGGGTTTACTTTGCTCTTTTGACATGATCAGGGCTGACTCTCAGAAATACATAAAGTCCACTTGAATTCTCAGTTGCACTTCTCCTTCCCCAGCTCTTTTTTTTTTTTTTTTAATTGTGGTGGTGGTGGTGGTTGTTTTCAGCTAAGGAAGTATTAAATTGGAAGAAGTTCATATTACTGGAAAATGTTTTTAAAGAATGAGTCATTGATTAGCCAGCGTTGGAGTGATTCTAACCAAATATGAAGTTGCGAAGTGTGATTGAAATTCACATTTGAATTTTAAATTTGGCATTTTTTCTTTTACTAGATGAATTTGCCACTTATATTTCTACCAGTTCACAGATCACATATTGACTATCTCCTGCTGACCTTCATTCTCTTCTGCCATAACATCAAAGCACCGTACATTGCTTCAGGCAACAATCTGAACATTCCCATCTTCAGGTAAGACCAACTTATTTTGAAATTTAAGATATGGAAAAATTATATTTTGAATTTTTGGTGTTTTCAGTGTACATTTTGAAACGTTAATTGTAGAGATGACATTAGGTTTTTTGCTTTCATTATACAAGTCATGCATGTTTATTGTGGAAAATCCAAAAGGTACAAAAAGGCATTAAGACTATCACTGTTATTTCTATGCTTTATGTGGGATACTTGAACTGTGAATACCTCAACTTCATGGGCACTATTTATCACACGGCTAAAAGGCAATTAGAAAGATGAGATAGCAAATTACTGTAGCAGGCCTGGCAGTAGGGAAGGTGGGGGTGGGGATATGGGTCGTGGTGATGGTATAAAGTAAGAAGAACCATACCTGTTACCTTTGACCTGATAATTTAGTAGTGCTAGAAACACATAATAATTATAATATGACACAAAAAGTATATTTTAGAGGTTTTTCAGGAGAAGGCAGTGCATTCCATTCAGAGGAAATAGTATGTGAAGAGGCCGAGAGGCTCAGATGCCTGGTACGGCCCCGAAATGGCAGACGATTCGGTAGGGTTAGAATGCAGGGTGCGGTGGGAAGGGTCAGAGGCCAGAAGTGGTCATTGCATAGGAATGCAGGGTGCAGTGGGAAGGGTCAGAGGCCGGAAGTGGTCATTGCATGGGGAGTGGGAGCTAGGTCAAAACAGTTTTTAAGCCGAGTTTAGAGTGTATCCTGTAGTTGAAAAGTGGTCAGATTTGGATTTTGAAAAGTCATTCTGGATTACAGGGTGTTAGAACAATTCTGACTCTATTAAAGTAGTTTAGGCAAAAGATAATGAAGGCTTAAAATTTGTAGTGGTGCTCTTGGTGAGGAAGGCATAGAGTGGAAAAGTATTTAGTAAGGTGAATTTATAAGACGAAATGCTAGTCCAGAGAGGGGGAGTTGTGGGAGGAAGACTCCCAGATATTTACCACCAGGGAACTGGATAGATAGTGGAGCTGATCACCAATGGGGAATGGGTGAGGAGTAGGTTTAGTTGGTTGGGGACATTGCAGGTTCAAATTTCAAAGCAGAGAGCATCTGTGACGTCGGCTCCGAGCAGTAGGGAGTATGAGGAGGATGGATTTACAGTAACTGGAGAGCAAGTGGAGTGGGGGGTTGTGCACATAAGGTCTCACAAAGTAGCCGTAATAACCTTTGTGTGTTGTGAAGTCTGATCCTCAGCCTCACAGTCCAAGGAGCTCCTTCCTGATTCCATTGGCTCAGAGTTCTGTGGCTAACCGGACTCATGGGAATAGCTGAAGGGAAGCCATTCATTCGTGTAGTCACTGATACTTACCCAGCTGTGCTGTAGACAAGAGTGAAGAAGTTACATAGTCCTTGCCTTCAAATAGCTCATAATCTACTGGGGAATATAAACAAACAGCTCTAATGCGATGCGATACACCCCCTGCGGGGCAGACATGCTTCCCTAGGGACTAGAATATCTGTGTTTACTCTCCTGGGAACCTCTTCCCAGTACTGGGAAAACTGGGAAGTTGCATTAGAAAGTCACCAGAAAGTCGGTAGCAGGCACAGACTTAGAGCCAAGAGAACTGTTCCCTTTGGGCTCTAGGGGGGCCCTGCCCCATAATAGTTTGCCTTTCCTGTCATCAGAGTAATTCCTGTACTCATTCCCTCCAGGTTCTCAGCTTGCAGGTGCTGCTGGAAGAATCTCATCGAAATGCGTGTTAAAAATTGATAATATCTCATAATCCAACTTTCCTTTTCATGAACTCTGTGCCGGGCGTTGCTTAGCTCATCCTTCCTTCAGACGTGACAGTCGATGACCTGGCCTGTTTATTGGCCACTTTCTTCTGTTACACGCCAGTCTGCCCGTTCACAAACCACTTTTCAGGGTGGGTTGTTTCTCTGGGGGGTTCATCTCATTCATTATGAACTTTCTCATAGTTTTGCTCTCAGAGAGTGAAAGAAGATAGTGAAAATATATATTGATATTAATATCACTCTATTTGAAAAGAAGAGGAGGCTCTGAATTTGGAAACGTTGCCTTAAGTATTATAAAATTTCATCTCAGTATCAAAATCTGTCAGTGTCATAGAACCATGGGGTTGAGAAAAGAATCGTTTTAGCCCCGTGTAAGTGTACATAAAGCACATTTTTGTTTCATGTTTTGGGAAAATGGTTGTGCTTGGTTTTGGTTTGATAAAATTACCCTTGTCTTACAGAGACACTCTCTAAGCAGTACTTTCTTGAGGAAATTTCCCCAAAGGAGCTTTTGTAACATCACATTCATTTTGTAGCAAATGTGCCAAAGGCAGATTTCAGGATGTCTAACAGTCAGTGTCCTGAGATCCTTGACAGTTTTCAAATTGAGCAGTATTTCATCATCCTCTTAAAATCTGTAACATTACCTTTGCAGGGTAATATATTATACAAACTTCTTTTGGTTTGGAACAGATGTTAGTAGGTTAGTAGGGCTTCAGTACACGAAGTGATATTCTAAAGGCTGACCAATGATGCAAATGACTGAAACATGTCAGTAACATGGAAAATGGAAAAACATCCACATTTTCACTGTCAACAGCTCAAACAACACATGTGGTTTATATTCCTACGGCATATGTTTTGAAGTAACTTGGAATTGAATATTGTTACGTTTTTATTTATAAATAACGGATGCGTTCTTCAATTTATAGTACCTTGATCCATAAGCTTGGGGGCTTTTTCATACGTCGGAGGCTGGACGAAACGCCAGATGGACGGAAGGATATTCTCTATAGAGCTTTGCTCCATGGAGTATGTATGCTCTCTCATCACCCTTAAAGCCCTTATAGTAGTTATCACAGTAGAAGGAAAAACAGACTTGATTGAGATTTAAAAAAAAATTGTTGTCTGTGTAATTATTTAAGTGGTTATTGTCTGGGTATGGGGGTTGATGATTATTTCTGTTATCACCAAAATATAGCATCGGCGGAGCTGGCTTGCTATTATTCCTGTGAATAAAATATTTTGTCAGTAGTGAAGTTACAGGTTTTTGTTTGTTTATTTTAAGATTTAACTTTGCTGAGCTTATTCTAAGTTGGGTGGTCTTGAATTCATGGTTTACATTCTCCTTATGTTCCAGCATATAGTTGAACTACTTCGACAGCAGCAGTTCTTAGAGATTTTTCTGGAAGGTACACGCTCTAGGAGTGGAAAAACCTCCTGTGCTCGGGCAGGACTTTTGTCAGTTGTGGTAGATACTTTGTCTACTAATACCATTCCAGACATCTTGATAATACCTGTTGGAATCTCCTATGATCGAATTATTGAAGGTCACTACAATGGCGAACAGCTGGTAAGAGGACTGCCTTCCCAAACGTCTTCTTCACTTTCAAGTCTTTTGCTTTTAGATACGGGCTTTTGGAATCAATTAGGAATTTTTTGCTGCTATTTAAAGCACTGTAGGAAACATGGTAGAGTGGGTGGGGTGAGTAGCTGTCATCCCTTGTGTCCGTGTGATTGGCCTTGCTAATGTGGCATTTTCCTGCACATCTTCCTTATCCATTCATCTGTCGGTAGATACTTGGGCTGCTTCCATACTTTGGCTGATATAAATGATGCTGCAGCAAACATGGAGTGCATGTATCCCTTTGAATTAGTGTTCTTGTATTTTGGGGGTAAATACCCAGTAGTATGATTATGGGCTTGTAGGGTAGTTCTATGTTTAATTTTTTGAGGAACCTCCATACTGTTTTCCACATTGGCTGCACCAGTTTGCATTCCCACCAGCGGTACAAGAGGGTTCCTTTTTCTCCACATCCTTGAAACACTTGTTTCTTGTGATTTTGATGCTAGCCATTCTGACAGGTGTGATATATCATTGTAGTTTTGATTTGCATTTCCCTGATGATGTGTCTGTTGGCATCTGTATGTCTTCTTTGGAGAACTATCTGTTCATGTCTTCTGCCCACTTTTTTTTTTAAAGATTTATTTACTAGGGGCGCCTGGGTGGCTCAGTCGGTTAAGTGACTGCCTTCGGCTCGGGTCATGATCCCAGGGTCCTGGGATCAAGCCCTGCATCGGGCTCTTGCTCTGCAGGGAGCCTGCTTCTCCCTCTCCTCCCCGCTTGTACTCTCTCACTGTCTCTCCTTCTCTCTCTCTCAAATAAATAAAATCTTTAAAAAAAAAAAAAAGATTTATTTACTAATTCATTTGAGAGAGAGAAGGTGCATGGAGGGGGTTTGGGGAGGGACAGAGAGAATCTCAAGCAGACTCTCTGCTGAGCATGTAGCCCCACGCGGGGCTTGATCTCATGACCCCGAGATCATGACCTGAGCCGAAACCAAGAGTCGGATGCCCAACTGACTGCACCACCCAGTCACCCCTGCCCATTTTTTAATTGGATTATTTGGATTTTTGTTTTTTGTTTTTTTTTTTAAATATGTTTATCTTTAATGATCCAAGATTCTGCAAGACACACTGATATACCCAGAACTGGGTGGAAATACAGCTTTCTCAGCCATACTGCCACCAATCTGGGGGAGGGAAGGGCCGGATCCTGGCTGGAGACCCTCCCCCCAGGTACAGTTGCAACCTCACAGGGAGTCTCAGTGCCCTATCTCCATGGAGACCAGCCCAGCACTGGGATAGGGCTCTGGGGAGCCCCTAGGAGCATCTCTGAGAGGTATTTCCCATTAAAAACGACCACAGCTGCCCTCCCCCACCCAAAGCTACTGCCCAGCTTCCCCTCTTCCCCCTCTGCCAAGACAGAGGAAATGGAGTGACCACAGGAGGACAAAGTGACTGTACTTCCTATTGGGCAAGAAGAACGAAGGGAGGGGTTAGCAAGGTGGGTGCCATGGGCAAATGGAGGTGCCATGATTGCCAAAGGGCCAGGTGTGCCCCAACCCCAGAACTACCCTGTGTTGCCAGGGCGCCACTGCTCTGGGGCATAGAAAAAGGCAGGTCTTCAAGGCTGCTTCCTCCTCTAGAGCTGCCCAAGGTTCAGATCAAAAGGGGATGGGGCCCAGGAAGGCTCTACAACCCCAGGAGGCAGTGACACCCACTGCCAAGACACTACCTGTGTCATGATGCAGTGTCAGGGATGTGTAGCCCCCATGCCTCCCTTCCCGGCCTGCGGGACTGCCAGAGGTCCGGCCGAGAAGAACTCCAGGGAAGACCTGGACAGGGGTCAGGGCAGGAGACAAAATCTTCTCCAACTTGACAGCAAAACAGAGCAAGTTCAAAGAAACAAAACCTTGATTTGTACAGCAGCTGCCCCTGGCCTACACCCACTTAGGGTCGCCCCAATAAAAAGCTGGGCAGAGCAGGAGCATGGCCGCCCTCGGGGCAGTGCACGGAACTCAGAAAAGTGAGTCTACAGGATACAAGAGAGAAGGGCAGAGCCAAGGCCCTGCTGTTCCCTGACACGTCCTCCCCTGGCCGCACGTTCCCTGGGCCCTGACCTCAAACCCACTGTAGGAGCAACATCCTTAGGCTGAGCCCTGGCAGGCAGGTCTCCGGGGAGGGAAGTTCAAAAGGTGTCCCGGAAGGAACGTGAGAGTCCTCTGAAGGCCCCTGCCTGAGTTCTTCAGGGAGAATGTTGAGTTGTGTAAGTTCTTTATATGTTTTAAATACTAACTCTTTATCCTCTTTATTACATTGTCGTTTGCAAATATCTTCTCCCATGCAGTAGGTTGTCTTTTAGTTTTGTTGAATGTTTCCTTTGCTATGCAGAAACTTTATTTTCATGTAGTCTTAATAGTTTATTTTTGCTTTTATTTCCCTTGTCTCGAGACATATCTAGAAAAATGTTGCTATGGCCAGTGTCAGAGAAATTACTGCCTGTGTTCTCTTCAAGGGTTTTTATGGTTTCAGGTCTCATATTTAGGTCTTTCATCCATTTTGAGTGTATATTTGTGTATGGTGTAAGGAAGTGGTCCAGTTTAGTTCTTTTGCATGTAGCTGTCCAGTTTTCCCTTCACCATTTGTTGAAGAGACAGTCCTTTTCCCCGGGCATAGTCTTGCCTCCTTTGTTGAAGAGTAGTTGACCAAATAATTGTGGGTTTATTTCTGGACTTTTCTATTCTGTTCCATTGATCTATGTGTCTATTTTTGTGCCAATACCATAGTTCGCAGTCGTATTTTTGTGAATGGTGTAAACAATGTACTAAGTGAATTAGTGTTAAGTGTTCTGGTTTTCACTGACCAGACTGCCTCTCCCAATAAAAGGATTACATCTGTTAGCATCTTTGCATGCTAAAGGTTTTATAACAGGTCTCAGTCAATGAATACTTATTTTTCTTTATTTAGTGTTGTTCTTTATACAAACCTCCAGTTTCCATAAAAAAAAAAAAAATAAATGGCAGGCGCCTGGGTGGCTCAGTTAGTTAAATGTCCAAGTCGGGTTTCGGCTCAGGTCATGATCTCAGGGTGGTGAGATTGAGCCCTGCATCAGGCTCTGCGCTTGGTGGGGAGTCTGCTGGAGATTCTCTGTCCCTCTGTACCGCCCCCTTCCCCACACATGCTCGCTTGCTCTCTCTCTCAGATAAAGCTAAGAAGTAAATAAATAAATAAATGGCATTTTTTGGATAACAGAATGCCTATTAGCTTTATTTCTTACCATGCTATTCTTTTAAAATTGGAATTTAGGGAAAACCTAAGAAGAATGAGAGCCTTTGGAGTGTAGCTAGAGGAGTTATCAGAATGTTACGAAAAAACTATGGATGTGTCAGAGTGGATTTTGCACAACCATTTTCCTTAAAGGTGAGTATCTGTTGGAATGATGCAGTGTTAAAGCGTTGGTGTAGCTCCGTGTTGGAAGATGTGGGCTCTGGTCCTGCCTCTGCAGCCTCCTCTCCGTGTGACCTCGGTTTCTTCTCTTGGGAAATGAAGACTATGTCAAGAATGGCATTTCCTAAATTTTCCTACCAAAGTATGCCTGTTGACAGAGGACAGTAAATATCTATCTTTGGGAGATGCCAGGGTCAACATTTATTGCTACTGTTTCTTTTTTAGTTCATGAGAATTCTGCTTGTTGCTTCATAGTATATATTGGTATTTTATATTTTAAAATTGCCTTTAGAGGAAATTTTGCAAAATCTACCCCTAAAATCTGGGTAAAATTGACAGTCTAGGATGATGTTCTCCTGAGTGGAATCCAGCCCGCACACATTTCACAGGGAGAGTGACATTCTTACGCAGAAGCCTGGCACTGATGGGTCCCGAGGTCCTGGCAGTTTTAAATTCCTAAGACTTTTGAATTGGTGGAGAAGAAGGATGAGTAAGGGAATCGGGAGCCCAGGGATAAGGGGCAGGGGTCCTCCTTTTCCTTTTGTTCCATTCTTAGTTTTACTTCAAAGAACCTAACTGCCAGGCTAGATGCTTTCTGGCCTTACATGCTTTCCACTTTGAGGAGCCTTGTCATTTCTTACCACTTTATCTTTTTCAAAACTGTTGCACAATTTCTCTATGTTGTTATGATTTGCTGTTGGATTGAGGTTCTTTTGAATATTATGTAACCCTCAGGTTGTCAGATTTCCTTTAAAAAGCATGGTTGTGTTGATCATTACTAATAATAATATTGGGAATGTCCGATATTTTGTGTCGATGTGAGAAAAGTTAAGTGTTTTCCTTTAACTTTTAAATAATTCTGTTTAAGGGGTGCCTGGCAGCTCTTGATACTGGGATCGTGAGTTCAAACCCCACATTGGGCGTGGAGTCTACTTAAAAAAATTTTTAAAAATTAAAAAAGTTAAAAAATTAAAAAAATACATAATTGTGCTTAAGCGTCATTGTCCCATCCTTTGTATCATCAGGCCTTAGATTTCACACTTGCCAAAATTCTAGGAGTTGTCCTGCAGTTCTGAAGGTAGTTTAGGCTATGGAAAGTACTTCTGCTCTGTAGCATGGCTCATTTTATAAAGTACTCCCTTTTTACTTTTTGAAGATTGAATTTTATTTTATATATATTTATGTAAGCAAGACAATGAGTTAATGACTGTGTTGTATTCCCCGCCCCCCAGGAATATTTAGAAAGCCAAAGTCAGAAACCTGTATCTGCTCCACTTTCTCTGGAGCAAGCATTGTTACCAGCTATACTTCCTTTAAGGTAAGATTTGTGGAAACTTTTTGTACTATCTATACTATCAAATATCTGTTATTTCTGGCATTGCACAGAAAAATAGGTTAAGTTTATGAAGAATGTGCACATTCTCATTGTCACTTCCTCCCTTTGGGTAACTTTTCTCTGGGTCTGATAAAGGATAGTGAAGTGACACATTTTCATACTAGTCTGGAGGTTTTTGATTATTTGCGTTATAACATCTTTTTGATTGTATGAATCAGGTAGGAGTTCTTATTTGATTTATGCTTTTGAATGTTGGAACTGGATTCCTTTTGGTAGTAGCTTAGGTTATGCATATTGTATGTAAGTGCAGTGTATAAAAGAGTTTTCCTACGTACATTTTCCAGACTTCAGGGTGAAGTGTAACTTAGAGAAATTAAATATTAAGCCCCTCCCCTAATGTGTGCAGGTGTCAAAATTTTAGAAATGTTTTAAAATGAGGTATCTTACTTTATGCAGTCTTTTTCAGCCAGTGGATTTTGGAGGTGGTGTACCAATAGATTATTTGGTCATAACTCAAAATCTTTTGGTCAGGAGACTGTATTAAATATAATAAGGTATGTTATGGGGGAAAACGATGCATAGAAATGATCTATTTGTGGTTTAAATTTAGAATATGTAGAATTGAAAGTATTTAAGACATTTATACCTTAATTCTAGATAGTTTGCTTATAAGAGAGAGAAGAGTGTGGTTATAGAGTCTAATTAGAAAACAATCTTTTCAGACCCAATGATGCTGCTGATGAAGGTGCAGACACATCCATTAATGAGTCCAGAAATGTAACAGATGAGTCCTTCCGAAGAAGACTGATTGCAAATCTGGCTGAGCACGTTCTCTTCAGTAAGTACGATACCAAACCCTTTCATTCTGCAGTTCAGACTCAGCATGGTGCCGGGCACACTGCACTGGTTTTGGAATCTGCTGGAGTTAGGTTCTACTTCTGGTGCCATTACCTACTGCACAGGTGGTGATGGAAAGTTATTAGAAGGTGATGCCAGGGGGATTTGAAGTAATTAAGTAAAACATCAGACAGGGTGCCTGAGAATTAATAGGTGCTCATATGGTAGGTCTTATGCTTTTTAAAAAAACAGTACTGTCAAAATGATTTATTGTCTCTTTTGTTCATGAATTTCTTTGCACTAATTAGCGGGATGGCGTCTAGGTGTATAGTTGCATGTCCTTTTTCCTGCTGACACCATGATTATTTTTATCCAGCAAATATTGAGGGGCTCTTATGTATGTGTAAAGCTTTGTTTTAGCTGTGGGGAATACAAATTGAAGAATTAGCAGTTCTGCCTGAGCTTACGCTCGTCTGGGTGGCAGAGCTGTGCGCAAGTAATTCAAGTGGGAGTGAGCCAGAGCAGAGTGAGTTGTGTGCAGAATTAGCCTTCTCGAAGTCCCGAATGCCAACATGTGTCATGTTGTAGGATCCGCTTCAAAATCCTGTGGCAGTGATAGTGGCTAGCCCCTTGGTGCACAGCCCAGGGGGGGCTCTCCTTTCCATTCCCTGAGCCTCACTCCCAGGTAGGCCAGACTCTCAGCACTTGCTGGCGACACCGTCATGGGGACTTCTTCCCCTCCTCTCGCTCCTGCCGCTCCAGCTCCTAGTCCTGCTTCTCGGGAGGTCGGGGTATTCTTTTGTGCGCACATCTGTTTGCGTGTCTCTACCCAGACAACCAGGATGTGGCTGTCTAGTTGCTAAAAATATTTTTTTACGATTTTGTATTGCACTGTTTTCCATTTATAACACACATACTTATTTATGTTTTTAAAAAACTCTATAAATATTCTTTTTAATGGCTCTGAATATGGTACTTGGTACTTTTTTCATTTTTTAAACACTGGAGACAGCACTGAGTGTGAGTGAAGTGTACATGAATTCATTATCATCTCAGAAAATTCACACACGGTGTGTTTATTTCAGATTCTTCCATAGATGTTCTCGTACTTGATATATATGATTATATTTTCTACGAATTCCGGGTATTGGGTTATGGACTACAGTAATTCTCAAATGTATTTTGTCCTCTCCCTCCATACCTCGGGCCTGGTCGTTTCCTCCTCAGCCCAGTGAATGAGGCAGCATTTTCATCTTACCAGTGAGGAAGCTGCTGCACGGGGGTTGAAGTAATTTCCCCCAGTTACGAAATTAGGCAGTGTAGGAATTAGATTTGAGCCCAGATTTTCTGACTTCAGATCGACTGCCCCTTCTCCCACTGCACCCCTGTTCTAGGGTGACAGTGATTATGCCTGCAGAAGAGAGCAGTGAGGTGTATAGCCACCAGAGCCTGGAGCCAGGAGCACGTCCAGAAGCACGGAAGTGGGAGACCCTGTAGAGCTGCCAGAGCAGGCTTCTACTCTGGGTCTTCTACTGCCTTCCATGAAGATGTCTCTTGGCCATTCAGTAACTAAATTCCACTGGCCTGTTTGGAAAGTGGCGCTGTCTTAGGCTGAGTGCTGTTACACGATACCAATAATCTCTAGTGAGGACTGTTGGCCAGAACGTGGTACCGTGTTGTCCTTTCCCTTCGGTAAATTCTAGTTACAGGAAATGTGGTAGATGTAGAGGTATTTATAGTTGTAAATACTCCTGTTTAAGATGTAGGTACTTTCGGAGACTTTGAGCGGTATTGAAGAAAGGGAGCCTAAAGCTCTGTGTTTGCCTTCCAGCGGCTAGCAAGTCCTGTGCCATTATGTCCACGCACATCGTGGCCTGCCTGCTCCTCTACAGACACAGGCAGGTACGTCTGCGGTGTCCCCTGCACTCGAGGGGAAGCGTGCGGATGCCTTGTCAGCTGTTCAGAGCTTGTTCGTGAATGGACATGGCCCAGTCCTGGCTTGTGCTTCTGAGATAAGCAGTAAAATAAGCCAAGCACCTAGCTCACGTGCTCTGGGGCTTCCAGATCCAACGGAGGAAGACGTCTACGTGAAAAAGCTCCGAGACTGCATAACTTAGACGACAGTAGGACATTTGAGTACTATAGTTCACGTAAATAAGGCCTATTGCGTTGACGTGCCGTAAGTGTTCTGACAGCTGATGACAGCTATTTGACTTATGTTTAGGGCCACGTTCCCTTCATGCACTTGTCTAAGTGCTATGATGGAAAAGACCGCATTTGTGCCATTCACAGTCATGTTCTCAACACCAAACATAGTGCCTACGTGTGTGCGTGTGTACACACATGCACGTGCACACACACGTACACATGTATGTACACGTGCATATACAATACACATGCACGCATATACACATGCACGCATGCATCATACACGTACGCGCACACATGCATGTACACACACGTATGTACACACACATCCACACACATGTATGTACACACATATGTAAGCACCAACTAAGTAGTTGTCAGATGAATATTTAAATATTTAAAATGAGGGAAATTGGGGCGCCAACTAGGTGACTCAGTCGGTTAAGCGTCTGCCTTTGGTTCAGGTCATGATCACAGGGGTCCTGGGATTGAGCCCCGCATCGGGCTCCCAGCTCAGCGGGGAGTCAGCTTCTCCCTCTCCCTGCTTGTGCTCTCTAGCTCTCTCTCTCAAATAAATAAGTAAAATTGTTAAAAAAAAATAAAAGGGGAGTTACTGCTTAAAACGTAAGCAGTGCTTGCTTTTAGATGGCTTCTTCTGCCCTTTGTGATCTTACATGCTCCTGTCATGTGTTGTGACCAGAGCATTCTCTCTGGATGTGAATATCTTGACCTTCAGGAGGACCAGCTTTTTCACCAGTTTTCTGACATCCCGTGTCCTAATATTCTGGCCCTTTCTCTCTGTGCCAACAGCAGGCTGCAGGAAAGCCAAGGCAAGACCTAAAATCCTCAGAATGCCTCTTGGCTTTTTGGGAGGCAGGTTTTCCAGTGTTGCGAGATCATTTCTGTCTGTTTCTCCAGGGCATTGATCTCTCCACATTGGTGGAGGACTTCTTTGTGATGAAGGAGGAAGTCCTGGCTCGTGATTTCGACCTGGGCTTCTCAGGAAACTCTGAAGATGTAGTCATGCATGCCATACAGCTGCTGGGAAATTGTGTCACGATCACCCACACCAGCAGGAACGATGAGTTTTTTATTACCCCCAGCACAACTGTCCCGTCAGTCTTTGAACTCAACTTCTACAGCAATGGCGTGCTCCATGTCTTCATCATGGA
This sequence comes from Callorhinus ursinus, assembly GCF_003265705.2. Lineage (NCBI taxonomy): Eukaryota > Metazoa > Chordata > Mammalia > Carnivora > Otariidae > Callorhinus > Callorhinus ursinus. The sequence goes on from NW_027397082.1 coordinate 9,107,773, forward strand.
GGCCATCATAGGTACGGCCTGCCCGGAAGTAGCTTCGTGGGAGGGAAAAGAGCCTAAAGCACATGGTGGTGTCTGTTGATTTAGATCGTAGCCCCTTGTTGGAGGGGATGTGTTGCTATATCACTATAGCTTATTTTTTACATTTATTAATCAATGAGTAGTTACTGAATTACCGTTTGCGTAGTATTACGCTTATTACCGAGGAGGAGAGGGAAGGTGTTCGGCTCTCAGGAGCTGGAAGTCTGCGTGAGACAAGAAAGTGCACATGGCAGTAAGGTGAGCGTAGGGTGTGAAGAGGGAGCAGAGGAGAAGGAGAGCAGGAGGGACCGAAGCCCCTGAGGGAAGGGGTTAGATGGAGTTGGGATCACATGGCATCATGAGGAGTGAATCCTGAAGGGATTTAGTTACGTTTTTCTCCAGTGAATGCAGGTAATTCTTTCTGATGTGTTCACAATCTATTAAGGTAATCCAAGTTTTCTGAGCCAGTTCAAGTTTTTCTTGGAGCTCTAAGGTGGCCGGCCTCAGTGATGCTTTTCTCTCCTTAGCCTGCAGCCTTTACGCAGTTCTGAACAAGAGGGGCTCGGGAGGGCCTGCGGGGCCGTCCCCCAGCCTGATCAGCCAGGAGCAGCTGGTGCGGAAGGCCTCCAGCCTCTGCTACCTGCTCTCTAACGAAGGCACCGTATCGCTCGTAAGTGGACTCTTCAGTGCCGCCTCTTGTCTTTTCTAGAGAATTTTTATGAAAACATAAGCCACCTTTGTTTTTCTCTCAGGGAATGTTTGGTCTGTTACTGAAGCTTTACATAATACTCCTGAGTCTCAGTGACTCTCAGGCCAATATGTTGTTTGCTAACTTTGTTTGCTGTTGGGATCACTGCTCCAGTGAACCCCTGATGTAGTTATGAGGTGTGATAGGACAGATTGCTCAACATGCTCCATGAGTCAGAGCCAAAGTTACTGAGCTCTTATTGTACATACGTCACTGGGTCAGAGGCTTGTAAATAATTAACATGCCCAGAACGTAAGAGCCAAAACCAGTCTTAAAAATCATCTCTTCAACCCCTGTCATTTTACTAATGGGAAAACTAAGGCCCAGCAGGGCTGATGAGCATTTATTTTATATTCTAGCACTTTTAGACATTCATAATTAGGCATAGGTATTCAGCAATAGATTTTTTCCCTCAAAATCATCAACAAATAGTATCCCTATTCTATTTAAAGTCTAATACTCTCACTCATTTGAATGTGTCTTGGGACATTTGTGCCTGCTTGTATTGTGAGTGCGGCCCTCCACCGCGTTCTTTGCATATGGTATATTGTCACCCTGTTGGGGAATCTGTTTTGCGTGAACCCTGGGGGGCAGGGCAGGATGGGATGGGGTGGATAGAGCTCCCAAGATTGACTGTGTCCTTTTCCTGGGTCATTTTTGAGTTACTTGAATATTTGTCTCCTCCTCCACCACCTCTCTGTACAGCGTTTACCATAAGGTGCATTTGCAGGGAAATTGTCTTGTGATGGACAAGAAATCGGTGGTAGGGGCCTGACGAGCAGCCCTTCTGAGGCCGGCTCCACCCACTCACTGGGTGCTCTGCCAGACCCAGAACGAGGGCTTTTCTTGGGCATTGCCCTTGACCATGCATTTATCAAGAGGGTGGGCGTTGGGAATCTTAGGACTTGCCCAGTAGAACGAAGTAGTTGATACGGAAGCATTTGGCGGTTACTTTGTACAGTGTTTTATGTCTATAAAAAGGTCAGTGATGGGGCGTCCGGGTGGCTCAGTCGGTTAAGCGTCTGCCTTCGACTCAGGTCATGATCCCAGGGTCCTGGGATTGAGCCCCATGTTGGGCTCCCTGCTCAGCAGGGAGCCTGCTTCTCTCTCTCTCTCTCTCTCTCTCTCTCTCTCTCTCTGCCCCTCCCTGCCCCCACTTGTGCTTTTTTTTTCCTCTCTCAAATAAATAAAATCGTTTAAAAAAAAAAAAAGTTCAGTGACATTTATATTTAAATGCCTTTTCTTTTCAGCCTTGCCAGACGTTTTACCAGATTTGCCATGAAACAGTAGGAAGGTTTATCCAGTATGGCATTCTCGTAGTGGCAGAGGTAAGAGGAATGGCTCTCCTTCATTTGCCTTTATTTAGTTTGCTCTTCCTTGTCTTTTCTACCAGTTATTTTACTCAGTGTTACAACTGATTATTTTAGACAATAATTACACTTGAAATGTAGTCAAGTCCACATGAAGAGAAAAGAAAAGTAAGAACAGGGAGAGTAAAACACCTTTTGGGATTGTTTTTAATATTTTGGTTTCTTTTGTGTAACTGGTGTTGTCTAGAACATATCTTGACTCCGTGATACCTGAAAGTTTTCATTCCAAGAGGAGATGTTTCACATATGCGCATGCTTGTAGCTTGCACACACACATTTTTCTCTTTTGAGATTTTAATTTTTGTCGATTTAGTGTAGCGGGTATGGCTTGGGGAAGTAGAAATTAGGTTAGAGGAGGTGAGGGTATCTTTATTTGCTCTGTCTGGTAGCTTCCCCCCACTACCTCTTCCTTTCTTTCTTTCCCTCCCCACCGTCTGCCGAGTGACTCTGAGTTTGGAACCGGAGGTGGGTTGACACTGAATGGCTAACAGAGAGGAGTAGGGAGGCAGGGAGAGGGGCTGCTGGCCTGACGTCCAGGCACGCAGATGTCCGTGTGCCCATGCCTGTTTATTTCCTGTTCGCCATCTCTTTGGCATAGCAAGATGACCAGGAAGATATTAGTCCTGGTCTTGCTGAGCAGCAGTGGGATAAGAAGCTTCCTGAGCCTTTGTCTTGGAGAAGTGATGAAGAAGATGAAGACAGTGATTTTGGTGAGGAGCAGCGAGATTGCTACCTGAAGGTACTTCGGTGAAGAATTCTGGTGGACATTACAGGGAGGAGTTGAGGTTTTTGTTGCCCCTAGTTAATGAGGTTCTTAGAAACTGAGCCTCTGCTGACTTATTCCCATTTCTGGCACCCATAAGCCAGCTGTGGTCCTTTCTGCCTAATAAAGACACTCAAATGTTGGAGGTGAGCGAATACCCCCAATTGCTCAGTTTGGGTGCAGGTAACAGAAAAGGAAGCAAAAGTGCAAATTTGGGAAGATGAGTATCGTGTGTGAGACCCTTCCTGACCCTCTCTTCACAATGCCCAGGGTGCAGACCTATTTGCCCACACCTCTGTTCCCTCCTGAAGAGGCAGGACTGTGTTCAGTCACCAGCAAGACCAGGCGGTGCGGGCCCAGGGTGGTGGAGGGATCACTCCTCAGCTGCCACGGCCGGTGGCTCTTTCAGAGTGCTGCTCAGTCTTGCCAGTCCTCCCCAAATTTCTTACCTTGAGCCCTTTGCCTTCAATTAAAACAAATCTCATCACAGGAGAAACTTTAGATGTTTAAAAGATAGATTGTCCCTGATTTGTAATTTTATAAGTTAATAATGACCCATTTTTTCTGAATACCTTAAATGGATTACTCTAGAATACCCCTGGTTTACACACACACACAGTTAGGAGGTGTGACTTCTGGAGAGTCCGCCTGGCCTTTTTGGGTGTGATCAGCCGTGAGATGGGGCAGTGAGAGCCCCCGCTGCCACCCGGCACCCCGTCGCCACGACCGCCACTCCCCACTGTGCCAGAATGTGGGCCAAAGGCCGCGTGGGGTGGCAGGAAGTGAGGACCGGGGAGGACTGAGGTGACCTTGGCGTCTTGCCATGTGCCCTCTTTCACACTTGAGCGAAACCCCGGGGTGTCCAGCCTGGGGACCAGCTATGCTCAGTGGTGACGACATGTCAGTCAAGTATGCCCGTTTCTTGCAGGCAGCTGTCCAGTGAATGCAAACCGCAGATACTGTAGAAAACAGTGACCCCCAGTGCAGGGCCCATTTCAAAGCCAGAGTCCTGTTCAGCAGAGGGCCTGTGCCCGGGGAGTGGCAGGCTGCTTCCGTCTGGCCCAGGTCCGGCCTCCGCGGAAGTTGCTGTGTCAGCATGCTTGTTCTCCCCGCTTCTCGTGGCCTTATCCCCCGCTCTTGCACTCCCAGGTGAGCCAGTCCAAGGAGCACCAGCAGTTCGTCACCTTCTTGCAGAGGCTCCTCGGGCCTTCGCTGGAGGCCTACAGCTCCGCCGCCATCTTCATCCACAACTTCAGTGGCCCGGTTCCCGAGCCTGAGTACCTGCAAAAGTTGCACAAATACCTGATCACCAGAACAGAAAGAAGTGTTGCCGTATATGGTAGGCCTGTTGCTGCTTCGGCTTCTTTTAAAAGCTCTGCCTTTTTTGACGATAGGTACACCGTAGGGAAGAAATGCAGAATTATCCCCACCTCTGGCTTCATAGATTCCTATTGTCTGTTTCGGGATGTTCTGTAAATGGGACGATACAGTGCTGCACTCTTGTGTGTGGCTTTTGTCACTTAACGTGGTAAGTGAGAGTCCTGCGTGTTCGTGCATGTGGGTGGTTGTTTATTCTTGTTCCTTTATAGTATTCCCACATATAAACATCCACTGCATTTTATTTATGCCCATCACTGAGGGATAGTTGGGGTGTCTGCACTTGAGAGCTACCGTGACTGGTGCTGCCATGAACGTGTTGAAGGCGTCGGCACGAACCTATCCGTGTGTAGGAGTAGTGTTGCCTGTCAGAGCCTCTGTGGGCCCCGCAGGTGGTTCCTTGGGGGGGGGGGGCGCCCGTCTGCACTCCGGCTGCGGCGTGTTTCCGGGGCTCCACCTCCGGCCCTTGCTTGGTCATGATAAGAGGTGCGACTAGGGTGGGAGCAACGTTTTATACAGTGATGGCTTAGGACCAAAACTGCTTGGAATCCAGACTCTTTAGAGCCAAAAGGGCTCTAGGGATAATTTCTCTCTAGACATTCTCTCTGTATCCATGTAGACCTATGTGGTTCTAGATTTCTCTCCAGATAGATAGATAGATATCTGGAGAGAACTCACCCACTTTATAGATGAGGAAACTATCGTAGATCACACAGCCAGTTAATGGGCACACGTGGGTTCAGCACTCTTTTTCCGACCTCTAGATTTGTGCTCTTTCCGGTTCCACTGATAACAGGACTCATCTGTTCATCACTGTGCAGTTTAACAGAATTTCTACCCACTGTCTTGTTCGCTTCTCTCAAAAACCCGCTGACCTGGATGTTGCAGGTGTTTCTCCTTTTCCTCTCTCTCGTTCCCTCCCTTCCTCTTTCTGTCTCTCTTCTTGCTCTTTTTGCCTTAAAAGATGACAGAATAGGTTTAAAGAAACAGCAAGTCCTGTGAGACCTCCCAGGTCACCGGTGGCAGGAGTGAAGCTGGATCGGAGTCCGCCGACTTGCTCAAACCCTCTCCAGGGCCTCCCACACCTTGTTGCTGTGGATGTTGGGGTTTACGTGTTTGCCGGGCATCAGCTTTTGACAAGGTCTTATGCTTTCCCTGCAGCTGAGAGCGCCACTTACTGCCTCGTGAAGAATGCTGTGAAAATGTTTAAGGATATTGGGGTGAGTCCCCACCGCTTATGGTAGGAAGGCGTGTGTTACCTTCTCGCTCTGCTCAGATCTCGTCTGTTTGAGCCACCTGCATTTGGGGCGGGCCCTGAGAAAAGCAGTTTCTGCTGGACTGATCATGAGCACGTTTCTGGGGATTGGAAAGGGGACGGGCATGTTGAAGGTGAGGCCCATCAGTACAGATTTGTTTGAATGTTCCAGAATTTTCCTGGTTTTCACCTTCATCCCCAAACCATTTACATATCACAGGTGGCAGTGTGTTTCAACATGCTACTGCAGTTTTCGGCCAGGATGTTAGTTATGTCACATGATCTTCACTTACTGTATTTCTACCAGTATTGCTGGAAGTTTCCTCCGGTGTATTGTACTCCATGGCCTTTGTAAGGGACTCTTTGTGACTTTGTTCTAACACAGATTTTAAAGTATAATACGCTGATTGGGCTCTACTCAAAAAAACACCACACCTGCATCCGTAACCCTACTGGTGAACACCCACATGTCTGTTTACTTAAAGCCAGGATACGGTTTTATGTGCCTTTGACTGCCTTTTGGGGTCTAGGACACAGGTCAGGGCTGGTGGCAGAAATATCTTCTTGTTTTGGTTTGTCTTTAATTTCAACTTTCTCTCTAGGTTTTCAAAGAGACCAAACAAAAGAGAGTGTCTGTTTTAGAACTCAGCAGCACGTTTCTACCTCAGTGCAACCGGCAGAAACTCCTCGAGTACATTCTGAGTTTTGTGGTGCTGTAGGTTACTCCTGGCACCTCTGGCAAGTGGAGGGCATCGGACGAGTCCCTCGTAGGCTCCAGCCTCTGGCTTGAGAGCTGAAGGTGCCGGCATGTGGGCAGGTTTGGCCTGTCCTGCTGTGACGTGCTGGAAGACAAGTGCCTTCCCCTCCACGGGGCTGTGCTAACCCCTACTCCGAGATGACACTGCAGCCTTCGTGTGATGCTTGGGGGCCCCCCGGCTTCCGCTTGCAATTCATCGTCAGTAGATGACACAATGAAATCTCAGAAAGTTATTCTGGAGTTTATTAAAGATTTCCCTTTTAAGTATAACCGTTAAGGACTAAATTACTGTGATGGGCACAAAAATGTAGATTCATTTTAGAACCGAATCTTATATAGTATTCTTAATACTGTCGGATAATTTGTCGGTATATTTTCTGATTAATGGTTAATGCTTCCTTTAAACGTAATTGAGTCATCCGTTCACTGTTTTGTTTTTGTTTTTTCAGTTTTACCTTTGTCAATAGTAGCTAAATTTTAAAGGGGACACCTTTCATCCCAAAGTGCTTTACAAATGAATGGGCTGATCTATATCACACCCAGGTATCACTGTGCTGTCCTTTGAGGTCAGATTTAGAAAGTGTTTGAAGAGCTACATGAAAACACAATATTAGTTTAGGTCAGAAATAGAGCTACAATGTGATCAAAAAGTCAACATCAGGAGGTAAATTTGGCTGGCAAAATTCAAGGTAAACTTGGCCAGAACACTGACTTTGAACTTTTGCTCATATAAAAAAGTGCCATTGAGTTTTAGATGACCAGCAAGTATTTAGGAACGACTCCTGTTTTATGTCTGTACCCCTTCCCACCCCTCAGGTGGCACCTGCCTCTCCCAGGTACAGCTGTTTCTTGGAGATTCTCCAACCAAACAGCAACTGTCCTAACTTGATTCGCTTGGCCTGATAGACTGTGTGAGCGGAAAGTGCTGTGGCTGGAGGCTGCTGACCCAGGCCTCTCATGCACTGTGTACAGGTTGTGCACTGCACCCAGTCCACATGACTGGTGCCCGCTCGAGTTGTGTGGTGTACAACCCGTGTGCCATATATGTGGGAGCCCTATGGACTGCTCAGGGGTTGGAGGCAGTTACGGATTTTTAGCTGTGAGGAAAAACCATGGTTTTTAACAAATATGTATGGGTTATATGCCTAAACCCTGATGTCACATAGTGGCAAATTAGTATGGAAAAATTTTCATAACGGGTAGGTGCCTTCTTAGGAGGAGGGAGCATAACTGTTCATTGTGATAATTATGGTGTGATTTCATAAAGATCATGTGATATTAAAATATTTTCTAACAGCTTGTTCCTTCTCTCCATGGTATTATGGAATTAGGAATTTTTCCTGATGAATATTGCATATAGACTTTGAATTTGAAAGTACTGAGAATTCAGTTTGTACCTTTATAAGCTTGGATTTGGAACACTAATGGTAGCCCATGAATATCCTGTGTGTGTCGGGAGAAGGAAGGGGACTGATGGGTACTTCACGTCGTATGAAAGATCTCGTTTGAAACTCATAGCAATAATGCTGTGCTGTTGTGAGCTTTTTCCAGTCTTCTCAGATTCCATGCTTAAGATCTCTCTCTTCTCTATAGGAATTCATGTACCCTTAAGCCATTGTCAGTGTTGTCGCGGCTCCAGCGTGGACAGGGTCTCCACGTGGTAGCACTCCTTGCACTGACGGGGACGGAGGAACACTTCTTCTGTTGGCCAGAGCCCTGCACGTGGGGGACACCCAGGGGGACTTCGTTACCCCGTGGGTGTTCCTTCTCCAGGCGGGCGGTCACTGCACTAGTCTTGCTCATTCTCCCTCTCAATTAGAGATCAAGGATTGCCCGAGCACTCTCTCAAGTTACCTGGGAAGTCAAGGTCGGGACTGCCCTGCCCGTGGCTTCCACTAAGCGCTGCTGCCGAGTCAGCCTGAGCAGGGCACAGTGGCTGCCCTGGCTTCATCTTCCTTTCCGGTTGTTTTCTAGAAATACCATCAGATGCTTTGGGGAATGCAATGTATGATTTGCTAGCTCTCCCGCAACTTAACTCACTGTGAGAATAAATATGCATGCTTTTTGTAATTAACTGGTGCTTTGAAAACCTTTTTTACGGAAGAAGAATCTCAACCAAAGTTATGCTCATCCAGACAAGCTGACCCGGGGTTAATTTTAGCACAACTCATTCTTCAGTGCCTCATTACTGAAAAACGAACATACATCATCACAGTAAGGCTTCCAGATAGCACTGTTTTTGCTTAAAGATTTATTCTCACCGTTTTCCAAAAGTGAATGGCTTCCATGTAAGATGATACAAACTAGGTGCTTGTAAATAATTTATTACAGTTTACTGCATTTCTCTAAAACTGAAATGCATGCCCTCCAGGGGAAGACTGTGAGTCAAATTAAAAAAACAAAATCCAATAATGAGCAATATGAATATGCACGCTTTCCAACTGAGAATATCCTAAGTGATTTCAGAAAAGAGGAAGGATTTTTTGCTCCCTTAATTTCAAGAAAAGCAAAGGGAAGGAACTTGCGTGAGACGCATAGAACTAGTAGTAACAGGGAAAGTACTCCCAGGTCTTCCTTCTCAGATCTGTTCAGTCCCTCGAAGTCACGAGGATGAGTGGAGAAAATACATCAGGGATCGCCGTGAATGTAAACTCAGATTGTGGAACTTCTAGGCACCTGAAGGGGAAAAGCATCTCCCACGGTTCTCCGAGAATGCAATCTCTGCGCTGTGAGATGTTCACAGGTGTTTTGTAGAAGATGTGTCGCTGGTACGATAAATGTGTACGTGGATCCTCTTTTTTAGAAACTCAGCAGTGCACTCTGGCACGGCGTGGGCTCAGGACGTGCCAGTCCCAAGCCTGTTTAACCCAGCATTTCCAAACTGTTGTCACCCCAGGACCTCTGTCCCCCTTGGTATCCCTATGAGCCTCTCACTAGTATGCCATGGAAAACATTTTGGGAAACACTGCATTAGGTAGTTTTTTAAGGGGACAAAACAATATGAGATGGCACGGAGGCAGAACTTGCATGCATTTTGTACAATCACCTGTTACAGTTAGTGGATGTATGCCCCCCCCGCCCCCCGCCCCCCCCCCCGAGACGATAAGCACAGAAAACTCATATAGTCATATAGGCGGTCAGGTCTCTTTGATGGAGAGATCAGCCGTCCATGATCCTGGGTTTTTCCCTGAAAGTAATAAAATTAACACAAGGATTAACTGGGGTAAATAATTTAAGGTTTTAATTCAGATCTAGAAGAAAGTACTGCACAACTGAATGCAGATTTTTATCCACAGATAGTTCTAGTGTTTAGAAATGGTAAGACCTATCATTGAAGTTTATAAGACTTAATTTGGATGTAAATCTGTTTTTTAAAACACTCTTTTTAGGAACTTGAGACTTGGCGTCTGGCGTTCTAGCTTAATACAAACTAATGATTGCATTTGAAAGAATTTTGACTTTATTTCTAAACATCTAAAGCTCTGAAATGCCTTGATGGAAGGTGTTATTTTCCTGTTGTACAAAGAAATGTTAAATTGTTGTAAAAAGAATTACTATAAAGTACTGTGAAATAATACTGCGTGATTTTGTGAGCGAAACTTTTTTGGAAATGTTGATTGATTTTTATGCCTGTTAATGTATTGTAAGAAGCACAGAAGTGTAGTTTTGTTTTAATAAATCAAAAAATGAATATATTCTTGATGTCTTGCATTTGTAGTTAAAAGTTCCTGACATAATTCGTTAGACAAACAATTGTTCTTGTTTGACTTTACATGGAACTTTATTAAAATGCTTATAGGAAATAATCTTACATAAATGCATGAGCTTGCAGTGCATGGTTTTATTACTGATCCATAGCTCTCCAAATTTGATCAAGCATTTGGTCTCCTTAGTAAATATTCACATTACAGAGAGATACTTTGAGTTTCTGTCAAGATTCCTTTAAACTTGGTGCTTCTGTCCTATTTTTATGTACTGAAGTGTTAGGTTTTCCCCACCGGTTCATAATAGTCGCCCAAAAAATATTAGTTGACTTTTTTGACAAGTAAGGCAAGTATTTCTTACAGCACTATTTTCTGTGGATCCTTTGGAATCACATAAATGCAGCCTTCTCAAGAAGAGAGTGCCCTCTGGAAAGGGAGCGAACAGGTGCCTGGCCATGCTGTCCATGTCCTTTGGGTACGTGGCATGGCTGTGAACCTGACATTCAAGACCATCCCATCTGTTCTCCACCACACCCTCTATCTGAGCTTTGTACTTTTCCCCCTCCGGTTTGCTCTGGAAGATTGTTGCCAGGACTGTGTCCTTGCGCTCTGGTGCATTCATTTCTTTCTTTTTAGCAACTCTTGCTGCGGCCAAATGTGACCTTCCCTTTATCAAACAAAATTCCCTTTTTTACAACCACTCACTCTAAGTGGTGTTCCTTTTGAAGGCTAATCTCTTAATGTTCAGTTCTGCCCACTCATTTCAGGCCTGTTTATTCCCTTTTTTAACAACTGGCAGTCTGCTCTACACACACATCTAGTAAAATTCTTATGTCCCTCCTTGGCAAATAGAAAGGCGTTTTCCTGGTTCTTGTCCACAGCCCTTGCGACGTCCATACCGCAGCCTGGCCTCTCAGTGAGATGCTGCTTCTGCCCTTCTAGCTTCCCTGGCCCTCTGGTCTTCTGTCTCCATCAGAACTCCTTCTCCAGCTCTTCCTTGCCTCCCACCCCTTATCAGATGGTCCTGATATTGTTGCTGGAGCCTCTGAGTTAAAAAAATCAATTTTGTCTGAAATCTATTTTTATAGGAAGGAACCCAGTTTTCATGTGCCAGTGCAACAAACGATGTGATCTTGTACACTGGCTTGCTGGGCCCTTTTCTGTCTCATCAGCGGCCAGTTCATGCCTTCTGGCCTGGGAGACAGCGGCTATGAACGCATCAGTTCTAGATGCTCCTTCCAGGAGCCAGAGGGCAATCCGTTGTTGGAAGAAGGTTGACCGTGCTCATCCGAGTTAAGCAGGGACGAGGTCTCAAAGCAAAGCTTTGATGAGGACCACTGGGTAATGTTTAACCATGCGGGCCGCGCGCATCTGAGTCAGCCTTTGATGTCAGGCTCATTGCTGTGCCCACATCAAGGAAGGGGTATGTCAAAACAAGGCAGGGTTGCACCTGTCAGTGGCCTTGGTACTAGGGCCAAAGCTACTTCTGGCAGGGAGTGATGAGAATAAGTGCACAAGTTCAATTTCTAGCCTTCTGGGAAAACGTCTTGCCATCTTCCCATTGCAGGTCAGTTGAAGATTAGAAAGAAAAGAATCCATACACCTTTTAAAGTCCTTAGTTCACATAGTCAAGATAGAGAACTTCGTAGAAGTGACGTGCCTACATAAGGCAAGAGCAGATGTAGATAACCTTTCCCCTTGCTTCCTTTTGGGTTCTTTATTGGTGGGCTGATCCTATACCTAGACCCCCATTTGCCTGCCATGGTTCCTTTGCTTACACAGAGTTGAGCAGGAAGAGAGCCTCTGAGGTTGAAGATGGCTAAAATTGGCTGCCATTTATTGTGTATCTGTCATGGTGCAGAGCCAGAACTCAGCAGTGATTGCCATAGGTGTCGGAGGAGGTTATCCAGAGAACGTGACCCCCCCCCCCCCGTCGACCCGCAGCCTGGACCAGGGCAATGGGAGGCGCCTCACCCCGCCCCTGTACATTTCGCCTGGGATGTACATTTCGCCTACTATTTCTGCCCTAGCAGACATTTCAAGGAGGTAGTGCTGAGAGAGGAAGGAGTTGTTCAGATCCTCTGGAGGGCTCCTGTGACGGAACCCTGTGAAGGTCTCTCAGTGAACTTTTAAGATTCCGGTGTGGAGATCTGTTTGTCTTGCCACTGCCCAGGGCAAGCCTCATAAGTAAGTTCCCTTGCTTGTTTAAGGCTGCCACCTACCCATCTGGAGTGGTCTGCCTCTTTCTTTGGTGTCTCTTTGCCCTTAGTGTACAAAGGCCAGTTTGTGAAGGATCATAAGATAGTATTTTTAGTATCCTGTGTGTCAAGCACCATGCTGGTCACTTGGTGGTGGTCATGTTGCTAGCGGGCTTGTGATCCTCAGCATTGTGTTTTATAAGCACTCAGGGAAGGCACTCCGCCTCCCTGGTGGGTCCCCGTCTGGAAGAGGGAACGGATAACATTGACCCAGAACCTGCAGGTGGCATTTATTTGGGAGGTGTTTTGAGTGGCAGGCAGGCTTTGGTTGAGCTCACGCCGAAGTCTTCCACTGTGTTCACTGGGTTGGACAAGTCACTGTCTCTCTTATGGAGGGAAGAGGTTAGGTTCCACTCTGTCCTCCCCCGGGGCAGCCTGTGGTCCTGGCCCCTCCGTCTGGGGTCAGGAGATCTCCCCTCCCCTACAAAGCACCGAATAAATCACTTCTAAATCTGCGCTCCTGGGACAGTAATGGTATCCACAGGGTCAGAGCTACGTAATGCTCTAAGACTCAAAACAGCAAGTCATTTTTTGATGGAAAGTTAGCTTCTATCTCTGGGTTCTGAAGTTTTACAGAATCTGCTTTGTAGGAGCCTTCCAGCCTCATTAACTTTTCCCCACTGACGTTCCCGCTCACTGTAGGCACAAAGCAGGCAAATTAATTTGGAAAGAATGTCTCAGATGGGCAGTGGAACACAACCATTGTTTTTGATCAGGACGAAACTTAATTTTTATTGGCAACAACCTTCCATTGAGATCATTCCCAATGAAAATCCATTGTGCTCTCTAATCCATTGTACCGGGGACATCAGCGTAAATGGTGTGTCCATGGTTGCTGTTTTAATTCAATTTTATTAACAATAAAATCCTGCCAGTGCCCAGGAAACAGTTTTACATAAATTAAGGTGAAATGTACAAGTTGAAAGACTACTTGTCAGAAAGGGCGTTCAGATCTCATGACACTGGAAGGGGCCAGAATGGGACAGACATCGAATTTCTGCAGACACAGATTTCTGTAGCAGAGATGACCCTCAAGCGCAAAAAGACGCACCAGGAACCAGACAAATTCCCCGAAAAGATGTGAGGAAATCAGCTTTAAAAATTACAGAATAGGGGCACCTGGGTGGCTGAGTTGTTGGGTAGACGTCTGCCTTTGGCTTGGGTCATGATCCCGGGGTCCTGGGATCGAGCCCCGCGTCGGGCTCCCTGCTCTGCGGGAAGCCTGCTTCTCCCTCTCCCACTCCCCCTGCTTGTGTTCCCTCTCTCTGTGTGGCTCTCTCTGTCAAATAAATAAATAAAATCTTAAAAAAATAGAAATAAATAAGAATTATAGAATAATTTGAAGGGATGAGATGCTTGGCTATGTGTAAAGTAACCCCCTGGCAAGGTCTTTAGTGATACAAAGTTCAGCAAGTCTGCAAACTAGAGTCAGTAACTGTTTCTACCCATCTGGGCAAACACTTGATTTCTCCCATTTGTAAATTACAGCAGCGAGTCAGAGCCCCATGCCTATCATGGGGAACAGAGATGGGCCAGTGGGCTGGCTATGCTTTGCAAGTATAATTCATTCTCCCAGTGCCATGGAACTCGGTCTTCTGGAAGCAGAGTTCTTGCAGGAGATTCTGTAGGACTCTGTCTCTACCCTCTTGGCCACCTGGGGGTCACTCAAGAATGTTCCAGCACCCCTTGTCTGCCTGGATCAGACTGCTGAGGGCAGTCTCTGGCTGGGAAGCATGAGGGGCCCACAGAGCAAGCCAGAAGTGCTGGAGTGTTAACATCCCAAGAGTGACCCTCAACCAAGGAGGGGTGGGAACCAGACGATAAATAGATGGCTTTTTTGCCCCTCATTGGAACAATTCAGAGGACCCCCAGTGAGATTAAGCTCCACCGGCCATGGCAGTGACCCACTCATTATACTTTTTTCTTGGCTTTCCCTCTGCTGTGTCTCCCTTTGCCTGTCCCTTACTGGTGCTTCCTGGCACCAGCTCACACATACATGACTTGTAGATAAATTCTTGTTTCAGAAGCTGCTTTTAGGGGAACCCAAACTAAGACAGCCGTCATGACTACTCGTTGGCTAGATGCTGAGCTGCAAAGCGATGTTAAGAGTGTTTCCAGAGACTGCTAAGTTGGACTCACCAATGCACTGTCATGCCAGCTAGCAGAACAATCAGAGAGGGAGAGAACCTGACTTTTCTAATTCCCAGTTTGCGATCCATGTTCAAAGATGGTGATGAGGAATGATCTATAAACATTGCCCTGCATCTTTTGCTGGTTGTCAGTGGGAAAGATCAACATGGTGCTTGGAGAGATCAGCATTCAGGTGGTAAATGTTCAGGGAGTGTTATTGTTATCAGTTGCCAACACGGACAGGGTTTAATAGGCGGGGGGGAATAAGATACAAAGTGTAAAGTGAGCAGCTCCCTGTCTCCTAGGAGACACGGGACTTTTCCCAAGAAAAGTTACCTGGAGGCAAATACAGAACCTGCTGTGGGAGATGTGGGGCGAATGACTTGGCGGGGAGGGTGCATGGCAGAGTCAGTCTTCAGTAGGGTCTGGAAGGCAGCGTGAGAATCAGGCGGTGGGAATAGGAACCCTTGCAGAACCTCACTCGATAAATAAATTTCACAGAACTATTAAGTTGCGCATGGGTCACCTGTGGGCTTCCTTCAGCCCAAAGACCTGCCTCCTGCTGCTTAACTTTGAAATGCCAAACAAATGGAGTCAATGTGCAAGCTGTCAAAAAGATTTCTAAATTCTAAAATTCTAACTTTTGTTAAGATTCCTAGAAGACCGGGCGCCTGGGTGGCTCAGTTGGTTAAAGCGACTGCCTTCGGCTCAGGTCATGATCCTGAAGTCCCAGGATCGAGTCCCACATCGGGCTCCCTGCTCAGCGGGGAGTCTGCTTCTCCCTCTAACCCTCTTCCCTCTCGAGCTCTCTATCTCTCATTCTCTCTCTCTCAAATAAATAAATAAAAAATCTTAAAAAAAAAAAAAAAAGATTCCTAGAAGATCTGGCAACGGTGGGTCTGCATTCCACCTGGAACAATGGGTTCAGATGAGGCCTGTGGCTTTTAGTTTGTTACAGTCCCCTCCCCTTCCCCCACCTGATTGTTCCCAGGCACTGAGGCCAAGGGTCAGAGGTCACTGAATCACTGCGCTTGCTTGCAGTTTTTAATTTTTTTCCCCCAAATACTGAGCAATGTCTCTAAATGCATGTCTTTACTTAAAATGACAAAAAGGAAAGCCATCTGAGTGTGCGGATGCGAAAGGTATTTTTTTTTAGGCGAGAATAAAATGGTACATATTGAGCACGAACTAATTGCTGGTCGCTGAGCTAACAGCTTTCCAGGCACGCCAGCCACTCCCCATTTTACAGATGAAGAAGTGGAGGCAGAACGTCTTGGGGAAAACCCTCAAGTTTCTTTAAAGGAAGCATGACCAGCCTAGCGTTGGAACCTTTGCTCTTTCCACCAAGCCCCGGGGCTGCCTTGACCTTGCGCTTCTTCCCGAGTGCTTGAATTTCATGATCTGGGTTTGGTAAGTCCCCAAGTCACCACATTCAGGGGTGGGTTAGGGGTGAGGGTAGTGGGGGAGAGAGTCCGGGGACACACTGGAAGTGGGTCTTATGGTCACCCCTGTGACTTGAAGCCCGCCTCCCAGGACCCACAGGCCTCCCAGTCCTGCCTCAGGGCTCACGCCCGCCCACCCCGGGACAGAGAGATGTTTCAGGAGGGGATGTGAGGGCTGGCGTTGAGTGTGACGGATGGGCGAGTCCCAAGCCTGGATGAGGAAAAGCAGGCCATGACCAGGAAGTCATGGGTGACTTCCGTGTTCACAGCTTTCTTCAGGTACAGAGCCCTGAACCGCCAACATAGTTTTGAACAGGTAAGGTCCCGTGCAGGAGTCTTGGGGCTTCTGGGTTAACTGTCTTCCTGACTTGACTGCTGCTGATGTGTCCATAGCTTTGTGATTCAGCCAATGCCTAGAATCTGCCCAGGCTCCCTGGCTTCAAGTCGCAGCTCCCTCCTGACCAGCCCAGGGACCTCCCAGCTGTTTCTTGATTACCCGCCTCCACCCACAGGGGATACAAGGAAATAAGGAATGTTCGGGAAGCATTTAGCGCCAAGCCTGGCACATAGGAAATGCTTTATAAATGTTAGCTCTGTCAAGGCTCTGTCCCTTTCCAGATGACTCAGAAACTTTCCCCAGGACCCTCTGCTTTTTCTACTTCCATCTGCCCGCTCTCCCTTAGCCAGAGATCTCCGGAACACTCTGGCAAAAGCTATGCCAGCCACGTGACAGGGCAGCATGGTCAGGAACAGTGCTTTGTGCTTCCCTGGCGGAGGTCGTGAAGCCTCCGACGCCAGATGGCCCCAGTCTGGTCCCACCTGTACGGGGAGGCAGGGTGTGGCCACGCCGGCTCCGTCCACTAGGTGGCGCGAGCGCCCCACCGAGGGCTCCTGGACTCGCCCAGACCGCAGGACTAGAAGGTGCGCTTCCGCGGGGCGGGGATTTGAGAAGCTCCTTCTGCTCCCCAGCAGCCGTGGCCACAGATGAGACCTCAACATGGATCCTCCAAGGGGAGGAAAGGGAAGAGAAGAGACCGCAGTGGGGAGGGGTGGGATAGAAAGGGCAGCAGTGGGTGTGGTTCCTGCGGCCCTAGGTCCCCTGTCTGCTGTCCCCGTGGAACAAGGATGCCGATGGGTGAGGCCCCAGGGAGCCCTGTCACCTCTGCCTTGGGCTTATGTCTGTGGCTGTGTCTCGGCCCATCCCCTGTGTTAGTTCAGGCTCTGGCCACTCTGTCACGCTCTTCGGTCCCCCTGCCCCCTGTCCCTTCTGCCTTGCTGTCCATCTTCCGTGAGCCTTTCGGCTCCTCCCAGAGCCCTCCAAGACCACGTCCCCTCGCCTTGCCCTCACCGCTCCCTGTAGTCAAGCCCAACCCCTCGGGAGCCTTCCTTAGACACGCCCTCCCCTGCAGCCTTGTCACCACCTCTGCACGTTCAAATCTTCTCTTTTCCCCCCTGGGTCACCTGCAAGTGATTGCTCCTCCTTCTGAACCCTCGTTGCATCTCTCCTATGGCACTGGACACCTTCATCCATTCCACTGAGCCCCTACTGTGTGCAGCAAGGTGCTGAGTCGTGGTGAACAGCACGGACATCTCGGCCCTCGTGGAGCTTGCCTTCCAGGTGCTGAGCTCGGCCTCAGGGGAGTGAACATGAGTGTAAATGAAGCACAGAGGAGGATGAATGAAGCCAAAGCGGTGCTGGGGTGCTGCGAGAGAGCATAACTGGGATGTGGACCGGGGGTCTTCTCTGAGCAAGTTGACGGTTAGGCTGAGAGTCTGAAGGGGGGCTCCGGAGTGGGCTGCTTCTGCCTACGGGGCAGCACGAGTGGGGCTAGGACAGGAAGGTGCCCGCTGTAGAGAAGCTAGGAGAAGGCTGGAACCCAGCACCGAAGGGAAATCAAGGCTCAAGCCCTTTAAAGGGCACTGTTGCCGCTTGCTGTGCCGCGGCCTGGCGGGGAAGGGGAAGAAAGGAGAGCACGATGCACGGAAGTTGATGGTGTCCAGGACATGGTGGGAGGAGCTGGGCGAGTGGGCCCACTGGGGTATGTGCTAGAGATTGACAGACAACTCTCCCCTATCACAAAGGGATGGGGTCTTGGGTCAGGTTGAATACCAACGCCAATGGCTTGGGCTGGGGTGGAGGGGTTCTGAGGCCCTGTGTCGTCTGAGAAGCCAAGGGTGACACGATGGAGCAGCCAGCTCCCGGGTTGGGCGCAGGAGGGGCAGAGTGACCTGGACAGTCGATCTGAGGTTTGAGTCATAGACTCAGAACTTCCAGAGGGCAGGAACTGTGCTTGATTAATTGTTGTGTTCCAAAAAGCATTTCCTGGGGTGGACTCCCTTGGGCAAAACAAGCATCAGGATTTGATACTGCCAACGGGGCTGGAGCAGGGTCCGCTCCGCTGCCTGCCCCTGGCTGTGTGAGGAATGCTTGCTGTGCATGGAGACAGTGAGGGGCCAGGCTGGGCAGGCTCTTTTCCCCTTTGCTCTGTGCCCACGGGGCTCTAAGCCCACTGGGCCCTCACCGCTATTGCTTAAGCAGCGAGCTCCAGATCCCTCGTATTCTCCCTTTGGTGGTCCTGCCTGCCTGCTTCTAGACCTCTGGAAAGTGGAGCGCTTTAGGAGTTCCGTGGTCCAGATGGCCTTGCCGAAGGGGACAGTGGGTGCCTCCCACACACCCAGAAACACATCCCTGATGCCTGAATCAGATCCGAACTTCAATCCTAACAAAGATTCTACCGGCTGTAAACTGCCTTCCTCCCGAGAAGGAGAAGGCTGCCCTGTTAGGTCTTGTTTACAGTGTCAATTTCGCACCTTACTAAAGCTGAGATCCACAGAGCAAGCTGGGGGTGGGAGGGAGGATGTGTCACTTTGCGCCTGGGATCTGCGGGAAGATGGCAAACGCTGAGGAGGGGCGTAGGGAGGGACAGGAAGCCGGAACGGTGCACAGTTTTGCTCCGGCCCTGCCCCTCTGGGAACGTGAGCCATCCTCCCCGCCCCGCAGGGAAGAAGCTCCAGAAGCCGGAGACGGAGGCGCGGTGGAGGAGGACCGTCTGCACTTCCGCCGCTAGGGGGTGCCCGCACCCTTCAGTGCGGCCGGCAGGTGCCAGCGCCCGGCTTGGCTGGAAGGGCCGTTGATAGTGGGCGAGGTTTGGGGTGTCTCCGGGACCTCAGGATGGACATACTGTAGTGCCTGGAACTGCTCTCTGGCATCCCCTGCACCCCCTCCTCCGCTCCGGTGCTCACACGTGGCCGCTGCTTCCTTGGGCTTCTTGCCGACCTGCCCTGGCCCCACTACTGGCCATGTGAGCCCTAGAGTGGGGACCCCAGGCCAAAGCCCCCAACCCCGGTGGTGAACATTAGACAGGCTCCCCGAGTTGGCCCCAGTGTGTGTGGTCGGGTCGGCCCGTCCGGGATCCTGTGGGTGCCTCCAGCCCCCTCCCTAGAGGGTGACTTTCCTGGGGCAGCACCCGTCTTTGGCCCATCTGTCCCTCTGCGCGCTTCAGGCCGAGCTGGGTGCTGCACTCAGTAGGAGCTCCTCGGATGCGCTAGAGCCGCGTGTCTCCTGGGGGCCGGCTCCCGGCGCGCTGCTGGCTGGGGTGGTGGCAAGGCCTTGGCAGGCAATGAGTGGGCGGGAAGGCGGTGTGGCCGGAGCTCAGCCCCCTCCTGCCGGGGGAGGCTCAGAAGCCGCGGGGGTGCTGGGGACCCTGAGTGAGGGAGGAGGGCCCAGCAGGGAGGAGGGGGAGGTGGGACCACACACCTGGAGGAAGGGGAGGAGGAAGAGGAGGGAGCGGAGGGCAGTGAGCCACTCTTGGAAGCACGGAGGAGGATTCAGACGGGCAGGGAGGATCTCTACCATGAGAAGGTTTGGCCAGGTGGCCACCGCGGCTTGCCACTGTTCGAGAACCAACCCATGGAGCTGGTTGGTTCTGCTTCCCACTTCCAAAGCCATTTCCTCCAGGCTGCTCTGGGCCAGGGAACCAAGGGTGGGGGGGGATGTTTTCCTTATTCTGCCCTGGCCTTTAACCATCGGGCCAGGCACTCCTCTGTCCCCCCCCCCCCCGGGGGTCCACGGAAGTCTTGACAGCTGTGGGCACAGGTGTCATGTTTCGACTGGCGTGGCTCTTGCCACCAGCGTCTCTGAACATGGCCAACCTGGGGGTGGGGCTGCATAAAATTCTTGGACCCCCCGCCTGACAATGTGGGCTGTGGGCAGGCCAGGCAGGCTGCATTTTCTTCTCCCAGGGGGATACAGCTTCTACCCTGGCAGGCCCCTGCTTCTGTGCTAACCTCCAGCAGCCATTTCTCGGGTCTGAAGATAAACCCTCACTGTGTATAGGGCTTGTCTGAAATGTTACTATATTTGATTTTAAATGTCATTGGTGGATGATTGTCATCATCAAGAGAGCCTTAGCGAAGGATGGACATTGTCCAGAGGCCGAGGACTCCTGTAGAGTCTGTGTGGAACACGAGGGAGTCTAATGAAGGGAAGGCCAGTGGGTAGATGGCAGCCATGCTTCTGAAGGCCAGTATGGATGGAGGAGGTGCGTCATCTATGCAGGTTCACCAGAAACCAGGAGGCGGTGGGTCACGGCCAGATTTCTATTCATTCTGCATTGCAATGTGACAGTAAGTGTGACTTTTTTGGAGGAGAGGCTCAGAGAGGTTTAGATTCTTGCCCAGGGCCACACGGCAAAGCAGAGACCAAGCAAGGCTCAGGAGGCAGATTTCTGCCTCTAGATCTTCAGAGTTCTTTCTTCAAAATATTTATCTACTTGGTCAAATAATCTTCACCGCGTGCTTACTGCATGCTGGGTGCTGAGGACAGCTTGGGGTCTGCTGGGCGATGCAGGCAAGTTGACAGGCTATTACCACATAAGGATGATGGGTACACAATATGACAAGCCCAGGCAGGGTGTTAGGGTGGCTCAGGGGAGGGACTCACTTTGGCTGAGTTGGGTGGCAAGCAAGACTTCTTAGAGGAAGTGAAAAGTAGTTGAGCTCTGATGGAAGAGAATCCAGTAATGTGATACCCCACTGAGAATGTCCCAGGAGAAACAGAGAGTAAACACTAACAAAGGGACAAATAAGTAGCCGAAGTCCCTGACATGTTGGAGCTTTCTAGACTCTAGTCCCTGGGAGCAGGAATCCGTACCCCAAGGTGACTGGCTCTGGCGGGGAGCCAGGAGTGGCCAGAGGCCCCCAGCCGGTCAGTGGCGGGGCTGGGAGTCTACTGGCCAGAGGCCTCTTGCTTTCCTTTTTTAAAAAATTCCTGGAGAGAAGAGTGTAACAAAGCCCCACGCTTGCCTCAGCTGGTTTCAGCAATTGCCGACTTCGGGCCAATTCTGCTGTGTCTGTTTCCTCCCTGCCTCCCCCACCTCTGGATTATTTCAAAGCAAATCCCTGACATCGGATCATTTTATCCATAAATATTTCAGTAGGCAGCTCTAAGGGATAATGAAACTTTAAAAAACATAATCACAATAGCATTATCACACCTAAAAACAGCAGTTGTTCTAGTCGGTGTTCAACGTTCAATTGCCTCAAATTTTTTTTTTTTTTTTAATAGTTGGTTTGTTCAAGTCAGGATCCCAGCAAGAGCCACACACTGCAAGCAGTTAGGTCTTTTAAGTTTCTTTTGAGCTGGATTTTTTTCCTCTCTCCTTTCCCTGCCCACCTTGCAATGTGTTTGTTAAGACAGCTGGTGCATTGTTCCGTGGTTTCCCACACGTGCTGTTGGCATCCTCAGGGTCCTGGATAACCTGTTCCTCTGTCCGCTGTATTTCCTGTAGTCTGGAAGTGCAGACCTTGGATCTGGAGGCTGGACCCCATCCAGGTGCAATTTTTGTATCTCTGGCATTCTTAAGCACAAAATCAAAAGGCAGCCTGCTGAGCAACGTGTGTGTGCGTGCGTGTGTGTGTGTTTGCCCGTGTGTGCACACACATGTGCATATGCCTGCGGGCTACTTTCTTCCCCCTTTGGCCCCTTCCCAGCAGCCACTGCTTTCCACTGTTCACAGGCTCCTCTCAAGGTTGCAAAACTCCTTCAAGGCTACTTGCCAAACAAAGAGAAGGCCAGGAAACCATAAAAGTATCTCCTTCGTCGAAGTCAGTCCCCAGGATGCTGCCGCAAAAAAGCCTTCTTCAGCGGGGACACAATTCTTTGTGATGTCTGTACGTGAGTTTCCTCCAGCTGCCTCCTTCTGTTGCTCATCTTTTGACTTAGGGTCTTGAGGATCCAAGACCTTCTCCCTTCTCCTCCCGCTGCCTCCCGTCATTCTGTGCCAGCTCAATGCCAAAGCTGAGAAGTCAGATGTGAACCTCTGGTTCTGGCCCCGAAGGTCCTGGGGGCCGAAGTGACAGCAGTCACCCCAACGAATGCCCAGAGTGCCCTGGAAACAGGAGGAGGGCTGGGGGAAGGTCAGGGAGCACGGTCTGCTCTCTGCCTCTCCTGCGGGGTGGGAAGCCCCACGCAAGCCAGAGACGGAGTGTGGAGGTGACAGTGCTAGTGGAGAAAGAGGCCGCAAGCTCGCCTTCTAGGATTCCTGTCCTGGCGGCGGACCTGTGTGCTCTGAGAGCCATCCACCGACACACGGGGTTTGGGGAGGAAATACCCGTAGGGAAGACGGTGTCATTTCATACCCTCACAGTGTGTCTGGCTCCATGGCCAGACGACGGGAAGGCATTTTTGACCCTTCTCCTTTGTCCCGTACATCCCATCCATGGCCAACGGTGTCAACTCAACCTCCAACACAGAGTTAGGATTTGTCCCCTTGTCTCCATCTCCTCCAGCCCAGCCCCCACCTCCATCCCCTCCCCATGGCTCCTCAGACCCTTACTTACCTTCCTTCTGACCCTAATCCAGCCCTCACACAGCAGCCAGTCATAGTTTTGGAAACATAGAGGCTGTTCTACCCATCCGCTGCCTAAAAATCCTGTGGTGGGTGGACTAGTTTCCCCAAAACTCCTGTCTACCCGGGACCTCAAGATGGGACTTTATTTGGAAGTACATTCTTTGCATGTGTGATTAAAATGAGGTCCTACTGGATGAAGGTGGGCCTTAAGCCCAGTGACTGGTGTCCTTATAAGAAGAGAGGACACAGAGAAGACCATGCGAAGACAGGCAGATTGGAGTGAGGCACACAAGTTGAGGAAGGCCCAGGATGGCTGGCAACCCCTAGAAGCCAAGAGAAAGCATGAAAGGATTCTTCCCTAGAGCCTTCAGAGGGAGCATGGCCCTGCCAACGCCCCGAGGTTGGATGGTACCTGCCGGCACGGTGAGAGAATAAATGTGAGTTGTTTTAAGCCACTCAGTTGGTGGTACTTTGTGATGGCAGCCCCAGAAAATGATACAAACCCTTAATAAATTCGAAACTGTACGGAGAATAAGGTGGCCCGTCATGTCCTGCCGCCCCTCCTGTGCTCTGGCCACGCCCCCTTTTCCCCCGTCCTCCTGATCATCCCACAGGCTTCCCTTCAAATGCCGATTCCCAGAGTGGCCCCCCTGAGCCGGGGCTCATCGGCATTAGGGACCTGTCAGTCTCTCTCATGTTCCGTTGTAACTTCCTTCATGGCACTTATTCCAAGTTGTAATTTTAAACAGGCTGTGACTTCGTCCCCTTACCAGCTCAACAGGCACGCGTGTCTTTTTGTCCTGTATCCCTAGCTCTTCACACTGGTGCCCTGTAGGTGCTTTGTCAATATTTGCCGAGTAAATAAACCCCACATACACATGTGAAAATGTTTCATGGGGTGAGGCTGGGCAGAGGGAGGCATGGGGAGGAGGGGAGGTCAGAAATGACCCAATCCACGGTCCCTGGGTAGGACATGTTGATGCAGGCGGGTCAGGACCAGCTAGCTCTGTTTCCCTGTGACCTTGGGGTGCCACGTGCTTGCCACTAGGAGCTGGGTTCCTCAGTTCTGCTCGCCCGGGAGGCGTGCCCTGTGTCTGAGCAGGAAGGGCCTTTCGGGCTCTCTGTGCCGTGATGTATGGGTCCCAGACAGAGGGCAAGTGATCCTGATTTACACGAGCCACAGACCCTTTGGGGCAGCGGCGTGGTGAATGACATCACCCGACAGAGGAGATTTATGGCACGGGCAAGACGCCAGAGCCTCCAGGAGCAGCTGTGCCAAGTCCAAGTTTACAGATGGGCCTGCCGAGGCCGTGACTTGCTCCGGGTCAAACATGGGCATCCTCCCTCGGGGCAGGGCAGGGCAGGGCTGGAATCCCAGGCGTCCTTGGACTCTTCCGACTCCCCTGAGGCCTTACCTCAGAAAAACAGTCAAAACCAAGCAGATAACATCCCCCACACCCACCCCCGGGCTCCCTGGGAGGCTGGCATTTAAATCACTTGATCTGGCCCAGCTTTTACTGAAGGATAATAAAGGTGACAGTTCTGTTTTATTTAAAAGTTAAGCTTCTGAAAACTTCCTAGTTTTCAGGACGGAGCCAATGCTGAGAGGTCAGAGCTGTCCTTCAGGTGCCCCTGCCTCTGCCTTCGCTGGCCTTTTGATTCCTTGATGTCAGGGAACCGGAACCAGATGGAAGGTGGAGGGGGGCCGAGTGTGGCCCGCACCGAGGCGGCCTGCGACCGCCCTCACCTGTCCTGATTTCTGGTGAGACTGCCCACCCCATCCACGTGGGGCCTCCCAACCTGGCTTTTTGCTGGGCTCGCAGTGGTGCCTCATGAAGGCGGATGGATGCAAGGAACAGCCAGGGATGGCTTGAGAACCCCCGCTCAGATGACCCTTCCTGTGATTCGCCCCATCCCCTGCATCATCGACTTCCTCACCGATGACACGTGGCCTCTCAGGGCGAAGACGGCCTGGGAGCCCAGCTTCACCCCGCTGCTCAGGTCAGAATCCTCTTCATCATTCTCGACTCTTTCCTTTGCTCTCCGGCACAAGCCATCCAGCTGCAAGAGCCGTGGGCTTGACATCTACAGTGTGTCTCCTCTCCATTGCCATGGTCACCGCCTCAGCACAGCCCACCCCTGCCACCCAGATCCCGAGAGACTCCTTTCCCCTTTCCCCGGGGCCCTGCTGCCACCCTGGTCTCGCCTATAGCTCCCGATTCCCCCAGCGACTGTACCAGAGGTGATGCTTATAAGAGGCAACACACTCAAATCATGGGAACTCTCCGCTTAAAGCTGTCCATGGCTTTCTGTGGCACTTGGAGTAAGATTCTGACTCCTCGGACGGCCCACTGGGAGGGTCTGCCCATGCAGGGACCGCACCCCACCCCCGCCGGTGCTCACAGCCCCTTTAGCACCCCACCAGCACTGCCCACTCGTCCCACAGCCTGCCCCGGCCCTGGGTTCCCTCTGCTGGGGGGCTCTCTCCTCTTGCTCCTTACCCTTCTAGCCTTAGCTTAGGGACGCGCCCTCTACTCCCCGCCCCCTACGGCAACATGCGCAGGGGTCACCAAGCTGCGTGGGCTTTCATAAATGAGGCTTTATTGGAACACAGCCACACCTGTTCCGTCACCTTGGGGTCATAGGGGCAGAGCCAAGAGGTTGAGACACAGGCTGTGTGGTCCGCAAGGCAGAAAATACTTAACCATCTGGTCCTTTTTAGAAAAAACAAACAAACAAACAAAAAACCCCAAAAAACAACTTGTTGACTCCTGTTCCAGCTCAGTCTTTTGTTTGCTTTTTTATTGTAATTTTTCACATACAAGAATCAATTTACATAATTTCATGTTCCCCTTTGTTTTGGCCTATCTTCCCATAAAAGCGGGACTTCCCTGAGCGTAAGGGCATTGTATGAGAGAGGTGACACCTGTATGCCCAGTCTGAGCATGGGGATGGGCATACACGAGGCATTCAATTATTATTTGACCAAAACAAAAAAGAATTAAGATATTATCCAGTATCTTTTAGGATTAATCAAGTAGTTAATGACTGGTCAGATTAGTAATTCTGAATCATGTTGAGCCTACTTGCTCTAAACACACGTACATGCCCCCTGGGTGGGACAGATGAGTGTTGAGTGTGTATTAATGTCACTCTTACTCACAACAGTCACACCTGAGCACAGGCTCTTCTATTTCTCTCCCAACCCGATTGGCCTCCTGGATAATCTTCGGGAATGAATTGTTTACAAAGGGTAAAAAAATGGATAAAACATTTCCCTTGCCAGGAGCAAACAGGATGGAGGGTAGACAGATGGAGGGCTGGTTTTTGGAAGAAGGAAGCTGAGCCCGGGATCATGTTCTGGTCTTGAGGCCATGAACTTGTTATGAATGGCCTCAGTTTCTTTGGAAGTCGGTAGATTATAAATTATAGCTAACTATGAGACCCTGCTTTCTCTGGGCCATAGTGTCTTCATCTGGAAAACGGTTTCTCAAGAGCACAGATTACTATTTAATTCCCTGGGGCTCTGTTAGCGTCAGTTTCCCCGTGTGTGACCAGGTTATTTTGACTCATAGCCAGACCCACTGGATTAAAGGGAGGGTGGATTTTCTCCCATATCTCATATTCTTTTTTTTTTTTTTTTTAAGATTTTATTTATTTGAGAGAGAGAGAGAGACAGAGCACTAGCAGGGAGGAGAGGCAGAGGGCGACGGAGAAGCAGACTCCCTGCTGAGCAGGGAGCCCGACTGGGACTCAATCCCGGGATTGATAGGATCATATTTAAAAAAAAAAAAATATTACCTGATTGTTATTTCTTTTTCCTTCTTGTCTCTTCCTTCCATCCATCAGTGGGAGTCCTGTCTTTCTCCATAGGCCTCCCTGTGAGAGCAGAAAGGAGAAGGGAAAACTCTCTCTTCCTGGCTTTTGAATTTCGAAAGCCCAGAGGGGCCTCATATCGGAGGAAACCAGACACCTGAGATTAAGACCTTCTTCCCATCCCTGTCTCTGACCAGAAAAAGACTCTCAGGGCTGCAGGCAGGGAGGCAACTTGGAGGGGGGTGCAGGGAAGGAGTGGACATGGAGAGACCCCACGAGGGCTTGGCTTCCTGCTCCCCAGGCTGAGCATCCTTGCCGGATGTCTGTCTTCCACAGACGGAGCAGGACCTCAGGGGAAAATGGCATCCTAATGAGTCTTGAATGAAGAGCTCCCTGATTGCCTCAGTTTATCCCCAACCTAAAAGAAAAAGTAGCAGATTATTCCAGAAGGGTCATGAGGCCAACAGGGGCCTCAGGGGCAGGAATGGGGATGGGAGTAGTGACGACCTGCAAGGGCCGATGACACCAACACCCTTCTCCCCTCCCCCCACCGCAGCATTCCATGGGCCTTCCTGAAACTTCTGTGCAACTTCACAGCAAAAGGAGGGTGGGCCTGCATTAGCTGGTGTCATCCCACTGCCCTAATCAGACATAAAAGAGCAGTTTCACCCCTGGCTGATACAAATTTGAGGTTGGGCTTGAAAATGGGGATGAAATGGCATATGGGGTTGTAAACCCAGGAGAAGTTTGGCTCGGAATAAAAATGCAGAGAGGGAGAAGGGGAGAGAGATTGAAAAATCAGTCCCCCAGCCACCAGCAGCCCAGCTGGTAGGC
The DNA here is from genome assembly GCF_003265705.2 of Callorhinus ursinus. Lineage (NCBI taxonomy): Eukaryota > Metazoa > Chordata > Mammalia > Carnivora > Otariidae > Callorhinus > Callorhinus ursinus. The sequence goes on from NW_027397082.1 coordinate 9,135,096, forward strand.
AGCAGATGGGAAAACGATGATGTGCAGATCAGGTGGCGTTAACAAGGCTGATGGCAACCGCGAGAAGCCACCTGCAGCCGGCTTTTCGGAAAATCTGGCTCCCGGGCAAGGGGCTTTGAGTAATCCATCTCGGGAGCCACTGAGCCATGAACTTGTTAAGTGGCATCCACTGGAGGCCTGATCATCTTACACTCAGCTGCACATGGTGGTGGAATCTCTGGCCCTGGCAGGCCAGATGGTGCCAATGGTGCTGGTGGTCGCATGGTCCAGTTGCAGCGAGCACACACTGTAGCAGTTGCCAGGGTTGGCAGCTCCTGGGTCAGCCAAATGCATGGTGCTGGCCCTCCTGGAGCATTTGAGGGGCACGTCTGTTTGCTGTGTGAATGCCGTTTCCTTCCTGCCCATGTCCATTCTCCGCTGACCAGCCTCTGCTTCGGTGGAGCCTGGTGCTTCTGCTCACTTCCCTCTGGAAGGCTCGGGCTGGTCCTGATGAGGATTGAGGAGACGGGATGGAGAGCGGAGCAGAGTGGATGCCAGAGCTCTGGGCTCAGATGAACTTGGACCTTGATCCCGGCTCCACCCCACTCGGTGGGACTCCAGGCAAGTGACTCAAAGCCCTTTAAATCTCATTTTCTTCCCCTGTCAAAGGAGGGTACCTGCCTCATGGAATAGATACAGGAATAAAATGGAGTCATGTGAACAGAGTACTTAGGTCAGTACCTGGCACCGACTACCTAGTACCTACCAGTAAGGATAACTGGAAGACCACAACCAGCCACAACCAACCACACCCAGGCAGGGCTTGCACCACCCGTGACTCAGCATCGACCCCTGGGACATTGGCACCCCAGAGTTCCCGCAGCACAGGGGCCAGGGGCTCACTTTCCTTGTGGGACCGTCACTCTCCCAGACCTTGGTGATCTTCTCTGTTTTCCCCACTCCTCCTGGAATGTGCCCACTTTCCCCCTCCCAGGACAGGGCTTGCGAGAGAGTCCCCGCTGCACGTGACGGTGGGAGCAGACTCTTCCCAGGCAGAATTGTATTAGAGAGCTCCATTTCCTGCAACTCTGCCCATTGGAGAGCGCCTGTTTCCAATTACTGTACCTATCCGTAATTAGATGAGAACACGCGGAGAAACTGGCTTTCGGGGATGCCACAGGCCCTGGACTGGCTTCAAAGCTGTCAGCCTCATTGTGAATAATCAACATTTTGGGGATGAACTTTTGACCAGGCACTCATCGAACATCCATTCCTCATGAGTGCCCTTCACTGGAGAGGCGGTGTGTGAAGGGGGGGATGGGGTGAGTGGGAAGGGACTGCCCTTGAAATCGGAAAGTTGGAGCTCAAGTCCTTGGTTGTGCTTGAAAACTCAGTTCCTCTGTCTGTGGCTCGGCTTCCTCATCTGTAACATGAGAGGCTTAGACTGGATGACCCCTGGGGGAAAACTGCTTTCTTGAGCTTCAACACGTGTAGGAAAAACACCACCAAGAACTAGAGTAAGCAGCTCAGAGTGGCAGTGGCCAATCAGTGCCCTTTGGTTTTTAAAATTGCTTCTCCGGGAATCAACTTTGGTGAGTGATAATGCTCTGGGACCCTTTAGGAGGGAAATGTTGGGAGATGACCCTGGGTGGACACAGTTTTCATGAGAATAATTTTTCATTCCAAGGATGCTCTGGGTGGACGACTCATGTCTTTCTAAGTAGTTCTTGACCTTGGCTTTTCATTACAGTTATCTCAAAATTTTGGTACTCAGACCACACCTCAGAACATTTACAACAGAGTCTCTGGGAGTGGGATGAGGCCTCAGTCCTTTGTAGAAATTGCCCATATGGTTTCATTGCGTGGGTGAGGTTGAGAATCAGGAAGCAACACTAGGACATCTTAAACTTTCATGCGGACCTGAATCACAGGTGATTTTGCTAAAATGCAGATTCGGATTCAGTAGGGCTGTGGTGGAACGTGGAGTCTAACAAGCTCCCAGCTGAGAGGCGCTGTTGGGTTTCAGGACCACACTCCACATGGCAAAGACTTGGAAGGCTTGGAGGCCTGACTCTGCCGTCAGAAACTACGAGTTCAGGGGCGCCTGGGTGGCTCAAGTGGTTGGGCGACTGCCTTTGGCTCAGGTCGTGATCCTGGAGTCCCGGGATCGAGTCCCGCATCGGGCTCCCTGCTCGGCGGGGAGTCTGCTTCTCCCTCTGGCCCTCCCCTCTCTCATGTGCTCTCTCTCTCAAATAAATAAATAAAATCTTTAAAAAAAAGACAAAACTACGAGTTCGTGAGAAGCTAAGGTTGTAGGCAGTCATCTGGGAAACTTCTCTCCCCACCCCCATCAGCAGAATGAGACTGGAAAGTCTGGGTGCCCTCATCAGGCTAATAATTTGCCCCTCTTCAAATGGATAGTCTTTAAATATTTGTTCAACAATTTTTTTTTTTTTAGTGGGGGTGGCATTGGTATTGGTGTTTTTAAAAATTGTGACTCGAATATTCTGTCTGCCCCAAGGAGTGTGGGCAATTGGTCACTTTTAGAGCCAGACGCCAGACAGCATGGAATGCTCCCTTTTGTGTTCTGGGAATGATCTGTGGTGCATCTCACTAGGGCAGCCTGTTTCCTTCCTGCCCACGTCCACTCTCCGCTGACCAGTCTCTGCTTCGGTGGAAGCAGTAGCTGTTCATGGAAACTGGTGTAGCAGCCTGCAGATGACCTGGGCCTTAGCCTGGAAAATTGGCTGCTTCAGGCTAAGACTTTGACTTGAACAAGGTTGTGCCTCAAAGACACAAGAACAGTTGGAGTTGACTAACTAGAGTGAGTGTACCCAGGTCTGGGGGTGGTGGTGACAACAGTGACCCATGTTCTGCCGTGGTGGCTGTGGCTGCTAGCCGGGCCCTGACCGGGGTTTGCCCTGGGCTGGGATACTGGCCATCCAGTGTTGCTTGGTTCCAGGTCTCCCAGGGCTCTTGTGAGCTACTCCATACCCTTTCAGCAAATGTATTTTCTGCTTAAATCACCTTGCTTTCTATTGTGTGAACTCAGATTCTTGATTGATACAGAGGTTGGTTGCTGGATTAAATGAGACAATCCATGCAGAGAACTTAGGGTTCTACCCAGCACAGAGGAAACAACCAGTGAGTGTTAGTTTTGTTGAGGGAGAAGGAGAGGAAGAAGAGGGTATGGGGCAGGGGGAGGAGGAGAAGACAAGCAGAGGAAGCTGTGAGGGACAGTACGGAGGGGACTTGCTTTCGGGAACGCTGTCGGGAGGGCCCCCTGAAGACACGCCATCGAAATTCAGACCTGAACAATGGAAAGACAGCCCCTGGGCAAAAGTAGGACATGTGTGGTTTGTCTTGGGGGTGGAGCGTCCACCTTCTTGGATGGGTTCCCCTCATGCAGGCTCAAATGCTCACTCCATCTGCCCGGCTGTGGAAGTCTTTCTCCCGAAGACATCCCTATTCGTCACTATAGGATAGGCTCTGCTCTGCTGGCCAATACTTCCTGAATCTCAGGGACTTGACATGGCAGGTGTGGGTCTAGCAACTCTCCAGGAAAGCTGCTCTTTATGCAGTAACTCAGCGATTCTGGCTGCTTTGATCTCGTGGCACCATCAGCTCTTCATAAAGTTCCTTGGTCGCGGTGGCAGGAGATAAGAGGGGGAGGGTCAGACACCAGCTCTTGTCTGTCAGAGCAGCCCACCGGCCAGGACTGGTCATACAGCCTCACCTAGAGGTGAGAGGGCTGGGAGCACAGGGAGTGTGGGGGAGCATGCACAGGCCTGCCACAAGCTCTCATCAAATCCAGTTGAGTTTCTTCCATTGCGAGAAACTGGTGTTAAAGGTGAACTCGTTACACTTGCCACTGGATCTTGGTTAAACCTCAACATGACCAATGAGACGAAAAACAGGTATCATTTCCACTACCACAGGAAGAAACAGAGGCTTGGAGAGTGTATTACTGGGGACTTGTGGTGGCGAATGTTAAGAATCCAGGTCCAGTCGGGGTAGGCAGATAGAGAGGAGTTTATTGATGTCAGTAGAAACTCTAAGGCTTCAGATACAGCTGGATCTAGGGTCTTCATGATGTCATCAGGACTCACTTATTCTCTTGGTTGTGCTTTCTGCCATGTTGGTGGGCTTTCTTGGTGCGGCGGCCCCAGCAGCTTTAGGTATGTGCCTTCTCAGTTTCAAATTAGTTAAAAAAAAGGGGGGGGGGACCTTTTCCTTCTCAGAGGTTCCAACTTGGAATCCCAGGATTGAGTGTCTTGGGTGTAACCAGGGTCATGGGCCATGCTGATTCGGTTGCTGTGGCTGAAGGGGTGGTCTATGCTCCTGACCTCCTGGGCTACGTGCCCACCTCTGGAGCCAGGGATGGAGTAGTTCACTACCATCAGCCTGAAGGAAAATCATGGTTCTATTACCTGGAGAAGAAAAAAGCGGTGCTGTACAGGCAAACCAAGGAACCAAGAAAGGAGGCATGTTTTGTTTTGTTTTTTAATCTTTTATTGTTATGTTTATCACCATACATGACATCATTAGTTTTTGATGTAGTGTTCCATGATTCATTGTTTGTGCATAACACCCAGTGCTCCACGCAGAATGTGCCCTCTTTAATACCCATCACCAGGCTAACCCATCCCCCACCCTCCTCCCCTCTAGAACCCTCAGTTTGTTTTTCAGAGTCCATCGTCTCTCATGGTTCGTCTCCCCCTCCGACTTACTCCCCTTCATTCTTCCCCTCCTGCTATCTTCTTCTTCTTCTTCTTTTTTTTTCTTAACATATATTGCCTTATTGGGGAGGGTATGTGCTATGGTGAGCACTGTGAATTGTACAAGACTGATGAATCACGGATCTGTACTTCTGAAACAAATAATGCAATATATGTTGAGATGCCATTTCTGAAAGCTCTTTGAGCAAATAGGCTGGAGGAGGAAAAAAGTAGGTGTCCGGCCCTGTGTGCTGTCATTACCACGACTGCATGAGTGTGCGTGTGTGGGTGTATTTGTGTCTGTGTGCATGTTGTGTGTATGTGTGTGCGAGCGTGTCTCTGTGTGTCCCTGTGTGCGTGGATGTGTGTGTGTGCATGTCTCTGTGTGTGTCTATTGGGCATATGTGAGTATTCTTGTGTGCATGGGTGTGTATGTATGTTTGTGTATGTGTGCATTCATGTGTGGGCGATTCTTTGTAGGGGGCTGTTCTGTGCACTGTAGGATGGTAAGTAGCATTCCAGGCCTCTACCCCACAGATGCTGGTAGCAACCCCCAACTCCCACTTCGTACAATCAAAAGCGTCTTCGGACATGATCCAGGTCTCCTGGAGGAAAATGGCCCCTGGCTGAGAATGGCTGCTGAAGACACTGCTTCTGGTGGGCACCTGTGGTCACACACTCTGATAAACACAAACAGTTGTTAGGAGACTGGGGTCACATCACCACTGAGGCAAAGATGCCTCTACATGAAGCCTGCCCCCATGTGATGGGGTGTCTTTTGATCCCGGCAATAGCCTGAGAGAGAGGCACGTCTCCTCTGGGGCCCTCCTTGAGGGTGGGTGGCGGGCCCGCCATAGCGGCACCCAACTCACACCCTCGTGGGGCAGGGAGGTCCGCCGACTTCCCCGCAGCTCCTGAGAGGCCACCGGGGCATCATGAGCCGAAGGATCCAGGCTGCTCTGTCATGTTGGAAAGTCAGCATCCCAATATCGAATGTTTATAGAACGTTGGCTTTATGTGGGGCCCTGTGCTGAGTGCTTTGCATAGATGATCCTTTTTGATCTTCCCAGCAACCTTATGACATGGCTTCTGTTATTATCCCTATTAAACAAACGAGAAAAGTGTGCGTTAAATCATGTGTCCAAATGGTTGACCTGGGATTTAAACATGGAGAGTCTGACTCTTTAGATGGCATTGTAAACCACCGTGCTGCGTATACATGCATGTATCTCCCCATTTTCTGAAAAATACCAGTCCTGCCCAAATGCCAGGGAAATACGATTTTAGGTGAAAACAAATTATAATAAGTATTAAGCATTAGGGGATGCTTTTTGAACAAATTTTAATAAGTGTTAAGAGATACTTTTTGAGCTAAGCCTCCCAGATGGGCGACCGGGATACCTCAGCCTGGGCAATGTTTTGCTCCTCGGGGAGCAGCACAGGCATGGAGTCCCACCCCGGGTGTGTGGCCCGGCACTTCCTTTGTCCATGCTCCTGCCTGTTTGAAGAGTTTTGGAGTGCCCGGGAGTGCAGAGGAGCGGTGGCTGAGGTGGGGGTGAAGCTGAGCGCCAGAGGATGCAGAATGGGGCTCATAGACGCCCCCCCCCCACCGCCCCGGGAGGTTTCAGGCAGAGTTCTTTGTGAATTTTTACAAACGCCATCAGCAAGTCCCATGGGATAATAGGAGCTTTGGGTTTGGAAGGTGCTGGGAGGATTCCCACTATGCCTGGCTTTATTCCCTAAAGATTAGCAAGTAGGGGCAAAGCAAAGGCATCATTTAGATTGGTTTTGCTTCTGCTAATGAGCACATTGCTAGAGTAGTTAAAAAGCCTTTAATTTAGATGTGGATTGGAAATAGAGAAAAGCAAGGAGAAGCAGAGCAGGAGGCGAGTGTACCTGCAAAGGGCCCGTGAGCTGGGGGTGCTTTATGAGATGCCGCCAAACTCTGATCAGTGGGTCGAGCTTATTGTCTGGTAGTGAAGATACTGAGTAGATTGTGTTAAAGGAGCAGGATGGTGAGTTGAGTGGGTCCCGTGCTATCGTGGGATGGGTTACAAATTGTTACAAGAGAGAGGAAAGAGGCATCCGTCATTAAGGGCGAGTCAGTGGGGAAGACGGTTGGCATGTTTAGTGGAACCTGAAAGTGACTTGCCTTATCCGTACATAAGGAGAGTGTGGTCAAGGCACAAACAGGTGCGTTCAGATAGCAGCCCCCGTGCCAAAAGGGATCCACTTGAATAGGATGGTGATTGTGGAAAAAAAAATCTAAGTCACGTGCCCGTTGGGACTTTTGTTTGCAAATAACAGAAACTCAAACTGCTTTAAGCAAAACACAAAACAAAGCAGAAAGTAAGAGTGAGTGTGTGTGTGTAGGTAGCAGAAAGTCACTAACCTAATGGAAAATTGTGGAGGCAATTCATTTCTGGCACAGAGTGTCAAGAAGCTCAAAGGATATCAACAGTGTTCTGTTCATCTTTTGACAATACTTTACTGGCCACTCCCACAGGCGGGTTCTCTGCAGGATGGCCCCAAGCATGCCTCGCTTCAAGCCCTTAGAATGAAAACTTTTCTCTTTCTCATCTGTCCAAGCTAATGTTCTGACTTTAGTCTCAGTGGCCAATCCTGGATTCTGGGCTTCCCTCAGGTGGGGGGTTTAGACCAGGCCCATCCAAACCGCATGGCCTGGGAGTAAGGGAGGGGCCTCACTGGAAGCAGGGGTGGGGGGTGGGGGAACTCATGGGCTCTTGATGGATTCAGATGCGCACCTTTCATTCCACATGCGACACTGATCTACAGCCACGAGCTTGCTTGTCATGCAGGGGGGTCACACACGGTATTCCTGCCCCAATTTCCCATCTGTTCTATGGTAAGCTTGGCTGGTGATTTGATTTCACTGATAGTCACATCCTAACTGGTGATTTTTGATTAAAAAAACAGTCAACGCCAGGGTTGAGTTTACTGATACGTACCACACAAAGTCATTGAGATGAACATAAAATATCACTTTCTTTCTTTTTTAATGTCTAAGCTTCTCAAAGCGAGACCAGCTCTTTGCATGTCTTCTAAGCCTTCCGTCACCCGACCCAGTGGATCCTCGATTTCCTGTGCTACGAAGAAGCCTCCCGCAAACCTCAGGATGAGGAGCCTTGTCTTGGCCTTCTGCCTTCCCCTTTGCCGCGCCTTCTTCCCTGGAGTGAGGCTGCCAGTGATGGAAGTGGGGGGGAGCTCACTAACATTTAGTATATTTAAGAGTGCCTGAGACCACAGCTGTGGTGACAACTGGTTTGCAGTCCAAGAAGTTTCTGACTGAAAGGCTCAAGAGAGCCTTCCCACTTTGGGCTTTACAACCTGGGACCCTCCTCTTATGATCCAATCATTGCTCCAAAGCCCCCTTAGGATCAAAGCAAGGTCCTCAAGAGGCTCTGTGCAAGCCCCTCTCAAACTCCAACCAGATCTTACCGCGAGGCAAGTCAGCAAGAGCACATGCTGCCCTGCCTCCAATTCTCGTTTATTTTATCAGGGTATGGCATTTTCCTCAGGAGAGGTCCATACCAGGGCATGACTAGAGCCAGGGGGGTGGTGCCCACTTAGACACGCCTCCGTGGCAGTCCCCCTGCTGGCTGGAACTTGAACGGGTCTCTTGATTCTCTTCTCTCTGGAAGCCCAAGAACATAATTTTCCATCCACAATTCACCCTGACCACATTTTCCAACGTCTCCCCTGGAATCACTGATGGTACTTTAGGGTTCTATTGGTAGTATAGGGACCTTATAGGTTCCTTGGCTTTGTTGTGTTGTTTATGTTCTCGAAAGACAGTTTTCATTTTGATGTAGGAGGAAAACAAAAGTCTGAATCACATTAGAGAACTTGAAGCTTCAAAAAGCCATGGACATCGTTAGCCATGAGGGAAATATAAATCAGGACCCAGATGCCACTTCGTACTCACTAGGGTGGCTATAATGGAAAAGATGGACAGTAACAAGTGTGGGTGAGGACATAGAGAAAGTGGAACCCTCAAACACCCCTAGTGGGAACTTCAAATGGTGTGATGATTTGGAAAATAGTCTTGTTCTTCCTCAAAAGGTAAAATATAGAGTTACCATGTGGCTCAGCAATTCTACTCCAAGGTATATCTATTTAAGAGAAATAAAGGCACACATATTTGTATGTGAATGTTCATAGCAACTTTATTCATAATGGACAAAAATGGAAACAAACCAAATGTCTATCAGCTAGAAATGGATACGTAAAATGTGAAAGAACCTTAAAAACATTATGCTAAGTGAGAGAAGCTTGTCACAAAAGACTATATACAGTATAATTTCCTTTCCGTGGGGTTTCTTTGTGGGGTGATGAAATGTTCTGGTATTGGATGGTGGTGGTGATTGCATGACTCAGTGAATATACCAAAACCCATTGAATTGCACATTCTAAATGGGTGAATTATTTCATATGTGAATTATACCTCAAACATATACATATATATATATATATATATATATATATAGAGAGAGAGAGAGAGAGAGAGAGAGAGAGAGAGAGACTCTCTGATAGGAGTAGAAAGTAGCCAAAGAAAATATTCAGTGGTAAAGTTACTTCATAAATAATAATGGTAGAATGTTCTCCACCCCCCCTCAATAATCACTTCTGATCATGTGTTAGGACTCTAGTTCCTTGTACTAATTCATGACAATTCTTGTTAGTGAGCAGAAAGATGGAAAATTCTCAATTTCCAGGACAAATATGTGAGTCTTAACTTTGATGGGGTCATTGCACGAGACCATGTTCGCCAACGCACATCAGCAGGGCCTCTGATTATGGAGTAATGGGGAAGCCACATCCTAACTGGTGATTTTTGATTAAAAAAACAGTCAACTCCAAGGGAAAGAGAACAAATGAGACTCTTAAAGCAAGTACAATTTCTCGCTCACACGAATGGAAAATGTGCTATTTATAAGAGCAATCCAAAGGGTTTTATTAGTCTCAGGTCTCTCCCAGTGTGATGAATTATGGGAGCTCCGTTCTCCCCATGCTGGGCGGTCTTTGGATGTAGAGTTAGGGCCAGACCTAGAGGCTGGTACAGGAAGACCGGAGGGAGTTTCTTTTCAACAGAGTCAGAATCCATGTCCTTAGTTAACCAGGAGGACACTACTAGAGCCACAACTGGATAAGCCACTGGATATTAGAAACGGCATCCCAGCCAACTGGATATCCTTAGGACCCAGCATTGCGCCTGACACATAGTAGGCATTTCATGTTATCTTCTTGATTGTTAAATGTTAACTGGAATACCGTGGGCAATGCAGACACAGGCCCTTACAGAAATAGCAAGGGACACGTTAATCAAATAATCACAGACAGATGCAGTTATAAACTGTGAAGTACCTTGAGGGGAAAACATGCAGGAGCATGTAGAATTATTGATGACTGAATGTCCACGTGACACTCCTGTAAACTGTGCCTCTGGCACACTTTCGGTCTCTCTAAGCGCATGTGTTGAGGCAGAGGAGAAATGAATTCACTCTAGTTGTCATCGGAGCTCAGATGGTCAGGACTAATTTGCTCCGAGGAAAAAAGTTTACGTCAGCCCGCCTCCTTGTTGAAGGAGGGAAGGGCACACGGATAGGGCCTCCCTGGGAACCATCTTGCGGGGCGATGTCTGTTTCCTGGGCCATCAGTCAGGAACGTAACTCACCACCCGGAAGCCGGAGAGCAACGGTACCAGCGAGGGGGAGACTCTGTGCTGCCCTCATGTGGTGAAAGTGGAGCGTGCGCCTCTTCTCTCCCTGTTCAGGTGCAGAGCACCGTCCACACCAGCCCATCAGAGAACGCACCGCGTCCTTCCCCCCTGCTTAGAGGTGTGCTTGTTGTAAGGAGCTCTGACCTTACATCCATCAGCCTATTGGATATGGCTTTACTTAGAAGCCCCGTAGAAACCTGGTATTTAAAATACCTGAAAATGAACTTACTGCCTCTCTTGTTCTGTACTCTCCCGGCTGGTAAACGGCATCGTTCAGTCCCCTTCTCTCCCTCTGCACAGGGCAAAGCAATCACATTCCTATTCACCATGACTCTGTGTATTTTACTGAATTTATCCTCTCTTTCTCCTCCCCAATGCTCTTAAGTCAGTGATTAAGTTGTTTGTTCAGGAAACATACAGAGTATTTAGGCTTGTTGTTTTATTCAAAGGTTATTGTTTGATTTGTTGTTTGTTGGGGTAATTGTTCTTGTCCATAGCAAAAGCTTCCCTGAATATAAGGGACATTGTCCTATTCGGTTGGAAACGCGCCCCTTCTAGGAACATTACCAGTTCTTTGCTTCATTTAGTTGTAACTAAAATGTAAACAAAATGACCCTACCTTCTATTCATTTTCTGATGGAGTTGTAAATTTAATCAGAAAAAGACGAAAGCCTTCATTGTCTGGAAATAATGGTGTGTACCTTCTGTAAATGCCATCTGCATCTATCTTTGAGTTTAGAGGAATGCGTTTTAAAGGTAAATCAAACAGTACAAATGGACATCTTGCAGAAATCCATAATTAAATGGAGTTTTCCTCATTAGTGCTTTAAGTCACAATTTGCCACATAAATCCCAAATGCCTTGTGTACCACTCACTATTGATTGGTTAAAAATTATAAAAAAGCAATTCTTATGAAATGTTTATTGCGTTTCTTCTTGCCTGGAGAAAATTTTATTATTCAGTTTGTGATATTATAATCTGTGATCCTAACAGTGATTTGACCCTTTTTAATTCTAAAGTGTGTGTCATCTGAATAGAAAAGATGAGCAGTGCAATTTATTTCACTAGAGGTGTTTGACCTTTCAGAGAGTCTATAGATCATTGGATTACTAAAGGTTTCCTACTCTTTTGATGTTACAAACAGTTGGAATTAAAAAATAAGAATCAGTCCTTCTTTTGGTGAAAATATTTCAAATTTCTTAGTGTCTCCATTGCCTGGGTACTATCTGTTGCTCTCTTTGTTTCCATTACTCTTAGATATCTGGTGTTGCAGAATCATAAAATGTTAGCTCAGCATAGTACTTTGAGATCATCCTCAAATAGAAGCTTCTGGAAAGACTCACAGTCTCTTTTAATCTTCGACGTACAAAGTTGGAGAGACTTGGGCCTGACTTTGGCCCTTCCCCCACCTTCTTTGATAACCAATACCAAAGGGATTATTGGTCACTTCTCACTCATTCTGTTGGTGGCTTTGACAAGGAGACAGTCATGAATTCTACTGAGACACGCTCTGTTTCCCAGGTGTCTCTAGTAAATAGTGCTCTGTGTGGGGTGAACCGATGTAAATGAATTATCTGTGGTACAAAGCTGATGGCATGGAACTAGTTTTGTTTTATTGAATTGTCTGTCTTGTTTGGCATAAGAAGTTGTGTTGAAATTCTTCCCACTTCCCTGTCTTTTTTAGTTTTAAATTTTGTGGGTTTTGATGAGGGTGGTGCTTAGAACAGTTGATAATATATGATGTGCCATTATCTGTGTCATGTTCATTTCTGTGTAAGCACCTAATTTGGTCCATAATGGGGTGAGTCAGCAGAAGACTGTGCCCTTTGCTTGGGAGCCCTACGTTAAGTAATTTTGCATTAACTTCATGAATTATTTGTAATTCAGGCAACATTGAAACTACAAACTTCAGAAACGGATCCCATTCCTGTTCCCCTTGAAATTACTTGGTGAGCTAGCATCTCTCCGCATGACCAGAGAGACCGCTGTTTGGTTCACTTTTTCTTTTTCCCTTTTTTCCTGTTGCTTTGCTGTGTCACGTAAATCTGATTTCTGCCTTAGCATTTCCATCCTTTAATTACGACAGATCCTTGGCATTTGCAGATTTCCAAGCTCATGGGATTGACTGTACTCTAGAGGCCCTGTAGTTATTTGTAGTTTTTCAGAAGTAAGAATTAGAATTGTATCTAGCATAGGCTGGTAAGCTAGAGAGAGGTCCTTTGCAAACAAATACACTCGACTGACCCCAAACCTTGGCATGGGATCACTCCTCCATCATGGAAGGTTCCAGCTGCCTCTGGGTAACTTAATCTTTAGTCATCCTACATTAGAGATTTAGGGACTGAATTATACACTATAGAGGTATGTGTGGATTTGGAGTTTGTGATGGTTTAGAACACTGTTTCTCAAGCTTTTAAATAATTGCTAGTTCCTGGAAAACATCCCTAGAAATTCTGATTCATCGTTCTGAGGTAGGCCTGAAGATGTGTATTTTTTAAAAAGTTCCCCAGGCAGTTCTCATGTGCAAACAGAGTTGGGGGCCAATGGACTAGGAGATAATTCAATCCTTCATAAACCCCAAGCTCTAGTTTAAAAGATGTGAATGGTTTCCCACCACCATCAAGAGAAAGACCAACCCCTTCAATGTCTCCTAAACCGAAGTTTCTCAGGATCTGGCCTCTGCATTCCTACCTCAGCCTCTTCTGGTGCCACGCTCATCTTCTTTGTACATCTCCCAGCCTCTGGTACGCACCCCACTCCTCCCTTCCAGGGCCTTCAGATGTGCTCTTCCCTTTGCTGGAAAGCTCTTTTCACCTCCCCTGCCCTAGTGAACTCCTATGCATCCTGCAGATTTTAGCCGAACCACATTTCCTCAGTGAAGTCCCTCCTGACCCCTTTTCCCCACCCTTGCTCACTCCCTTACTTTCTTATAGTGTTTACAATTGTGATTGAGGTGATTCTTTGCCTCTTGCCCATCTCCCCAACAATGCTGGAAGCTCCACCATGGAGGGCAGGACCATGTCGTCTAGGCTCTAGACTCCTCTTCGCAGCGTGATGCTTGCAAAGAGCTGGCGTTTAAGACCATCATTGAGTGAATGAATATAAGGTTGGCAGCGTTCTTCATCTGTCACATTGACTGTTCCACCGTCAGGATAGAAGTGGATTAATTCATTTAGGACTAAATGAAGTCCATTAACTGCTGATTAAATACTGTTCTAAACATTGTTTTAAGCCAGGGTTTCCCGGTCTGGGAGCTCTTGACATTTTGGGTTGGATAATTTGTTGGGGGGCTGTCCAGTGCATGAAGGACTTTGAGCAACATCGTTGACCTCTACCTACTCAATAGCCGTAGAAACCCCTCCCCGAGTTGTGCCGAACAAGAATGTCTACAGACACTGACCGTTGTCCCCTGGGGTCCGAAATCAAACTTCGCTGTTCAAGGCAGAGAGACCAGGGCAAGAAGTTACCATGACTACCTATGGCGGTAGACCCCCCAGCACGGTTATCTGTTGGTCTTTGAACTTCTGGGCAAGGAAGAACTTGGTCATTGCTCAAGTTCATCTTGAACTCATAACTGAAAAAAAGAAGAAAGAGAAAAGAAAAAAAAAAAACAGTTTGAAAATGTTGAGTCCTACTGGAGGGCTTTTTTCTATGTGCCCCTGAAAATTTTGGATTTAAGATAAAGAACAATAAGGGTGATGGCAATTGATAATGACTCATTTTTGTGGGCCCCCAGGGTCCTCGTGATGAAGTCTGGGGCAGCAGTATGTGTATGAAGAAAGTGTGCCCCTTGAAGCCCTCCCGAGACACAGTCCCTGCTTCTGTCTTTTTGACAATGTCTGGTCCCTCAAAGGTTTTTCTGCTTAACTGAATTCCAAACTTGGCTAATCACCAAAATGATAGGAGAGCCTTCTACAAGTAGACATGCCCAGCCCTCTCCCATGGAGATTCTGGGTCAGAACAGCAATCTGAACTTGTGAGGGGCTCCTTCAGTGGTGTTGATGACCCTCTGCGTTTGGAAGATGCTCCCTTAAACCACAAGAGCTGCAGCTAAACCATAGCAGCTAACCTAGCAGAGGGGACTACCCGGGAGTCAAGCTCCATGCTGATGAGTCAGGGTTGGGGGTGCATGTGTGTGGGGGCTCCCTGAAGGCAGTGGGATGGGCCAGCATTCTGTAAAAAGGCACGGTGGGAGGAAATGAGTGGTGGGCACATGGCCTGCCTGAAATAGGGAAAGACTGAAGAGAATATTTAGATCAGGGACAGTATCCATAGCACCAGAGAACTCAAATCCTTTATTACTGAAACCCATTTGGCTGCCAAGAGGGGCTCTCATTTTCAATCTTCCTCTCTCCTCCCCTTTTCCTCTCTCAATGAAATAAAGCTTCCAGTATTTTCTTAATATTTTTATTTAGGGGAAAGAGAAGGAAGATGGGAGAAAGATGATCTAAGTGTTTTGCTACAGGCAAAATCTCCCTCTACTTTGAAAACTTTGAGAAGGCTAAGAACTGCTCACCAAATAGCTTTCTGCTGGAGCTGGACCACTCAGGGCAGTGATAGTGGCTGTGGGGGTGTTCTTGGGTGTTCTCACTTTACCCGGGAATTTCCATATGGTCCAAGAAGGGAGGGGGGCAGGGTGGGGCTGAGAGTTCACGTTCTCAGTGAGTGGCTGGGTTTATGCAATAAGGGTTTCTCCACACATTCCAAGTAGCACTTACAGACTGTGTAACAAGTTCAATTTGTAAGAATCTGTTTAAAAGATGTCAACACACACGTCTAAAAAAAACAAAAAAAAACCAACCCAAACCATATTCTCTCAGGGAAGGAGTTAGTCATGTTTCTTATTGCAGATAATTTGGAGGAATGGGCTTTGGATTACGGCGACATGAGTGCAATACAAATGTAATTGTTTGGAGGTAATTTGAAGAAGAATGAAGTGTGCTTGTACCGGGAGTTCAAGGATATCAAACAGTCTTTATATGATGGAGTTTGGGGTGAAAGCTCTCTTGGAAATTGCAGTCTGAGTTCTGAGCTGTCAGTCCCGAGACTGGGTCCTTCATCGTGGGTGAACGCCCAGCCCTCCAAGGGGAAAGCAGCTATTCTAAAAATTCTTCACCATTCAGAGACCTCTCTTGCAGTTCCATGTAAGTGGGCGCTTTATTTCTTAACACTTTATTTCACCGCAGCTCATGATACCGGGATGTAGTTCGTGATACTGTTGGTGTTTGAGGTTTCACAAAGATAGTGAGTGGTTAGGTAGAATTGAGACAGGCTTTAAAAAGATTTACATATTCCCCCCTTCTGTTAGCTTCGGTTTTTGGAATGGCTGACTAAGGTATAAATTATTGCTTATTGATGTGGCATTGAACATATGTTTGCGTAATAACTAGGAGGTTTAACTTGGAAGGAAAATACCCTTGGAGCTCAAACCAGAACCACCGAATCTGGATATCTGGGAGTGTGAGCAGCTACCTGATTATGTGGTGGGTAGAGTTTGGGGCCCAAGTCCACATGGCCTGGGCTCCAATCCAGTCTCAGCACTTTTAGTTGTGGTAGATTAATCTACCTCTGTATTGTGTCTTTGCTCCTCCCATTAAGGTGTAGAGTCTATTTCCCACCCCAGGAATCTGGGCTAGGTTGTGACCTGCTCCAGTCAACAGAACGCAGGGAAAATGATATCGTGCAAACTTCAAGGCTCAGCCTGAAGAGTCCTTACACACTTCCACGTTTGCTTGGAACCCCTGCTTCTGCCCTTCGAGCAGGCCAGAGCCAGCCTGCTGGAGTGTGAGAGACCCCATGGAGGCTCATGGAGGCCCCTCAACCAACAGCCAGCCCACCACCAGCAACAGAGATGCCTAGAAACATCCAGAAACATCAACATGCAGTTGATGGCAAAGCAGAAGGAACATAGCCAAGAGGAGAAAAAATGCGTAGCTGAGTCTACCTTCAATTTTGAGGGAGTTTGGGGGATTTTGATAACAGCAATAGAATAGCTACATTAGTGACATGCTCATGGATGTGCTGTTCAAGGTTTCTGTACTGGTTCCCTTGACTGTAAAATGGGTCTAGTCATACTACCTCAGAGCAGAGCTCAGGACGTTCTTGAGCAGTGCCTTGTGCACTGTAAGTGGTGATGGTATCAGTCACTATTCTTACGGATGGACTGACAGTGAGGCTCCGCCCCAGCTTGTTTGGGAATGTGCTGGTAACCCATAGACAGCTGGAGAGAAGTGACAGCCTCTGAGCTCCTCCTCAGGAAGAGGAAGCATGGGTTGGTGGGTGGAAGGTGGGGCTTTCTCTCCTAGTTCTAAGAAGGTCGGGGGAGGGAAGGAGGCAGCTCTTATCCTTGGAGGGAAGCTGGCCTGGTTCCTGGAGGCAGCGGGGTGGGCGTGCGGGGGGGCTGTGTGCTCTCTGCAGCCCAGACTCTGCTTTCCCTTGCTGTACAGATTTTGAGCATTCAGTAGCAAGGAAAGCAATACTTTATTTTATGGAACTGGATATTTCAAAGTAAAGGAACCCCAGATTGGTGTTCATTCTATGTCGGATGGTGGTGATACTGGCGAATCTCACTCTCTCGGGCTTCAGCAGACACAGACAGAGAAAAGAGCCGGTCAGACCCGACCAGGATAACTGCCCAGGTGGGGGAAGTGTGAGCAGGGGGCACTGAAGGCACGAAGCAGCCAGGCAGGCGGCAGGAAGTGAAGGACACAGTGAGCCCCGGAGGCCACGGACATTGGGTGGACAGCTGCACCTGACCCCTGTTCCCAGACCCCTGCTGCCAGTCACAGCTAATCTCCTTCCATGATGCACCTCAGTTTTTCCTCGGGAGAGATGAGCCCATGTTATCTGCTTTAGAGATTATTGTTTTCCAGTGATGGAAGAGCCTGTCTGCATGCCAGGCCTTATGTTTGTTTGCTGCTTACAGGGACATCAAAGATCAGAAAGACGTAGTTCCTATCCTCAGCAAGGATAAGCACCCATGGTGGTCTGTCACTCTGACTGAATATTAGAATCACCTGAGAGCTTACAAGAAGTCATGTCTGGGCTCCACCACAGTCTGATTAAGCCAGAACCTCTGGGGGTGGAACGGGGGCATTGCAATGTTTCGAATGTTCCCTGTCCTGTTCTGCTGGGCAGCCAGAGCTGACTTTGCCAACTTGAATGGTTTTCACGTCTCAAATAATAAAAAGGAGTGGTTGTGGAGTTGGTTAGTATATGGCTCAATTATTTCAAGAACCCATGTTATTTTCCCACTTCTTCTCTGTCGTCTTCAGCATGTTGACTTTTGCCTCAGCTTCCTGGTTGCAAAATGGTGGCAGTGGTACCATGCATTACATCACCCTCATTGCATCTTAAGACATAAAAGGGATGACTTCTATACACACACACACATCTATGTACCTATCTATGAGTGAATAAAGCCTTTCTCAGAATTTCCCAGGAGGGAGTTCCCTTATAACTCCTGGTCCAGAATAGTGTCACATGCCCAAGCCTAAATCAGTCTCTGGCAAGGCAAATAAAACCATTGTAATCTGCTGAGATCAATTGATGACTCACCCTCCTGGGGCTGGGGAGGCAGCCACTTACCCCGAGCCTGTGGCCAGGTGGAGAGTGAACCACGAACCATGTTGGGACTTTGCCAGCATGGAATAAGGAGGTACGAGTGGCTGGTGTATAGTGTCTGGCAGGATAGGATGGGCTGTGCTATGGTGACAAGTCAACCCCAGCATCCCAGTGGCTTAGCACAACAAACCTTGACTTCACAGTCATGACGTCTGGCACTGGTTAGGTGGCATTCTCCATGTGGTGACCTTGGATCCACGCTCCCTTGTTCCTCCATCTTGTGCGGCCCCCATCTCACCAAGGTTGCTACCACATGGAAAAGAGTGGTCGCAGAGGCTTTTAACTCCCTCAACCCGGAAGTGACACACTTTGCTTCTGCTCATTGTCTATTGACTGGAACTACTCAGTTGGCCCTGACCCAACTCTAAGGGAGTCTGGGAAGGGTTGGGGGACACATGGGGAATTTCATGAGCACAAACTATCTTTGCCAGAACTGGCAGCTAAGCCAGAAGTAGGGGAAGAAAATGTCAACTGAGTTCGGAGGAAAAAGGGTGTTAGGTCAAACGGCCATGTTGGTTGCATGTCCAGGTTTTGCTTCTGATCTTATTGGACTCCCATCATCTCTACTACACAGATGGAATACCAGTCACCACCTACATTGATGCATTAATGAGGTTTTTGTTTATCGCTTTAAAAGAAATTTGTAAAGACGTGCTGGGTACCTCAGAGGCAGGAAATAATGTAAATATTTGGTGTCATTACCATGCTGTTTGAAGCTCCAGTCATTACTCAGCTGTGTCTGCATCCTGACATGGCAAAAAGTGATAATACTTACATTTACAGAGAAAAATGATGCTCTTCAGCCTTGCTCGGCTTCCTCATGCCTTGGTTCAGTAGCCCCATAGACCCCTTTTTCAACACAACTGGTCATTTTCCCCTAAGTCCTTGAATTATTTTTCAGAGAGCCATTATTCTGACTCATCTGCTTTTCCAAGAGAAGGTGGGTCACGTTCGTTCACGAATGCAAGTGTGTTTGTAGGTCTATGGGGCTGTGAAATGAATTTTGGGGGTCTGGAACTTTTGATATAAGTATCTTCTCATCAGAAGAGACTATAAACTTCCCCAGAGCAAAAAGGATGATTTATCATCTTCATAGTACCTTACATGGTCCTGGGTTTACAAGATGAGCTCTGTAAATCTAATTTAGTAGGAAATCGGTTGACTATTTAGGGTGGGAATGTGCTCAATTCCTAGAGGATTTTTGGTAATGTACAAAAAAAGGTCAATTTTACTTTGTCAGCATGTGGATTATCTGAATTTCCGGTCTCTTTTAGGCAAAGTATTTATCTCAGGATGGCTTCTTTCCGCTAGCCTGACACCACACAACAGCAGTTTACAGATGCTCAAAAAATACTATTTTAAAACAATGTTGCAACACTTAGCTGAAGGTCATGGATCTGGCAACATCAACCATTAAAACATAGCTAAGACCCAGGAAGTAAACAGCAAGAGACCTCTGGAGCAGAGGGAAGGTAAAAGAAAACTCTTGCATTAAATTTCTTCATATCAGAGTTCCTTAGATTCTTACGCGTGGTCCAGTGATTCCTATTGTACCCAAAGTTCTGAAAGAAATGATCATCTAGTCTCCTAGAATGTGATAGCAGAAGTCAATATAAACCTGGTCAAAGAAGTTATGATTTGCATGCAATGGAAACCCGTCTTTTAGAATAATATAGCTATCTCTTCGATTAGCACAGAAATATGTCCACTATCTATAGTCGAGGAACAAGGCAATTTATAGGACAGCAAGTAAAATTTTCCTTTGGTTAGAGAGATAGTGGGTATGCACTCAGAACTTATTATAGCAGTGAATTAGATAGACCTGGCCCCTCCCCTGGGCACTTACAATCGTGGGAGAAAAAGAAGAGTCAATAGTGATTTCATTATTACAGGGTAAACAATGCTATGATTGGTGTTATGAGAGCGCAAGGGAGAGCCAACTACCCCAGCCCTGGGGAGTCCCAGAGGCCTTCCTGGAGGAAAATTACATCCCATAATGATTAGATTATCTTGTATTATGTTGCAGTGTACTTACTGTATTTTATTGCATGACATCACATCATCAATAACATCATTAATTAACAATTAATTATGATGAGGGGCACCTGCATGGCTCAGTCGGTTAGGTGTCTGACTCTTGATTTCAGCTCAGGTCATGATTTCAGGGTTGTGGGATCAAGTCCCGCATCTGGCTTTGTGCTCAGCGGGGTTTGCTTAAGAATCTCTCTCTTCCTTTCCATCTGCCCCTTTCCCTGCTTGTGTGCTTTTTCCCTCTAAAATAAATAAGTAAATCTTTAAAAAATTAATTATAATGAATAATAATAATACGAATGTCTAAGTTAGGCCTGTGGAAGGAGGTCAAAGGCAGGGTTTTAGAGGGACAAGAAAATTCTCTTAGATGAAGGGACCGTTTGTGGAAGGGCTTGAGAGAGGCCTAATTGGAGGAGGTGAACAAAGCTCAGCCTGGCTTGCAGTTTTAAAAATGGTAAACTGGTACTTTTGGGTGTTGAAATGTTGAGTTTTATTTACTTTCTTCTTTATGCATAATCTCTATTTTTTGAATATGTATAATGAGCATGTTTATTTTCCAATGAGAAAAGTGCTATAAATTTATTTTTGTTTTGAAAATTAAAAAAAGACATTTTTGTTATTTAGAACATTTATTAGGTGGCTCAGGGCTTATGTTCCGCAAATGGCACGTAAATCTTCCCGAAGCACCATGAATTGAATGTAATGAGGAAATTATTAAATTATCCAAGGCTTTATTTAGCTTGCCAAGGAAAGATGATTCTCTGCATCATGTGTTATTTTGAATTGTCCACAGGAATCCTCCATTTTAATGTCAAGAAGAACCCTGGGAAGGACCACTTGCATGGATTTGTTCTGCCTTTTCCCTTTTGTGAAAATACAAGATACAAACTGTTCTTCAAAGATCTTTCTTCCCCTCTCTTGGTGGAAGCACATGAGTTCCAGGGATTCATGGGGGCGGTCTCCGGGTCCCAAGCCCTTAAGGGACAAGTGTTACTGAATATCACTTTCATGTCTTCCCAACAGTGGGGACGGCTCCAGGCCCTCGGTCACTGAAGACCCACCAGGCTGGTTGCGTCCTGCCGGAATGGTGGTGAGGTGGGGAGTGGGGTAGGCCGAGGACATGGATGGAAAGTGCTTTGTGTGGCCTCTTGCCTGGGCAGCCATCCTGGATCCAGACGAGAGAACCAGCGAAGAAGAAGAATGTTCTCTGGAAGCTGTAGTGTCTGCACATCAAGTGTGAGCCCAATTCACCTGCATCACCTTCTCCTGTCTTCTTGCTCTGTGATCTATTCTACAATCCACTGAAAATGAGCAGATCTAATATGGTATGACTGAGTGTCAATGTTGGGGACTGATAAGGTGCTGTGAGAGTATTGGGAGGGAAACCTAATCCAGATCATTGTGGTCAGCGAAGTCCCCTTCCCGGGGGGCGCAGATGGCTAAGGAGGAGACATGAAACTGAGTAAGAGTGAGCCAGGTAAAGAGGGCTGGAGAAAGGCTGGTGGGGATAAAGTCAAGGAACTGCTGGTGGCTAGCTAGGTAGGATCCAGCGTGTGCCACAGGCAGGGCATGCTAAGCAGAGGACCACTGAGATGAGAAGGGGCCAGCTCATGAGGCACCTTTTATACTACGTTCAGAAATTTAGATTCTTCCCAAGGCCAGTGGGGAACTGGAAAGAGCACAGTCAGATCTGCATTCCAGAATTCCCATTCTGCTGGACGGGGCTCCTTAGGGGGCTGGTAACAGGTTGGGAGTGATGATGCGGCCTGACCCTGGAGGCGAAGGCTCCAGTCATTCCAAAAAAAAAAAAAAAAAAAAAGACAGAGCCAACCTTCGTTTGTTTGTTCCTTTCTCCCAGGGAATTGTAATTAGTTCAAATAGAACGGATTTATTTTTTCAAGAGTGAGTGGTGATGGTTGAGCAGCCCTAGGGCTCGGGATGGTGGTGGATGCAGGATAATTGAGACACTTTCATAGAAAAAGAACAGGTAGGACACAGCTGCTGAGGTCCCATTGCCCTGGTCCTTCGGGGGCTGCATGGTGACTGCAGGGGCCCTGGGGTCCACTGATGCCTCAAGCATCGCCCCCAGGCTGAGTAAACACCTGTTCGGTACACAGGTCCACATCTTCAAATTTGTGTGAGAAGTACCATACAAGTTCATTTATAAGTGTAATACATTCAGAATCATTTCCTTTGTGGCTGTTTTCGATCCAACAAAGCTTAAAGCATAATGACCTTTAGGTGGGGTTCTGAGAAGTACTTTGTCATTAATAACATCCTCATCCATAAAGGCTGCGAAGCACGGTCGCAGAGGGAAGGATGAGACACAGTCTCAGCCCCCGTGGATCTCCTGGCCCTGATTGATCACCCACTACAGATTTGGATCCAACCCCAATAGATGGTTTTAAGTGGACTTTCATGAAGAACAGGAACATGGCGGGTGGATTTAGCCAAGGTTCGAATGACTTACTCGTTTTGATTCTTCCTGCCTCTCCTTTTCTTGTTTAGCACTGACATTTCCTCTCCTTGCAAACTGTGGTCCTTACAGGTAGCATATGGTGACTTCGCCTAACTAGGCCTTTAGCTAGAATGGCAGAAGGCGGATACAATTTCACAGCAAGCCCTGAAAATCTCCTGATTTGATTTGATGATGATATTAACAACCATAACTAACACAAAAACACTGTGAATAACAAGAAGCTTGACATTTATGGAGCCTTTGAAAACGAGCCTTTGCCAAGCCCCATCAGTCTCTCCCGCAGGGGCTGAGTGGTGCAGATTAAGTGCAGATGGAACTGCCCGTGTTCCGGAAGGCAAGGCGGGGGGGGGGGGGGGGGGAGGGGGAGAAAGCAAACACAGCTCTGTCTCAGAGCAAAACTGCAGGACTTTGCTCAGCCCGAGGCCCTGCCTCCCCGTAGTTGCTGACTGTTAGAATCACTTTGGGAATTTTGAAAATAGAGATGCCCAGGCCCCAGGTAGGCCAAACCCAATCAGAATCTCTGGGGTGGGGAGTGAGCATTGGAATTTTTCAAGGCTCCCAGTGCAGTCACCCTTAATGGGCATCAGTGCTCCTGGAGGGATATGAAAACACAGATGGAAGGGCCCCCCTCCTAGAGTATCTGATCCAGGAGATCTGGATGGTACCTGAGAATATGCATTTCTAACAAGTTTTTGGGTGATATTGTTGCTATTGTTGTCCCACTACTCTAAGCTCTTAGGACATCTGTGCCTGAGTTTGAGCCTAGAACCCTCATTCTGTTGGGGGGAGGGGCAGTCTCAAGTCTTCTCTTCTATTGTATCCGGAAGAACTTCGAAGATAGATCAAATTAGTAGTATGTTTTCCTTGGATAGCCCTAGCTCCAGGAACAATTTTATAAAGTCACACATGTTTTGATGCACAAGTGATGTACAGTCCGTCATTGCTCATGTTGGATGATGTGACAAGATTGTTACAGTTGTGTTCCTGCCTGAACTCTACTGCGTAACTTCCCCTTAGAGTGCTTCTGTGGGTGAGTGCAAATGTAGCCCTAGCGCTGGGCTGGCTCTCACTTGACCGTGGGGGTTTCTATCCTTTCAGTCTTTAAGGGATGGGGTTGTGGGACTGTTTCTTAGGATCCTGACTGCCACAGTGCCCACCGCTTCATCGAGCCGTGCGAGTCAGGCTGGGACCAGGCTAGATCTGCTCCCTGAGTAGCGACAGGCACCAGAAGCAGTATCTGGATGAAATGTCAGGAAATGAGAGGTGGCCTTGCTCATGGTCCGCACCAGAGAGGGCCATTCCAGAGTGTTGGGGAACTAAAGGAGGAGGCGATGTTTGGAGACCTACATAGATGGCTCTGGAGAAGGTACGGATGGGGTTCTCGGTCAGTGGGCAGGGACCTCTAGCAGGACTCAGAAGAGGGATGAGTTTAGGGTTGAACTTCCATCCTTTGGGGAGAGAGGTCCGAGGCAGGAACTGAGGCCTGGGTCTGGAGCACAAGACAAGGTTCTATGAATGAGGCACTGGGTTTTAGGAACAAGACAGGGGCCCGGTTACTCAAATTGGGTTCAGAGTTAGGGCCCGAGCACCCACAAAGTGGGTAAATACAATGCTTGAGTTGCCCAAGTGCTTTTAGCATTGTTTTCAACAGGCTTGTTTCAAGAGAATAGGCGAGGGGGAACCTTAAAGCAGAGGCCAGCTGGCCTCCACTCTGGAGAGAGGTGTTTTTTGAGGTTTGATATCAGCAAGGTATGCCACATTAGGGGTAAATCTTCCCACAGTGGAGCCTTATATGTATTTCTCTTCCCTAAGCCCCAGTCAGTTAAGCTGCGTCAAAATGTTTGTGTGAAACCTCAAGTCACTGGCTGAATATTCTTCGGTGGATCATGCTAGAATATGCTTGCAGAGGTGGTCAGTATACATTTCCAATCTCATGTCCTACAGTGAGGGAGATGTGCCCTGCGCAGAGGGAGTGGATTACATTAACTTCCTGAGGATGCTCACAGAGAGATGGGTTTGGTACAACAGTTACTGTATTTTGTTTACACAAAAGGTTTTCCCAAATTTCTTTCTCTGGAAACATACTTTGTCCTTATGGCTAGAGGGTGGTCTTGGGAATGAGGCATGGCTAATTATAATCGATCAGGATTAATCTAAGGGATGACCAGGTAATTATTGCAAGACCAGTTAGAGTCTTTCTCTGCAACTGACTTATAATCACAAAGAAGAGACTTATCTCTCCTTCTGCTGGGTTGGCTAAGTTGAGTTTGCTGAGAGCCATGCTCCCATCCTGTAGAAATGGCCTGCCAGGAGCAAAAAGACCAAGCTGATATGTAAACAGAAACGAATGGGGAGAGGAAAAAGATACACATACCCTGCACACGCCCAGTGGTGTGGAATGTCTGGATCTGGTTCTTGTATCTTTTTCTTCAATCTTTTGAGTGTTATTTCTGATGATGAAGGCCAATAAATTCTCCCCTATATTTGATTGAGCTTGCTTAATAACTGAGATCCCAAATTAATAGTGTGTGGACTGGGAATCTCAGAGGATAGAGAAGGAGCTCAGAGAACTAAAGGCACAAATCAGAAAAAGTTGCCAAAGAGCTCTCTGGAAGCATGAGCCAGTGAGAAGGCAGCTCCTCGAGGAGGGCAGCACCTATGATGCTGAATCAGGAACCGAGAGAACAGAATCCTGGTCGGGCTCTGCCATTGGCTGGTTGTGTGACCTGCAGTTTCTTCATCTGTAAACTGAGGGGATAGAAGGGCTAGATTTTTTTTTAAAAAAGATTTTATTGATTTATGGGAGAGAGAGAGAGAGAGAGCGAGACAGAGTGCATGAGTTGGGGGGAGGGGCAGAGGGAGAGGGAGAAGCAGACTCCCCACGAGGAGGGAGGCTGATGCGGGGCTCGATCCCAGGACCCTGGGATCGTGACCTGAGCCAAAGGCAGACGCTTAACCGACTGAGCCACCCAGGTGCCCCGAAGAGCTAGATTTTATCAGTGTCCATTCCAGGTCTGGCTAGCAAACTGTTAATGCTCCCGAGAGGGTCCCTATCAAAGCACCCCAATCCTGATGCTGAATGCTTCTCCCACAAGAGTCCTCTCCACAGCACAGCGTGACTGGAATGAACTCTCCTTAAGAATGCGAGTATTTTTGGCTCATTTAGCCTCGCACGGGTCAATGATGTTTTTGAAACACATCAAATCTTGGAAAGTACAGAATGTTGAAATGAAGTGATTTAATTAGCCTTTAGAGGCTAATAGAATACATTCTGGTAACATAGTTTATCTTTTGGAGATGCAGCTGGATGAGGACATGGAGTGGGGTGAGGAGTGGTATTTGTGCCAGAAGGCTACATGCATGTAGGTACCTCAGAAGAGAAAACAGGGACTGCACTGAACATGGTGACATGCTGCGTGTGTTTTAGCCAGGATTGTGTGCTGGAAGCGCTTGTAGTTGCCTTGAAATTAGGCCCTAAGATTGCTGCAACCAGAGTCTTGATTTCCTAGAAATGTGTGTTCTTCGGGCTTGTGAGAGGTTGGGGATGGGCAGGCACCTGTGTCAGCCACCAGGGCTGTGCCGCGGGTCCTGGCTGAGACCACCCACACTCCCAGCTGTTCCAGACCCCTGCGCTTTGATGTTGGCCTTGTGAGCATGTCCCGCCACTGCAAAAGGGAGCATCAGGGAGACACATTTTCCCGTCTGCCGCGTGCGTCTTCATTACGAAGATGAAAGCTGGGTGCCCAAGTGTGAGAGCACGGGTTCCTAGCTCTCACATCCATCACCCTTGCCTCCTTCCACAATGCCTACCCTATATCCTAATCAAGCCACCTGCTCCCCAGAAGAATTGATCTGCAGGGTAGGAAAGAATCTCTGTTTTTGCTTTCCATGTCGGGACTCCCAAGGGTTGCCACATTGGGAAGTGAAGTGGAGACAGCCTAGAGAGACAAGGAGCGAGCTGAGGAGGTCGGTGAACCTGCAGTGGGCAGAGGAAATGAAGAACGAGGGGGCAGTGAGGACACAGGCAGTTGGCTGTCGGCTAGGAAGACAAGCCAGGTTATTTCTAACTTCGCAAAGCCAACAGCTGAAAGCTTCAAGATGCAGTTGTTCCTGTTTTCCCTCATTAAACAATGTACCACAGAGAAATTTCCATTTATAATACAATTAGCCGGGACATGAACCTATTTTGGTCCTGCAAATGCTCCGGACTTAGCGATGGTTAAGGAAATTCCACAGGGTCCCTTTGAGGATTGAGGGTTGAATGAGATGGGAAAGGAAAATTTTGATTCCTTATTTCCAACAAGTAGTTTAACTTTCTTAATTATTCCAGGTGTCCTTCACTAAGCACCTCACCAACCTGCTTTATTTTCTTTTTTGACAAAACCTATTCCAAACCTCTGCTCACACAGGAACCCTGGGAAACACACCTGTACGTAATTACATGGGAGCCCAGTTGCCTCCAACAATAATCTTGGAAGTATAATCTTGGCATTGGGCACGAATGGCGGAAAACGAGCAGCTTCCTCCTCTAAAGGGTGAGGCAGGAGGGTTTATATTAGAACAAGAGGGATTCCTGTAGGACACTGGGAATTCAAATTTAACTCGTTTTACAAAACAGAAATCCTACAAATCCAATTAGGAATTCAGGAAACTGCGAATTAGCGCGTCTCACTTTTTCTATAAGATTTATAACAAAAGAGGCAGTCCTGTGTCATACTTCTCTCTACCTCCGACCTTTATTCCTCGAGGCAACTGCAAATAGTTCTTTACTGGTTTCTTCCTCCTAGTATTTTCATATTTCTAAAAATCATACAAATATACTGTTCTTATTGATTGTTCAGTGTTAGATATTATCTACTGACTTTCTCTCACTGAAGATAATTATTGACTCTCTTCCCATGCCATTTTTCCTCTACTCATTCAACAGTCAAGTGTTTTTGTTAGTTTAACATCCAGTGCTCACCTTATTGTGAATATATATAATCCCAACTGATAAGCCATATATGCATGTATGTGTATATGTCCCATCATTCTGGAGTTTCTCTCCACTATTTTAGTGGTTCCCTTGGTCTGTCTTCCATATTGGACCCCCCATTTCCTAGTTCTCATGGCTTTCCACTTGTTTGGTTTTAGTTTGGGTGAGGATTGTTCTTGCGTAGCTTCCTGAGAAAGGATACATGGTAACTACACCTTTAAAAACATGTGTGACTGAAAATGTTTAATTCTGTCTTCACATTTGATCAATTGTTTGACTTCGTATGGAATTCTGATAGCTGGTAGTACTACATTGGTAGTAAATAACGACCCTCATGATTTTAAAGACATTTCTTTATCCCTTCATTGTCATCACTGGGAAATGCAATTTGATTCTGATTCCCAATCCTGAGATTACCTCTATTTTCTCTTTGGAAGCATGGGGTCTAGGGTCTACACTTTATTCACAATGTTGTAAAACATGATGAGGAGGAGTCTTGGTGTGAGTCATTTTTCTTTCTTTGAACTGTATTTGCTGTGTCTTTTTAACCTGGAACTCAAACCCTCTGGTTCTGGGACATTTTCTCTAATTAATTTTTTGGTAATTTCCTTTCTTCCTGTGTTTCTGTTTTTTCTTTCTGAAGCTCCTATGAATTGGGTTTCCTAGATCTATATGCTGATTTTCTTATCTTTTCTTCTCTTCTCATTTCCCACCTTTTTTTGGTTTTACTTTATAGGAGGTTTCCTCAACTTCATTTCCTAGACTGTCACCGAATTTTTCATTTCTGCTATCAAAGTTTAAATTTTTTAATAATTTTTTCATATTTTCATGTTTCTTCAAAAAAATAACATCACGTTCTTATCTCATGGTTACAATGTCCTTTTTTTAATCACTCTGAGAATATTAATTATAGCTTTCTTTGGATTTTCTTTCTGTTCCCTACACATTCAATTTTCTCTGAGTTTCTTTTTTCTGTTTATGTTGCTTTTTATCTTTCAATAGACACTTTTCTCAAATGTTTGAGGATCCTGGGCTCCCTGCTCAGTTTTATTGTTGTTGTTTGTTTGTTTTTAATTGAAGCAGACAAGAGTGATTGGGAGCAGTGTCCATTGGTAGGACTTGTCAATGGTGGGCTTCACTTTGGTGACTGTGGAAGGCCATTTCAATGGGGAACTTCCAACGGTTTGAGTATCCATTGGTCATTTTCTTGGGCTTTAAATCTTCCCCAGAGAAAATTGTTCCAGCTTTTTGCCCGGGGCGTCTAAACCCGACTGAGCGTTATGGAGTGAAGTGGAAAAAGGAGCCTAAGCCCATCACCATGTACTATGTACCTAGACTTTCTTATGAGGGCTGTGTTTTCAGTATTACGCTGAAGTCACAGGGGACGCCTGGAGTCCCTGAGCTTGGAGTCCTTTCGGTCCTAACCACTGAATGCTCCAGTCTTCTGGTAGAGTTGAGTAGGGACATTTGCTTGCTAGTGTGGAGATTTGTGAGTCTAATTATTCCTTAGACCTTCCGCCTATTGAGCATCATTCATGCCCTTATGTTCAGAAGCACTTTGTGCCTCCAGTGGGTGAGCCTTCCTGATAGTCTACAGAATAAACAGACATCCTTTTGGGCCCCTCCTGCTTCCAGCTTACTGTCAGAGTTTTCTGCTGTCTACAAATTTATTTTTGTTTTCTTTTTCTTTTTAAGATTTTGTTGCTATCTTCTTCTCTCCCTTCTCTTTGTCTTATTGGGTTATTTAAATTCATTTACTGAAATTTTAGAGGATTTTTTTAAAGAAAGTCCAGGTGAATGTGTGTGGTTGGTCTGCCACGTTTAACAGAAGGCCCTGCTTTCATTTTTCTCTGAGAAAACAGCCCCAGAAGGAGGAACGCATTTGCCTAAGGTCACATATACATTAAGGGAAGAGTTCTCATTTCAAGTCTTTCAACTTAATTTAGGACTATTTTAATTTACCTCTGATGCTCCTGAGAAGGTTTGCCCAAGTCGTATTGTAACTATGTGAGTCCTGTTTTAAAGGGTATCAGCAGAGGCATCATCACGATTGCCACCAATAAAACAACTTTTGATTTCATCCACTTAACATGTTTTATTGAGCACCGTGGTGTGCTGGTAAAGTGGCCCATAGTTCAATGTATTGACTCACACAAAAACGAGTTCAACAGACACTGTGCTTCCTCCTGTAGAGGTTACTGTGTAGTGGGGAAGATAGATGTCCAGCAAATAATCACACTCTGGAATTTCACTTGCCCGCTGTGTGTCTACATTCAGGCTCAAGTGCAAGGCTGTTAATAAGATGTGAGGGTTAAATGAGATGATGCATGGAGGGGGCTTAACTTAACACAGTGAGCGAACCTCTGTAAGCTCTTGATTAAGTTGAGCTATTATTATTGTCTTCATTACTAGTTGTGAAGGAAAGTGAATAGCATTATGAGAAATTACAAGGGGTGTGTGTGTGTGTGTGTGTGTGTGTACATGTGTGTGTGTATGATGAGATTCTCCTAGTTTGAGAATCACCTACTTGTGTAGTACTGTAGGCACTTGATAGGATGTTTTAAAGAAACTGGTATAAAACTTTCTTACAGAGAGCAACTACCCTTTGATTTGCTGTTTGTGTAAATTGTGATTTATCATGGAACATGTTTGTTTCTATCTGCTTTTGGAAATTGAGCCAGTACTTCCAATGACCATGAGAAATTATAAAATGTCAAAAGAGTTGTAGACCCATAACATTAAATTTTATGGGTTAGAACAATGTGGCTATTTGAAAAAATAATCAAGACTGCAGAAAGAGGAAAATGGCGGGGGGGGGGGGGGGGCATGGAGATGTTTTACAGGAGTCAAACTTCTGGGTAAAATATAAACTATTTCAGGGAAGGAGGAGGCAGGGACTATTCATTCAATAGAAGGAAAGGAATTCTCTGATTTCGAGTCCACTGCGGCAAAATACAGGCTATTGACCAAGATCTGAGCTAGAAGACCAACCAAGGATGCGAATAAAGGAAAAGACCATAGAAGATCAGTCAGGATCTCGGGGGATAAAGACTTTTGGCAGAAGAGTAGAGTCCAAGGCACCAAGGCACCATGAGAAGGGAGGGGTGGGGTATAGGAGAGGTAAAGAATGCAACCCTGAGTTCTGTTTCGTCTGCAATTAATGGAAACATGAAGAATACTGAATTTGTAGAAATGTTTCTGGTTTGTTAAGGAAAGAATTATGAATATGTAAACATGGAAATATCTTCTAAATATAAAATATAAACAAATAACTCTGGGACATAAGTATCCTGTCTTTGCATTTCCCTAGAAGGAGAAATATGTGAGGCAATAAGAGATCAGAAGAAACTTGCTAGAAGAGATCCAAGAAGTGAGGCATTACCGATCCCCTGCCCTGCCTCCCCCATCCTCCTTCTTGATGTGACCAGAAAGCAGCTGGGTGATTATTTTATATATATTTTAACTGTGACAATCATGGCTACTCTTCTTAAACCTTTTTCTGGGCCATACTTTTCTTTTTGCATAAACTTTGCCAAGGCTGTGATCTCTCAGAGCAAATTTCTTGGCAAATATAAGTGATATAGCTTGAAAAGCAGGGGAATGATCCACATGCAATTCAGGATAGCAGTTCCTTCTGGGAGGGAGAGGAGAAAGAAGGGGAGGGGAGAGAGAGAGAGAGAGAGAAGTGTGCTTTGGGCCAGGAACAAACAGGTTGGGCTCTATAGAGAGGCTTTGGCTCCCTCCCTGGCAAACCTTTACTCCTGCAGGAGCTATTTTCTACTTATTGTAGAAAATGACCTGAGTTCCTTCAAAGGGTCTATGGATTGGCTATTGATGTGATTTCCCAGGAGAGTCTTTCTGTTTTTTTTTCTTTTTCCCAGTCTTGTCTCACACCAAGTAATTAAGCTATCAAAGCCCCAATCTGGATCCTTAGGCCACCAGCTCTAGATCTCATTGGTTGATGTTCCAGTGTTTGGAACATGTCTGGGGTGAGAGTGTGAAGTCTGAGGTCCAGTTCTTTCCTCTCCTAGAAACCAGGATGACCACGGGCCAAGACCCTGGTCTTTGGAGTCAGAGAGTTTAGGGTTCAAGGCCCAGCTGAACTACTTCCTGAGTTGTCATTGGGACAATTAACCTCTCAGATCCGGATTTAACTCCTTTGTACAATAGACGTGATAATACCTGGCCTGAAGGGGTGTTCAGAGAATTAGGGATAGGTGCTGCTCAATTGTCGCTCTGAGTAAGAATCATAACTACTGATACCTGGTCTTGCTTGAAAAGCATTAACCATCATGAAATAACCAATTCCAATAGGACTCAACATGACTTAGCGTACAGACTCACCCTTGTGAAAAGCAGCTCAATTATAGTCAATCTGGGGCATACCCAATTGTATTCAAAGCAGCTCAATTACTACCTGCGATTTGGGGTATCCCCCCATACCCTCTATTTAGGTCCCCTTTCTAAGCCATGTAATACTGATGGCTTGTCTTTCTGGATGAACAGTCCTTTTGCTGCATCTCAGTTTCAGCTGTGGAATTCAGAGTGGATTTCCTGTACAGGTGTAGCCTGTGTTTTAAGTCGGACCATGCCAAACACGTCCTCCAATTTTGTGGGTAATCAGTCCAGTAGTTTCTCATCTGATTTAATAATGGGTGGATATAGAAACCTAATTTTATTCCTTTGGATGAGATAGACCACAACAATACATCTGCATCCATCTGTGTCATTCTCAGGGCCTGAAGGTCCCTTAATGTCAGGGAATTCTATTTTATTCATTTTTAGGTTCCCAGGGCCCAGCATGGAGAAGTCCTGAATTAACTTGTTCAGTCATTTATCCAGCAAGGCATATTCGGGGATATTCAGTGTAAGATAAGGGCAGGATTCTGGGCTCTGACCCTGAACAGGATGAACGTGAGCCCACAATCCAGGAAGAGAGAGACATTAAACAAACAGTTACACAAATGATGAATGACTACTGTTCATGTATGCTGAGGGAAAAGGACACAGTTGCCATGAAACGTAACATGGACACCTGACAGTGGTGGGGGATTTCAGGCTCAGGGGATTTGGAGGCTGGAAGAGTTACCAGGTGAACCTGACCATAGTGTGTCCTCCTGCTCTGAGCGGGGTCTACGGGGGCTCTTATGACCCGCCTGGTCTAGATACCCCTGAAAGCCGGCTAATGTCTACACCCTAGATGAAGATGAGGTTGGACTTCTTTGATGCAACATGCTTTAAGCGCCTACTATGTGCCTTGGGCTTTTGTACGTGTTGCCTCATTTAGGCCCAAACCAGTGTATTTAGTGTAAGCCATACTTACGGCTGAAGGTTCAGTGTGTTTGGTGTCATACTTACACCTGAAGGTTCAGAACGATCCTAAGTTCCCCATAGGTGACAACTGATGGATCCTGCACAACAGCTTGTCCTCTGATTTCAAGCCGTCTTTTGTTTGCAGTGGTTTTCTTTTCTTTAAAAAATTTTCTTAGTTACTGCACCTTTTTCTCAAGCAAAGCCCAATATATAAGCCTGTCAGAAGAAAGCCATCCTGGGCAAACTGGCGATGGAGGATCAGGTTACCACCTGCTGGTCTCCCCTTTGTGCCTCAGGCAGCTTCCAGATCGGAGGACCTAAGACTTGTAGGAGGCTCGGTTTTAAAGCCATTCCTCGACACCACACTGTACTTCTCAGCTCAGGAAAACCTGCAGCTTAGTTACTATCGCATGAGCACAATTAGATGCCAACAGTTTATTAGAGTTTTGTGATTGTAAGGGAGACCTCTCTAAGCCCAGGAAATGAGCAATCCCTGTTAAATATTCATGAGCATTAATATTGGCCAGGTCTTTCTAATTTCAGGCTCATTTGGATTTTCGCCTGTGACACTTTTATGTAAACAAGGAAGCTGAACCGGTCGGGGAGGAGTGCTTTGCCTCCAGCAGGTGCAAAGTAAGTATTTGTTGATTTGATTTCCCAGGTTAGCCCTAGAGGAGGAAGTTATTTTAAGTACCTACAATGCAGACCATGCTCCTCTCTCTGGGACTAGCAAAGATGTAGGCTCTCTGGGCCCTAACCTTGAAGACTTCACAATCCAGGTGCAGATAGGACACGTGTGCCGAAACAACTAGACAACCCTACAAATTGACAAGTCATCAAGTGCTAAATCATATATTGCAGTTCCTGGTGCTATGCGAGGTCAGGGAAGAAAGAGATTAATGAGAGGGAAATGGAGTAATGAAGGTTAACTGTAGAGCCAAGTGGTCCTCTTGATAAATTGGGTCTTGATAAATTGGTAGGAATTGGAGAGAAAGGAGAGGGCGTTCAAGGCAGGGCAGCTACACACGGAGTAAAGACACGGAGGCAGGGATCGACAGGGAAGGAATTTGAGTGATTGGAGAACATGGGAGTGGGGCAATGGGAAATGACTTTCGGGGTCATTTGGGAAATTAATAAACAAGATATACACTTCTTAATGTAGGATACAATCACAGGAACTCAAGAGAGCAAAAGGAATCAGAGCTCTTGTGACTTGGGTCCCAGCTCCTGTGAGTGTATTCATAGCAGAGGCAGTAGAACTGAGGTATATGAAGCCAGACAGAGGAGCTGTTGCTTGATCTTACGGAAAATAGGGAGCCATTATAGGTTCTGTGAGAGGGAGTCCTATTTTGGAAAGATTGCTCTTCAGCATGCTTTTGAACGATCAGAGGGGTGCTTGCCTCCCTTTAGCACACATTCCAAACTTAAGTCTTCTGATGCTTGTAAGCTCTCAGTGATGACCTAACCTAAGACTGGTTTTGTGAAATTCTTGATAAATGCTTCCAGTTCATTTCAGTTCCAAATAAATTGTAAATGTTAATCAATCCAAATGCTCTTATGAACAATAATTTGGTAGAGTTAACGAAGTGCTAACAATGAAACATGAAGAGCCTCACTCACGTAAACTGTTAAATGCTGGGATGTCCCTCTAACAGTATCCCTACATTGACATTTTTGCAAGTACAGAAAATACATTCCGTAAAAACAACTGTTACATCAGGCAAGCACCAAGCCTGACCTCTGGAACAATGATGCCATTTGTGTATCGATTTTTGTGAATCAAGAACTGAAGTATGGCCTCCCTCTTCACATTTATTTTGTGACCTGCATGCTGGGTCTCCACATTTCAGAGAGAAGGCAGGCTGGGTCCCTCAGATCAAAGTGCAGGGAGGCACTGGAAATTAGACATTGATTTGGTGCCTCAGAATTAGCCAACCACTGTGTTTAAATAGTGATGATGATATATACCATTTATCAAATTCCCGGAATTCAATGATTGAAAACATTTTACATTATTCATTAAGTCTTCAAAACACTCCATCATGTATATGTTTTCATTACCTCTACTTTCTGAGTGAGGCAACTGGGGCTTGGAAATTGACTCACTAATACACAGAGAGGAAATGCTGGAAAGATGGCTATGACCCTACATCTTTTTTTTTTTTTCAAAGACTTTTTAATTTATTTGACAGAGAGAGACACAGCGAGAGAGGGAACACCAGCAGAGGGAGTGGCAGAGGGGGAAGCAGGCTCCCCACTGAGCAGGGAGCCCCATGCGGGGCTCGATCCCAGGACCCTGGGATCATGACTTGAGCCGAAGGCAGACGCTTAACGACTGAGCCACCCAGGTGCCCTGAGAACCTACATCTTCTTGACCAGATTCTATTCTTTTAACTTCTTCCTTATCCTGCTTCTCCATGATGATGATGATGATGATGATGATGATGATGATGATGATGGAGATTATAGTTTCTGTGGTGGACATTTTTAGTTGCCTACCCAATAGCTTGCTGTCTTCTTTACCTGTGGACCTTGTGTGAGTAGGAAATTTACCCAGCTAAAAGACTTACCTAGACTCCCTTGCACCTTAGGGTGGCCATGTGATAGGATTCTGGCCAATGAGACATAAGCTGAAGGTTCTTGCTGATTTCCCAGTATACACACAGATCCTTCTGGCAACTCCCTTACTCCTATTCCTATCTTGAATGTGGATACAGTGACTTGATGTGTAATAGCCATCTTGCAACCAGGTGAGCAAAAGCCAGAGGCTAAGGGAGTGGAACAGGAGTTTAGAGATAACTTGAGTCTTTGATGACTCTTTTGGTAGATGCATGGATCTTGGCCTGCTTGCATCCTACCTACTTACTATGTGATGAAAACAAATCATTGACTATTTAATCCACTTCTATTACTTGCTGCTTAATGCAATCCTAACTGATAAAATTATTATGCCTCTATAGCCCCTAACATACATCAAGGTTTTTCAAGTGCGACTTACTGACATTTTGAGTCTGAA
This sequence comes from Callorhinus ursinus, assembly GCF_003265705.2. Lineage (NCBI taxonomy): Eukaryota > Metazoa > Chordata > Mammalia > Carnivora > Otariidae > Callorhinus > Callorhinus ursinus. The sequence continues at coordinate 9,170,971 of NW_027397082.1, forward strand.
TTACTCTTGGTGGCTGGGGCTATTCTGTGCATTGTAAGATGTTTATCAGCATCCCCGGCCTCCACCCACCAGTTGTGACAGCCAAAAATGTCTCCAGATATTGCCAAGTGTCCCCTGTGGGGCTAAGGAGCCTCACAGAGAGAGAACTGTTGCCATACATAATTTCATTCAATCTTCTCAATGTTTTTGGAGGTAGGTAGAAATGTTTCATTTCATTTAAAAGGTGGGGAAACTAGACTCTAAGAAATTAAGCGAGCTGCCAAGAGTTATGATATTAGGAAGTAGATGGGAACCCAGGACTTTTGGCTCCAGAGTCAGTGTATTTTCCATCACAGTGCTTGGGTTGTTTGGGTTAAGGCCATTGATCTAATTATTTGAATGGACATCTGCTTTAGATGCTGCCTGATCACTGTAAAGAAATATTGCAGCTGGGTAAGGCAGAGTGTTCTGTGACAAAAAGACAGCAGTATAATTTCTCTGTCTTGCTCCCTTGAACAGAAATGTATTACTCAGGGTTTCAAAAGGCAGGTCACAGGTCAGGGCTCTGAAGTGTTGATGTCATTGTCCTGGCTGCAGTTGGATTGCCTGTTCTTATTTTCTAAAAAATACCAGTCTCAGCAAGCAGATTCTAAAATTTTCCTTAGCCTTTTCTGTGTCCCAGCAACAGAGTATCCTCAGTCAACTTTGGGGAATTAAAAAAGAAAAAAGTTAAGATTCCAGTTGATTTGATTCTTTTTACCCCGGTCTTCCCTTACTCTGAAAGCCTTCTGTAGCAGAAGAGCCATAGACATACTCAGCCCTCTCTGGGAGTCAAATGCCTTCTCTGTCTTCTTTGCTGTTTCCAGATTTTTCCACTGAGATTGCCTACTGGGGTGTGATCTAAGTGGAATCATCATGAGTTCCAGTTCTGGCCTGTAAACTAAAGAACACGGATTCTCTTAGCCCAGGAATAGCTGCAGAGAGAATCCGCTCTTCAGCGGGAGGATGGGGCAGGGAGTGCCTCTTGACAGAAGAGGATACCTCCAAGGGAACGATGCTTTATCGACCCACTACAGCCTTGAGCTTTGGCTCCTCCTCTTTTTTTTTTTTTTTTTAATGCTTTCAGACTAAAAGTCGTTTTATTTTTAAGTACATCTCTGTCTGGTGTCTTCAGAGAAGTCTTGCGAAGTCTGCTAGACTTGCTAATAGCTACCAAGGCTGAATCATGTTAGTTCACCTACTACCAGCCTCTGTCAGCATTGTCTGAGCTTATTTTGGGAAGTTATTGGGCTATTTATACAGAGTGAAATGTTCTTGAAATGTTGTTTGCATGCCATCTTGACACTCCGGGAGGCAGATAAACGTTGCCAACGAGAACATTATAAGAAAGGTGAAAATTTCTTGCTTCATTTTCCTTACTTAGTTTTAATGGATTTTTGTTTTTCTATATTGTATATTCTCCCTCTTTTTTTCTTTTTTTGAATAAGGGCATAGTTAAATCAATAGTAAATGTATGAGCCCAGTCTGTATGTATGTATGAGACAGGAGCCCATTACATCGATAAGGAGTTATAAAATGATTTAAAGAGACAGTTTCGGATCTCATTTAACCTGTTAGCAGAGAAGTAGATAGAGAAGATTAAAAAATGCAAAATGATGCATCCACATGAATATGCTTTGTAGTTGGAAAACCAACCATTCCGTAGAGTCTCGGTGTTTATACATCCATGGAACTCATTCATTTCTTGATTGAATATTTATTTCATGCCTATGAGATAGACATGGCATTATACATGGGGATTTCAGGTTAAATTTTAAAAAATATTTTTTTTTTTCTGTGAAGGAATTTGGTCTGATAGGTGAATCAGATGAAAAATAACTATCTGGCAATATCATATAAAAGTGTGCAGAGCTCAACAGGAATAGTAATGAACAAGTGATGGGAAGACAATGTAAACATTGGTATGGCGCTTTCCATCTTATAATATGAGTAATTCTGCTTCCCTTTCCTGGTGATTCTACTGGAGGGGGATTCTGCTTCCTTCCAAAGGACAGGAAAATGCTGGAGGGGACTTCTTCTCCAGACCCTGCTCACTTTCCTTAAAGGAGAATCAGTGTCCAACTGATTGTAGGGAGCTTGGCTGGGTCACATTTTTCCCCTCCAAGTGCATAGTCAATGCATTGAAAAGGTAACAAAGGTTCGTCTCTGATTCTCTCAGGGTCTCATTCTGCTGGCGTCTGGGTTTTGGAGGGACGCTGATCTGGTCTTTGACATGTACTCAGAGTATGTTTGCAGAGTTTATTTTACCACAGGCAGATACCTAGCCTTAGATTTGCGGAGGGACATCGTTCCCTTGTTTTGGCCTTGGGTCCAAGCAACATTCTGCGATGCCTTTTACTAGGGGAACGTTGTTATCAGATGACGGTTAACAAAGCTGATCCAGTGATCTCCATTTGGCTCTGGCTATTTACCAGTTAGAACTCAGAAGGTATGAGAGATGCCTTATTAGCACCCCTTACATTTAGCAATTTCACTTGATAATTATGACAACGTTGTAGTATGGATTATTTTTCTCATTTTGCATGTGAAGAAGTAGGCAGAGATTGAGGTTATTTGGAATAATAAAATGGCAGCACCACACACATGGGTTCAGATCCTGGTGCTGCCCTTATGTGTAAGTTGACCTGGGGATAAGTTCCTTTATTTGATGAACCTCAGTTTCCTCCTCTGTAAAATAGAGAAAGCATCATCACCTTTGTAAGTTGTTGTGTAAACTAGACATTGTGCATATAGGACACGTATATAAGCACAATGCTTGATGCATACCAGGTACTCAAAGAATATTTGACCTGAGGGGCGCCTGGTTGGCTCGCTCAGTTAAGCGACCTGACTCTTGATTTCTGCTCAGGTCATGACCTCAGGGTCATGAGATTGAGCCCCACATTGGGCTCTGCACTGGGCATGGAGCCTGCTTAAAATTCTCTCTCTCCTTCTGCCTCTCCCCCACCACTCCCTCTCTCTCTCCTCCTTTTTCTGTCTTCAAAAAAAAAAAGAATATTAGATCTGATTTAGAGTTGAATTATGAAGCCAAAGCAGGGAATTATGGGATCCAGGAAACCTGAGACCAACAACTAACTGAATGAGAAAATAGGAGGTCATCTGTCAGACTTCCAAAATAGGGTGTAGATATCTAGGACAGCCTTTTGGGGGAGCCAGTGTAGGAATATTGACTTCATTTATAGAAGCTAAAGTAAGATGGGCATTAAAAGTTTTAGACTATGTTAAACACACTGAGCAGTAGCTTCTTTCTCAGGATAGATTCCAAACTTTTTTGGTGTAGGGTGGGTCAGGGCGCCATTAGTTGGGTGGTGAACAGTGTGGTACAGATATGCTCCAGGAGGGGGAGGACCAGCCTGTCTTTTTCTCCGTAGTATCTCCAGTGCCTGGAACAGCGTTGTGCATATCTCATGGATCAATAAATATCTGGTGAACCAGTGACTAAATGAACTCAGAGATGGGAGAGTGTCATGAGCTTCAATCCCTAAAGAAAACTGCTTGTCAAAGTTGGCACTTGAGGAAGACCTGGAAGAAGGAGTAGACTTTGTAGGGAAAGCGGAAGTGGATACTTTGGCATGGATAACGACTTTAGAAAAAATTCTTTTTTCTTCTTTTTTTCTTTTTTTGTTTTGCTTAGAAAAAATTTCCAATGTAAACTGAAGGACTAAGAGAGAGCTAATCATTCACATGGGTCATGTCCTATACTTCCATGAATTACAACATGACATTTCCTGCTTAGCATTTGTATCTCTTAGGAAGACTGTGCCCATAACAGGATTGGCTCTGTGGCTTTTCTGATTGGCCATATGAAGTCATATTTTTACATTTGGGATTTTCCAGGTTGCTGGTGGCAACAATATTTCCTTAAAGCATACTATTTATGGGTGGAAGTGGGAGGAACAAAAGGCAAAATAAAGGGCAAGCTTCGATGCATACAACTCCCTCTACAAATGCTTCCGAGTCATAACTGAGCAATCATGACACTCTCCATTAATTTAATGAAATTAATATTTTTCATACACCACTTTCAATGCTACAAAGTACTTTACAGTGAGAGGCAAAATGAGATAATGAGATAATGTTTTATGGAACCATGCACCAGCTAGTTTCCTATCACTAGCAAGACAGAAGAATATATTAAAAACGACATGGACAGAAGAGAACTCCAAAATAGCGACCACAGAAGAGAGGGTAGAAGCAGGATGTGGCTCTCAAAGCTCTTTGTTCTGTACTGTAAAAATAGCTCAGTTTATTGGCGGGTTTCAGAGTAGGCCTGGGGAAAGTGAGCCCAGGGGCTGAGCGCTTGCCTTTTCTAAAGCAGTTAGTCCAAAGAAAATGTATTCTTCACTTCCGGTTGCTCATTCATGAGCTAGTCTGGTGTAATCGATTATGATATTTGGAGTCAGTCGAATCTGCCATTCACTGGCTGCCTGCTTTGGCCTTCTTGGGACTCAGTTTTGTCATCCATAAAAGGAGTGTGAAAACCTGTCTCATAGGGTTCCCGTGAGAATACGGTTTGTAATTTAGCACACTGGTCAGCACATAGTAGACGCTCAACAAATACTCCTTTCGTCTCAGCTTTTGTTAGTAACAACAGCACCAGGTCTAGTTGGGGCCGTTCCTTTAGGTGTCAGGGTGGGACTGAGAGGGCTGGTGGCTGGTGAATGGCGTGGGGAGGCCAGAGCCTGCTTTGTGGGAGAATCAGAGAAGGGTTGGACTTGGCAGGAAAGGCTGTGGGGCATGGGGGCTGTGGGAAACTCACGGGTGAGTGACGGTGTTGTGTTGGGGCCTCAGGACATGCTGCCTCTGTTGGGAGCCAGCACGCTGTGTTTCAAGGCAGAGTGAGGAAGGGCAAGGGCTAGCAAGCTAAAAAAAACTCTTATTCCAGGGAAGAGTTTGCTGGGTGGGTCTGCTTTAGCCTGACCCCTCCAGAAAGCATTTAGATGTGGCCCCGATGTCTACATAGCCTTGTGACTCAATTAGTGGACGTTTCTGGAAGGTGGTGACTGCTTTTCTTCTTTCATTGTAAATGTGCATTGGGGATGCTCAGCAGGCCCAGACATCTCCCAAGTAAAGGCCACAAGAAGAAGGAGAAAGAAACAGTGGTGTGCTGGTGAATGTTTAACAGCTGGCTCTCTGGGAGGGAACAAAACAGTTCTGATTTGTTGCGTTTACTACTTTCTTTGTAAATACTCCCACCATGGCTGATGTCAAGCTACCAATGTGATGTCAACCAGTTTCCCAAATTCCTAACAAGTTTGGCAGTAGGTTCTTAGGAGCCAGTACGAGGTGGCTGCAGCATACCCCGGCTCCAGTACAGCCCTGAAAAGGGTCACTCGTGAAGTTGTCAGCCCCCTCGTGGAGCTGGAAGGAAGACTATGAGGGCTCCAGGTGATTCCAGGTGATGGGGCCCAGTATGAGTATGGATGATTTCTCCTAACCCTGCCATTGACTTTTTCTACCTTTGAAATATAGGCTGGGGTGCCTGGGTGGCTCAGTTGGTTAAGTGGCTGCCTTCGGCTCAGGTCATGATCCCAGGGTCCTGGGATCGAGTCTGGCGTCAGGCTCCCTGCTCAGTGGGGAGTCTGCTTCTCCCTCTGCCCTTCCCCCCTGCTTGTGATCTCTCTCTCAAATAAATAAATAAAATCTTTAAAAAGAAAGAAGTATAGGCTGATTTCTGGCCATTTCTCCTTTTCCTCCTTATATATATAAATATAAATATATATACATATGCACGCACACACACACGTAAACACATATGTGTGTATGTAGGTAGGTATATGTAATATTTATATATATTTAAATCTATATATATTTAAGAAAGAACCAGAACAAAAATCCTGCTTTCTGTTTAAACAGGAAATATTATTTTCAGGCTTGTTATTGATTTTTTTCTATTATTCCCACAATGCATCAAGTTGGAAAGAAGAGGTTGATTTAATTTTTCTGGCAGGGAAAAATAAACGCCCTTGGGCTTTTCCTAACAGTGCAAATGCATGCCTTCTGAAGTGGGTTCAGAAGGGAAATGTCGTGCACCAGGATTGTAGGGCTGCCTCATGAGGGTCTCCTATTTCCATAGACTCTAATTTTCAAAGCTGCTCCTTTCCCCAACATAATTTAGAATTTTATTTGTTCAGCCTGTGAAGTAGAGCTGGGCATATTGTGGACTCAAGATTTGAATCCTATTAATGAAACAGCATTTAGAAATGAGAGCATCATCATCTTTGCTATAGATTAGTTATAATGTGCTGAGGACCCTGTCTGATCAGAAGCTGATTTTAAATAGCACATTTCATGTGCTTAAGAGTACAATTATTGGTTGCTATCTTCGGAGGACAGTTACAGGGCAGATAAAAAATGAACATTTCTTAAAAAGCAATTAAATGGGCGGGAGACAAATTCTCAAAACAGAAGGAGGCTAAGAAGAAATAATGAACAGAAGTAGAATGGGATTTGAAAATTAAAAAGCAAGTTAATTTGTCATTGTTGGGTAGAAAGGCCCCCTAATGGTGAGGTGATATCCTGGGCTGAACTACTAAGTTTTTAATGCTGTAGATGAGTGTCTATTCTTTTTGCCTTGTCTTGAATAGACAGGAAGCATTTATTGGAAGTCAGCGAAGTTGCCTCCTGACTTCGCTGATGTAGGAAGTCTTTGCTAATAACCATACTTGCTTAAAAGATGTTGGCATGGAACATTTTAGAAAGGAAGACAAAGACAAGCCACCTTTTGGAATGAATAGGGAAAAAGGAGAGAGAGAAGACAGGTGGGGAAATATTCATCTCCAGAACAGCTCTCCAGTGGGGGGGGGGGCAGCAAAGGGACCCCAGGTCTGCAGTTAGACATACCTGGATGTGAATCTTATCCCTGCCATACCTCAACTGTGTGACTGTGGGCAAGTTTCTTAACTTCTCTGAGCTTCTATTTCCTCATCTGAGCAATGGAACACTTAAGTGTTCCATTCCAAAACACTTAAGTGTTTTGGTTCGCCAAAATCCAGTGACGATTATGTGATTTGTGATGAACACCATGTGCATTTTTTTTTTTTTTACATTTCTCAACACAGTCTGATGGGATCTTATGGGGCAAGGCTGGTGGCATTTGGGTGGACAAGTGGGCCTCGAGCTGCCCCTAGCCCTGCCAGATTCCTGGTGCAGGTACAGGGAGACCCACAGGAACCTGCCTGGGACCAGCAGCTGGGCTGTGGGGAGCAAGGATCAGGTTTGCGACGAATCCTGGCTGCCAACTGTCCTCAACAGGAACAGATCCCAACCTGCAAACAAGTTGTAGGGGGAGAGGGAGGGGAAGGGTCATTAATTTTGTTTGTGTGATAGAGTTCTGATTTTATTATTTTCCCTATAAATGTGGTACTGGCTCATTTCAGGGAAAAAAAAAAGTCAAAAAACACAAAGAAACCACAAGAAGAAACTGTAAAATATCCACAATTTTTCCACCCACATTAAGACAGTGTGGTGCTTCTCAAACTTTTCATTTTTACTGAATGAATTTGTTCCCTTAGGAATGAATTACAACTTTTTATTATAAACCTACATTTGTTTCAATATAAGCATCATGCTTTAAGTTAAATTACTTAGTGTCTCTCACTCCCAGGTCCTTGAGTATGACCGGCCCTTTGGGGCAACTCCATGGCTAACCCAAGGCCTCCTCTACCAGTAGATATCTCAAAGTGTCCCCTAGTTTGGGGTATATTTATCCAGACCATTTCCTCATTATCTGTGATTTTACACACTACAGTGCTTGCAGCTGTTTGCTCTGGATAGTTAAAATCAAGGTACTTAAAAAATTAATATTTTGCTTATCTATTTTTGTTTATTTTTGGTAATAAATTTATATTGCTTTTAAAACAAGCAGTTTGCTTTTATAGAAAACTTTACAGAAAATATATTGAAACCAGCTTACAGATTGAGTACTGTCTATAGTAGAATTGTAGTAAAGGCATTATATGTACGTGTGTGTGTCCACACACACACATTTATCTGTATACATGAATGTTTTAAAATCCCCATATAGTTACATATCTGTATAGATACATTTTTTATGGCAATATATAATGAACATATTTTTATACTGAATATACATTACTATGTCATTTTATTGATTGCATAGTAATCAATAGCATAACTATACAATATACCTGATCATATATATAACAATATATATAACATAGTTATACAATACTGTAGCTATAACATAACTAAATGAAGCCTATATCATTGGGTATTTGAATTTTTCCCAATTTCTTACTATTACAAATATTGCTTTATTGAATATCCTTGTATACATCCTTAATTATTTGACATGTTGCCATTGAAAAGTCAGGTAGTAAGTTTATTCTAATGGTGAAACGTGTTCCAAGTTTCAATGTTATGAACAGTGGTTAGGTTCCCAGACGAGCCCAGAACAACTGATGGAATGCAATGTAGTCATACTCGGATTGGGGTACTATGACACTGTAGTGGGTTGAACTGTGTTTCCCTCATGTCCCCCAGATATGTTCAAGTCCCTAAACCCTGGTATCTGTGAATATGACCTTATATGGAAAGGAATTTTTGCCAATGTGATCACGGTAAGATGTGGTCATACTGGATGACGCTGGGCCCTAGACCCACTGGTGTCTTTATAAAAGAAAGGATTGAGGCAGGTATGGACACAGAGACAGAGAGGAAACATCATGTGAATGAAGACAGATGCGGATATTAGAGGTATGTTGCCGTAAGCCACGGAATGCCAGGAGCCATGGGGAACTGGGAGAGGCAAGAAAGGATTTTCACCTAGAGTTCTTTGAGGGAGGGTGGCAATGCTGACACTTCTATTCAGAACTCTGGCCTCCAGAATGGTGAGAGAATAAATTTTGTCTTTTCTTAAAGCTACCTGGTATGTGATATCTTGTTACAACAGTTCTAGGAAATGAGTACATATACCTGATCACCTTTTGGAATATATTTCTTTGTAGAATGACTATTATAAAGGGTAGTTAGATCCCAGGTATAGATCACAAAAATATTTAAATGCATAATATAATCAAAACATAGCGAATCCCATTTAATATCATTTAAAGCTGTCTTTCCATAAAAAAGCCCCACATGTATAACTGGCAGGATGAACTTTGTCTTCAGATAGACATGAGACAATGCCCTATCCTGCCAAGGGCAGGGGTGCTTCTAAGATGGGGGAAACACACAATACTTCAGCTAACATCTAACGTGCACCTGTTGTGCTGGTATATAGTGGTGAACTAGAGCGAGTCCAGTTCTCCATGGGCTATACAGTTTAGTGGAAGCTGGGAGGGATGGGGGCTTTGGGAGAATATTAAAAATTGAGCTATATAGAATCTGTAGCGACCAGTGAGGTGGGCAGGTGGCCTCAGAGGGAAGGTGCTAGGATTGGGGAGGTTTACTGGGATCAGCCTTTATGGGCAATACTATGAAAGGAAGTGAGGAGAGTGGGGAGGGATGCGAAGAGAAGGGTAAATGTGGCAGGAGATGAAGAAGATCCGGAAAGTAAAGTTGTGCTTTGAAGGTTTGTGTACAGATGAGAAATTCCCCTAAGAAGGAAGTCGGTATATCTCTTTCTGACTAATCTGAGAGTCTAGCCACTTCTGTATCATTTTTAGTGCTTGCTCCACCCTATTTCTTATTCATCTCAGGCCAAGGAAACCAGTCTGTGACTTAAATTTGATTACCAAAGATTTGTAGGTTTGGATTTGTGGATTATGTCCTTGAATTCATTTAATTGGCCTAATCCATTCAAGCATAGTAACTGAGCACCAGCAAAAATGAGTCCCAAGCTAATGGCAACGGCTTGCTCTCTGGTAGGAAGATTGATTTAATGCGATGAATAAATGTTTTAGAACCATCAGCTAATTTCCTTTTATGTTCCGCATGTTAATTACCAGAGGAAACAATTTCATACCTAACTGAAAAGGATGAAACAAGATGTTGATTCTCATGTCAAATTACTTGGAACGAGAAATCTGGGAAAGCCACAGATGGGCACTGGCCATGTGCGGTCCAATGGCAGTAACTTGAATACTTCCATTTCACAATGAGGCAGATGCATATCAGGCTAATAGAGAGTAGGGTATTGATGTTCCAAGGCTAAGATCAGGCCATAGGATCCAGACAGTTCCAAGACGACAATGAGAATGGGTTTAAACCTCTTTCCGGAATTGTTCACAGCTGCTGTATTTTGTGGTTTACCTGAAATAGTAGGGTTTTCAAACTTGATAACCTCCAATGCTGACTCTAATAAGCATTTTTATTGCAAAGTTACTTAAGTATATGAAAACATAAAACTCTGTGTAAGCCCCTAAGCGGCTGTAAAATCCCATTCCATTTACACATTAAACAACTGCATTTTATTTTATTTGAATTTTGTTGAGTTTGCAGTTTTGTTTGTATTTACTATGTCCAGCGATGTTGGTTAGCTAAAACGAAATCGCTTCCAACATGAACTTGGTTTTCTGGGTTCTCTGTGTCATTGCTGCATGCTCCCTTTGTTCCTCCACATCACGTTGCAAGCATTTTTATCATTCATGCATCAGTCTTTGCTTTTCCGTTTTTAACATTTGAATAGTATTTTGTGGTGGCCATATGCATACTGTTATTTGTGTTTTGTGTTGCTTGCATATTAATGAGAGAAGGGACGTTCAAACTCAAAACTAAAACTTGTAAATTTCCAGGCAGGTAAATGTGAAAAGTCTCACCCACCCAACGTTTGGGATCTTTCAGGTCCTTGAGGAGCCTCTAACACCTGTAGTGGTGGTGTCTGAAATCAAGCCTGCTGGAGGCTCTTAACCTTTCATAAACGCCGGGGACTTTAGCTGATGTGTAGCTATAAGGGACAGAAAGGTTTCTAGGTCAAGGTAAATGAGACTGCCTGCATCTAAGTCCTAGCTCTGCTGCTCACAGCTGAGTAACTTTGGGCATGGTTTTGAAAACACAGGCTAGGCTGCTGGGACCAGAGGTCCCAGACAGTGTGGCTTAAACAAGGTGGGATTTATAGTTGTCCCTCATATTTGGTCTGGGTTTGGCAGCCTGGCAATGCTGGAGAACAAGCTCCTACCATCTTGTTCCTCTGTCAACCCCACCTTCATCTGCACGGTCAGAGATGGCCACCATGCTCACATTTCAGCCACAGGTAGAGGAAAAGGGGCGCTTCCTTTATTTCATTACCTGGAAGTCACACCCATCGCTTCTGCTCACATGTCATCATCTAGAATGGACTCACATGGTAGTGAATGCTGCAATGGAGTCCACGCATCCAGCCAAACAAATATTCCCAGAAAAGAAGAAAAATGTTTGGGTGTGTGTGTCAGGTAGGGGGATGGGAGGGCAACTAGCAGTCTTTGCCTGAGCTCCCTAAATCCTGGTTTCCCCATCTTTCAAATAGGGATAATACTAGTCTATTTCAAGGGGTGGTACTTGTAAATATGGAATTGGGGTTTCCTTGAAGAGCTCTTGGGGATAATACCTGACTTTCATCAAGTGCTAAGGAAGATGAGCTGTTGACCACAAACTTGGGCGACATCACTCATGGCAGTGACTTCCCATTCACATAAGAAGACGTAGGTCACAGTGATGGTTGTGAGGGATTGCTCTCCAAGGCCATGCTGTACAGACTGCTTTCTGGTCAACCCCAAGTTGCCAAGGCAGCACTGCAGAGTGGTTGAGTGTGGCTTCTAGCTCCAGACTGCCTGGGTTAGAAGCCTGCCCTGCCCCTTGGAGCCATACCATGTGGGGTAAGTCACTTCACGGCTCTAATCCTCCATCGCCTCATGTCTATAATGAAGATGACAATATCTGCTTCATGGAGTTGTTCTGATAATTAAATGGATTTTTATTTGTGAAGTGCTTATAACAGCATGGAGCTCATAATGAACTATCGGGAACCTGGGTGGCATTAGGCCTCTGCCTTTGGCTCAGGTCATGATCCCAGGGTCCTGGGATTGAGCCCCGCATCGGGCTCCCTGCTCAGCAGGGAGCCTGCTTCTCCTTCTCCCACTCCCCCTGCTTGTGTTCTGTCTCTCTGTGTGGCTCTCTCTGTCAAATAAATAAATAAAATCTTTAAAAAAAATAAATGAACTATTGTGGGTATGCTCTTGAGTCCTGATGTTATGAACCTGCCCCTCTACCAGGACCATCAAAGAAAGGATTAATTCCTTCCTTGCTGCCTAGAATTAATATCCAGCATCCATTAAGGGAGGGAATTTGTCTTTCTCTCCTTTCAAAGCCTGAAAAAAACACCTAGCCCTTTGTAAGCCCTTAATGGATAACTGGATTCTAGTGGCTTGGTGTTCTTTAGGGAAATAACACGTGTCAAAAGTGACCTGTCGGGGTGGCTGGGTGATAGACACTGGGGAGGGTATGTGCTATGGTGAGCGCTGTGAATTGTGCGAGACTGTTGAATCACAGACCTGTACCTCTGAAACAAATAATGCAGCATATGTTAAGAAAAAAGAAAAAGAAGATAGCAGGAGGGGAAGAATGAAGGGGAGTAAATCGGAGGAGGAGACGAACCATGAGAGACGATGGACTCTGAAAAACAAACTGAGGGTTCTAGAGGGGAGGGGGCTGGGGGGATGGGTTAGCCTGGTGATGGGTATTAAGGAGGGCATGTTTTGCGTGGAGCACTGGGTTTTGTGCACAAACAATGAATCATGGAACACTACACCGAAAACTAATGATGTAATGTATGGTGATTAACATAACAATAAAAAACCCAAAACCAAAAAAACCCTCTATTTGTTAAAGATACATACCTTGAAATATTTAGAGCTGAAATGATTTGATATCTGGGATTTGCTTTAAAATGTGCCATGAGATAAGACAAATAAAACAGTTGGCAAAAAAAAAAAAAAAGTGACCTGTCATCCTAGTTTCTTATAGTGTCATCTGGTGCTAAGGAGATAATTTGCCAACAAAAGAAACAAGTCATGATCTTCAGGTAAAGTTCTGGATCCAAACCTCTGAGTATGGAGCAGTGGGAAGAACACTGAGGCTGGTTACAAGGCCTGCATTCAAGACTTGGTCTACCCCTAACTACCTGTAGGACTTTGTGTCTGTGGGGGCAGATATCAAAGCCTTAATCTTTTTCTTCTGTAAAATGGGAATAGTATTTACCTTTTGGGCATTTGGGGAAATATGCATGTCAATTCATTAAAACTATAGGGGGATGTCTCAAGTGCGTGGCAAAGTAAATGCAGTATGTCCATCTATGGTGAGGGGGCCTTGCTAAATGTGGAGCCTCCACACAGGAGGAAGCATGACCCATGACAGAGGGTAACTTGGCTCATGTGAGGCTGCCCGTTGAAAGCAGAGAAATGTCTTGAGTTGGATGTTTTACACTGGGACATCTAATAACCTGTAGCTTGTTTCCAATGAGAGGAAGGCTGCCTTTTGTGATGTGAGATCATTTTGATTTTTAGGCACGGCTTTTGCTTCAGTTGAAATGATCGTTTCTAACACGGGAGGATTCTGTGCTCTCTTCTGAGCAGGCTGGCAGACCTTTTTTGAAGTGATTGTAATGGGACTTGCTGCATGCATCAGAGGGTGAGGTAGTTGGTCTTTCTTGTGTGGCAGGCAGATTTGATTTCAAACTCTGGAGGCAAATAAAGGAACCCTGGGAAGCAAATATGAAAAATCTGAGCCAACGTGGAAGTGCCAAAAGGGAGATGGGACTGGGACAAAAGGAGGAGCACAGAGGGTAAACAAAAGGGCTTATTTTTGCATCTGTGCCTTCTTCTAATGAGCGTGCATGGGACCTTCCCTGAGTATTGTTTTGGTGAGATTTGCTTCACCTTGGGGACACAAAGCCAGAAGCTTTCCTTGATAACAAACATACTAAAGAAATCTTGTTCATTACAAAAGGCAGAAAGAACAACAGAGACTTGGATGACTTTTAAATGAATTCAGCAGAGGTTGCTCCAGGTTGGGTTTGTGAACAAACGAGAAACAAGGACACGGCAAAATTCTGTTTTTGCGGTGGGGAGCCTTAGGCATAAACCGTTTGGCAAGGCATACTTTTGCAAGACCCGCAAGCTGACAAAACGCTCCTAGGTCAGGGTCACTTTAGAGATAGGAGCTCTATCTCTGAGGCTGCTCTTCCTCTAAAAGGCTCTTTGGAGATTCACCAATTGCCCACAATGGTTCTGTTTGCCAAGGGTCTACAAACCAATCTGTGCATTTAATCCATGCTAGCAGGTGTGACCTCTGGCCCCACCACCCAAATAATCTAAGAGTGACCCTCTGGAACTCTTATGGTGGAAATTCGAAATTCTTATGGTGTTGGTTGGAGGAGTGTTTGGTGTCTGGGCGGGCTTGGATGGCAGTGGGGATCCTGTGGGAAAGCGCAGCCTTGAGCCATCTCTAAAACTATACTAGGCATGCAGCTGATGATTTTATCATCCACAGGATAAGCACCATGCCAAAGAAACCATTAACAATCATGGTAAATTGTGAAGATACCACACACACCAAAAGAGACCCAAGAAGAAAAATAAAGCTTCCTAAATCAGAGAGACAGGGGATGGGACACCCTGGTGTCGGCAGGAACAGTGGAATCTGTTTACTTGTTGAGATGGCGGGTCTTTCCAGGATTGTGTAAAGAATAGCCATTTACTTGTTCATTCATTCAATCAAAAGTATTTGCTGACTGGCCTGGGTGGCTCAGTCAGTTGAGTGTCCCATTCTTGGTTTTGGCTCAGGTCCTGGTCTCATGGGTCATGAGATCGAGCCCCGTGTCAGGCTCTGTGCTCAGCAGGGAGTCTGCTTGAAGATTCTCTCCCTCTACCCCTCTTGTGCTTGCTTTCTCTCTCAAATAAATTAGTAAAATCTTTAAAAAGAAAGAAACAAACAAAAAGCCCCAAAGCATTTACTGAGTACCTTCTTGGTACGCTATGCTAGGGCCTGGGATTTTAAAGCTGTGTCTTACAAATAGTTCATGCTACTGGGAACTCTAGCCAGAGGGGAGACAGACATGCAAACGAACGTTTGCCATAAAATGATGGGGGCATATACAAGAGATAAGTCTTCGTGCGAAAATGGGGGGATGTTTGAGAAAAGACCCCCCCACAGGAGGTGGCTTCTGCTTTTTCTCTGCAATGGACATCATTGTGTCATTCTAACAAATTGTTAGGGACACATATACCATCATGCATGCACACACATGTGTAATTCTACCTGCCAGAAGGTTGCAGGAGGCAGCAGTCTGTGTTCTAGAATTCTCTTAACCTTGGGGGCACATGACTAGGTACTTGAGAAATTCTTCTAACAATGATGAGAATGAGTCACCTAGATGGGAAGAATTTATTTATTCTAAGAAAAACAATGAAGACACTCTGCTTTCCCATGGGAAGTTTGGAAGATGGAATAGATGAGAAGAAAGGATTTAAGGCCATGGAAACATCAAATATTTAATAAGCTTATAAAGAAGAGAAGTAGACAGAGCTGTTGTTAGGGGAATAAGTGGGGATCTTATTTATTTTTGTTTTTATTTTATTTTATTTTATTTTTTTATTTTATTATGTTATGTTAATCACCATACATTATATCATTAGTTTTTGATGTAGTGTTCCATGATTCACTGGTTGTGTATAACACCCAGTGCTCCATGCACAACATGCCCTCTTTAATACCCATCGCCAGGCTAACCCATCCCCCCACCCCCCTCCCCTCTAGAACCCTCAGTTTGTTTCTCAGAGTCCATGGTCTTTCATGGTTCGTCTCCCCCTCCGATTCCCCCCCCCCTTCTTTTACCCTTCTTACTATCTTCTTTTTTTTTTTTTTAACATATAATGTATTGTTTGTTTCAGAGGTACAGGTCTGTGATTCAACAGTCTTACACAATTCACAGCGCTCATCATAAAGTGGGGATCTTAAATGGCAGTTTTATTCCTTTAGCCTCTCCCAATCTTTGCATCGGATCTCAGTAGTAAACTATATGTGTTTTTTTCTAGAACGACCCATGAGGTCCAGCTTTCTGTGTGCAATCACCTGAGCCCCCTGGTCTCAACATTTGTAAGTGAATTATATGTACCCAGAGGACAGACTGATTTGGAGGAAGCTACTGGTGCAATTGCATAGAAAGGATGGGCACTCTGGTGCTGGTTTGGGGGAACAGAGGTGGCACTGTGAGGGGAGCGGCGGGTTTCGAGAAGGCAGAGCTCTGGCTCCCCTCCCCGCCTCCCTTTTCCAGAGGAAACCACACCCAACAGGTAAAACAAGAGCTAGGGACTCTCTGCAGGGTGGCTGAGGGCATCTGTGTCTGTCACGGTTGTCCATCAAGCCTTCTGTCAGAGTCCATTTTGGGAGATACCTTCCTCACAGTCTGTGGTGAGCAGAACTGTGCTGATGTGTGGCAAGCACTTTAGGGGGTAGCAGCTGACACACAGAAAGTGCTCCCTCCGTGCATGCTGCTGTCATTTCTGAGAACTTCCAAGTGTACGTAAAATGTTTAAACATAAAACTGAGCTCCGAAGGGAAGGGGTGTGTGTGCATGCACCTGCATTGGGAATGTTTGATAAAAGACAAATTTAATGCCTCCTCTATTTGAGAACTTTCTAGACCATGTAATAACGGCAATCACAACAGAAGTGCTTCCTCTCATCCGGCGGCAAAGAGGTTGGCATTTGCCAGTCTGTAAATATTGAGGTCAGGGTCCTGGGATGTTAAAGCTGGGAGGGACCTCATGTGTCTCCCACCCACTCCCAGCTTTTAGTGATGAGAAAACACTCAGAAGACAAGTCTCACCCCAGACCACTTGGCCAGGAAGAAGCAGAGGCAGATGATAGCTTGGGTTAGCTTGAGAGTAGAGAGAGCTGAGGGCTCTGAGTTCCCATCAAGCCCTACTCACTCTCCAGGTGACAGATGAGCCTGGGAATGACGCCAGGGCAAGGGCTGGCCTCACACACGTCAGTCAGCTCAGACAGTGGAGGATGGAGAGGAGCTTGAGTAGGGAGAAGCAGACGTGGAAGCACTCCCAAGGCTCCTTTTGCTTCCATTGCCTTGCCCTGTTTGGATGTCATGTCTGCTGACCACATACTTGGAGGGGCTGGGTTGGTGCTATTGGTGATACACCTCAGGTAGCCCTGGCTGTCCCATGGTTCAGTCAGGGACAGACTGGTGGGCGTGTGTGTGTGAGAGAGAGAAAGAGAGAGACAGAGAGAGACAGAGACAGAAACAGAGACAGAGGCAGAGAGAGATATAAGTCTCAGATTTGAGTGGGAAGTCTCAAATAGGCTTGGGAGAGAAAGTTTGGAATCAAAGGGATCATTCTCATTACCCAACTTCTTATGAGCACTTTTTACTATTGATTCAACTTGTGAGTCAAGAAAAAAAAAGTCCAAATAATACCATACTTTTTTTGTTTTGTTTTGTTTTTTAATTTTTTATTGTTATGTTTATCACCATACATTACATCATTAGTTTTTGATGTAGTGTTCCATGATTCATTGTTTGTGCATAACACTCAGTGCTCCACGCAGAATGTGCCCTCTTTAATACCCATCACCAGGCTAACCCATCCCCCCACCCCCCTCCCCTCTAGAACCCTCAGTTTGTTTTTCAGAGTCCATCGTCTCTCATGGTTCGTCTCCCCCTCCGATTTACTCCCCTTCGTTCTTCCCCTCCTGCTGTCTTCTTCTTTTTTTTCTTTTTTAACATATGTTGCATTATTTGTTTCAGAAGTACAGGTCTGTGATTCAACAGTCTTGCACAATTCACAGCGCTCACCATAGCACAGACCCTCCCCAATGTCTATCACCCAGCCACCCCAACCCTCCCAACCCCCACCACTCCAGCAACCCTCAGTTTGTTTCCTGAGATTAAGAATTCCTCATATCAGCGAGGTCATATGATACATGTCTTTCTCTGATTGACTTAATAATATCATACTCTTAAGACACACTTTTATATAGAGTGTTCCCTAAATCTTAATGCTTGCTTAAAACTGCTGAGGCACTCTTTAGGTAAAGGATTAAGCGCCGTAGTTGATAGTTTTGAGGGGGTGAGTGCTAGAGAGGGGAAGTGGGGCAGGTTTGGGGGCTGTAACCCAGTGAGGAGCGGGCCAGTCCCCCATCTCAGGGCTGAGCTGGCGGGGAAGAGCCCTTGTGGGCAGATGGCTGTGCCATAAAATGATTTGATTCAGAAGTGCTTGACCCGAGTGGACCTTTTTGTGGGAATCGGTAGGGAGGAGAATGAAGAAGCCTGGTAAAGGAGTAGGGATGGAGGACCAGGAAGGAAAGGAGGCTGTGGATTCACAGAAAGCCCGTGGTATGCTTCTTGAACTTTCAAGTCAAGGCAGTGGAGTTCAAGCCAAGTTCAGCCTGATCACCAAGGGACAAAGAGCTGCCGTGATATCTGGGTTACATAAATAATTCAAGTAGTAGCTGTCTAGGAAAACATGTCCTGAGGGCTTATGGGGTCATCCTGTCGTTGAATATTTAAAAACAAATGAACAGGCTTGCACTCCTGGCCTCACATACAGTGGAAGCCCAGTTCCAAACTTTTAATATTTTCATAATACACGGAGGCTTACGATCCCTTCCTCACCTTTCCCTCCAATTTATGGTTGTCACTGAATAATTCTTGAGCTTGACCTCAGTTCACCTCCTGTGGCTCTTCTTTCCATTTTACCCCATGTGCATCTAAATGTGCCATAAGCCCTTTTTAAAAATTTCCCGGAAGCATCCCCAATGCAAGACAGCTGATGTGGTAGCCTTTTACGGATTAGGGGTCACAACACAGCCCAGACGGATAGCTTGAATCATTTATTAGATTTGCTGGTCTGTAACTCTCCCTTGGTCTTTCCCCACTGCCTGGAACATCTTGCTTGCAGTCTTCTCTTCTCAAACTCTAGTACCTCTTCCATTTTGCTGAGTCCTTCTTCGTTCTTGTGTGGACAATTCACATCTGTCTGGATACTCTTCCCACATCTATGTCCTGGAGAAATAAAATTTGTTTTATTCTGCTAATCTGATTACCTTTTATCATCGCCACCTTCTTTATTAGAGCTAGAACCTGCCTTTTCACAAGAATGGTCCTTCAAAATGTTTTTCTAGATAACAAGACAGTTTTTTCCTTAAAAGGGAAGTTTGCCACCAAGTTTTAAAATAATATGTTCCCACCCCTACTTCATTAAATTCTGATCTCTTAAGGAGGAGGGAAAGGGATGACTATTTCTTATTCAAATTAGACCCCGGGCTAGTGCTTTTTTTTTTTTAAGATTTTATTTATTTATTCATGAGAGACAGAGAGAGAGAGACAGAGGCAGAGGGAGAAGCAGGCTCCCAAGGAGCAGGGAGCCAGATGCGGGACTCGATCCCAGCACCCTGGGGTCATGACCTGAGCCGAAGGCAGACGCCCAACCATCTGAGCCACCCAAGCGCCTCTGGGCTAGTGCTTTTTAATGCAGCATTTTATTTAATGCTCATAAAAGCCCTGTGGGAATGGGGGTTGGGAGTGGGGGTCATCCCCCTGGTTTATAGATGAGGACAATGAAGGTCAGGCAAGTCAGGGTGCTCCAGGTCATATAGGCTGGGGAATGGTGGACCTTGAGCTCAAACCAGAGTCTTTGGATTCCAGAATGCATGCTCTTTCCATCATTTTTCTTGTCTTTGAAGAGAGGGCCTGGTCATTGAAACCTCATCTGTACACATTGTTTATTCTTCTCTCTTTGGCCGGGTTTTTCCACTTGCTATAGGGACAGCTCTGGTTCTCTCTTTCTTCCTCCCTTTCTGCTCTCTTCCAAGGGTCCTTGGTCCTGAGTTGTATCAACCCTACCTCTAGCTCCACAGACCTCATCACCTCAGCATCTACTCCCTTTCATCCCGTAGTTGTGGCCATAAACTGGCCCTGGCGCCCTGGGTTAGGCCTGAAGTTAGGAACCTGGGCTGGAGTCTGAAAGATGTGAGTCCAAACTGCAGCCTAAACAGTTGTGTGACCTTGGGAAAGTGAAATGATTTGCTTTAGTTTTTTCTTCTCTGAAATGGAGACAGTGAGAGCACCCAACTCTGAGGGCTGCTATACGGGGCCCATGACAGGAGGTCGATAAAGAGATCAGCATGGGTCTGGTGAATCATTAGGGCTCATAAATGGTAGCGATTGGTATGGTTGTTGACATGGCAGTCCGGCTACCAGTCTCCTCAAACCCTTCACAGGCATGCATTGCTTACCTGCCCAGACTCCTTGGCCGGACACTCAAGTCCTCTGCCAACTGTGCATTTGAATAATACACATCTCTTGGTACCTCTAGGCATGTTCATTACTCTGCTTAAGAATAAATGCTTTGGGGGACACCTGGTGGCTCAGTTGGTTGAGTGTCTGCCTTCGGCTCAGGTCATGATCCCAGGGCCCTGGGATCAAGTCCTGCATCGGGCTCTTTGCTCAGCGGGGAGCCTGCTTCTCCTTCTGCCCCTCCCCCTGCATGTGCTCTCTCTCTCTCTCTCAGTTGAATAAATAAAATCTTTTTTTAAAAAAGAACAAACTCTTTGAAGAGAGGGAGGCATTTTATGTCTTTGGTATTGTGGGCAGTGTCTAGAATGAATTCAAGAAATGGTTGGGGAGACAAAGAGCTGAGCAGCTTCTACTGTGGATGGCACTTTGCAACTCCACTTAATCCTCCCCTGACACCAGCTCCATTTCCTGCCTCTCCCCAGTTCAGTCTCTGCTCACAACTTACCTCACTCCCAAGATGGACATCTGACCTTCAACGCTACGACATAGGCATATATTGGAAGGGCTACCATTTTCTACTTGGAAAGTTACCTTTCCTAGTGGTCTCTAAGATTGAGAATTCAGACCCACGGGAACACAGTAAGTTTGAAGTGCTGATTGGGATGGCAGGGTAGAAAGGTCCAGAAAGTCTGGTGATAGAGAGGGGTCTTGCAAGCAGGAGCAGGGGCTTGGACACCTTTATTTTTTTATTTTTTATTATTTTTTAAAAGATTTTATTTGTTTATTTGACAGAGAGAGAAGGAGAGCACAGGCAGGGGAAGGAGCAGAGGGAGAGGGAGAAGCAGGCTCTCCGCTGAGCAGGGAGCCCAATGCGGGGCTTGATCCCAGGACCCTGGCATCATGACCTGAGCCGAAGGCAGACACTTAAACGACTGAGCCACCCAGGTGCCCCTTTGGCCACCTTTAGCTTGCCGCGTTCAAGTCCTCACTATGATGGTCTTGTAGAATATGAACTTGGTGAGGCTGATCTACATTTCCCAGAATTCCCTTTTCAGGGTATAGTTTTAGCTAGGGTGGGTCACAATAGAGAGTCTTGGGAGATCTGGAGGATGAGAGAAGATGCAGCCATTCTGCAGCTCATCCGTGTTGTTGCTGATGTGCTGACTCCCCTCCCGGGGGTGAAACAGCCACTGGGCCTGCAAGGTGCACCTGCTTTTCCTCAGCTCCTCCTTCAGCTTCCCTAACCCCTGGCTCAGGTGTGTGTGTTTAGCCCCATGATTGAGGGCTCCAGCTTCTGTAGGGAACCCACACCTTCAAGGTGACAAGCAACAAGGGGTTTTGTCCGTCCTCCTGAGTGGGTTCCAGATTGTTCTTGATCTCCTCCACTTGGCATTTCCCTTCCCTCCCCGACGGCCTGCCTGGAGACTTCAGGTGCCAGCCTCAAAGACAGAGAACAGCCTTATAGAAACATGTCTTCTAGGGGTTCTGCTTCAACCGTGAGGGCCTGGTTGAACCCTGCGTGTCGCATTCACTAAAAGAAAGAGAGAATGGAAGAGACTGGGTGGAATTGACTCTTCTATACACTGAGCACCTGCCTCCAGTAAGCCTGTGACTGGAAGCGGGGCAGCGTGCTTCCTGGTCTCAGTTCTGATGGACCTCTCCAGAGGGGGACCTTTGTCCTCACTGAGTGTGGAAGCTCAAGGATAATTTTGATGATATTTCTAATTTTTACCTTGTTCTCTGACTTTGGGTCCTAACTCCCATATGAGATGTGAGCCTACTGTATGGATTTGGGAGTTGTTGGTATAAAGGTACCGAGAACAGGGGACATTCCTCAGAGAATGCTTGCAAAATGAAAAGAGGACCCTGGGAACTAATTTCAAAAAGAATTCAAACTGAATATGGACCAAAATCTTTGGTCATTTATTTGGTCTTTACAAAAGACCCCTTTTTATATTTCCATTTATGTAAAAGCCATAAAATTCTAGATCTAGCAGTCATTTAAAAAAAAATCGTTACTGAAAAGTATAAAAAAAAAGAATTAGCTGTCGCAGAAGATTCAGGGCTGGGTACCGTCTAAGGCTCGGTAATGGGTTTAAAGTCCTTTGCTCTGTTCTTGCTTTCACTGGAGTCCCTTGCTGTCTACACAGTACTTTAGGGGGAAAAGAGCAATTTAAAACCCTGACAATATTTACTCATTTCCTGTTTACCCTGGGGTATCTGAGCTCACCAGTACAGTGAATCAACAGCTTAAAAGAGAAGGCAGGATCACACTCTACGGTTTTGCTTTAGACTCGAATTCAAAGAAAATGGAGATTTTCCTTTTGCACTTGGTGTAGAGATAGCCCCATTGGAGAACTCAAAACTACTGGTAGGCAAGAGAAGTCTTCGCGTACCATTGCGGGCTTCTTTGACCATCATCTTAGATAAGGGTTTGTTTTGAAATAGAAAGAGGCTTGTTTTGGTTTCAAGAATGAGAGAACGCTTTGCTTCCTCTCATCTCGGGCCAGCTCCTGTAGAGTAAGTCATAGACCTAACATTAGCCCAGATATAGGGTTTCCTTTGAAAATTGAAGCTTGGCTCGTGTTCACAGAGAGCTATGATTTCCTGACTTCAGCTTTGCCTACTGAGTTGGTCTGTTCAAAATGCTTCGAACGGGGGGTGGGGTTGGTCATGGTTCCTGGCGTGGTTGGGAATGGTGTGGTCTTCTTTGGCAGGTCTCAGATTCCAGGATCCTCTGCTATATCCTCTGTCTAAAGGGCCTTCCCTCAAATCTCAGTTTTACCAGCTCTGTGACTCTGTTTAATGGTAGCAATTCAAGGCTCTGCTGGCTGAGGAGCTGGTTCTTTCCGTCATGGCTTCATGCATACTTACTCATTCCCCCAATTTTCCCTGCACTGCCTTCTCATCCATCCATTGGTTGAAAACCAGCTCTCTTGTCTTAAACATGGGGCATGGAATGTATTAGAGGACATCACTTTAGGGTTCTAGACAGACCTCTGTTAACAATAGTGCTAGCTATTGCTGGGACCTGTGTGAACTAGACCCTTAATACTGGCGGGCACTGTGCTAAGCAGTTTGTATTCATGAACTCATTTATTTCTGAACACAACCCTATGAGATAGATAAGTATGATCCCTATTTTATATGTGAAACAACTGTTAAGCAACATTCTCAAGGCCACACACCTTAGAAGTACTGGGGCCAGAATTCAGGTTCTGCCAGATACCAAATCCATACTGTTAGCTTCCTCCCTACAACTCCTGCTTTGTTCAGAAATCTTTATTTCCTCACTGCCCGGCCATTAGCCATATGTTTGTTAAAAACAAAGCCCTAGATCTTATTTCAGCTCATCTAACATGACTTCCCTTGAGCATTTTGTTTTGAGGCTAAAAAATTTGAACATGAGCATCTAAATTAAAGTGCCCTTAAAAAGATTTATTAGCAGATTGCTTTCATCTTGACCATAACTAATCATAGAAAAGGGAAAACAAGACAAGTGGCCAGAAGTACCCTTTGAAACACTGCATTTGCTGAAACTGGTACAGAGTAGCTTTTAAGACTACATTCAGTTCTCACAAGTCTCCCTGGGGTCCCAGTGAAATAGAATTTGCGACACAATAAATAAGACGTCTATAAAAGAATCATGCCATGCAAGGAGGTGGCGGAAACTGCATCCATTTCTGTAGTCAGGTCTCTAGAAATACATGCAGTCAACTAATGTTGAACCTAAGGTGGTGGTATCATGTACAAAGGCCCCCCCCGCCACCTCCTTCCTTCCCTGACTCAAACACTGTTTGAGCTCATACTAATGCTAACTGTTAGGTGCTGAGGATTCAAAGGCGAATACACCAGAATCAGTGAGCCCAGATGAGGCTTATTGTAAGGAGGAGGGATAATAACAAAGAAATCAATGCATAGATACTAGGTTAAGTCATGATAATTGCTGGGATGGAAAAGTAAGGTGAGGGAAGGAGGTGGCACGCCCTTTTAGAAAAGGTGGGCCATGAAGACCTCTCGGATGAAATAATATTTGAGCAGATACTTGAGAGAATTAAGGGACTAAGCCATCTGGATTTATAAAGCAAAGGTTCTCCACAAAAGGGAAACAGCCAGTGCAAAGGCCCATAGGCAGGAGCCTGCTTGTCATTTCAAGGAACCGTAGAGAGCAGCGCAGCCAGAGTGGGGTGAGGAGTTGGAAGAGTGGAGGAAGAGCAGCTACAGAGTTGGGCAGGGGTGAAGTGGGGCCAGGGTAAGAAGTTGGCACTTTATTTTAAGTATCATGGGAGGTCCCTGGAGGGCTTGAAACAGGAGTGTGACATGACCTGACTAGCTTTTTTTAACAAACACAACAGGAGAGTAGAAACAAAAGTGGACCAGCTGGGGAAGTTGCTGTTGTCATCTTGGCAAGAATAAGGGTGTATGGTAGCTTGCGCACAGCTGGGACTCTCCCGTGTCAGTGGCGTAGTCCTGGCCCATTCTGTGTGCTGAAGATTTGGCCTGTTAGCTCCTTGTAGCCTCTGAACCAGGCACCCCCTCTCCCATTTATACACAGGCAGCTCTTTCCCACTGGGAGTCTCTTCATCCTCCTCTTGAATCTGCGATGGCCTTGTGACTTGCTTTGGCCAATAGAACATGGCAGAAACAATGCTGGGCCATTTCTAGACGTGTCCTTTAAGAATCCTGGCAACTTCCACGTTCTCTCTGGGGAAGCCAGTCACGGTGTAAAGAAGCTCGGGCTGGACTCAGCATGAGGCGCCAGTGGAGAAAGAGAGGACAAATGGTGGAGAAACATTCTTAGATTTCTAGACTGTGTGATTCTAGATGGCTGACGAGTGTTACCCGCTTCACTGTCAACAGCTCTGGGGGGTAAATATTCTCAACATACTTTCCCTGAACAGGGACCAGAAGCTCAGAGAAGTAACTTGTCCAAAATCACCCAGCTAGTAAATGATGGTGACAGGATTTGATTTTTTGCCACTGTAACCCAGAAGCCATCACTCTTCACCATGAGTAAAATGTCACTCTGAGGATGCAGGATGCTTTTGAATTTAAAGATGGAACCTGGGAGAAAAACCGTGGCTCTCAAGGACCAGCAGCAGCCCCATCGCCTGGAACTCGATACACATGCACGTTCTTGGGGCCCAGCACAGACCCCTTGAGACAGAAACTCGGGGTGGGGCCATCCACCAGTCTGGGCTTTTGACCAGTCCTCAGATGATCTTGATGCAAGCTAAAGTTTGAGAACCAATGCTGTAGGACTTTTTTCTTGGAAAAGACTTTGTATGTGGCAGGTGTTGGGGAACAGAGGGAAGGATCTGGGGGATGTGTTCTTTGTGGCTCTGAAAAGCGCTGGCCATTCCTGAGGGGTTTAGCCATCTGTCCTCACCGATTAGGACAGGTCTGGGTTTCTCCTTTAGAAATACCTATTTCTTCCCCAAATCTTATCAGTCTTCCCAAGCTGCTTTTGCTTTGGCTGGGCACCTTGGCTTCAAAGGACTGTTACTTCAAAGACTCTTTACCATGATGTAAGTTCCTGTGATAAGTTAGGTCACTGCCCTGGCAGACCTATTGTTGCTTTATTGGTCAGTTAAAGCCAGGTTAGCTGTGGTAACAAACAACCCCAACATTTCAATGGCTTAAAGCAGATGTAGGCATATTTTTACCTCCCCCCCACAACCATGTGAAGTGATGGACATGTTAATGAGCTTGACTCTGGTAATCATATTACATATATACAATGTACATATATCAAATCATCCAGTTGTACATCTTAAATATACACAATTTTTGTCAACTGTACCTCCTAAGGCTGGAAAAAGCTAAAGAATTTCTCTACTCAAGGTTTTTCTATAAAGAGAGAAACAGAGGTAGGCAAGCTCTGGCCCAGGGTCAGGTCTGGCCCACAGCCTGAGTTTACAAAGGTTTATTGGAACTCTGCATTTACACATCATTTATGGCTGCTTTCATGCTATATAGAGTTGAGCAGTTGAGCATGATAGAAATCATATGACTGGCAAGGTTGAAAATATTTGCTATTCAGCCCTGTACAAAAACAGTTTGCTGACTTTACACAACAGAGGGTTATTTTTCTGCATTCCAGAAGACTGTTCCGTGTCATCTTCGCACAAGGACCGTGATTCGTGGTGGCTCCACCATTTGGAACATTGAGGCCTTGTGGTGCAGGGAAGGGTGGATCAGAGAATCTCACACCGGGGATTAAACCTTTCACCCAGGTGACGCATGTTACTCCCTCTCTCACTCCATTGGCGGAAGCTAGTGACACCCGCACCTGTCCCCAGGTGGCCAGAGGAGTGTCCTCCCATGTGCCCAGGAGGAGAGCAACACTGATGAGGACCGCAGTCACTGTAGCTTTAGAAAGACCAAGGCCAGGCAGGCTTCCAGGAATGGCGAAGGAGGGTTTTGAGCTCTAGAACTATTTTCTTTACGGACCTCAAAACTCAGGACCTATAGTCAGGGCCCCGCAGCCTGGGAGAAGCTCTAAAGAGTGAGAAAGTTAGTGTATTTTGACATGTAGCCATTTTGTGGACAACTTGCTGATCTCAGTATACATGATATTATCAAATTATCATCAGCGTGTTGTAGGGAGTTACTTGTGTGCTAAGGCACACAAGCTGATGACAATAGTTGCTGGAATATTTTTGCATCTATAATTAAGTATTTTGCTCCGAATGCAAATAAATAAATAAAAAGAAAACAAACTTTAACCTCAAAAGAAGCCAAATTACCCGTAGTAAATAAACTTCAACAACACGGGCTGGGCATTTTGATGTGGATGTAGCTGGGAGGTTAACAGTAGCTATGCCACTGTGGAGGCTGTTGAGAGCAGTCCTGGTTGGGGCCAGCCAGGAAGCCTGTCTGATGGTATGGAAAGATTTGGAAGGAACATTGCTCCCATAAGCCTCTTATGGAGGTGGAAAGATAGAGCCTTTCCTTATCACCCTACCCCCTGTTCTCTCCAGATGCTCATAACTATAAGCAGTAACCACATTCCAAATCCCCACTAGGCAAAGAACTTTGCCCAGACCCTTTGGTTAATGAGCATGAAAACTTGAAATTTGAATGAGGCAATCTGACTGCAGTGCTGTGCAATTTACCATTATATAACACAGTGACACTCAACTATGTTTGATTATGGTTTCTAATGAAAAATGTATCATCCCATACACACTCTTTCAGCCACGTGATATTTTAATGCTATGCCATTAAAGGTCACTGAACATATATCTGTCTCTTAATTCTTAGTGGCTATAGAGTATAGATGTACCAATTATTTCATTTATTATTGATTCTTCTGTTTTTCTTTGTTTGACACTATTGTAGATTACATTGTGATGAAGACTTTAGTTTTTGCACACATCCATAGTCATTCATTAGGAAAGATTTTTACAACAGGAATTTCTGAGTCAAAGGGTATGCATGTAGGATCATTGCATAACTGCCATGTCAGCCCCATCTAGATGTCCACTCCATGTAAACAGCATCCCTTTGGATTGTGCAAACCCCACAGTTCTGCAGCATTGTCTTTAGGTTTTAAAATCTGTAACTGCCAGTCTTCCATAAAGTTTGTACTAATTAATGCTCCCGCGAGCAGTATGTAAGAATGTATTTCTGCCCAGGTCTGATATAACGTCATTAATAATAAGGAAAACCTTTGGCAATGTGAAAAGTGATATTTAATCTTTTAATTTTGCATTTCAATCAAGTATTTTGAAAATTGCATCAGTGTGTTCTTGTGATTTGTTTCCTCTGGTCCAATTGCCTTCACGCAGGGTGCTTTTTTTCCCCCACAGGATGCAGTGATACTGCCAATGTCTGATCAGAGGGAGACTCTGTCAGGGAAGGAAGCATGACATGTAGGATGTGTGCCAGGGAATGATTAAACGAGACAATGTCTGACCTAATTGAATACAGCTATATTCTCATCTCTGCTTCTTCAGTTGGTATGTTACAATGTGTTGTTTTGATTGACGTATCTAAAGCAAATTTAGCCATATATAGACATGTGGATGGAAAAGGGAAGACTATATCAACAGCATTTCAGATCATCGTTGCTATTCTTTTTTTCATACTACACCAAAATTTGACAAGTGGCATTTCTTAGAGGTTTGTAGTGATGTGACATGGGAAACTGTATTAATGAAATTAGTGTATTCTGTTATGTTAAAATCTATTGGTCTATCTTGTACTTTTGAATACATTTTTGAAAAATCATGCATACTTTTGTAACATCATTGGTCATTTGGAAAATATTGGATTTTCATGTTTTTGGACATTTCATGCAATGTCTTGTTAAATCACATATGTTAGTATCACTGCTGAGCTCATTAGAAAGTCTTTAAGTATTAAGAAGCGGGCATGTTCATGATGATAGATGCAAGTTTTCCAAAATTTTTAGTTTTTGCTGGAAAGTTTTAATTTTAAAATTAGCAAAAACATATACTATCTGTTATTTTCCTTGAAATGCCAGACTCATTTCATTAATTTTTGAGAAAATGTTTGCCAAATATTCAAGTTGCTAGTCCTTCAGGTATTCTTTCAAGTCAAAATCATGTTCTATGGAAAAAGTGGCTAGTTCATCTAGCAACTCCAATAATCACACAAATATCTTTTCATGAGACAACTATCAAGCTTTGGTGTGCAGCAGAAGCATTTTATGCATCTTTCCATTTTATCACATGCTGTGAAAAAGGCACATACTCAAAGTTGAGATTTAAGAAAATTAATATTTTGTGCTGCTTCATAAGGGGCTTTCTTAAGTGAAACTGGCATAAAAAATTGTGAGTGTATGGTAGCAAAGAAAGCAAATCACCAGTAGTACAGTTTGGAGCTATTGCTTTGATTTGTGCTAAGACACCAGCAGTTTTACCCACCACCTGCTTTTATGTCATCACTGAAAACGTCAACACGGTAACAGCAACAACAACAAAACCCCAAATAATGTTTAATTTTTTTTTATAAAAATGGTTTTGACATTTGATATTTTAACTTCCTGAAAGAGTCTTAGTGTATCCCCAGGAGTCTACAAACTACATTTTAAAAGCCTCTGCTACAGGATGACCTTGATAAAGTAAAAAATAGCTTTTTACTATACTCTCTGATCTACTTCTAATTGGGATATTCTATTCAGTAATCTACAGCTACAGTCATTTGGTTAACATGTATGGGTACACTTTTAAGTTTGACAGGATTAAGAATGCTAGTTTTGAATTTTTTCTTTTACATTAAAACTGTAGGACACAAAGAGAAATGAGAAATAGTGATTTAATGAGTAAAGAAAGAGGATTGATGGAATCAAGGCTCTCTAGGAGGCGGGAGGACAGTATACGTGTTGGGGAGTTTCAATATTTTACTGTGGTTGTGGGAACTGCAAAGAACTCTCTCCAGGTGATTCTGATCCTCACAGAAGTTTACGAATACAGGCATACCTTGGAGATATTGTGACTTTGGTTCTAGACCACCACAACAAAACCAGTATCCCAATAACATGACTCAAATGAACTTTTTGGTTTCCTAGTGCACATAAACATTATGGTTACACTACACTGTAGTCTATTAAATGTGCTACAACATTACGTCTAAAAAAAGTATGTACCTTAATTAGAAAATACTTTACTACTATCATCTGAGCTTTCAGCAAGTCATCAGCATTAATCACAGGTCACTGTAACAAATATAATAAGGATGAAAAAGTTAGAAATATTGTGAGGACTACCAAAATGTGATACAGAGATACCAAGGAGCAAATGCTGCTGGAAAACTGGTGCTGATAGACTTGCTTGACCCAGGGTGTCCATAAACCTTCGATTTATATAAAAAAAAAAAAAAAAAAATCTGTGGAGTGCAGTAAGGCCAAGTGCAATAAAACTAGGTATGTCTGGTACACCTCTGGGTCATGCCAAGAATATCAAAGGCATCTATGGAGGCAAGGCCAAGTACTTTGGTTTTAGAGGCTCAGTGCTGACGTTGGGTCTAAGCAGGGCCAATGATTCTTCTGCCAGGCGACCCCGGCCTTCTGGGCTACCAGACATCAGCCCGGGCAGTGTCACTTCCCTCCACCAAAGTGAGCACTGGATGCTTCTCAGAGCCCCAAGTCCCTGAAGCAGAGCACGAGCTCCCCTGCTCTAGTCCCACTTCTTTTTTTTTTAACTTAATTTAATTTTATTATGTTAATCACCATACATTACATCATTAGTTTTTGATGTAGTATTCCATGATTCATTGTTTGCATATAACGCCCAGTGCTCCATTCAATATGTGCCCTCCTTAATACCCATCACCAGGCTAACCCATCCCCCCACCCCCCTCCCCTCCAGAACCCTCAGTTTGTTTCTCAGAGTCCATAGTCTCTCATGGTTCGTCTCCCCTCCGATTTCCACCCCCTTTATTTTACCCTTCCTTCTCCTAATGTCCTCCATGCTGCTTCTAATGAAGGTGTCAGCTCCTCTTTGGCCAGAAAAACTTAACTGAAGACTAGCCATAATCTTACAGGTATTATGTTGAGTAAAGAAATCAGACACAAAAGAATATGTATTGTATAACTTTATATGAAGTTCAAAATAAGGCAAAACTGGGCGTCTGGATGGTTCAGTCGGTTAAGCGTCTGTCTTGGGCTCAGGTCATGATCCCAGGGTCCTGGGATCGAGTCCTGCCCCAGGCTCCCTGCTCAGCGGGGAGTCTGCTTCTCTGCCCCTCCCCTGGCTCATGCTCTCTCTCTCTCAAATAAATAAATAAAATCTTAAAAACAAAACAAGACAAAAACAAAATAAGGCAAAACTGTCAAAATGACAAAACAGTGATAACTTCTGGGGGATGGATATGGACTGGGAAATGACCCAACAGAACCCTCTGGAAATTGTACCATGTGGTTGGAAGTTGTATGGGTGTACAGATTTCATTGATTTATACATTAAGATTAATGCATGCCTATTTTATTTTTTACTTAATAAAAATTAGTCATAAGCTTTCTAATACAAATGTAAAAAATAGACATAAATAAGGGAATTGATGAACTAAATTGGTTCTCACACAAATGTGAGAATTCGCCACGTTTTGGATCTGCCTAGAGAAGTTTCTCTGGCCATGGAGCTGGTTTGTACCTGCTTTTGGAAGAATAAATGTCAACAGAAAGATGGGAAAGATGGAAGCCTAATTTGTGGCCCAGACAGCGTGAGGAAGCATCAGGATGCTGGGCTGTTCCCCGGCTCTATGCAACTGTGTGTACAGATACATTTCTCAACATTAGACCTTAAGCGCTTTCCAGGGAATAATTTCCAAAGCAATTACTTCCCGCTGTTAATAGCCAATTAACAAGTAGGAGATAATAACTCCTCAGTTGTATTGTGGGTAGGTAGAGCAATATAAAGGCAACTAATTAACACCCAGTCTTTTAACAAACTAATTAATCTAGTCAGGCAAGAGCAGTTTATTTAGAATATGTTGAAGGCTCTGAATCCCCAAAATTTCATTTTTCACCATGCCAATGAATAATTGAAGCCCACAGCTTTCATTTGTCCTGTTCATCCCTCTTCTTTGATGCCACTTGGCTTTGAAGCCCCATCCCTAATAGGAGAAAGCTATTTATCTCTTTCTTTAATAGCCTCATGAATATTTTCTTCCCTGTTACTCCTTGCTAGCCCTTGCCAGTTCTTAACATTGCAAGTTTTCTCTCCTTCGTCGTATTTGCTTTCGCCTCCTCTTTGGCTTCGTATGCTGACTTTGGTCACTGTAATCCTACAGGTTGCTTAGTATTTGTTTAGGACTGGTAATGACTATTTAGTGTAATGCTGTCTAAACTTAACTGTGCTTTAAAATCACTTCTCTAGGGCGCCTGGGTGGCTCAGTTGGTTAAGCGACTGCCTTCAGTTCAGGTCATGATCCTGGAGTCCCGGGATCGAGTCCCACATCGGGCTCCCTGCTCAGCAGGGAGTCTGCTTCTCCCTCTGACCCTCTTCCCTCTCGTGCTCTCTCTCTCTCATTCTCTCTCTCAAGTAAATAAATAATAAAATCTTTAAAAAAAAAATAAAATCACTTCTCTAGGAGTTGGAAAGCTTGTTATAAAATTCGAACCCCTGGCCTTACCTCCTTCCTCCACTCCCTCTTCAGTGATTCTGCTCCAGAAATTCTGGGTTGAGCTCAGAATCTGCATTTTTTTAAAAGATTTTATTTATTTATTTGACACAGAGAGAGAGACAGTGAGAGAGGGTACACAAGCAGGGCGAGTGGGAGACGGAGAAGCAGGGAGCTGCCGAGCAGGGAGCCTGATACGGGGCTCCATCCCAGGACCCTGAGATCATGACCTGAGCCAAAAGCAGATGCTTAACGACTGAGTCACCCAGGCACCCCTAGAATCTGCTTTTTAAATAGGCCTCCACCTCCACCTTCTTGGTGGTTTGGAGGCAGATGAGCTCAGCTAGAGGAACACTGCTTTGGGTGGACAACTCATCATCGGTAGTCTTTCCCAGTTGAGAAGTAAACTTCTAGGAAATGGGAAGATAACTCTTTAAATATGAGCTGCCTGTCTGGGTCTCTGCCTTCTTCCCTGTCTGAGCTGTGATCAGGTTGAGAAATAAGGGAATGACAGATGGGGCCTGAAATATCCTCCTCATTATGATAGGGGCTAATTTGTAAGATGGGGTTCAGTGTGAGGGCCAAATCGGCCAGAGACTAACCCTCAGAATGGGGCAGCCTGACCTCAGCCACGGTGGACTAAGACAGACCTCTCCACACTATTTAGAAATGGCAGAGAGAAGATGTCAGGTATCTTGATAACCTAATACATTTTACAAATGTACACTTTGTAATATGCTTGGCTATTTATAAAACAATTTCAATTACAGTGTCTCGTGGGACCCTTTCAATCACCTCTGAATTCGTATCGCCTTTCCTGGGGCTGACAGCTGTCTCTGCTTGGATGACTTAGCTAAATACATCAATCTTTAGACTTCCATGCTTCCTTCTGTCTTCCTTTCCAATGCCATGGCAAAGAACAAGGGGAATGAGGCTTGAGAGGTGTGGGGTGAAAACGGGCTCTCTGGCTGAGGGTTTGCTGCTCAGGTACTGTACCTGGCCATTCACTGCTGAAAATCTACATCTCCTCTTTTCCAGATCAGCCTGGGACTTGTTTCCTTTACCTGCCGCCTTAGCTTCCCCTTGGCATCTCAGGCCTGGAGATCCCTTTGAAACTCTGGTGGATCTATTACTTGGCCCCTAATCTGAGCATTCCCTTCCTACACACCTTGCCCTGACCTTGGCGGTCTCCATGGCTGGTCTGTTGGCTCTCAGCTTAGCATTTCTCCTGCACTGAAACCCAGAAAAACTCAGGAGAACAAACTTGGTCTTCTCTTTGCTCGGCTCTTCCACTTTATCCTCCTGCCTGTGTTGGGCTTGCTGTGTTGGTGATGATGGCCTGCAGGGTGATCTCCTAGGTCCCAATACTGAGCTGAGTAAGAGGCCAGCTGCCAGTGATGTGTCTAGCAGCTCCTTCCACTCTAGGACTCTGTGGTTCAGGACATGTCTGATGCTGTAGATCTAGCCCTATCCACATTCTACTGGACCCATGTTCCACAGAGCCACGGGTAATGTTCTCTGCAAAGCAAAGGAAGGAAGCCTGACTGAGCACAGGGAGCAGCTTTGCTATGATGCAATCTCAATGGCCCCAGCCAGCCCTATGGGAAGCCAGGAATGGCCCTTCAGAGTTGTCCTGAGTTGAAGCAAGCAGGCCAAGCCTTATAATCTCCCAGTTAATGGATGGGAGCTGGCCTGCAGGAGACCTGCAAAGGTGAGCCTTTAGCTGGGGCATTTTCTGAAGAAGGCTGATAGCAGAGGCCTGTCCGCCAGTAGTATTCTCTGCAGCTGGGGGGTAGGTCTTTCAGTCCCGAGGAGCATGGGTCTGGGAGACCATAGTGTTCACTATAGACTAAATTTTCTTTTTCTTCTCCCATGTCATATCTTCCTTCTGCCCTGGGTGGCCAACATAGGTAGAAAATTACGTTCTCTACATTATGGAAGAAAGTCTCTGATTTAATATGCCAGGACTAGCCCTTGATATGTTAAATGGGAGCTAAAAGGATTTAGAAAATTGTTTTATTCTCAACAATGTCTGGCTTATAACCAATTATCTTGCAAAAAAATGCTATTTTGAATTTAAGAAGCTTAATTATAACCCTCTCTTTCTCTTTGTAGCTCTTCTGTAATAATCCTAATACCCCAAAAGCATCTGGTTAGATAATTTGGGCTAACTAGGAAGAACATACTGTATATGGAAAAGCCCAAGAGAAAACTGCAGAAGTATTTTTGCAAATGTTTGTGGACTACCTACATATATGTTTTCCTCTTTCCTTCCAGCTCATAGTTACTTAAGGGCTGGGGTCATGTTATCCTTATGCTTTTAAATTTCTTGCGTGTTATATAGCACCGTTAGTACACTATGGTAGATAGGGTTTTATATCTCTATCATCTTTATGAAAGTGCATGCACATTGGTGCATTTGTTATGTGTGAAGCCAGTTACCCTAACACTTAGCAGCTTAGCCAACATTGTGGCACACAGCTGCTTAGGGCCAGGAGTTTGGGAGGAGCTTAAATGGTTGCTTTTGCCTCAGGGTCTCTCATGAGTTTGTGGTCGAGCCGTTGTCCAGGTATACAGTCATCTCAATGATAGATCGGGGCCAGAGAATCTGCTTCCAAGCTCACTAATATAGTTGCTGGCATGCTTTGGTTACTCACTAGCTATAGTCCAGACGTTGTAGTCCCTCACCAGTGGGCTTCTTCATGGGTTGTTCACAACATGGCAGCTTGCTTCCCCAGGAGCAAAAGATCGGAGAGTGGAACCCAAAAGGCAAGGCACATCTTTATAACCTAATTCTCAAAAGTGATATACTATCACTTCTGCCTTATGGGACTGGTCATAGAGATCAACCCTGGTGCAGTGTTGGAGGAGACTATGCAAGGGTGTGAATACCAAGAAGTTGGGATCCCTGGGTCCATCTTGGAGGCTGGCTGCCACAACTGGCATAAATTCTTGATCATTCAATTCTTGTAAGCTCAGCACCTGGGAAAAATCCTGGGTTTAGGACTCAGATATGATTGAGAAAAACTCTCTTTTGCCATCCACTACCTATGTGACCTTAGCAAATCACTTTAGTTTAGCTCCAGTTTTCTTGTAAGTAAAATGGAGATAGTGAGACCTTCTTTAGAACAATGTTGGGAATAACAAATGAGGTAAAATATGCAGAAAGCCTAGCCCATGAAGAGCCCCAACAGAGGATTTTAACACATGATAGCTATTGTATGTAACAAGGTCAGCATTCTTTCCCCACTCACACATTATGTCCTGTTATCTGCCCCAAGGAAGTGGTGACCCTTAGGACCCAATGGGTGTTCCAGATAAAGATTGGCAACTGGGGAGTGGTCCACCCAATCCAAGAGCAGCATCTTCAGGGCTCTTGCAAGCCCCCAGCTTCCAGTGGCAGGTGACAGTTCTCAGCTGAACTGAGGAAACAGCACTCCTGGTTCAGGTAACTCAGGGTAATTTTGCCTCCTCCAGTTTTTCTTGTTCAATGTCAAGGCAAATTAGTTATTACACTTTAAATTCGTGAGCTGTGTTTGTCTTAGTCCCAAAACACCCCCAGGGGAGGAGACTGAAGATTCTAATTTGCTGTAATCACAGTTGATACTATCATTGTTTTGAAGCATTTGTGTTTTCTCTGATGAAATGTCAAACACACAAGGCAAAGTCTATTCTGAATTCTAGATGAAATATTTAAAAATACATGAGTGGTCTGAAAATAATTACCCTTTTAAAGCTCTCTGGAACTCATACAGCTCCTAATAGTGCCAACTGGCTTACAGATGCCATCAATTAAAATAAAGAGGAAAATCCAATCTCAAATTAGTTATATGATGATAATTCTTAGCATGGGAAAGAGATTTAAGTATTGCTTATCTCTATTGGGCTTGGGTATATATTCTATTTTAGTTCCACTTAATTATTATTACTAGTCGAATGTTCTTTGTGATTTGAAAATTCTAATCTTTAATGTAAGTAACAGAATTTGTCAGGGGTTTCTCTGCATATTGTCCAAACATGTCCCTTTGGAAGAAAGTAAATATGAAAAACATTTAAGCTTGCCAGATGGATAGCGTAGTGGGTTTTTTTTTTTTTTTTCATATTATTCAGGGATTCTTGGCTTCCCAAAGGATTCACTGTAGCATGAATTCCCAAGTTCATTTCAAATATAATTTGATTCATGTACATCTTTCCAGGAAAACATTTACACTGTAAAGAGAGCTCTGATTATATGATTAGGGTTAGCATTGTACCTGAATACCTTTCCACACATGTAACATGCACACAGAACAAGGGTGTTTCGAAACCTACGATGTAATTCTAAATGGAAATGTGTTACGGAAATTAGCTCACTTCAGGCATCTTTTGATGTATATCTAAAGTTTAGAAGGCGCTGCCAGAGAGCCGATAAATAATTTATTTTTCTCTTCAACTCCTTGTGCAGTTTTTTCCCTTTAGCTAATTCTCCTTTAAAAAAAATCTTTTGTTAAGAACTTGAAAGAATTCTTTCTTTCACTCAGACTCATAAATATTTCCTTTTCTATTATCACTGCTAGTTGAAACATGTTCAAATAAAAGTTTCTCCCTAAAGGTATGTTTTTTATCTTTGTTCATGGGATGAAATGAAATTAAAATCTGATATGTTTTAAAGTGCATGATTCAGATCTACTTATTAAAGTGAAGACCGCCCTGTTTTTAGAGCCATCACTTTATTTTTTTGAAACTAGTACATTCGAATCTCGGAATGTAAGCGGAATCTCAGAATCGCAATCTTTGTATTTTTAAAACTTGTCTTGTATTTACATATTTTAGAAGGTTTTTTTCATTAGAGCACTGTAGTGCATGTTTATTAAAGCAAATTTGGAAAGTACAGGAACGTGTAAATGAAACGCCTATCCTGATCATCCTTTTGCTCAAAGATGAACACATGGATATTTTTGTGTATTTTCTTCTTTTTCCCCACATTGGTAAAAATATTTAATTGGATTTTTGAGTGTGATGGAAAGCCTGTCTGAGGGGAGGTCTTTTCCAGAGAAATATCTAATGCCTGACTCTCAGGTTTTTCTCATAGCAATATAAGAAATATTTTTTACCATTAGCTTTATCCAGATACCATCATAATTGAACATACTAGCTTTCCACATTTTTTCCCAGACTTACTGGGGTTGCCAGTAGAATCCAGTGGGATTGACCTAGGAGACAATTCTCCTCAGGAATCTTGTTATAAGTTGGGTGCTATGCTTGTTGGGAGTTCTACTAGCCAGTAGGCCAAGTCATTTACACCCTAACTGATATCATTATTCTTGACGATTTTAATTTTGATTTAATTCTTAGTCATCTGCAAGACAACTTCAAGCGGTTTTTTAAGCAAAGGTAAATAGCTGATATATTTTTAGAGCTTTCACATAACTATTCCCCCCCACCCCCATCAGCTTCATGTGTGAAAAGAAGGGAATAAAATTGTGTAGTTATAATTCACAGTTTTTTCCTTCTCAGAGCTATAATTACTGCTTCATTGCCTTCTGGTATTTCTTGTTACAGAGTAAATTTTTGCGGCCAGAATGATTTTGTTTGTTTGTTTATTTATTTTTAAGATTATGTTTTAAAGATTTTATTTATTTTTTTGTCAGAGAGAGAGGGAGAGAGAGACAGAGAGCAAGCACAAGCACGGGGAGTGGCAGGCAGAGGGAAAGCAGGCTCCCTGCGTAGCAAGGAGCCGGATGCGGGACTCAAACCCTGGGATCATGACCTGAGCTGAAGGCAGCCGCTTAACTGAGCTACTCAGGCGTCCCTAAGATTTTATTTATTTATTTGAGAGAGAGAGTGAGCCAGAGAGACAGAGAGAAGGAGCAGGGGCAACGGGGAGGGAGAAGCAGACTCCTTGCTTAGCAGGGAGCCCGACGTGGGGCTCAATCCTGGGACTCTGAGCCGAAGGCAGAAGTTTACCTGACTGAGCCACCCAGGTGCCCCAATTTTGTATATTTATGTGTCTTTTTTTTTTTTTTTAACTGGATGCCTGAAGAAATTTTCTTTACATTATAATGTTTTCTAGGATAAGTCTCCTTTTTTCCAGGATGAGACTCTGTGCTGAGTGTGGAGCCCAATGTGGGGCTCTATCTCACGACTCTGAGATCATGACCTGAGCCAAAATCAAGAGTCGGACACTTAACCGACTGAGCCACCCAGGTGCTCCTAATTGAGCCTTTTCGTTCCTGGGTTCAAACTACTTGCTGTCCAAGTTTTTTCTCCTTCCCTCTTTCCTACCTTCTCTCCTTCCCTCCTTCCTTTCTCTTATTTCTATAAAATGAGGATGATAATGCTTCATCAGATTGTTATAAGGATTAAATAAGATACTGCAAGCTGAGAGCTAATCTGGTAGATACAATCCTGCTCAGTTAAAAAAAAAAAAAGTAGTTCTGTTTATTATTGGTCAAATCCTGCATCAACCAAATCTATTATAGTTGGAAAAACAACTAGTCAGTTGTTCCAGTAGTCAATATAACAAACACAGTCCAAATGTTCACTCATGTCTGTTTTAATAGGATTGACTTGTG
The DNA here is from genome assembly GCF_003265705.2 of Callorhinus ursinus. Classification (NCBI taxonomy): domain Eukaryota; kingdom Metazoa; phylum Chordata; class Mammalia; order Carnivora; family Otariidae; genus Callorhinus; species Callorhinus ursinus. The sequence continues at coordinate 9,209,841 of NW_027397082.1, forward strand.
TGTATGTATCTATAAATTTTTTTCAGGTATGTGACATTGTTCTCTGAACACAGAATGTGGGAAAGATAAATTCCTTACAATCTGCTTGGAATTTTTTTTTTTTTTTGATTACCCCAAAGATGTTTGTGCCTATGAGTGTTGGGGTAGAGTGGGAGAGAGGAGGACTGGGGGTTGGCTCTTTTTATTGATTGATGGATGGACTGATTTAGGTCAGCAGGACAGGGAGCACAAAGCTCTGAGCACAGGTTGATGGGAGTTAAGAGCTATTGCAGAGTGTGGTTATTCTACCAGCCTTCTGACCCAGTTTGAAGCCTGGTAATCCTGACTCAATCTAGAGTACCTATCTCCTCCCTTGTACACCTGGAGTTTGTTCCAATCTGTATCATAGAAATATGTCTCTGAGCTGGAACTTCAAGTTGATATGGGCTTTTTCTGAGGAGTAGATATGAAGAATTCTCTCTTTTCTCTCCTTCTTGCTCCAGCCTCTGTTCCTCCCTCTCTCTTCCACTTTTCTCCTCTTCACAGAATTTGCACTGATTGGAGTGTTGGTTGATTAGGGTGTGGGAGAAGGTCATTGAGAGGATGTGACCTCTGGTTGAACTATGAGCTGACCCACTCAACTGGAGGCTCCTCACGTTTTCCCCTCTCCTTGGAATGTACGCTTTGCCCACTGTTCCCACAGTGGAGGCAGTTTCGAGGACACAGTGTTGAGAGAGAAAGGTGCTGTTGAGACCACCTGGGTGGTATATGTGACTGAACCCAGTTAGTCTCTGTATGAACTTTAAGATTCTGATGGGTAGGCTTGGAGATCTACTCATCTTGAAGTCACCCAGGATAAGCCTCATCCCTTGCTTATGAAACCTGCTGCCAACCACTCTGGAGTGGCCTGCCTCTTTCTTTGGTCTCTTCTTGCCCTTTGTGTACGGGGTCCAGTTTGCGAACCAACAGAGGGTTGAGTATTAACACGAGGATTTCTCCCGTTTTCCAACCAACATGTCTCTAGTGGCTAAAGCCCAGAATTTTTGATATTCCATTTCTCTCCCTTGAGAGTCACTATTCTGTCTTCTGTCTATATCTTCTAGCCAAGAAAATTTTACTTTCTGTGGTGTGCATTATGAAAAAGAATATGTTGCTTTTTTTCATTTTATAACTTGTGAATTATGTGATAACACGGATATGAACTTTTTCTAACTTGAAAAATTCCTCAGGCTCAAGTATGACTCTTGGAGGCAATGTCCTCACCTGACTTGTCCACGAGGCTCAGTGAGGTAGGTTGGCGAAGCTATCTTTGAAAATGAAGTGAAACCTCATACATAAGTCAATCTTACCAGACTCCCCGGCGTCATGGGACACAGTGTGCATCAGAAGAAGGTGCACCCACTTGTGGGTGTTCAGTGAACTTCCAGGTCCTCACTAACCACTGGTTACTAGAAGACACTGTCTTATTGTAACTGTTTTATTTCCAAACGATGTGGTTCCATGCATAATGACAAAGCGTCAGTGACGTAGTAGTGTTTAAGAGTTCAGATTTGAAGTCAGATATGCCGGAATTCCAATACTGGCTCTATCAGCTGTGTTATCTTTTAAGTTAATTCACCTGTCTGAACCTCAGTTTTCTTACCTGTAAAATAAGGATGGCAGCTGTCTTACAGGCTTGTAAAGGTGCTATATTTGCTATATAATATAGCAAAATACCTGGAGAATCCTCAAGATGTAAGAAACCCTTATTGAATAGCAGCTACCGTTCCCCTCGTATAAGGCAATATTTTCCCATTTTCTTCTCCTCTGCCCCAACGAGAGTAGGCCACCCAACTCTAACTGACTTCCAGGAATGCCAGCCAGCATCTACTCCAGGAAATCTGATTTTACAGCCTAGTCATGAACTTTGACCACACCCTGGAGAAAGGGAGGGATCTTTATCGTTTATTGAAGGAGGGCCTCTATGTCTTAGCTTCTGATGTGTCACTTTTAGAGGGAGGAATGGCGAGGGGGTAACATCAATCACTGCTTCCTTTTCAATTCTAGAAGCATTCAGAGTTTCTCAAACCAGAAGGCTTCATGGTTCCCAAGTGTTGTCATGTTGAGCCCTCAACACCCCAGAACATTCTAGGACATTTTCTCTTGCCAAAGATCCTATTGAATAGTGTGTTTTGTGTTTTCCTCCTTATAACAAATATCTGACCATATGACCTGGGAGAATATGGGCTCTAAGCTCCATCTCTAAGGGCAGCTCAGAAATTAAATGGTATTAGTGTTGACATGAACTTTGCCCCAGCAATCAAAATTTGAAAACTCCAGAAGGAAAAGCCTTGCTTATTGCAAATACCTTACACAGACATTTTAAAGGTGTCTTGTTTAAGTTTGAACTGGAATGCAGCAGTAGGAATAAGACTGGGCACCTGCCTACATGTATTAAGAATATGGCAGGAGGTCCACAGACCTGCAGTGAGCTGCAAAGTGTTGTCCGTGTGAGAGGGTTCCTCAGCTTTGGCACCACTGACATTTTGGGCTGGTTAATTCTCTGCCTCTGTTGTTTCACCCATTCTCATTGCAAACTGGTTTCCTTTCATACAGGCTGTCAGCTGCCATTAGCTCATATCCTGACACTCTGTCACGGGGGGCGGAGGGGGGGAGGGGAGAGAGAGAGAGAGAGAGAGAGAGAGAGAGAGAGAGAGAGAAGAAAGATCCCAGGGAAGGGCTGTGATTGGCTGAAGATGAATAACTACAGTGATGGGAACAGAGGGAGGAAGATGACTTCTACAACCATGTTTGAAAGTCCTGTAATAAAGAAACCTGTCTAATTCTGCATTTTGCTAACTGAACTTTCCAGAGAAGCCCCTCTCTTTCAATACCTGTTAACACACCAGAACACACATGACCTTTGAGACCCAGTAGGGTGGAGTTCAATGACTTTAGTTGGGATCCAAACTTCCAAGAGCCTTTAATACACTAACATACATTGCCACTTTGTAAGGCAGAGTATTGTAATTGAAAATTCCCTGAATGACAGTGAGACATACATTTATTATATGCCTAACAAGAGGTCCATATGTAAGTGGACAAGGTCCCCTTTCTCTGAGGTGCACTGGCTTTTTCTCTCCAAGTGTTAACTCTGTTCCTAAGCTAGCTCCCCTCATGTCTACTGGCAGCCCCTGGGCTATGATTCCTTACTCAGTCCAGTGTGGGGAAGAAACTCTTCTTGCTCACAAGCCCTGAGCGCCTCTCTCCTTGAGGAAGAGATCCCCGGAGTCCTCAGTGGTCACAGAGGTGGAGTTGCCATGACCTGCTACTTCCCTGTGTGGAGGGGCTCCTGGAAAGTCAGCCACGATGTCTACTGTGCGTTTTTATCGGCAAACCTACTGATCAGCGAGAGGACCTTTGAAAGGATACCTTTTAGATTCACAGGCTCTGAGGTTTAGATGACATGTGAAGCTCATTTTATCCCAGCTACTAAGACTTGCTGAACATTTTTGAGAAATGTCTATGCCACCCAGGCCACCATGAGGGCCGATCTACCCATCCTTAGCCATTCTTGCAGTTCTAGATTTCTGGCTGTTCTTTCTCTCTCTTTGTTTGTTCTCTCTTCTTTTCTCCTTTTCCCCCTTCTCCTCAACCTCTTTCCCTCTCTCTTCTGTCTCTGATTTTGCAATCTGGCCTATCATTTTTAAAATTATATTCTCTTTTTGTTTGTTTGGCTGGAGAAGAATATACTGTGTACGCTTTTTCCAGGCCTTGGAGAAACAATGGACCCACTCCTCTTTCATAAAAAGCCCATGTCACAGCTATAATGTGGTAGAGCCAAGACCCCATCTGTCTGATTCTCAAGCCCAGGTGCTAAACTTCCGTGAACTCCACCACCAACCATATTGTAGTATTAACAACAGCATACCAATAAGGGGGTCCCATAAGGGGAGATCACTAAAGACCATAATGGAAGAATCACATAGGAGTGACCTTTTCTTTCGGGAGTCTTGGGTTTCTGGGCCTTATTTGTATTAGGCTTCTGGGAAACTGAATGGGTTGCTTTTCTACCTGCACATGGAGAGATTAATAGCTGTCCCATTTGGATAGAGAAACAGGAGTAGCCACCATCAAGCTTTCCTGATAATGTTTCCTCCATGTCTTTAACAGAGGTGTCTTCCTTAAATTGAGCTCTAGTCCCTTCCTGTGAGCTTGGAGCTGAGGTTTTGTTCTCCCCCTGGAGGCAGTGCCTTACCTGCTCCACTTTCTAGGCGAATAGCCCTTCATTTACTCGAAGAAGACTTTTTTTTTTTTCCCCTGTGGGGCTCAAAGATAGCTTCAGCTTCAGTAAACCCTGGATTCAATAAAACTGTTCTAGGAAGTGTCCTGTTAACAGTCAATCAAGATAACTCACTGCCTTCGGACCAGCCTCTTGGAAGTGTCCTGAATGAACACCTCATCACTCAGAGAAAAGGGCCAAATGCAAGAGAGAACCTCTTCGAATGTCATTTGTAATCAAGGCAGTTTGCTGTGCTACCCAATCAGCCAACAAGAACACTTTTTCTTTTGAGTGTTTTTTTTTTTTTTTTTTTTTTTAGTGAGTCTCTATGGAGATGGGGGCATAGAGATCTAGACTTTGCTGAGGACATATGTTATATAACTTTCATGTCTTAAAAAATACGCTCTAAAAATCTATGGTATCTAGAGATTAAATCAGAACTCCATTTATTACTTTCCTTGAGGAAAAATAATGAACATTTTGGTTTTGGTGAAAAATTAAGAAGGAAATGAAGAAAGAAAAATTAAATGTGGATCCCTTACCACTGGATATGGTTTATCTGATCATAAATGAAGATGATTAGAAATTTTATTTCTTTGTTTTCATCTCTCTTTTTGGCAACGTCTTCCTCTTTATACGCCCTAGCTAGGCTGAAACGTCTGGTACAACAGCTTCTGATGTAGAGTAGAAATGGGGTGTTTATCAGGTCCTCTTGGGAGGCAACAAGGTGTAGTGAAAAGCAGACAGGTTTGGAGATTGACAACAGTAGGTTAGAATTTTACTCTGTTTCAGGAGTTATGCGATGTTGGGCTCTTTGCTAAACCTCTCTTTGCACCACTTGGCAAAGCGGGTTTCATACTTTAAGGTCTCAGATCAAAAGTCAGGGCCTCAGTGATAATTTTCCTAATCACATGATCTAAATAGTGCCTCCTTTCATTGTCTGTTGTATCATCCTATTTATTTGCTTGAATAATTATTTCCCAGTCTATATTTCCAGACTAAGATGTGCACTTCTTTTTTTTTTTTAAGATTTTTATCTATTTGAGAGAGAGAGAGAGATAGAGAGAGCATGAGCAGGGAGGGGGCAGAGGCAGAGGGAGAGGGAGAAGCAGACTCCCAGCTGAGTGCGGAGCCCCATGCAGGGCTCGATCCCAGGACCCCGAAATCATGACCTGAGCCGAAGTCAGATGCTTAACTGACTGAGCCGCCCAAGCGCCTCTAGAATGCATACTTCTTGAGAGAAAGGACTTCATCTGTCTTTTCCACTGCTGTGTTCCTAGCAGCCCAGATAGCACTTTGGATATAAGTACTCTATAAATTTTTGTTAAATTAGTAGATGAATAAATGATGGAATACCTAGTTCATAGAGTTACTCTGATGGTTATTTGAAACAATGTTTGTAAAACCTTCAGTACAAGGCTTAATATGCAGTAAAATCTTGAAATATATTCATCCGCACAGATTTAGCCCCTGAGATGCCTACTGCAAGGGAAAGGTTGCAATGCTCACATGAGTCCTCTAGGCTGCACCCCCAGCAGTCTTATGTGGGGACTCTGAGGCAATGCACTTAAACTCAGGGTTTCAAGTAATTTTTTTTTATTTTTTTTATTATGTTATGTTAATCACCATACATTACATCTTTAGTTTTTGATGTAGTGTTCCATGATTCATTGTTTGTGTATAACATCCAGTGCTCCATGCAGAACGTGCCCTCTTTAATACCCATCACCAGGCTAACCCATCCCCCCACCCTCCTCCCCTCTAGAACCCTCAGTTTGTTTCTCAGAGTCCATAGTCTCTCGTGGTTTGTCTCCCCCTCCAATTCCCCCCCTTCATTCTTCCCCTCCTGCTGTCTTCTTCTTCTTCTTCTGCTTCTTCTGCTTCTGCTTCTTTTTTTTAACATATAATGTATTATTTGTTTCAGAGGTACAGATCGGTGATAGACATTGGGGAAGGTATGTGCTATGATGAGCGCTGTGAATTGTGCAAGACTGTTAAACCAAGTAATTTTTTATATTTCAGAAAACCTAGTGAGAATCCTACACTAACATCACTGAAACAGCATGTATTAGGGACCTCAGAATTATTTCTTTTGTGCTGTAGTTAAACCAACTCAGTGTGGTAATGTGGTATTCCTGCTTATCTCATGCTGCTGAGACATGCTGCTTGGTGGTTATCTGTGTCTGTTTAATTAGAAGTGAAAATTAATTAATTGGATGCAATTAGTACTGCTTTTTTTTTTTTTTTTTTATGAACACGATCTTTGAAATCTTAGTGGACTGCAAGGTAGAAGAGAATGAGAAATCCCCATGGTGGTGGTTGATTGGACACCACTGAGCTCAGAGGAGTTGCAGGTGTCCCACGTGTCAGGCTGGGCTGGGAGATCTTGGAGTTCATTGGAAGCTGGTCAATAGAGGCTATTCTTAGGAACACAGAGCTCAGGAGGCATAATTTAGCTAAGACAACAAACCCCTCCTTCTTTGTCCTGGTTTCCTAAAAGACTCCAACAGCCCAGTTCATGGTACCTCAGTTCTCCATCTTTTGTGAAAATTCCCATTCTGGTTAGATGTATGTTGTTTGGTGGGGTTTGGCACTGGGTAGGGGTATTCGAACCACAGCCGATAGAGTTGGTTCTTTCTTGTTCTCCAGCAGAAGCCTGAGACTATTCTTGACTTTTTTTTTTATCGCCAAGAAAGAAAGAAAGAAAGGAAGGTTACAATTGCTGCCGCGGTCAGGGGCATTATGACATGGGTTTGTGAGCATACATCTCTTCCCTCTAGGAGCTCAGGTAAATTCCTCTTTAGGAAACAAAAAGCTTAGAAAATCCTAGCTGGAAGGGTTGACTCCCTTCTCACAGAGATGAGGGGAGGATGTAAACTATAACAAATTGCTTGTTTGATGCTGGATTTTCCCTTCATTATGAAAAGCACTGCTATAAATACCATAGTTATGAACTCCATTGAGCAAGGTTAATCCTTGGGTGGGGATCCATATAAGTAATGATAGTTCTTGTTTTCTTCATCAAAAACAAACTGTGAAGCATCATCATATTTAAATACAATGCCATTTGAGGTGTGTTTTTTTTTTGTGTGTGTGTGTGTGTGGAGCATGGTTGGCACTGCTTGATGAGGGCTCAGATATTCCAGAATAATCAAAGACACTTAGGCAGCTTTTCTTCTTGTAAGTAATTTCAGCTAAGAAATCAACCAGAGTTAAGTACTGCATTTGGGCAGGATAATAAGGTACTTTAGGATTTATTTGTTATATGCTAATATCCCAGGGAGAAACATATTTTCAGGAACAGAACAAAGAAACAATAGATGTTCATGAAAATGTAATTTCACAGCCGTGTTTTACAGTTCAAAGTTTTGGAGTCTTTTCATATGTCGTTAGTAATGATCTTGCACGGATCTTTTTTTTTTTTTTTTAATATGTGTTCGAAAGTGCTTGCTTCTTTTAATCTTCAGCTTTAGAAGTCCATACTGAGTGATTGCTACATGTCCCAAGGTGAGATAAAAAGAGACAGTGGTATGATTGCTGACCTTGGGGATTTTATTGTCTTACTGGATGAGTGGGACAGTCTTGAGGAAAGCAAGAAGACAGCATAAGCCACAGAACTGGTGCAGTTGGCAGTGTAGTTGGTTCCTGAGCGAAGATGTAGAGGAGGAGTTACGTGGCTGTAATTTTTCTGATGTATGTACTGGACCTCCTGCCCACCGTTTCCTGAAATACTTTTTGATCTTTCCAGTACCTCTTTCAATTTAAGGGAGGTGATTTGCTAGGAGCTGTTTTAACTCTTTGACAAACCCTCAGCCAACTCTTCCTTTTGTAACTTAGCTATCCTCACATTTTACCAGATCAATTAAAAAGCATCACTTCTGGGGCGCCTGGGTGGCTCAGTAGGTTAAGCGGCTGCCTTCGGCTCAGGTCATGATCCCAGGGTCCTGGGCTCGAGCCCCATGTTGCTCTGCCTTTTCCCCTCCTGCTGCTTGTGTTCTGTCTCTCTCTCTCTCAAATAAATAAATAAAATCTTTAAAAAAAATAAAAAAATAAAAAATAAATAAAAAGCATCAATGTTCAATATTACTCTCTGTTGAAAAATTTTTGAAAGGATTTTGAAATTATTTTTGCCTTTAAAATGATTTGGCTCCTTGGAATCCAATTTAGAATTGATCAGCAATGATTACATCAACTCCTGGAGTATGTATTCATACTTATATAGTGAGAAAAATCTAACCCAAATGTTGTTTTTATATAAAGTGAAAAATTTTTAATGAAACTTTGCTATTAAAAAATCTGGCATAATATTAGATTTTGTGGACATTTAATTAAATATTTATTAAATTCAAATTTTCAGTTTTCTTGTGTGTATTAAAGCCACAGTCATCTCACAAGCCCCTGAAATATCCCTCCTTAAGTCCTACGCAGAACTCCAAATACCATGGAACAAATACAGAGAGTAAAAAAGAGTATCTCTGTTGCTCAGTAGGTAAGGCCTTCTCAAGAGAAGTTACACTGCCTTCAGAGTAACGTGAAAGGGAGAGCCTGAGAGGCCTTGATGTTTTTCCCACTTGAGCCATTGAACAAAACTCCAAATGACTTCCATCTCTCTCTTCTTCCTTGGTAGCAGTTGGGTGGTGGTTTTAAGCAGGGATGAGGTGGGTAGTTTCTCTGATAGTTGAACAGAATGTTTTCTTCAGTGATTAAATGCATCTAGTTAGCTCTTTTTACATATCATGAATAGCCATATGACCAGTGGTCTTCAAGGAGAAGGCATCTAATGTTGAGTACTTACTGCATTTCAGACTTCACGCTAAGTGAAATATATGTATGTTAGGAACTCTCAAATACAGGAGCTCAATATTTTAAAAATTGTTTTACAGAGGATGCAACTAGGGATCAGAAATGAAGTATTGCATCCAGTTACCCATAGCTAGTAAAAGGGTGGATCAGCAATGTACCCACATGTTGTGTAGATATTCACATGCTCATATAGTTACCTTGATTTTTTTTTTCTATTTTAATTTAGTCATTGCTGGTGTTAAAGACTACTCTATCATTAGAGTTCTAGTAATTTCACCATTTTTCCCTTGGATTTTTTTTGGGGGGGTGCTGAACAGGTTGACCACTAATTATAATGGTTCTGCCACCCTATTTTCAACCTTTGTTTGTCTTATTATTTTAGTTAGGTTCTGAAAAACAATGTGACACAGAAGCCAGAATAATGGGTATCTTCTTATATTTTATAACCTGAATGCAAATATTTTCCATATTTGACCGTTAAGTATGATATTGGATCTAGGACTTCAGGAGATTAGCTTTATCACATCTAAGAAGACTCTTATTCCAATTTTGCTGGGATTCTTTTCTAAATGTATATTAGTGTTGAATTTTGTGGATGCTCTATATGATTTTTTTCCCATGTATTCATGCACATTTCTGCATAGGCTATAGAACTATAGCCTCAAATCCAGAAAATTCTAATATTGGGTCCTGAAAGCCTTTTCCAGTTTTATTAGAGGTTGGCAATTGTAACTTGGGGTTCATCATCTAGTTAGAATGCTGTAAAGGAAAAAAAGAGCAAAACTTTGTGGCATGTCATCATATATTCCATATGGTTTTAAGTAATATTTCCTTTTTTAAAAAATATTTTATTTATTTATTTGAGAGAGAGAGAGCACAAGTGGGGAGGGAGAGACAGAGGGAGAGGAAGAAGCAGACTCCCCACTGAGAAAGGACCTCCCCTCCCCCTCCCCGATATGGGTCTCGGTCCCAGGGCCCTGAGATCATGACCTGAGCCTAAGGCAGATGCTTAACCAACTGAGGCATCCAGGCGCCCCGTAGTTTTAAGTAATATTCCACCTTAGCAAGCAGGTCTTATTTATTTTTACATGTCCAGTTGGTAAAAACAAAAGCAGAAAATTAACTTATTTCCCCCTTCTTTGAACTGTTTGTAGCATGGTGGTGTCATAGCCATCAAGAAGAAATTAGATTGTGTTTGGTTTTCTCTCCTGACATACTCCTAGCCTCTTAAAAGCCCCCTGCAGACTGGAAGCTGTTTAGCCTGAGAAACCGATACCAGATTTTTCCATGTTGGAGTCCCCATCTCTCCCCCTGGTGCTCCAACTCTGGAAATACGGAGCCAACCTATCTCTGAAAACTTGAACTTTTTAGAAGTTTCAAGAACAAATCCTTAACTCCCGTGGTGGCTCCAAACCACAAATGCTTTCTTATGTGAGTTGTTCATGTTTGACATTTGGGCTCAGAGGAAAATAGTTTCCGCTGCACGTGGCTCTGGGTGGCAGAAGCCCCAGTTCTAATTCTGGCTTTGTCATGTCCTGCCTCTTGACCTTACTTATCTCTTCAGTAATGGAGAGCAACTGAACTCTATAATGCACTGACATCTAGGTTCTATTTCTAGGACCCATAAGGTGCTGACAACTTTCATCTCTCTTCCCGTCTTTTCTGTTGGCCTGCTTTTACCTCCTCAAGGATGTCTGAGTACAGGTACAGTCACAGTCACTTGTCACATGTTGAGGATAAATGTGCCCCTCAATCCAGGCTGGACCACATGATGGATGTGAGCATAATGGATAAGTCATGACTATTTCATTTGCACGTGAAAGAATGCACTCAGAGTGGCTGAAGCAAAACCAGGCTTGTATAACTGAAAGTCCAGGGAGTAGACAGTCTTCATGCACAACCTGATCTAGGTGTTCAAAGAATGGTGTCAGGAAAGGGTCCCTCTCCTCTTCTCCGCCCTGGTTCAGTTCTCCACATTGGCTGCAACCCTAGGCAGCTTTCCCTACACCAACTTCAGCTCACGTGATACACTCAGGATAAGGAGATCTTCTTTTTCCCAACAGTTTCACCCAAAGTCTTGAGCAGGCTCTTGTTTCTTCTTGTCAGTTACTGCTATGCCAGGGAGGTTCCTAACAGGAAACAGTTTGCTCAAATGGGATGATTTGAGGAGAGTGGAAAAGATTATTCTCAAATGTATAGGTAGGGTATAGGGAAAGTACAGGGAACTCTAGGGTCGTATCCCTGGGATCTTATTATTATTCCTAGGCTTGGAAACAGAAATGGCTGTCTGCCAGGAGCTATGACCTTTGGTTGACAGTTGCAGTGAGCCCAGGTGAATACAGAGGTTACTCTTGATCTCCTCCCTCCTTCTGCTTTCTTGCCAGTATTTGGAAACAGCCGAATCTAACTAGAAGCTAGAAGACAAGGGAACATACTGGTGAAGTCCATCCTGGTCAAACTCTTGGGGCACAGAGCAGGTTACAGAGGGTTGGAGAGTAGACTCAGGAGGCAAATGGGAGATATCCATCCTATGCTCATTTTTTAATCCCCATGACCAGTGGAAAATAGTGTTGGATTGGTCAGACTTGAGTCCATACTCATTTCTGGAGCTGAGGATGAGGTCAGGCTGAACTTGAAACGAACTAAGAGTGTGTGTGCGTGCATGTGCACATGTGCAGGCTTATGTTTGCTCAGCAAAAATCACAAGGTGTTGCCAGAAAAAGAGGGAAAGGATTATAGACTGGCAAAAATAGCAGGGACCAACACGGGGCAAATGCATTTCTGAGGCACATGTTCAAATCTCTAAGATTCAGTATTTTTCCTTGGCCTTTTCCTCTTGGGACCTGAGTGAAGCTTGACTGGCAGAGAATGTTCTGGCTGCTAAGGATCAGCCTCCTCACCTTACATGGATTTGGTCATGATCTCCAGCCAAAGGTCAGTCCCTTGTGCAAAGTTCCTTGGAAAACATGCCCCACATACTGATGGCCTGTCTTGCTCAGGCCTTCAATTTGAGTTGACCTTGTGCTCCCTCATCTGCTGCCTCTAAATCTTGTTCATTCCAGGCCTGTTTGTGCTGTCCTTTTCCCTGTCACTTGATACCCAGTTCCAGCTCCTTTTCTTCACCTGCAATCCCAAACTCAGCCAAAAATTTTTAACTCTGTTTTCCATCCCATGTGATACTTCCCAGTTCAGGTGCTCAGATCCAGAATTCCAATGGTTTGCAATAAAGCCAATTTTCTGAGCTCGTTACCCTAGGATACATTTCTGCTGGTGCTGCAAGGTGGAATTTTAGGGACTCCGGCTCTAGACATCTCCCCACGATGCCCCCCCCCACACACACATGGATTATGCCCTGTCCCAGTGCTCGGTAGACTGAATCATCCCAGTCTACACAGCCCTCACTCGGTGAGCAAAGGTACTTGGAATTGTGGTCCCAGTGGAGTGACACAAGAGGAAGAGCAAAGGGGGAGGGAGAGGAGACCCAGACGGGGGACTACTCAGTGTAATCCTGAACTTTGCTGGAGGAGTACCTTCAAATTCTAGACAAGAAAGATTCCCCAGAGTCTTATCAAACTCAAGCCCATCCCCTTCCTCACCCCTTCTTCTCCCTGCCCCGAGGGGGGATTTAGCTGGAAGGGAAAACAGGGAAAACAGAGACAGCCTTTCTCAGAAAGACAGCAAACTGCCCGTCGCTGTTTACATGAGGTACTGACTGTGTATCTTTAGTAGAGTCACAAATATTTTCTTGGGAGGGAGTGTAAGCGCTTCCTGCACTTGTTGCTAGGGCAGCTGGGCAGCTTTCATAACTGGAAATAGCAAGTCTTTGGTTCTTTGGGGCTTCTTTTTTCAGGACCACCAGCAATTTCTATTCTTTCCCAAGGAGTTTGTCTTTGCCATTGGAGGCTTCCCTTGGGCTGCCCCTCTCTTGGTCTCCCTGAGACTATGACAACCTCTCTTCACCCTCATCCATATAAGGAGAAGCTGATCCTTACTTGCTAAGCCCATGGAGCTTTGTGACCTGGGGTAGGTAACCTAATCCTGCTCGCCTCAGTTGCCTTATTGGTGATGTGCGGAAAATAATTGTACCCACACTGTTGTGAAGACTGAGTGAGATAATGCAAGTCAGTGCAGAGCACTGTGCCTGGCGTTAGAAAATATGGTTCTTCCTATTAAAAAGGAAAATAGGAATTAGGGGGCTTTATAATAAGTGGCAGGAGTGCCAATGGGGTAAGCTGAGAGGGTTCTCTGAGCTAGACCTGAGAACACAGGGGAGAGTGATGGAGCTTCCTCTGCCCCATCACTTCTCCCATTTCCTGATCTTGTGCCTTGGCTAACTCTTGCTTTGCTGGACTCCCTCTCTGCCTGCTCTCTCCAGCAGGATTGCCGTGGTACTAGTAGATGCCATGAGGACAAGGACTATGGGTCTAATGCCTCTTTGGATCCTTCAAGGCCCCTCGCACAATGTTTTGCACCGAGTAAGTGCTGAGGAAGTATCTAGGGTTGATTCCTACATGGAAAAGAGGGTATTCCAAGCGGGGAAAAAACTGATAAACACCAGGAGCTGGGAAGATTTTGACCTCTCAGGGAAATTCTTTCCTCGTCTCCTGACTCCCATTCTCCATTGGTCAAGGTTCAGTTCACCAGGAGCTTGTAGATTTGGTCAACTGTTGCCCCTTCCCCCCACCAGCAACCATTCCAGAGGAAGAGTCCCTGCTCCACGGTATTGCATTTTATGCATTCTGGGACTCAGCCCTGGTGGGGTACTGACCAGGAGTGAGGAGGGAACTGAGAGGACACCAAAGGAGTACAAAGCTGTACTTCGTCTTTCTTGTCTTCCTTTCCTTTTGTGAATACACTATTTTTTAGTTAAGTAATGCATTCATATGATCTTAATTGTGGAAGTATTCAAGAAGATAGATAAAAGTAAAGGTGCCATTATATATATCATATACGTATAATTTACATATATGTATATAGTAAACATTCTATATATTCATAAAAAATATGCCTTTGTGCCTCATATGTATTTTAGATAAATGAGATTACTCCATATTTATTGTCTTGCAGCTTGCTTTTTCTCCTTGGCTATATATCTTATGGATTTTTCTATGTCAGTACTCAATCTTTTTCTTAGTATCATTGTTCCATAGTTTATTTAATTAGTCATCTACTAATGAAGATTTAAGATTGTTTTTATTTTTCTGTATTACAAAGAATGTCATAAAACATGAGTTGTTATACACAGATACTTGTTTTCCTCTAAGACAAAATACCTTGCAATAGAATTTCTGGGACTTTAATTAAGTCTTATTTTGTACCTTTAAGTAAAGTTTTTATTTTCTTCATAAAGTTTTAGAACTTTTTGTGAGCATTATTCTTAGCTAATTTCATAATTTTATTTCTTTTGTGAATAGAATCTATTATTCTATTATATTTTGTGATGTGTTAGCTTTGGTCTGTAGGAAAGCTACTGATTTTTAAGTGCTGATGTTCCTTTTGACCACTTTTTTTTAATTTATTTTTTGGCATTTACATGTTTTAATTTAAATTCAATTAATTAACATATAGTGTATTATTAGTTTCAGAGGTAGAATTCAGTGATTCATCAGTCTTATATAATACCCAGTGCTCATTACATCATGTGCTCTCCTTAATGCCCATCACCCTGTTACCCCATCCCCCCACCCCGCTCCGCTCCAGCAACCCTCAGTTTGTTTCCTAGAGTTAGGAGTCTCTTATGGTTTGTCTCCCTCTCTGATTACATCTTGTTTTAGTTTTTTCCTCCCTTCCTCTATGCTCCTCTGTTTTGTTTCTAAAATTCCACATATGAGTGAAGCCATGATAATATTCTTTCTCTGATTATTTCGCTCAGCATAATACCCTCCAATTCCATCCACATTGTTGCAAATGGCAAGATTTCATTTTTTGATGGCTGAATAATATTCCATATATATATATTCCAAATATATTCCAATACACACACACACACACACACACACACACACACACACACATCTTCCTTATCCATTCATCTATTGATGGACATCTGGGATCTTTCCAAAGTTTGGCTATCGGGGACGTTGTTGCTATGAACATTGTGGTGCAAGTGCCCCTTCGGATCACAACATTTGTATCCTTTGGGTAATTACCTAGTAGTGCAATTGCTGGGTCGTAGGGTAGAGCTACCCTAACTTTTTGAGGAACCTCCGTACTGTTTTCCAGAGTGACTGTACCAGCTTGCATTCCCACCAGCAGTATAAGAGAGTTCCCCTTTCTCCGCATCCTTGCCAAAATTTGTTGTTTCCTGACTTGTTGATTTTAGCCATTCTGACTGGTGTGGGGTGGTATCTCATTGTGGTTTTGATTTGTATTACCTTGATGCTGAGTGATGTTGAGCATTTTTTCATGTGTCTGTTAGCCATTTGTATGTCTTCTTTGGAGAAATGTCTGTTCATGTCTTCTGCCCATTTCTTTACTGAATTATTTGTTCTTTGGGTGTTGAGTTTGATAAGTTCTTTATAGATTTTGGATACTAATTTTTTACCATTTTGATGGAACTACTTCTGAATCCTAAAATTCTCTTTGATTTTCTAGTTAAATCATCATATATCTGCAAACAATGATAGTTCTCTCTCTTCCTTTCTAATGTTTATATTGCATTTCTTTTTTCTTATTGCATTTGTGATACTATTTATATGATTTTGGCTAACTTAACACACTTTTTAAACTCTTAGGTGATGAGGATATAGATTTACTGCTCTTTCATGAAACTTCTGAGGAGCAGTTATTTCTGCCATGAGAAATGGTTCGGTGATTAGAGGAAAACACACAGGGCTAGATTCCAAGTGAGAGGTAATGGGGGAAAGAAAAAGATCAGTACGTTCTTTGAGTTGACGAGCCATCTAAAGGTTATGTCAACAATATCCACTAACCAAAAGTTAAGTGGCCCTTATGGATATGGATACAAGCTTTCTGCAAGTTTTTGTTCTGTGGCATAGGGCTGTCTTAGACTTGTAATTGGAAGGGAGGTTTGCAGACCTAATGTAGGCTCTCAGTGGATCGCATCCAGATAGACCCAAGGCAACACAATTATTTAAACCTGTGAAGGTGACAGCGTGCCATACTCCAGACCTACCATGGTGAGACATATGTCTTTGTGGTATTGAGGACTAGCTTCCCTGATCCATCCACCTCCATTCTGATCAGTGGCCTCCACTGTAAGGTAATGTCAAAGGTTGACAGTCTCAACAGTGGAACAAAATAAGCTAATTGGATATAGATTTAATCTACTAACTTTTGTTTCTTTAGCACAAATCTCTGAATTATGGATTTAACCAGGCTAGTGGTATGTGGGTTGGAGTGGAAGCTGACCAATGGGGAGTTACCAGAGACATACTATAGAAATCAATATAATGAGGGCCAGAAATTCTTGACTACTGATGTGACTACATTCAGTGGTCTTTTTTCATCCAACCTTTGAGGGTTACTATACCTCATACCTCCTTGTATTTCAGGGGTCACTAATTGCCTACTGCAAAATGCTTCCAGTCACAGCTCCCTTTGCAAAGAAGTTTTAAATTTGCCCTGCCTCTATACAAGTTCGATTCTAAGTTAGTGCTTTAATTTTCATGCTTTGTTTAGAGTCCTCCCCTCCTCCCCTTAAAAAAAAATATTTCACATGAGAAATCCCACCCTGGAGTTCAGTGATGCAAAGAAGTTGCCGAACTTCAAGTAGAACCTCAGACTTTAATGAAGTAGATTTTTCTCATCTTCCTTCTTCTTCCCTCAAGAAAACTTCCAACTTTGGAACTCAGAGTGGAACTGAAGGGCCTTGGGTAAATATGCACAAAGATGAAATGGCAATGGATGCATCCTGGCTCCGGAACAGACAATCCTAATGATTTTGCCTCTGTGGGTTTTCCCCTCTCTCCCTCCTGTTCATTTCTTTCTGAGTAATGTTTTGGGCCCAGTGGAGAAGCTCATGATGTTTTCCGGTAGCTGAAATGAGGTTAAAGTAATGAAATTCTGCCAACTAAAGTTTGGGAGGAAGATGCTTAGTAGCTGCTAGGACACAGCCAGTTCTGGGAAAGCAGTTGTATAACCAGAAAAGGAACTCAGTGGTTTGTACAGCAGTGGGTGGCTCTCAAGTGTAGGTCCTAGCATTTGGATGGACACTGGGAAGATTGCAATTTAAAAACTGGGCAGAAATAAATTTCAACTGGATTGGAAGCTCCATGAGGGCAAAACTGGTGTCCTCTTTTCACTGGGGCATCCCTAATGTCTAGGCCACAAACGTAGGCTTGGAAAAATCAATCAAGTGAGTCCAAAGGGGAGAAATCTGAGTGATACGGTAGATACTCCTGACACCTGTGTCACATCCCCTCCTCTCCCTCTGAATCATCTGCAGCTGCCGGGGAGAGTTTAGCCTCACTTCATGGTGCACCGTGTGCACAGCCGTGCGGTGTCTTCCTGCGTTCTGCCTCGGGTCTGCTCTGAGGTCACGAGAGTTGGCATGGCCACACAGTGCTGACTAGAAGTGGGGGAATGTTAACGCTCCTGGGGTGTTAGGAGGACTGAGGCTGGCCAGTGAGGTCTGGGAGCTGGGGGATAAAGTCTCCTGTGTTTTAGATGGACAACTGTGGGAGGCATCATGTGTGTGTGGGAGTGATTCCTTGTTGCGCAGGACAGTGACCTCAGTGATTGACCATGACGTTGGTTTTTCCACCTTCACTGTCCTGCTCTTCCATCTTTCTTAGTCCTGCCTCCTGAGATCATCTGCCCCCCAGAAACACTTGCACCCTAGGCTCTCACTCGGGTTTGGAGGAAACCCAAGCTAAGACAAATGTGTTGGAGCGGGGCATAAGCTTTTGTTTTTCCAGATGGGTGTCCCCCTGATTTCAGTCTTGTTCAGGTTCCACCATGAGCCACACTGTTGCCATCCTAACTATTAGGGATTTAGAAGATTGGCCCTGGGTCTGGCTGCTTGGGTTCACCACTGGTAAGCTGTATGACTCTGGGCATGGTCCTTAAAAAGATTAATGAAGTGCTTCATTTTCTTTTTCGGTAAAATGAAGATAGTAACAGCACATACCTACCATGGTGATTATTTAAAATTCAAGGAGAGCATGGTTATGAAACTCTTGGTACCACACTGGCCATGCTAAGGGCTCAACTCATGTTAGCTGCTGCGAGGACAGCCACCTCTTGTGATACTGCTTTCAGTCTTCTATATACTGTGGCTGGCCACGTCTATCTGTTATCCCTCCAACTCAGCTGTGAGCTTCTTAAGACTGGAACCTGTGGTTTTTCCATCTTTGTGTGCCTTGCTGTCCAACACTGTGGCTTTCACAGAGTGGGAATCCAAGGTGTTATGTGAATGAAAGAATGTCCTTGCTATTATCGGCAGTGATTTCAATAGCAATAGCCTCTTCTCGGTATTTGGATGTCTGAAATCGCTGTACTGTCATTCAGCAGCAAAGAACAGCCTCCCATGGCATGGACTTCTGCATCTATTTTCCAGGAATATCATCCTTATTGGATAGCATTTGTAATTGATTGAGTCACTTAGAGTAGGAATTTATATTTTCCTCCCTACCTGTGCTCTCAAATAGAACTTTCTTTGATGTTGGGAATGTTTTTTTCTGCTGTCTAATGCAGTGGCCACTAGGCACATGTGGCTCTTGAGCACTTGAAATGTGACAAATGTGACTGAGAACGTGATTTTTAAATTTTATTTTGATTTTAAAGAATTTAAACATAAAGAGCCACACTCGATTAGGATCCGCAGTCCTGGCCAGTACCGTGCTCTGTGGGTCCAGCACCTAGCCCATGTCGGGTTAGCGCCGATATGTTTGCTCAGGGAAAGAGTGGGTGAATGTTAAACCCTGATCTTTCCACATCTATTCTTTTCCTTGCCCTTCCCATCCTGTGAGGAATCATAGCAGAGCAATTATGTTTTGTAGATGGGGATGATGATATTACTATTCAGACTCCTCCCACCACCACTACTACTAGTAACAAGAGCAACAACTGATGGGAATCAAGAGTTACTCCAGACATGTGCTAGTTATTTAGACATACTATCTTCTTATTTAGTCTTCATAATGACTCCATGAGGTGCTCTTTCATTTTGGACTTCCCATTATACTAGTCTTCTGGGATGGCTATAATGCAATACCACAGACGGGGCGGGGGAGGGTTGGCTCATACAACAGAAATGTATGTTCTCACAGTTCTAGAGGCTGGAAGTCCAAGACCGAGGTGTTAGCAGGTTTGGTTTCTCCTGAGGCCTCTCTGCTTGGCTTGCTCATGAATGTGTTCTCACCTGTGTTTTTCCATGGTCCTTCCTGTGTGTGTGTGCATCTCTGGGATCTCTTCCTTTTATAAGGACACCAGTCAGACTGGATTAGGGGATTAGGGCTCACGCTAACAACCTCATTTTAAATTAATCTCCTCTTGAAAGGCCCTATCTCTAAGTATAGTCACATTCTGAGGTACTGGGAGGTTAGGGCTTTGACATATGAATTTGGGGAAGACGCAGTTTAGCCCATAATACCCCAAAGAGGACTCTGAGACAAGGACTTGGGTGCAGGTAGCTCATTTGGAAAGCACAGCTGAGTTTATTTAGAGGAAAGTGAAACATGTAGAAAAGTCAATGGAGGGTGTGCTAATGAGTATGTTGCTGGACCTCAATCCTGCCAGAGAACACATGTCAGAATTGCCTGATCAGATTCTGGAGAGAGGCTGGGGCATTTATCCATAGGCTCCACATGGGGCATAACTCTCTCTGGAAAGTAGTCTTTTTGGGTGCAAGAGAAAGCCTCCGGCTGATAAGAAAGAGATCAGGTGTTTAAGGTGGGAAGCTGTCAGCTCCAGCTGGAAACTCAGCTGTGCCCAGGGGACATGGAGAGAAGGGTTGGGGGAAACATCAGCTGCACTTGCTACAGGAAGATACGGTTATTATCCCTATTTTCTAGATGAGTAAACTGAGAGAGTTGAGTAACCAAAAGCAAATGACTGAATTCGAATTTGAATTCAGTTTATTTAGCGGCAAACCCCACAATCTTAGCTATCACATTAAGGAAACTCATTCATTGAAGAAACACTTCTTGGGCATCTTCTATATGCACACGTGCCACTGCTGGGGATATAGCGATGGGCAAGACATAGATCTGCTGTCAGGGAGCTCATGGTCCAGGAGGGACTTACCCAGAATTAGTCAGTGGCAGACCTGGGATGCTAACCCAGGTCTTCGGATTCCGGCACAGTGTCCTTTGCTCTCTCTGCGTTGAGCTATGGACCCACAGGTGAGTTGACCACCTCAGGCTATCCACAGTCCTATTTGACTCTCCTTCTCAGTCCGAGAGATCAGTCCCTTTGTCAGCATGAAACATTCCAGCTCTAGCTTTGTTCCAAAAAGAGGCTCCCTAGGAGATGAAGTAAGAGGTGCATGTGGGGTTTATCACTAGGATTTGTTTTCTCCTACTCATCCACTTTGGCTCTCTCCCCTCAGACTGCCTCCTGCACACGCAGGCCTTACCAGGTGCGGTGATCTTGGCACTCGGTGTTCTGTGACGTGGCCCAGGTGAACACAGTCAAGATGGCTGAGGTGCTCAGGAGACATGGGCCTCCACCTGTGATCCATTTGAAAGGATTCTGAGAATGAAGCGGAAAGGGATGGACCAAATCCAGTGGTCTCCGTGAATTACTTGGCAGGAAAAGGAAGCATCTCTTTCCAGGTTTGAGTTTTTTTTTTTTTAATTCAAGTTTATTTATTCCAGCGTGGCAAGAATATGAAATCTATATTAGAATGTGTGTTTGCGTAGCTCCTGACTCTGTAAGTCTAACAAAGATCAATATGTTGTGTCTCTGCCGACATTTCTGTCTCTAGCTGACAAATCCTTATTTTTTGCCCTCCAACAGTCCTCATTTGAGTTTTACAAAAGCCTTATGAAGTAGCGAGTACAGACATTGTCTTCATTTTACAGTGTGGAATGTAAGGTTGAGAGAGACGAACACTTGCTCTGCTTTACAAGGTTTTTGGGAAGAAAAATTAAATTATAAATGTGAAAGGATGTTGGTAGAAGGTAAAGGATCATGCAGATATTATTGTTCTCAAAGTGGCAAATCTCTTTAGTGACAGAGCTGCGATACCATGGTTGTTTTTGTTGAGGTCTCTCGGGATATAGAAGGAATCTAAGTACGCCACAGGTCAATGTGGAAAACCTTGATGTTAAACGAGTCTGTGAGCTATCCTTACTAGGTGTTCTGGTTACTACTGCTGCAGAGTAGACCACGCCAAATTTAGTGGAGGGCGACAATTTTATTAAGCTCATGGATCCTGTGGGTCAGGAACGGCAAAAGGGCACACAGGGGGACCCACTTGAATCAGCTTGAAGATGTCTGGGGCCTCATCTGGGCAGGGAAGAGGGACTGTACTGCTGGAGGCTGGGACGCTTGCACTCCCATGTCGGTGCTTGGACTGGGAAGACCAGGACTGCTGGGCTTACGTGTGGCTTCTCCCTGTGGTGGGCACTTCCTCACAGACTGGCTGCTCTGGGGTGGTTTCTTCCATAGCAGCTCAGGGCTCCAAGCACAGGTATTTCATTGGACAAGCCAGAAGCTGAACTGCCTTTTTGCTTCTGCCATACTCTATTGCTGACGAGGGAGCCACGGGCTCACCCAACAAGGAAAGAGGACAGAGACCTCCCTTCTGGGTGACCGGAATATTTAGGTCACATTGTAGGAGAGCTTGTAGGATGGGAGAGAACATGGCATCCATTTTTGTAAAATGCAATTTGCCATACCTGGTTTCAACTTACTATCTTATTTTTTGCCCTTTATCTTAATTTGTTTAAAAAACTCTAGGGTCATGTGTTTATGTGGAACGTTTCCATCTTTGTTTGAAAAAAATGTATAAATACAAAAGATTAAAAAAATATAAATATCAGCCTCCCGAGCAAGAGAGAAAACAGAAGCATAATTTACCTTTTTCTGACTACACAAGTATGGCTTTTTCTATGAAGATTAATTGGTCATTGGGTGAATAAGGAAGCCATTCCCCCTATTGCTGGTGGCATTTATTAATGAGACTATTCTTGATATCTGCCCCCCCCCAAAGAGTTTTACTTACTTGAGAGAGAGAGAGAGAGAGAGAGCAAGCACAAGTGGGTGGAGGAGCAGAGGGAGAAGCCGACTCCCTGCGGAGCGGAGAGCCTGACGCGGGGCTCGATCCTAGGACCCTGGGATCATGACCTGAGCCGAAGGCAGACACTCAACTGACTCAGCCACCCAGGCGCCCCTATTTTTGATAGCCTTAAATGGTCTTCCAGAGTGCAGCTAGGATGCAGATGCATGTCCAGCTGCATGTGTGTTAAATGCACATCTACCATCTCTTCCCCCTTGAGTTAATAATACAAGTCAGGAACGTGTGCAACAGGTCGGTTGAAAACTATGCTTCTGTGGTAGCCGTATACACACGGCAGAAGTTGCAGGGCGAGGGATTTGATGGGCAGTGGGTGTTTTACAGCGAAAGGATGAAAGCAGTGCGTGGTGTTTCGGATACAAAGATACAAACAGCAACTGGATCAAGAACTTGTCAAAGCTTTGGTACCGACGTGTGTGTGTGTGTGTGTATGCATATGAGCCCGACAAGAAACAGATTACCCAAGAATCTCTGGGAAGAGGTTTTATATGGGAAAAACCAAAGTGGTTTTCCAAAGTCCTGGTTGGTTTTTTCAAAGGAAATGCCGAGATGTCTTTGCCAGAGTGGCCCTCGCCTCTGTGTTCAGATTTTGAAGGCACACTCATGTTCCAGTTAGTGCATACACGCAGGTGTGGGCACACGCAGGCCACGCTCAGTGTTTGGGAGTTAGGGTCACCTTAGGTTTGTACCTGATTATGGTTTGGTTTGCAGAATTGTTAGGCACATAGAGGTCTGATTATCAGAGGATGCCTGCAAAATTTCTTCTCATAAAAAAACCGTAGGATAAAAAAACTTTCTCAAACAGCTATTGAATCCCTACTTATTTCAGGACTCTGGAAAGGACATAAAAATACTTGAGACTTGAATCCTGCATTCTAGTTGGAGAGACAAGATATAAAATGTACAGTTTCGTATTATTAACAGGATGTGTGTTTAAGAAACAAACTGAGTGTTGCAGACACAGTTTGTTTTCGTTGGGGGGAGGGTGTACTCCCTGGGGATGAGGCTGTCAGATAAATATTCCCAGACGAGGTGGGGCCGAAAATGAAATTGGTGGGTGGGTAGGATTCAAAAGATGAGAGGGTGGGAGCATTCCCAATGCGCCCGAGGAAGCAGGGAGTGGAGAATAACATGGGGACAGAGGTGTGGAGGCAAGAATGGTGTGTGTGGGCTCCCCCCCAACCCCGGCAACTGCAGCTAAGAATGACAGGTGAACTTGAAAACACAATCTCATGACGGCTTACCAAGTGACAGCACCGGTTAGGACACTTGGGCCACGGTATGAATTACTCAGGTCAAATTAAAATCATTAATGTCCAAGGCAAGCCCAACAGAGGCTGGGCCTGCTTTTGAGTTTGAATCAGAGTAACTGAAGCTTCTGAAATGAGCCTGGCTGCTTGGAGAGCCGCTGTGTCTCGAGGGCCCGGTGCCCCAGCAAGTTTTGTGCTTTTTGTAGCCCACGAGGGAAGGGGACAGAGTTGCCTTCTACCTCCACTCACTGCTGATCCTCTTTTAATCTAGAGGAATCTAGTTGGGGAATGCTAAGGCAATGCTAGAAACACACATCGGAGAGAGCCCATGTGTGGGGCAATGTCAGGTGACATCATGCTTGCCTCTCTCCCGCCTCCCTGCTTACTATGGATGCTCAGGGGTGCTTGTTAGCCGACGGGAAAAGCACAGTGGCATTAGCACATCCTTAGCATTGGCAGTGCAAAACACCATCAAACTTTTATTTCTTTGAGCTAACAGCACGGAAGTGCTGGGGAGTGAAGATTCTTTTCAAGCAGCAACTGTATATAAGTTTTCTCCAGCAAAGCAAGGGAAGTTATCATTTATTCCTTTAATAACTATTTATTGAGCACCCACAGTGTGGCAGGCACTGGATTAGGTGCCAAGGGTATCGTGGGGAGTGAGACAGTCTTGTGTTATGGAGTGTAGATGAGGCAAGAAGTGGTTTGGAGGGTGACATGGAGTGCCGTGATAGAGGAACTAAGTAGGGAGCTGAGGCTGCCTGCTGGAAGGGGTGGGTGCTTCAGGAGGGCTTCCCAGAAGAGGTGTCATGTAAGCCAAGACTTTAGAGTCCAAGCTAGACCAGCAAATAAGGGAGGAGGATTGTCAACAGAGCGAACTACATGTGCACATGCCTGTAACAAGACCGGATAGTTTCCAGAAACGAATGCAAACAAAAATGTTACTTTTCCACCCTCTGCATTCTCATCTCAAACTCGTTCTTCATTTATTTGTTTAGTCGTTCATCCCACAGTCGGATGTTACGATGTAAGAGCATGTAGATAAAGTGGTTGGCTGGGACAGGAACAGGACCCTGCTCCTTTTGCTCTCTTCATTGGTCTCCGGCCACATGGATTTTGGAGCTGAGCGCATCTGAGCTTGAATTCCGATTTACTCTTGAAATCATGTACTAGCAACGTGACCTTGGGCGTGTTACAAAACACACTCAGTCTCAGTTTTCTCATCTATAAATTGGGGGTACTGCTAATGCTTACTCCACAGGGTGGCTTGGATAATTCAGTGGGATAACATGTCTATAAAATGAAGGTGCCCACTGCACACTGCCCTGGCTTGAGATTACCCCAGTGTATTTTGTTCAGCCCCAAAGTTCATGTTCAGAGACTCGCCCAACCACCTCCCTTCAGTGTATCGATCAGTTGTTAGGGGAGTGCTCTGTAGAGGTGTCCTTGGGGATGAGCCGAATGGTGTGGGGTGGACTTATGGCATAGGTGAGGCATCATGCCACTCCCAAACCAGTAGCCCCTGGTAGATGCACCCATGTGTTGGAGGATGAGGGAGTCAGCCAAGGAAGCTCTGCTCCAGAAATGCTCCCAGGGAGCACTCAAACAGTGTCCTGATGGGGGCCTTCTCTCTGCCCGCTCCCCTGCGACCTCCCAGGCTGCAGCCCTTGTCTTCAGCTCACTGCTAGCTTGGGCCCGGGCTGTGTGGGCTGTCCCGTCCTTCCCTCTTCCTCCAGGGCTTATAGTTCCATCATCAGAGGCCTTTCCTGTACTCTCCCAACAGTCCTCAGTGCACCACTGGGAAGCATCTCATCACTAATGGAAAGAAAGTCTAGACTGGTAGCAACTGAAAAATGTTTGCATGTCACCACCTGCAAAGGGCACGGTTTCTGACCTCTACTACGCCCCGAGCAGCAAAGGAAAAGACAAACAGAAGTTGTTTTTAAGAGTGGTTTGAATGCTGATTCCTGGCTCCTTAGCACCTGGTGAATAGCAGCCTTTTGATAAATGGAGGCTTCTTCCTACTTCCTTCCTCTTCCCCTTCTTTTTGTTCCCTTATTTATCTTCTCTTTCCTTTCCAGGCTTTCCCCAGGTACCACATTCCTACTGGGAATCATTGTCTTTGGGTAACGTGCTCCTTCTTCCTCTGGTGGCCTCCTTCCCCGAGCAGCATCTGCTGATCCAGGTAGATGTGAGCCAGTGACTGTCCCTTACACTTTCCAAACCTGGGAATTTCATTTTGGTCACACTGTGGAGATCCTTCCCCCAGCGAGTAAAATTCTGCTATTCTCATTCGTAGGATGTTAATTTTCCAGATGCGTACAAAGAGCGCCAAAGCACCATAAGATACATCCCCAGTCCCACCAGAATGTCTAGATCAATAGGAATGACAGTTTCAAGGGCTGGGGAGAGGTCGGAGCCACCAGAAATGTCACGTATTGCTTGCAGGGGTGTAAATTGGTACTGCCGCTTTGGAAACCTTTGGCAGTATTTACTAAACTTAAGTACCTATCTATCCTATAACCCAGTACTTCTATTCCTGAGGCTATATCTAAGAGAGAGGAGGGTGTACGTCCACCAGAACACATGTACATGAATGTTCGTAGCAAGCTTAATTGTTAATAGTCCCAAACTGAGAGCCACCCTAATACCTTCAACCGGAGAGGACATCAATAAATCATGGTGTATTCATAGAACAGAATAGTATGCAGCAATGAAAAAGGACGAATTACTGCCACATGAAGCAAAACGCTGAGTGAAAAAAAACCATACCAAAAAAGAAGGACACGTTTTCATTTAGACAAGGTTTGTAACAAGCACGCCTCGTCTATGGTGATGGAGGTCAGAACAGGGGTTTCCTTTGGGGGAGTATTGACAGGGAAAGGGTACAAAGGAGCCAGTTGGGTTGCAGCCCATATTGGTTACCTCAGTCTGGGTGGCCGTTAATAGGTGTGCACATATGTAAAAATAAATTGAGCTGTACACTGAAGATTTATATATTTTATTGTGTAACTTACTATGTGTAAGTTTTACTTTATTTCAAGAGGAAGAAAAGAAAAGGATTTGGATGAAAAGAGGGAGACATGGGCTCACCCAGCTCTGCCATTAACTTAATGTGACCATGGCCCCGTCACTTCTGCTAGGGACCTCAGCATCAGCTCTGAAGAACCGCACCTGGATTCTATGGTCTTTGGACACTTTGTGATGAGATCCATGACAGCAGTGAAGCCTGGGATCCACTGTCCCCTTCTATCTCCACTAACAGACATCCCTCGTGCTCTGTCATCCAAGGAAGCCAGCTTCTAGGCATCTCATAAACCTCATCCTTGGATGGGCAACTTCCAAATGCTTCTCCTAGCCCGTGGGAATGTGAGTTTCATTTCTTAAGACTCTGGGAAAGAATTCTCAATAAACCCAATTAGGTGATAGAGTTTCCTCCTGTCTTCTTAATTAATTTTAATAAACAAATTAAAATGGTGATATAAACTTGGCAATAGTAGTCCCATTGTACAGAGTAATCAAAGATGTGGATATGTTTTTAAATGATATCATCACCATCATTATTATTTTGCCTATAAAATAAGTAAAACAAATTATTAATGTTCAGTTCTGGTCATGAAAGTACTGGTATTCAGTACTCATATACGATAATGCTGTCATCAATTGGCCCAAACAGTTTGGAAAGCAACTTGGCAATAATTATCAGGAGACATAAAGGTGTTTATATCCTTTGGGTCAATGAATCCTGCTTCTGGAAATCTATTTTTAAGAGACAAAATTCGAAGTATAGAACAAGGATACTGTATTCACAGAATGAAGATGGGGTGAGTTCCCTTACAATGCTTCTCTCTACATTCTGAATCCCATAGCTGATCCCTGGGTCACCCCAGCTCACTGGTTCTCCAAGTGTGGTCCCTGGACCAGAAGCCACAGCCTTACCTGGGGCCTTAACAGAAACACGAGTTCCTGTGACCCAGTCCAGACGTACAGACCTACCAATTCAGAAATGCTGGGGGTGGAGCACAGCAATGTGGGGTTTTAGCACACACCCCAGGGGATGGCTGGTGCCTGTTCAAGTCTGAGAACCACCGACCGAACTTTTACTAGAGCCTCTGAGAACTTGACAAGAGTAGCTAACGGGAGGGAAGGAGGTGTACATCCTGACTCTGCTCAGTCTGGACTTCCCCCTCCTCCTCAGCTTATCGCCTGGCACACAATTCATGAGGCACATGACTTCTTGGTTACTTTGGCTGGTTTTCAGCTACTGCCAATCTGTATGACATCAACACAGGATGCTAGAGTGGACAAACTGGAGAAACCTTTTAATAGATTTGTCTCCTGTTTGAGTTGTAAACAGCACAAGACAATAAGGATCATTCCTGGTCACCCTAAAAAGTGTCCTGATAAACATCATAAAATGGTCATGCCTAAAGTTCCTTGAGAAGACAACCTCACTTGCTCCTCCCGCTCCCCTGGGTGGTTGTGTATTGGGGTGCATTACAGTTCTTTTCCCTATCTTGTTATCCAGAACTGATCCCACAAACAAATGGGAAGATTAAAGTCAGTAGAACAGTGCTTTGCAAACCAGACTATGTACACACATCACGTGGAGACCGGTTAAAATGTAGATTTTAATTCAGTAGCTCTGGGATGGGGCCCAAGGTTCTGCATTTCTAAGAAGGTGTCAGGTGATGCTGATGCCACTGGTCTGTGGACCACTATTTGAGTAGCAAGAGTATAGAGCGGGGATGGCCAAGCATCTGTACATTGGAAACACATGGGGAACTTATACAAGTGTTGACATGTTTCCTACCCACCCCCTCCAGAGACTGTGATAACTGGCTTGGTGTCTGGCCTAGATTTTGGAACTTTGAAGACTCCAGGTGATTGCAATGTACATGTCAGTTGGGACCCACTATTGATAAAATAAACAGCTGACACCTAATAGACTCATCAGCAGCTCAAGTAGCAAGGGAAGCAGGTTCAGGGAGAGTGTAACATCCTCTGATGGGGTAACTTGGAGAGTCGGCTTCTCCTGGTTCCTGAAGCTGGTTGGGCATCCAAATTACCCAAGAACTTGTTAGAAATTTGGAACGCAGAGCACCATCCCAGATTTACTGAATCAGAAGTGGGGTCCTTGAAGAGTGTATTTTTTTAATTTTTTTTTAAAGGCAGTGTATTTTTTTTAAACTTTATTTAACCATTTGGGAGAGACAGAACACAGAGGGAGAGGGAGAGGAAGAAGCAGGCTCCCCACCGAGCAGGGAGCCCGACGTGGGGCCCGATCCCAGGACCCCGAGACCATGACCCAAGCCGAGGGTAGACACCCAAAGACTGAGCCACCCAGGCGCCGCTGAAAGGTGTGTTTTTAACAGACTTCTCAGCTATGTGGGAACAGCCAGCCCAGCATGGGTTTGTGCCTGTCTAGCTGAACCAGTCTCTCCCAGTGGCCTATCACAGGGGGCGTTTATTAGCTCCTCTAAGGCATCTGCTGCCGTACATTAGATATATATGATTTGAAATACAGTCTGTTCTGCTTCTATACGTCTTATAAAAAATTCCACGTGCTGTCATTCCTGTCCTATAATAGCTGTTGGTGGCTGGCCACAGGGCCTAAGACTGATGTGATTCATGATTCCAGAACTCTGGGACCTACCCAGCCATTGCTTCCTCTGGTGGACCATAGCATCACCTTGGTCTGACCTTTACAGAAGTGGGCACTGTGGTCCTGCCAGACAAAGCTGTGCCTGGAGTAGGGCTCTGGGCTCCTGCCATAAGGCTCGGCCCTCATGAACTTTTGTGCCTTGGAAAGAAAGTTTTCCTCTCTTTGAGTTACTTTTTCTGGCTTTTTCGTAGCTAGAGATTTCTATGTCCTTTCTGTTCTTTTTATTTTTTGTCCCTGTCAGAGACAGTATTTAGAATAAATACTCCCAGACTACGGAGTAAGAATTGAGGAATTTTAGAGCAGACAAGTCTCTGTGGGTATCCCCATCTCCCCCAGGCCTTGTTCCAAGCAAATTGGGCCTCTTACATTCCTGATTGCACCACCGTGAGCCTTTCTAGTCATGTGACATTTGCCCTTGTCATTCGCCCTTACCTTTGAGAATCAACTTCGACTTCTATCTTTCTATTCAGATCCTTCCCATCCTGCAATATTATGCTAATTCCTGTTCCTCTGTGAAACTTGTCAGTGTGAAGGATGGGTAGGATCTGGTATTGGAAATGTAAGACAGTTCATGGAATAACTAGCTGAGACGTCTGGATTTTTTTCTGCTAAGCATGGAGCACCAACAAGGTGGGAACTGATACAGTCAGAGCTCTGCATGAGAAATATTGAGAACAGACAAGAAATGGGAACCATTTAAGAGGCTATTGCAAAAATCCAAGTGAGAGACATCCTCTCTTAGGACGGTACAAATGGAGAAAAGGGAATAAAAATGGAAAAATAATACCTCATAAAGAGACAGGCAATTGTTTAGATATGTTCAGTGGTTGAATCCCCACTTCCTAGGGGATAATGCACATGAAAGTGTTTTCTTCACAAACTCGGAAGCACAATGTCCTAGAAGGATATTGCTATTACCAGCTCATTCCTCATCAGTTTATCTAAATCTTGGAAAAGCTATTAAATTAAATGGTTATCTAATAAAAGTAAAAACCAAAGCCATGATATCTATGATAGGGTGACATGATATTTTGTCAGAAGAAAGTTATCCAAATAACCTATTTACTTTGAAGGCAATACAAATTTTAAGCCTGGAACTTCTGCTTTGAAATGGCATAAAAATGGAAATTTCTCAAGTGAGTCATTCAATAGGACAGGCTGTTCCTTTTGGCTGTTCTATTAAAGCTTCTCTCCAATCTCAAAAGTTTAAAAATACATGTCTGTCCCAGTGGAGTCATCTTCTGTGGCTTTGTATACCAATTTATGGTTTAGATCCAGGAAACAACTTGACTCACCTATGTCTCCACTGGGTTTTTAATAAAACATTTCTCAGTGTAGACTTCTTTCAAATAGATGTCCATGTGTTATTTCCAATGGGAAAATGGGAGATGAGTAGAACAGGCTACCATTAAAATCTAATGGGTTTCTCTCAGAAGCCTTAGTAGTATAAATATTTTAAGGGAAGAGAATCATGTCTTAATTCTCTTAGACTCCTTTAAAGATCCCAGCCCAATATCTGGCCCAGAGTAGGTGATCGATACATATTTTTAAAATTAGAGGTCATTGCTATACTTTAAAAGTATTTGTCGACTTGCTAATCAAGATACCAAAACATTCTGATTAACACATTCATACCTAAAATATGTATGAAATGACTATCATGGAGTTAGGGCTTAGTTGTGTGGTTGGATTGGAACTAACAGAAATTTAACTCAAGATGGCTGAAACTTTTTTTTGAATTTATTGCTTTTTTAGTAGGACAGGGATATGTTGGGGAAAAATTGTTTGCTTTTCATCTTTCAGCTCTGCTTGCTTCTGTGTTGGGTTTATTCTCTTGTCAGTGGTCTCCTGGTTATAGAAAAATCGTGCCAGAAGCTCCAGGCCTGCCTTCTCTAGGTTTTACTAACCTGGGGGGAAAACAAAATATATATATATATATATATTTCTTCCACTTGTTCCAACAACAATTTCAGACTCACTTGAATTTATAGCCCCTTAACCAATCATTCTCACCAGGGGATATGAAAGTGACCCCTGGATCTGAGGGACAGGGGCCAGTTGGGCTGAGTCCAGAAAGAGAGTTCACAAAGACAATCAAAGTTCTGTTAGTAAAAAATAGAATCGATTCTGGACAGGCAAAAACATAGTAGATACCCATTTCAAGAGTATTGACATATTTATTTGAAAAAAATCTCAGCCTTCAAGGAGCTTATGGTCTGGAACAGTTCTTACACAATTTACAGACTATACCACGAAATTAACCTACTTGTATTTCGTTCATATTGCCGAATAGAATTCAAACATGCAAATCTACTTTCATGGGCTATTCAAATGCAAGGCATTTAGTATAAAACTTTGCATCGGGGACTCCTCAATAAATGTTTGATAAAGTTTAAACACAACTTCTCCAAGAGTTAAAACACCTTTGCTTAAGCTTAACTTCACCTCGCCCTCAATTAAATGATTGAACTTTGTCTTAAATTAAAAATCAGCAGTGCCTTCCTAAAAACCATATGCAAATACATACATTCCTAAGGCATATTTACTATGGCAATCATTCCTTAAAGCATGATCCTTGGTGGTTATATGGGTAAGTTTATGTGCCTATCAGGATACACCGAGCCTTTGAAGTCCAGGGATGCTCCTATTCTTTAATGTTGAAACAGCACCATGGAATGAAAATAAGAGACCTACACCTCCCAAGGAAGGGGTTACCACCATTGACATACAGATGTGATTTCCTGTGCTTAGCCTTGCTCCTTATTCAGTGTCTTAAGTTGGGATTCCTAGGAACAGAGCCAGAGATAGGATTCCTGTGTAAGTGATTTCTTCAATGAGTACTCTTAGGTACATTCTGAAAGGAACAAGGGAAGCCGAAGAGGTCTGCAGAAAACTTAGACAAGGATGTGAGGATCTAGCTTCAGTATGATGGTACAGGGGGCTGTGGAGGATGGGCAACCCCCCAGAGTTGTCCCAGCAGGAAAGAAAGGGGTCTGCCTTTAATATGGCATAGTATTCACTATTGGCTGCAGGCTTCTTGCCCCCTCTGTGGGGGAGTGGGCCTTGAGTAACTTCCATGACATTGCTGGGGAAAGCGGTTCCTGTTGATGAAGATAATTCTAATAGGAGGGTGGCAGCTGTGTTTGCTGGAAGAAGGATGAGAGCACCAGCCTGTAGAGAGGATCTGGAGAAGGTTCCACAGCTTTGGCTGTCACGGTGGTAAATCGTTAATGTGTGGATGCCGAGGTCAGTCTGGTAGGCAGTTCATTTTGTTGCAGTCACTTTGACAGCGGCAACAGATTTTGAACACACACACACACACACACACACACACACACACATATTTGTGGCAATACTCCCATTGTAGGAAACTGTAGAGCTGCCTGCCTCACTATGGTATCTGATTGGCAGTATTGTATGTAAGCTATTATCTTGCCAGGAGCAATGGAATCATTGCCATACTGCAACAAAAGTGCTTTCCCTCTTGGAAGGCTACTAAGACATCCTGAAGATTTTCATCATTGCTCTGTTTTACAAAGGAGCATTAGGTTGAAATTTGTTTTCTCAATTTGTTAAGGTCAATATGACTATTGGAAACAGTAGAGGTTATAATCCACCATTAGGTCTTACTGCTTTAGTGTGTCATTGGCATTTCTGAGCAGACAATGCAAGGAGGAAGGACAGCTTCCGGTTCTCATCTAAGACTAGCTCCAGTTAATTAACTGGAGGGCATCATTGTATAGAAGGGCAGTTCCTAAGGAGAACTGATGAAAACACGTTTCATCTGCAGGGAAAGATTAAACTGGGCCATAATGGAAACATAGTCAGGAAATAGAAATGCAACTCTGACAAAGAATTCTAAACTGGCCCATGCTGGACTTAGGACCTATGGCATACATAGATCTTTCTGGCCCTTTCTGTTTGTGTCAATGGGAACTTCCAGAGACTTCCTCTAGTCGATTAAGCAGTTTTCTACAAACCCTGTTCAACAACAGGTGAATAGTGCCTGCAATAGAGCACTATGCGCAGGGGTTTAGGGAGTGAAGACAAGTCACTGCTGGGTTGGGGCTGGAGGGGGCAGGCTGTGGATTGCTTACAAGATGAAATTTCTCTCATTTGTAATTACTTCGGAAGCAGAGGAGGCTGTTCTGGTCTTTCTAAATTAGAAGGAAGCTTGAATGACCTAATAAAGGCTGTTGCATTTTATTCACAAATACTTGTGCCAAAGAATGATAACCTGGGTTTTCTATATTAAGTGGCAATAGCTAAGGCATCATTATCTTTTTTTTTTAATTTTTTATTGTTATGTTAATCACCATACATTACATCATTAGTTTTTGATGTAGTGTTCCATGATTCATTGATTGTGCATAACACCCAGTGCTCCACGCAGAACGTGCCCTCTTTAATACCTCTCACCAGGCTAACCCAGCCCCCCACACCCCTCCCCTCTAGAAACCTCAGTTTGTTATTCAGAGTCCATCGTCTCTCATGGTTCGTCTCCCCCTACGACTTACTCCCCTTCATTCTTCCCCTCCTGCTATCTTCTTCTTCTTTTTTTTTTTCTTAACATATATTGCATTATTTGTTTCAGAGGTACAGATCTGTGATTCAACAGTCTTGCACAATTCACAGCGGTCACCATAGCATATACCCTCCCCAATGTCTATCACCCAGCCACCCCATCCCTCCCACCCCCCACCACTCCAGCAACCCTCAGTTTGTTTCCTGAGGTTAAAAATTCCTCATATCAGTGAGGTCATATGATACATGTCTTTCTCTGATTGACTTATTTCACTCAGCATAACACCCTCCAGTTCCATCAATGTCGTTGCAAATGGCAAGATCTCATTCCTTTTGATGGCTGCATAATATTCCATTGTGTATATATACCACCTCTTCTTTATCCATTCATCTGTCGATGGACATCTTGGCTCTTTCCATAGTTTGGCTATTGTGGACATTGCTGCTATAAACATTGGGGTGCACGTACCCCTTCGGATCCCTACATTTGTATCTTTGTGGTAAATACCCAGTAGTGCAATTGCTGGATCATAGGGTAGCTCTATTTTCAACTGTTTGAGGAACCTCCATACTGTTTTCCAGAGGGGTTGCACCAGCTTGCATTCCCACCAACAGTGTAGGAGGGTTCCCCTTTCTCCACATCCCCACCACCATCTGTCGTTTCCTGACTTGTTAATTCTAGCCATTCTGACTGGTGTGAGGTGGTATCTCATTGAGGTTTTGATTTGGATTTCTCTGATGCCAAGCGATGTTGAGCACTTTTTCATGTGTCTGTTGGCCATTTGGATGTCTTCTTTGGAAAAATGTCTGTTCATATCTTCTGCCCATTTCTTGATTGGATTATTTGTTCTTTGGGTGTTGAGTTTGATAAGTTCTTTATAGATTTTGGATACTAGCCCTTTATCTGATATGTCATTTGCAAATATTTTCTCCCATTCTGTCGGTTGTCTTTTGGTTTTGTGAACTGTTTCTTTTGCTGTGCAAAAGCTTTTTATCTTGATGAAATCCCAATAGTTCATTTTTGCCCTGGCTTCCCTTCCCTTTGGCGATGTTTCTAGGAAGAAGTTGCTGTGGCTGAGGTCGAAGAGGTTGCTACCTGGGTTCTCCTTGAGAATGTTGATGGACTCCTGTCTTACGTTTAGGTTTTTCAACCATTTGGAGTCTATTTTTGTGTGTGGTGTAAGGAAATGGTCCAGTTTCATTCTTCTGCATGTGGCTGTCCAATTTTCCCAACACCATTTGTGGAAGAGACTGTCTTTTTTCCATTGGACATTCCTTCCTGCTTTGTCAAAGATGAGTTGACCATAGAGTTGAGGGTCCATTTCTGGGCTCTCGATTCTGTTCCATTGATCTATGTGTCTGTTTTTGTGCCAGTACCGTACTGTCTTGATGATGACAGCTTTGTAATAGAGCTGGAAGTCTGGAATCGTGATGCCGCCAGCTTTGCTTTTCTTTTTCAATATTCCTCTGGCTATTCAGGGTCTTTTCTGGTTCCATACAAATTTTAGGATTCTTTGTTCCATTTCTTTGAAAAAAGTGGATGGTATTTTGATGGGGATTGCATTGAATGTGTAGATTGCTCTAGGTACCATTGACATCTTCACAATGTTTGTTCTTCCAATCCATGAGCATGGAACGTTTTTCCATTTCTTTGTGTCTTCCTCAATTACTTTCATGAGTATTTTATAGTTTTCTGAGTACAGATCCTTTGCCTCTTTGGTTAGATTTATTCCTAGGTATCTTATGGTTTTGGGTGCAATTGTAAATGGGATCGACTTCTTGATTTGTCTCTCTTCTGTCTTCTTGTTGGTGTATAGGAATGCCACTGATTTCTGTGCATTGATTTTATATCCTGCTACTTTACTGAATTCCTGTATGAGTTCTAGCAGCTTTGGGGTGGAGTCTTTTGGGTTTTCCACATACAGTATCATATCATCTGCAAAGAGTGAGAGTTTGACTTCTTCTTTGCCAATTTGGATGCCTTTGATTTCTTTGTGTTGTCTGATTGCTGTGGCTAGGACTTCTAATACTATGTTGAGTAGCAGTGGTGAGAGTGGACATCCCTGCCATGTTCCTGACCTTAGGGGAAAAGCTCTCAGCTTTTCCCCATTGAGAATGATATTCGCTATAGGTTTTTCATAGATGGCTTTTATGATATTGAGGTATGTACCCTCTATCCCTATACTCTGAAGAGTTTTGATCAAGAAAGGATGCTGTACTTTGTCAAATGCTTTTTCTGCATATTGAGAGGATCATATGATTCTTGTTCTTTCTTTTGTTAATATATTGTATCATGTTGACTGATTTGCAGATGTTGAAACAACCTTGCAGCCCAGGGATAAATCCCACTTGGTCATGGTGAATAATCCTTTTAATGTACTGTTGGATCCTGTTGGCTAGTATTTTGGTGAGAATTGTTGCATCCATGTTCATCAAGGATATTGGTCTGTAATGCTCCTTTTTGATGGGGTCTTTGTTTGGTTTGGGGATCAAAGTAATGGTGGCCTCCTAAAATGAGTTTGGAAGTTTTCCTTCCATTTCTATTTTTTGGAACAGTTTCAGGAGAATAGGTATTAATTCTTCTTGAAATGTTTGATAGAATTCCCCTGGGAAGCGATCTGGCCCTGGGCTTTTGTTTGTTGGGAGATTTTTGATGACTGCTTCGATTTCCTTAGTGGTTATAGGTCTGTTCAGGTTTTCTATTTCTTTCTGGTTCAATTTTGGTAGTTGATACATCTCTAGGAATGCACCCATTTCTTCCAGGTTATCTAATTTGCTGGCATAGAGTTGCTCATAATATGTTCTTATAATTGTTTGTATTTCTTTGGTGTTGGTTGTGATCTCTCCTCTTTCATTCATGATTTTGTTGTTTGGGTCATTCTCTTTTCTTTTTGAAAAGTCTGGCCAGGGGTTTATCAATCTTGTTAATTCTTTCAAAGAACCAGCTCCTAGTTTCGTTGATCTGTTCT
This sequence comes from Callorhinus ursinus, assembly GCF_003265705.2. Classification (NCBI taxonomy): domain Eukaryota; kingdom Metazoa; phylum Chordata; class Mammalia; order Carnivora; family Otariidae; genus Callorhinus; species Callorhinus ursinus. The sequence continues at coordinate 9,246,496 of NW_027397082.1, forward strand.
ACTGTTCTTTTGGTTTCTATTTCATTGATTTCTGCTCTGATCTTTATTATTTCTCTTTTCCTGCTGGGTTTAGGCTTTATTTGCTGTTCTTTCTTCAGCTCCTTTAGGTGTAGGGTTAGGTTGTTTATTTGAGACCTTTCTTGTTTCTTGAGAAAGGCTTGTATTGCTATATACTTTCCTCTTAGGACTGCTATGCTGTATCCCAAAGATTTTGAACAGTTGTGCTTTCATTTTCATTGGTTTCCATGAATTTTTTAAATTCTTCTTTAATTTCCTGGTTGACCTATTCATTCTTTGGTAGGATGCTCTTTAGCCTCCATGTATTTGAGTTCTTTCCGGCTTTCCTCTTGTGATTGAGTTCTAGTTTCATAGCACTGTGGTCTGAAAATATGCAGGGAATGATCCCAATCTTTTGGTATCGGTTGAGACCTGATTTGTGACCTAGGATGTGATCAGTTCTGGAGAATGTTCCATGGGCACTAGAGAAGAATGTGTATTCCATTGCTTTGGGATGGAATGTTCTGAATATGTCTGTGAAGTCCATTTGGTCCAGTGTTTCATTTAAAGTCTTTATTTCCTTGTTGATCTTTTGCTTAGATGATCTGTCCATTTCAGTCAGGGGTGTGTTAAAGTCCCCCACTATTATTGTATTGTTGTCAATGTGTTTCTTTGCTTTTGTTATTAATTGCCTTATATAATTGGCTGCTCCCATGTTAGGGGCATAGATATTTACAATTGTTAGATCTTCTTGTTGGATAAACCCTTTAAGTAAGATATAGTGTCCTTCCTCATCTCTTATTACAGTCTTTGTTTTAAAATCTAATTTGTCTGATATAAGGATTGCCACCCCAGCTTTCTTTTGGTGTCCATTAGCATGGTAAATGGTTTTCCACCCCCTCACTTTCAATGTGGGGGTGTCTTTGGGTCTAAAATGAGTCTCTTGCAGACAGCATATGGATGGGTCTTGTTTTTAATCCAATCTGATAGCCTGTGTCTTTTGATTGGGGCATTTAGCCCATTTACATTCAGGGTAACTACTGAACGGTATGAATTTAGTGCTATTGCATTGGCAATACTGTGACTGTATATTTTCTGTGTTCCTTTCTGATCTATGCTGCTTTTAGGCTCTCTCTTTGCTTAGAGGACCCCTTTCAATATTTCTTGGAGGGCTGGTTTTGTGTTTGCAAATTCCTTTAGTTTTTGTTTGTCCTGGAAGATTTTTACCTCTCCTTCTATTTTCAATGACAGCCTAGCTGGATATAGTATTCTTGGCTACATATTTTTCTTGTTTAGTGCTCTGAAGATATCATGCCAGTCCTTTCTGGCCTGCCAGGTCTCTGGGGATAGGTCTGTTGCCAATCTAATGTTTCTACAATTGTAGGTTACATATCTCTTCTCCCGAGCTGCTTTCAGGATTTTCTCTTTGTGTCTGAGACTCGTAAGTTTTACTATTAGATGTCGGGGTGTTGACCTTTTTTATTGATTTTGAGAGGGGTTCTCTGTGCCTCCTGGATTTTGATTTTGATGCCTGTTTCCTTCCCCACATTAGGGAAGTTCTCTGCTATAATTTGCTCCAGTATACCTTCTACCCCTCTCTCTCTTTCTTCTTCTTTTGGGATCCCAATTATTCTAATGTTGTTTCCTCTTATCGTTTCGCTTGTCTCTTGAATTCTGCCCCCGTGATCCTGTAGTTGTTTCTTTCTCTTTTTCTCAGCCTCTTTATTTTCCATCATTTGGTCTTCTATATCGCTGATTCTCTCTTCTGCCTCATTTATCCTAGAAGTTAGTGCCCCCATTTTTGATTGCACCTCATTAATAGCCTTTTTGATTTCGACTTGATTAGATTTTAGTTCTTTTATTTCTCCAGAAAGGGTTTCTCTAATAACTTCCACACTTTTTTCAAGCCCAGCTAGTATCTTTAAAGTCATGCTTCTGAACTTTATGTCTGACATCATACTAAGTCCGTATTGAGTAGGTCCCTGGCAGACGGTACTACCTCTTGTTCCTTTTGCTGAGGTGATTTTTTCGTCTTGTCATTTTGTCCAGAGGAGAATAGATGAATGAAAGAACAAAATGCTAAGAGGTTAACAACGTCCCCAGCAAGTATACTCTATACAAATCAGAAAAGACCTGAAACCAGGGGAAAAGAAAAGGAAAGAAAGAAAAAAGAAAGAGAGAAAAAAAAAGAAAAGATAAAAACAAAAAAAAAGAACAAAACAAAACAAAAAAAACAGAATATGATCAAATATGATCAGGCTAGGGCATAGATCAGTGCCACACACTAGATTTTGGGTGTATTTTGGAAGAAAGTGCCTCTTAAAAAATTAAAGGAAGAAAGACATATATGTACAAAATAAGGGTTGATACAATGAAGGGATGGAAGATGATTGTAAAGATGAAAATTATAAAAGGTTTTATAAATGGAGTTGATAAGATAAGAAGTTGTTTGAAAGAAGAAAGAAGATTTAAAAAAGAAAAGAAAAGAAAAAAAAAGGGAGAGACTGTGATCAGGCAGGAGACTAGAACAAAGCCATACACTAGTGATTTAGGGTATATTTTGATCTGTTAGAAGAAACTGTATCTTAAAATTTTAAAGAGAGCAGAACTTATATATATATGCCAAAAATAAGGGTAACTACTATGAAGGGATAAAATATGACTCTAAAAATGAAAAATAAATGTTTATTTTTAAAAAGGGATTGTTAAGATGTTGGTTGAAAAGGGGAAAAAGAAAAATTCAAAAAAAACCCCCAAAAAACAATTAAAAAATTAACTTTGATGAACTAATGAATCATGGTAAAAAAACGCCATGAATTCTATGTGCAGTATTCCCCTAGCGCTGGAGTTCTCCCGTTCTCCTTGATCGGTAAACTTGGTCTTGGCTTGCTGGCTGTTCGGGCTGATCTTCTGGGGGAGGGGCCTGTTGCCATGGTTCCCAAATGTCTTTGCCGGAGGCTGAATTGCCCCGCCCTTGTCGGTCCGGGCTAAGCAAGCTGCTCGGGTTTGCTCTCAGGAGCTTTTGTTCCCTGCAAGCTCTCGGTACAGCTTTGGAGGACCAGGGTGAAAATGGTGGCCTCCCAATCTCCACTCGGAGGAGCTGAGAACTTGGGGCCCCGCTCCTCAGTGCGCCCCCAGAGAAAAGCAGTCAGTCACTCCCGTCTCCCCGGTCTCCGGCCGCACTCCGTGCTCACCCGGCCTGTGACCGAGCGTTTCTATCTCTGGCACCCGACCCCATGTGGAGTCTCCAAACCCATCAGATCCCTGCGGTGTGCTCCTGCGCCGCTCCTCCCGGGGGAGGAAGGGGCGTCTCCCCAGATCTGCCGCTTGTTGGGTCCCTGCTGGAGGAGCAGTGGCCCGACTGGGCCGCGGATCACAGTTTATGGTCACCCCGAGCTGAGAGCCCGCGCCTCGGCTCCGTCTCTGCAGCTGGCTTCCCCGCTCCAATACCTGGGAGCTCTGCTGCACTAAGGCACCCCGGTCTTTCTGTGACCCCGAGGGTCCTGTGACCACACTGTCCCGTGAGGTTTCCACCCCCCGCTTAGCCACTGGAGCAACGTCCCTCAGCGGAGCCGACTTCTAAAAGTTCCGATTTTGTGCTCCGCGGCTCTAGCACTTGCCAGAAGCGGCCGACGGAGGCCCCCTCCCCCGCCGTCTATCCTCCCGAATATCGCCTCAGATTCACTTCTCCGCATGTCCTACCTTCCAGTAAGTGGTCGCTTCTCTGTTCAGAGAGTTGTTGCTACTCTCTTCTTCGATCTCCTGTGGAGTTCGTAGGTGTTCAGAATGGTTTGATCCCTATCCAGCTGAATTCCTGAGACCAGACGAAATCCAGGTCTCCTACTCCTCCGCCATCTTGCTCCGCCCCCCTGAAGGCATCATTATCTTGTTAATGTACAAAAGATGAAGGTTAAGTAGATGAAAATTTACTTTTATAAAGGCAAAATTCTGCTACCATTCTGTACCTACAACCCAACTGTCTCATGATCAAGTTGTTCATGGAGTACAAGAGGCAAGCCAGTGACAAACCTGCCCATGTGTGCTCACACCTCCTAGATAAAAGACTTTGTTTCTCTCTTTGTATAAATGCTAGGCAGAGTAAATGGGAGGTGGGGATACAGAAGCCAATGTCCCAGTGAAAAGGTGGCCTTGAGAAGAGCCGGGACAGAGGGAAAGAGGCAGATTAGAGAGATGGGCTTGCATTATGCTTGCCTAGTAGTGATGGTGGAGTCATGTTTTGCATCCCTACTCCCACCTTAACCCAAGAGAAAGTGACTTGTCTGAGATCCAACAACTAGTTAGTGGAGGCAGATCCAGGACCTCACTACTCATGTCCCACTTCCTGGGGCTTTCTACTAGACCTGACTCATGGCTATTACCAAAGAAAAACCAGAGCTGGACAGTCATGAAAGTGGTAAAAATAGATTTTACTCAGGAACTACGTGATAGGAGAAATGTGACTTCCATATAGAACCAAGCTCAATTCTGCCATACTGCATGGGCAAGTAGGGACTTAGAGCCAAGGAATGGGGTGGGGGTGGGGGTCAGTGGATGAAAAATTGCTAAGAGGAAACATCAGGGATGGGGGGCTTCTGACTAAACTGACCTGGTGGGATTCTTACTGAAGGCAGGTCAGAGGGATCAAACATCACCTAGGGCATTTGATTAGATATTAATGGTGGGGAATTCTGGCTAAACCAACCTCACAGGATTCTTGCTAAAACTGGACTCCCCAAGGATAGAGATGGAAGCCTATTTTGGGGCCTTGACAAGCAACGGACTCAAAGGAGCCTAACTACAATTTGGTCAAGAAGAGAATCTTTGTCACTATGTAACCTGTCTCTCAAAAGCCCCTTAAATCATTTTCAGATTCTCTTCCAGAAGTGGGGATCCTACCCTCACTCCTACCTACCTCACAGGGATCTTAGGACTGATAGGAGATACACAAATGCTTTGGAAACTTTAAGCCTTTATTTAAATATAAGGACACCTAAGGATTGAGCTCCCCAGTACCACACTGCCTCCCAGACTTCTGAAAAACACTCCCTCTGCCAGGTTTCTCATCAGTGTCTGGACTACTCTTTGAAGAGAAGGTAGAACCAGCTCTTTTTGATGACTTGGAATGGAAGTATTTGGAAATAGTCTTTGCCCTGCTGAGAAAAGGTGTCTCTCTTCAGAAAGCCAGGTGTTTATTTAATGATGCATCAAAGACTGTTTTTGGAGCACATGAAGGCTTTTGTATTCTAAGGGGAAAGAGTGAGAAACATGTTTTCAGCCATCAGCTTTCAATTCTTATGCCAGTGAGTAAGATATTACAAGAAAAAATCTGGCTACATTACAATGGACCAACATTTTTCTATGGTTTTCCCTGGCAGGAATGCAAGGAAGCAACAGCCCTGTGCAACCTATGCCTGATAAGGAACAGGATCACCTCCCTAGGTTATGGTTTCTATTTTCTTCTTGAGCTGTTAGTTAGCCAAAGACTAAAGAGCTCCAACCTCATAAATCAATAACTCTTCAGGAAATGACAGTTAGCTTTGAGCACCGTATTAGGCAGGATGGAGCAGAGGAAAGAACACTGGAGAGAAGAGAGACTTCTCAACTGACTTGTTGGGGTTCCCTTTTCCCTCTGGCTGCTAGAGAACTCAGAGCCAACTGTGTGGCTCTGAATTGGCACTACCCACAGAATTTTCAAAGTGGGCTTTTATTATTTGACTTTTGGGTTGGTTTTCAGGCTCCATATGTCCCTGCCCTTGCTTTCCTATCTTTTCCTCTACTAAATTATCTTGTATAACATATCCTGCTAAGCTGCCCTAAAGCTCCTTTGGAATAATGGCAGGTATAGGTCACAACAGCTGTGAGTTGGCTGGCCATTCCTCCTCTCTGAGGCTGCTTGGAACTTGGCTGGCATCTCTTCCTGCCCTAAGATGCAATGAGATGAGTTGATGATCAAATTAGGAAGATGATACCAATAGACAGCCTGAGAATACCACTCTCAAGGGCTGAAAAAAATAGAATGGGCCAAGGGCAGAAGCACTAGACTCAGAGGCATGTTAGTGCTGGAAGGGAATCTGATATTCTGAGTCTTAACCATTTATTTTACTGATGAGGGACCTGAGGCCCAGACAGAAGTGTGTTGCCGAAGTTCATAAAACTGGTTCTGGCAATTCTGGACCCTCATCCAGATTTGTGTATGTGGAGGGCAGGGTCCTCCCTTCCGCCCGTTCTATCTTCAGCCAAGGTGGACAGGATGTCACTTAACACAATCATCATCATCAAAGCTTGCAATGGGAGGTGATCTATATCAGCAAAAGACTTATTTCTTTATAGAAACTACATTAATGGATGTGACTATCCTAGATCAAACTATGCTTGCCAGGGCCAGTTCTTGGAGTTGCAGTGTGAGACAATACCTACAATTTGTTAAGAGTTAAGAAGAACTGTATACAAGGGGGGATTATGAGGCTCAGTACATGGAAAATCTCAGTATGACCCTTGGGGGGGTATCTAGTAAGGAAAAGAAGATGAAGGGGAAAGGATTGAAGGGTCTTCAGGGCATTCATGTAGGCAGATTCTCAGCTCTAACCAGAAAGACACCCCAAAGGAGCAAGAAAAGGAATGTTTATTTTACCTTCTGTGCTCTCACTTGTCTTTTTCTTTGGTTAAGGATAAGCCTGGAATGTTCTGGGGATGAACCAAGCCTGTAAGTCTTTTTGACCATGGCAGAGCATAGTGATCAAGATACTTTTAGGTTGTTCCTCCTTCCTCAGAGACTCTGCTGTGTGTGTGTGCTCCTTGCACGCACTGGCTTGGATTTTGACAGCTCATCCAATCTGTCAATGTCAGTTTGACTCTAGGTCTATCCACCCTGGTGTAGTAAACCCCATTAGCTGGGGGTCATCTGAACATTTAATGAGTATACTTTCTATTACAGTCTATGAAAACAAAATCCATTATCTGAGAAGACTTTATAGAGAAGATGAGACTTCTGGGGGCCTAAATGGAATTTGGCATAACTGATAGAGAGAAAACATTATTTTTAGCGTTAGTAATTACCACCAACCACCATTCAAAAGTATCTTTCTGTGATTAATACATTTGGAGACAGATTCCTTGGTTTCAGCGATTTCTCAGTAGAAATGTCAACTCTGTCATTTTCTTCCTGATGTGTAGCATCTCTAATTACAAAGTATTTTGGAGCTGAAAATTACGGATGCTCTTTTGGAGTGCAACTTTAAAGATGATTTTGATGAGATTCCAATGTTGCTTACCCTCTGTGACTGACCTTGTATGGTCTAAGTTTGACTATGTTTCCAGGTGGTGGGGCATCAGGAGCCAGAGGAAGTAAAGCAGCTTGTGCTGACTTGAGGTCTTTATCCTGCAGCAGTAGAACTCGCTGCCCCTACTGTTGCTGCCTGGGTCCATAGATGAGGATCCTGGAGAATTTAAGACGTTGCTAGCAATGTTCTTCTTTACTTGCATTTTTCCTATTTTAAAAGCTTGGAGAGCTACTTTTTGGTATAGTGGTCAAAGATGTAACTGACCAGGGCTTACGTAGACTGACTTTAACTCCAAATCCTGCCAGCTAGCTCGCTTGGAATGTACAGAATGCATGAATTAATGACAAAAATTGTACAGAAGGTAGAATTTATCCAATCTCATATTTTTATTTACATGGGAGATTTCATGTTTTATGTCAGCTCAACAGGAGAACATTAACCTAAATGATAGGACCTATATTAACTATACTAACATAACCTATCCCCAACCTAACCTATTGATAGGTTTGTCCTAGAAATGAAATCCCCCAATGGTGATCTGCCTCCACCAGAAGAGCTCTCATCCAACCAGTCTCTGACTGGTGCCCTTTGTAGCAAGCAGGTGATTTCAGGGGATGACATGCTCAAGAAGCTCCATGGAGCTCTTGAGGAATGTGGGGCAAACAGGTTGATGCCCTTGCCTAGGAACACCTGGACAGATATACTTGAAAAGTCGATGAGGGATGCCAACTCCTTGGGGGTTACTTTTAATCCTGCCTGAACCACAGAGAGGATTCGTGCCATCAGAAATGGAAATGGTTTCATTTGATGCATTTCTGAAACTTTGCCTTGTTAGCATTCTGGGTGAACCTTTTAGAGAAAAAGCTCTTAGTGGGAAAACAGAAAAGCTGTTATTATGATACCTTTAAACCTTTCTTCCTTTTCTGTTTCAATTTAGAGATTTAAAATGCCCTCTTATTTTCACCCCTTGGTTTGTTTCATTTTTATTCTTGCTAAAAGGAATAGCTGTTTAGAAAGTAAGAAATAAATCAATGGGTAATTTCTTAGGCATCTGACAGCTTCCTTAATGTAGATAAGAAATGGATTTTTTTTTTTTTTAGAGATCTTGAGTGTGATTTTGCTTTGGGGTTTGCATTAAAGGTATAGGGTGTCTCTAATCTCAACAATAGAAAATGGAAGGGAATAGAAAGAAAATCGAAGAAAATTCATTTGATTTTAGACCTGGAGAGGCTTTAGAAATAATTTAATCAAATGGTCATTTTTTTTATAGATGAGCAATGTGAGACTCAGAAAGACAAAGGATTTTTTCCAAGGTCACACAGCTAGATGGTCATGGTGCTGGGTCCACAACTGATCAACCCATGTGCCCGTTGGCTCCCGAGCATTAGTCATAAATATTCATGGTTGCTTAAGGCCCTGTTCCCCATATTCCCCCTCCTACCCTCCGTGACATTACTTTGGTCTCCTTTACCTATTCTTGGCCTTCTCACTTCTGTTCCCATCTCTGTCTGGTTCTATGATGTCCCCATCCCAATCCTACTTCTGGCCTCTGATATTTGGGGGTATTCTCTCTGGTCTTGGAAATTTGATACTTGCCCTGTGATTCTCGGTGCTTGTGTTGCCTTACATGAGGTGTTCTGTTCCAATTCTAGCCCTGCAGAACCTTCCAGGCTACCCGGCTACCATCCTGGCTGCATCAGTCAACCAGTCCTGGGTTCCCTCCACTACCCCCCCATTTGATTTGGTTGGAGTACATTTAATTGGTAGCTTCTGAGACTTTTCAGCCTACAAGAGACATTTTCCTCTCTCTCCTTCTCATGTTCTGGCATCCTTTATGACCTGCCATTTCTTTGAAAGTTCGATGAAAAGGGGCTGTGAACAGGGCTGTCCTGAGAGAAAACTCACCTTAAGAGCTGCTAATGTGTTCATGTGTTAAAATTCTCCTGCAAATGTGCAATTTTAAAGGCCCGAAAATTCCTTTATCCCAAAGAGCAACGCTGGTGATGAAAACTTCAGGCAGTGTGGGAAGTTAGTGAAGTAAATGTGTCTGTTCAATCTGAGCTATCTGAGAGTCCATCTAATCACAACACTTAACACAACTCTTCCCTTACACTTGGGAGCAATGCTTGGTTAAAGAGCTTTGAACTTGCAGTGAGAGGACCCGGACTTGAGTCTTGCCTCCACTCCTTGCTTCCTGCATGGCTCTGGCAGGTCTTTTAGCTCCCCGGAGTGTTCATTCTCACATTTGTGAAATGGAGGTAGGCGTACTTGCTCTTTGTCTTCCTGAAGGGTGGTCCAGAAGAGAAAATAGATCTAATCCCTCATCACTGGACACCCAAGACAATGAGTTCTTGTTTCTCATCCTTCCCTGGCTATCTCAGTTCTTTCTTCTATGTCTCTTTTTTTATTACTTCTTATATATTGTAGGCTCCAATAATCAATACTTGAGAATAAAGGATCCCCTCTCATGGCCTTTAGGGAATTATTTCTGGCAGGTGACCATTCATTCATATTTCCAGCCTCAACTTCTTTTCTAAGCTTTGTACCTTGTCCTTATGCATTTGAGTGTATTATAAGCAAATCTAATCCAACTTGACATAGAGTAGGGCTCAGGAAATGTTTCCTGGCTGATGAGACAATTCATCCCACGGAGCTTTGCAAACCAGAAACTCTACACTCTAGTTAGAGATCAAAACCATTCAGAGATGTCTCATGAATGCATGCAAATGGACTATCTTGGACTTTTTCTATGAAGACAAAATAAATGACAAAATTAAAGTTACTATTCATGCAGCAAACATTTATTTGAACACCTGCTCTGTGTCAGGTCTCTTGTCCTAGCAATACTAAGATGAATGAATAACCTCTCCTCTTTTTTCCCCACTCACTGAACTCCAGGATCATAGTCAATTGAAGGAAGCCACATTTTCAGGTTGTAAACAAGGCTTAAGGACAATATAATTGGGTATATCAAAATCCAAGTTCCTTAAAATGTTCTGTACCCCTCCCCTCTTTGAATAATCTGAGGCCAGCAAGGTCGTATAAAATGTATTAGAAAATTCATGAGCTCATGCACAGTATAATTTATTGATAAAAAAGTTAGAGTAATGGTTCATTGTCCAATCAATGCATAAAGATTCATCATTGTGTTCAGACACCATCTCTTCATGTTTGGGTCCATAAACTATTTCTTTATGTTCTTTGCTGCCAAATGAACCATTTCTGGCAAGTTTCATAACTCCCTGAGAGAAAGAGGTGGCAATAATATTACAATGCCATAGGTCTTTAGAACCTGTTTTGTATTTAAACATGTGCACCTTCTGGCCTCTACAGCTCCCTAATGCTGCTTATTTACTACTAGTTATATCATTACTCATGATACTGCATTATCCATGATGTTGCCTATGAATATTGGCTTCCACTGACTCTCTTTGAGATTGTCACTGTGTTTTGTTGATGATGGCCACAAGTGCAAGTTATACCCAGTGTATATAGGAAAGGGTGAATGGTAATTCATTTCCTAGTCATGTTAAGCTCACTCACTTTTCAGAGTGATAGCATAAAGAGAACAATGCAACCTGCAACTTGGTCTTCTCTTGAACTCTTCAGGTGTAATCACTACATTCCTGGAATGTGATCTCTTTCAGTGTTGACCACACACTGAAGTCCACACACTTTTCCCAGTGGGAAGGATAGGTGGGGGACCATTGGTGGATTGAAAGGAGTGGCCCCATTTGTGCAAGAAAAGCCTGTTCCTTGTCTGGCATGACTTCAGACTGACTCAAGAAAGTCATCACTCCATCAATAGAGCGAGCAAGGACATCACTTGGAACGGTCCTATAAAATTTGTGGAGCAAGAGTTTCAAAAGCCCTTTCCAGGAGACTGACTGTCCTGTGGTGAGGGAATACACAGAAGAAGGAGTGGGATGACTGTGGGTACCAGAAGTATACAGTGCTTGGGAAAGGATGCCTGACACCATCCCCACTACCCTTGGGTACTGTAGCCTGAAAGTGGCTCGCCTGGCAAAACGGGAGTGGCCAGCACCAGCCAGGCCACATGTTTAGCTCAAGCCTGAGAGCTGGGAGTGGACCACAGGATAGTCTAGAGCTCTGAATGTGTCCTTTATATCATGTGAGTGAGTCATCCCAAATTATCTTGTCAGCACCATTCTGGTGGCCCAATTTTATGGTATCCTGTGAAAGAAATATGCCAGCCAGTAGGAGTGATTTGCTTTCCAGTCCTTCTAAAACTGGGGCCCAGTCCTAGACTGTGAAATGACGCTGTAAGTGTGAGGGCATCTGGTAAATCCCACATGAGGACTCTCAAGGGGGATGACTAGGGCCCAAGGGGATCCTGGTTTGGGCTCAGGGCTCTCTACTTGGGCCAACATTGTTGGCTCATGCAAATTCCAGGCATCTGACTGGGGCTTAGACATTTTTGAGGAAGAGACTCCAAAGTATAGGGCCCCTGGGTAGAATCCCTGCTTGTCAGCATAGGGCAGTGCTATCTGGAGAGCTGTCTCATCCCTCCACTCCTTCACTTTCTATGTACACCCAAAGTTCTCAGCCCTGACTGTACATTACCAACACCTGGAAAGCCTATGACAACTAACCTGGGAACCATCCCTAGAGATTCTGATTTCATTGATCTGGAATCAATGAGGCCTGGGCATAGAATATTTTTAAAGCTGTCTATGTAATTCTAATGTGCTTCCAGGTTCAAAAGTCAGTAATAAGACAAGATTTCAGATGTGATATTATCTTAGAAGGAAAGTGCCTCTTGTTGGGGTGGGGGTGGGAGGTGGGAGGGCAGGCAGGACTGTCATGAAGGTACATGGGGAACTCTGCCTTCTGGGGAGGAAGGATTTCTCCATACCCAAGAAAATCCCTTACAATTATTTGCCAGGAAGAGAATGCTGGTCCGGTTCAGTTATGTTTAATGTATAATTGTTACAAATCTCCTTTGAAGAAGACATTCTTGTCAGCTATTGAGAATGAAGGGATAACAAAGGCAGATTCCCTTGCCCAAGTAGTTAATATTCAAGTGGAAGAAGCAGGCACACAAACAGACCATTTTATTTTTATTTTTTAAAAATATTTATTTAATAGAGAGAGAACGCGTGCAGAAGGAGAGGCAGAGGGTAAGGGAGAGAGAGAGAGAGAAGCAGATTCCTTGCTGAGCATGGAGCCTGCCACAGGGCTTGACCCTGAGATCATGACCTGAGCCGAAATCAAGAGTTGGACCCTCGGGCGCCTGGGTGGCTCAGTTGGTTAAGCGACTGCCTTCGGCTCAGGTCATGATCCTGGAGTCCTGGGATCGAGTCCCACATCGGGCTCCCTGCTCAGCAGGGAGTCTGCTTCTCCCTCTGGCCCTCTTCCCTCTCGTGCTCTCTATCTCTCATTCTCTCTCTCTCTCAAATAAATAAATAAAATCTTTAAAAAAAAAGATTTTAAAAAAGAGTTGGACCCTCAACCAACTGAGCCACTCTTAAACAGACCATTTTAATGTGCTATGGCAGGTGCTATAAGAGAGGTAAGGATAGGGGCAATAGGAACACTTAACTAAGTTTGGGGGTTCAGCCTGGGGAGCACTGAAGGATGAATAGGAGGTGGCCAGATGAAAAAGTGTTTCTCCACTTTTTCTCCACTGTCAGTAGCAGATACCTAGCAAAGCATGGTACCTCTCTAGTATGCTGAATGATCTGTGGAGACCGGAGGATACATTTTGAGGAAACTGTGGAGAGAGATGAGGCTGGAGAGGGTTGTGTGTAAGCGTTGTAGAAGGCAGTGATTGCCATGCCAAGAGCTTAGATTGAGCCTTGGCCAATAGCATCCTTAGCCAATAGGAAATTATTGAACAGTTTTATTGACTAGAGTGCTGTGATTGGATTTGCATTTCACATGGATGGGATGGGGAGCTATGTAAGAAGGGATTAGAGGGGGACAGTATGGAAGTAGAAAGACCAGTTAGAAGACCCCTACAAGAGCCTAGGTGAGAAATGATGAGGAATGGAACCAGAGCTGTGTTAGTGGAGATAGACAGTCTGGAGGGGTTTGAGAAATTTCTTGGAGGCAAAACTTTCAGGGCTCAGTGTATGGCTGGTTGGGTGTTGAGGGAGAAGGGAGGGAAGCATCTAGAAGGACCAGTGTTTAGCATGGACAACAGGGTTTGTGGTGCTGCAGGGAGCACAGCAGGAGGAACAGCTTCTAGAAGGGCTTTAGACCTGTGGTATTTGACGTGCTCATAGGACTTCTGGTTGGTTTCTAAAGCAACCTTCAAATGTAGGCTGTGGCATGTGGGGAAGTGATGGTGTTGGGAGGTTCAATCCTGTGACTTCTGTGGTTCTCTCAAATTCAGCTATTGTGTGAGGAAATTAAGAGAGAAATCTTGGAAGAAGATATTTGTAAATGACATAGCCAATAAATAGTATCCAAAATATATAAAAAACACCCAAAAACCCCAAATAATCCTATTAAAAATGGGCAGAAGAGAGGGAGCAGGAAGATGGTGGTGAAGTAGGAGGACCCTAGGCTCATCTTGTCCCATGAACACAATTAGATAACTATCAAATAATCCTAAATACCCCAGAAGTCAACCTGAAGACTGATGGAACAAAGTCCACAACTAAAGGGAGAGCAGAGGCCATATCAAAGAAGATACCTGACACATGAAAAAGAGAAAAGGAAGAAGACATGAGCAGACATTTCTCCTAAGAAGACATACAGATGGCCAGCAGACACATGAAAAGATGCTCATCATCATTTATCATCAGGGAAATGCAAATCAAAGCCACAAAGTGATATCACTTCACACCTGTCAGAATGGCTAAAATTAACATGAGAAACAACAGGTATTGGCAAAGGATGTGGCAAAAAGGAACTCTCGTGCACCATTGGTGGAAATGCGTGCTGGTGCCACCGCTGTGGAAAACAGTATGGAGGTTCCTCAAAAAATTAAAAATAGAACTACCCTATGATCCAGTAATTGCACTACTGGGAATTTACCTAAAGAATACAAAAACACTAATTTAAAAAGATGTGTATGCCCCTATGTTTATTGCAGTATTATTTACAATAGCCAAATTATGGAAGCAGCCGAAGTGTTCATCGATACATGAATGGATAAAGAAGATGTCACACACACACACACACACACACACACACAAGAATATTATGCAGCCATAAAAAGAATGAAATCTTGCCATTTGCAACAAATGGTTGGAGCTAGAGAGTATAATGCTAAGCAAAGTAAGCAAGTCAGAGAAAGACAATATCCTATAATTTCACTCATATGTAGAATTTTAGAAACAAAACAAATGAACAAAGGAAAAAAAAGGAAAGACAAACCAAGAAACAGACTCTTAACTCTAGAGAACAAACTGATGGTGGCCAGAGGGGAGGTTGGTGGGGGATGGGTGAACAAAAAAGAGTGAGAAATCCATTTCCTAACAGGATTTTTTTCCCATTAAATTCCGTGGCATGAGAGAAAAAACATCACCTCATATTTTTTTTGTAAGCTCTCATGCTATTGTGGCTAACCCAAGACTAAGATTTTTCTTTTACTTCTATCCATTTGTGTGCATTTTTTTTCAAATGCTATTTTAGAGGGAAACATGGCACTAAAGCCAATTTAGTACATTAGAACTCTTTACTATTTTTATTAGCAAATGGCAAATTCTACTTTTTGCCCAAGGCAATTACTTCAAGTTCCTGAAAGCGTAATAATTTTGCAGGTTACACTGAGGATGGAATTCCTGATGAAAATGCTAAGTACCTATCCTGTGCCCCACTGAAATCTTACACACTTGTTCTCAACAGATCACATAGAACTCAGTGCAGAAGAGCAATGAGTTGGTTTGGGCTGCAGCAACATATCAACAGAAAAATAATCTTTAATGTAAAAACAGATAAGTGTGAAATAGAAGGGTTTTACTAAAATCACATGCACACAAAATGTTTTGCCTTTACATACAACTAAAAAAGCAGTATTTTTTATTGTAGAAGTAGAGATGGAGAGTAGTCTGTTAGAGTGAAAAAGATATAGGGCAAATTGGAACTCAAAGAAGGCAAAATAAGAATGTTTCTCTTGAGAAATATGTATTAACCACACCTTGTCTGGGTGCTGTATTAGTTACTGAGGAGCAATGAGGAGACATCCCGGAATAGAGCCCCTCCCCATCAGTCCCAAGCCAGTACTTGGTCACAGCCATTTGCACCCCCTGTTCATATCTTTGCCTGTTTTATTTTACATTTAATTTTTTATAATTTTTATTAATTCTTTTTTTAGAAGATTTTATTTATTTATTAGAGAGAAAGAGTGCATGCATAAGAGAGAGAGAGCAAGTGAGCAGGGGCAGGGAGAGAGGGAGAAGCAGACTCCCCACCGAGCAGGGAGCCCAACGTGGGGCTTGATTCCAGGACCCTGGGATTATGACCTGAGCCAAAGGCAGACGCTTAACTGACTGAGCCACCCAGGCGCCCCTAATTTTTATTAATTCTTAAGAACGTTTGTTTTAGAAGTATTAAATCCATCTTTGATAGTTATAATTTATATACATACATGTATGTATATATATGTGTGTGTGTGTTCATATATGTATAGTAAATATTCTCGTTTGGTCTTTCACATTTTTTATGATGTCATTAGCTGAAATTTAATTTGTTACATTTAGATAGTAAAATATGACATGTCGGTTTTCTTTTATGACTTTCAGTGCTTTATCATGCCAAGGAAGGTCCTGCTCATTCGAGTGTTATAAAACCTATTTTCCTGTAGTGTCCCCTAGGACCTGAATAGATCTTCCTTATCCAATTAGATTTTTAAGAATAAACTTGTTATGTTATGTGTCTGTAATACACATGCAGAAAAATGCACAAATCATAAGCATGAGCTCTACAAATTACCTCTGCTTAGCTTCTCTCAGAAGCATTAAAAATATATATACTTAAATTTAACAAAGGTGTAATATACAAATTTAGACATTAAAGTGCACCAATCAATGGTTTTACTATATTTATAGGATTCTGAATCCCTCATACCATCAATTTGAGGACATTTTCATCATCCCAAAGAGAAACTCCCTGTGTCTTAACAGTCACTCCCCATTTCCCAACAACCCCTCAGCCCCTGGCAACCACCAATCTATCTTCTGTAGAACTGCCTATTCACTCCAGTTAGCTTTTTCATCCATCTGGAATCTATTTTCGTGTGTGGTGTAGAGTTCTAACTTTTTTTTTCTCTCTCATATGGAAAAAAATTGTCAGTTGTCAATAATGGTCTAATAGAGTAAAGGAATGAATAAGTAGCCCAGAGAATTATAGGAATTCAGAAGCAGAAGCAACTGCTTATGGGTACAGGGTGGAGAAGGCTGCATGGAGCAGGAGGAGCTGTAGCCTGAGTGTGGTTTGGAAAGATGGAAGAGGGAGGAAGAAGAGGAGTGGGGAAGGCAGGGGCAAGATACGGGAAGACCCACCAGGAGCTCAGAGCAGGTCCAGGAGTCCAGTCTCTCTGAGGCAGCTTATATGTGTAGGAAATCTCACCACCTAGAAGGCCAAAAGAGGTAACCTGAGCACAGGCTGTGACATCCTTAAACACTAGGCTGAGAATTTCTCTTTAAATCACAGAGCAATATGAAGGGTTTTACAATGGAAGTGAAGTAGGGAATGTGCTAGAGAATATGCAAAAGGTTTGAAACTTCTTTGCCCAGGTGGAAAATCAGCAGCAGCTTCTCTTGGTCCTCTTGAGTCTCCTTGTGTGGCTCACACTGGTTGAGAAACCGTCACTAAATCATTGTCCGTTTGTTCCTCATTTGTGTTTGGGGGAGAGGGAGCTCTTTCTAGCTTTGGGGTCCAGGGATTTCTGGCATGGAAGGTCAGTTGCAGGCTCGACACAATAGTGGCAGCTAACACCTGTCAAGCTCTGCTTCCGTACCAGGTCCTGTTCTAAGCACTTTGTGTGTTTCGTCACGTCCTCGCGTCAATTCTAAGAGATAGTTGCTATTGCTATCAGCCCCTTCTACAAATGAGGGAACCAAGATCCAGCAGTTCGGTGACTTGCCCACAGTCACACAGCTGATAAGGGCGAAGGCGGGATAGGAACTCAGTATGTTCTCTTTCTCCTCCTCTTCCTCCAGCTCCTTCTCCTTCTTGCTTTCTCTTCCCCTATTCCTTCCTTCTTCCCTCCCTCCCTTCCTTCCTTCTCTCCCCCTCTTTCCCTCCCCCCTCTTTCTCTCTCCTTTCCTCCCTCCCCCTTCCTCACTCCCTCCCTCCCCCTTCCTTTCCTTTCCTTTCCTTTCCTTTCCTTTCCTTTCCTTTCCTTTCCTTTCCTTTCCTTTCTTCCTTCCTTCCTTCCTTTCCTTTTCCTTTTCCCCTTCCTCCTTCCTTCTCTTTCCCTCTCACTCTGGAGGAAGCAGCCACTAAGGAGCTGCAGCCTACCAAAGAACACATGGGGGAACCTAGAAGCAGATTCTCTAGCTCCAGTAAAGTCTTGAAACGACTGGAGACCCAGCCAACAGCACAGCTGGACTGCAACCTGGTGGGACACCCTGAGTCAGAACGAGCCACTGACATCACTCCTGCATTTCTGACCCTCAGAAGCTGCGTGAGATAATAAATTTTATGGTTTTAGCCTGCTACATTTTGGGGATCATTTGTTACACAGCAATAGCTGACTAATCCCCTGAAAATGCCTTGACTAAAGTGAAATTTCATGTAAGAAATCACAAGACTCTCATAGAGCCTAACTTTAGGAAAGAGTTGAGCTTCGCAGGAGTGGAGAGTTATCACCCCACAAAGTCAGTCAGCCACTCTCTCTCGCTTTTTGGAGTGGCACAGCCTCTCGTGTCTGCTGCGTATTGTTTCCCATCTCTCATTCTGTATATTGATTTCTCGTTCTTCTTTCTTGAGAACACTGGTTTGTGTGTCATATGGGGTTACTGTGGGACCAGAGCTGCCCTGATTCCATGTGTTTTTACCCCAGGGCCCAACACAGTCTAATTCAATCCCTGGGCTCCAGAGTACATTCTCAAGAAAACCCAGCTTGAATCAGGTTGTCTATCATGACAATCCACTGTGACCTGGGCCAGGTCACATGGCACTGCAAGGTTCCTTTGCCCAGGCTGAGAATGGGCAGATTATACTAAAATAAAACATGACAGACAAATTGATTACCATTTTCCAAGCATACTGAGAAATTATTTATTAGCAACAATGAAATACATTAGGGCATTTGTTCTAATCTTTTGTAAAAGGCAGACTCCTTTTGAGAGGTAAATATGTGCCCTTAATTTATCTGATTGCAAAGTTTGTTTTCTCATTTTCAGCGTTCATGAAGTAGAAACACACCTGCAATTTTAAGCAACAATTACTATGTTGGATGATGCTCTGCTAAAGAGAACCAGTTTCCTGGGGGAAGAGCCCTGTTTCTGTGTGGGTGCTTAAGTTAGCAAAATATGAAGTTGGTTAGTAAAAATTTCATGTCTTAGAAGGCAAAATAACAGTCAACCAAAGAAGGTGGGGGAGAGTCGGATGGGCCCAAATTTGCATCCTGAACTTATAACGAAATGATGAAGGGCTTCTCGGAGCCTCCATGTCTTCTCAGTAAAATGGACCTAGTCATTATCTCACAGATTCTTGGAAGAAGTAGATGCACTGGCGTATATAATATGCATAACCCAGTACCCGAGATGTATTAGGAACTTAATAAAAAAAAGGTTGTTACTATGTTTGAGAAATATTTTTTTAGCCCACTCCCCCAAATAGAGATCTCTTTCAGAATCTATTGTATTCGTGGAGAAATGGTAAGAGTATCCAGTGCCTGCTATTTTTGCCTTGCAGGTTTAAGGCTGGTTTGAGAAAAATAAGTGAGCATGGAGCCCTGAGGCTAGTGGCAGTCCCAGACAGGACCTGGAGGCCTTTCCTCCTCCTGTTTGTCTACCTGCAAATCCTACCCATCCTTCCAGGGTACTTGTAAACACCACCTCCAATAAGACCTCTCAGATTCTTCCTGGTTTCAAGGGTGGTCTTTCTCCTCTGGTCCCTTACATTTCCTCCATGCCCAGCGTGGCACCTTCATTCAACACATGTCTAGCCCCTAGGGGGTCAGGCACTGCTGGCTATTGGGGCAATGATGTGAGCTAGACCAGCCAGCTTCTTGAT
The DNA here is from genome assembly GCF_003265705.2 of Callorhinus ursinus. NCBI lineage: Eukaryota > Metazoa > Chordata > Mammalia > Carnivora > Otariidae > Callorhinus > Callorhinus ursinus. Next base: position 9,265,929 of record NW_027397082.1, read on the forward strand.
CTCCTAGAGACCCCCTCGCTGGCATTCTTACCCTCACCCCTGAGGACAGAAGGAGTTGCTCCCACAGGTTCTTGCTCAAACCCTTGCTTCTGGTGTTAAGGGTAAGTGGTGCTTTGGGACTCATTTCTTTTTTCTTTTGCAGGCAATTTGCATTGCAGCAACTATAAAGGCTTAGGAGGCAACCTTCTATACTATAATTAAAAAGATAAAGGTTTTGGAGTCTATTTGAGTCTTGAGCACATCCTAACCGGAAAATTGCAGCATTTTGGTGGATTTTTATAACTCACTGTCTTCATCTGTAAAAGGAGATGATGATCCCCACCTTTACAGATCATTGTGAGACCTAGAAATCGTAGTAGAGCACCGAGACCTAGTGTACATTGGCTAAGTGTGGCTAGTAGTTTTCTTTTTACCTTATTTAGTCATATCATTTTATTTAGCCAAATATTTATTGAAAGCCAACTTTGTCGCATTCCAGTCAATGTTGCAGGCACTAAAGGTACGCCAGCAAACAAAGAAGGTAAAGCCCCTGGTTACATGGGGTTTATATCCTCAGTGCTGGGAGACAGACAACCAACTGATATGTCAGGTGGTGGCAAACACAATGAAGGAAGGAAACCTGCAGGAAGGAACCGGGACAGAGGAAAGTACTGGAGTGGGTGTTTTATAGCGAGCTATCCAGGGAGGCCTCTTGGGTGGGCTAGCAATGGAGCCAACCCTGGAATGAAGTGGGCGAGGAACCCAGGTGGCTGTAGGGTCATGTAGGCTTCAGGGAGAGGGAATCAGAATATGCAAAGAGCCTGGGGAAGAAAGGGTTGGAGTTTGAGGAACAGCAAGGAGAGTAGCGAGGCTGGGGTGGCGTGAGAGGGAAGGGAGGTAGCAGGGGACCATACCAACGTATCGTCTAGGACCTGTCGAAGAAAAACCCCGACTTAGTAAGGAGAACCTTACTCATGGGGATTAAGGCAAGGGAGGGAAGGGCTATCCTAACAGGGAGAATGTTAGGATCATAAAACCTGTTAGTGTCCCAGGCGTAAGGCAAAGAGTGCTTTTTCTTTCATAGAGGAGTAAAGAAGCCTAGGAAGAGCCAGCCGTGGGGAAGAGGGCTGGAAGGATGGTGGGTCTGACGGCAGATCAGAGAATGTTTCACCCTGCGGGCAGCCTGTTCTAAGAAGGGGCTGTGTGCTGATTCAGGCTGAGGGTGGGCCTGAGTTCAGGGGCCTAGAGGGGCTACAGAAGCATAACCAAAGCTTGGCTAATGAGCGTTTTTGCTCTAGTTGAGCAGCGGGGGCAAGCTGTTCAGTTAATAATGTATGAGGCAAAGACTAGGAATTTGGAGGGTCTGTACCTGGTCTCGCCATAGATAAACAAGGGGCAGAGGGCATCCATGAGTCTTATCTAAGTCCTAGGGGGAGGCCAGTTCTTTGCAGTGCACTGTTTCTGGAACACAGAGGGTCAGGCCATTTCTTAACCTTCACTGTTTTGCGGGATCGCAGGGCTTGCGTGAAATGCAACATCTTCAGGCCTTTAGATTTTGTCCATGTGAGAAATGAAGTGAATGATATATGACAAATCAACACATGGCCTGTAATATCAGAGCGTCATCCTAAAAGACTCCACTCACAGAATGTTTAGCTGCCTATCATTCCTGGATCCCCAGCTTCCGGCTTCTCTTCCCTCCAGCCCATACAGCCCACTCCCGCTACGTAACCAATAGACTCCCCACCACCAGAGGCAGGAACTATGTTGATGACTTGCATCATCCACCAGATTTGGAGGTACCCTGGGGAGGGCCTAACATGGTACCTGCTATTCATTCAGTTCCCAAGATGCCATCAAATAGCACAGTTTCTGATATATCTAGGATCCACTCAGCTCTTTCCCGAAATAATCACACAATTCACCAAATTCCAACTGTTGCCTTCACATGAGGAAGCATGACCATGAAAAAGGCCACAAGAAAGCTACTTTGATTGCCATGCTTCAAGTCTTAAGGGATCAGCAAACTATGGCCAGCAGGCCCACCTAGCCCAGTTTTTAGAAGTATGGTTTGAATTGGCATGCAGCCACACTCAACTGACTTATGTACTGTGTCTGTCTGCTTTCACACTCCAGAGCAGGGTTGAGTTGGTGCAATAGAGAGCATATGGCCTGCAAAGCCTAAAATATTTACTATCTGGCCCTTTGCAGAAAAAAAAAAAAAAAAAAAAGACAGCTGACTCCTATTTCAATGGTTGGCCCATTGTGCCATTGCTTGCCTACGTTGTATATAACAGGGAGCACTTTATTCTAGAAATGTCTAGGGCCTACTTCTTAGTTTGATTAAGATCACCAGAGATTGACAGAATCTGGTCCACCTGAGGGCAGGGAGGACTCTCCTGCATTAAGAACTTTTCACACTGTCCATGATCTGCCTGGCTTCTGCCTTGCTTACCTCTCACCCAAACCCACTTTTATTGGACAGCTTTGCTCTTTTCTCAGGGCTCTGGGTCCCTCTGTCTCTCTCCTGAGCGTTCTCTCAGTGGAAGCACGGTGAGTTTTCTGTGCATCTTTGGTACCCCACAAGCAGTGCTCGTTTGGGGGGGCATTATCAGGGAGTCACTTTGCAGAATAAAGACTCCCTGTCAAAGGCCTCCATTTCTCATCTGTTTTACTTTGACCCAAAGAAATCATCATTTATGAAATTCTTTCCACAGCTTACCGAAGCACTTCAATCTTTTTGCTTTTCATTTGGTTTATGATTATAAATGCAAGGTATAGATTTTAGAGAAAATTTTAAATATACAGAAAAATATTTAAAAGAAAAATACCCTATCAATATTTTGGCATGTCTTATTTGCATCTTTCTTTCTTAGATATTTAAAAAAATAGATATCATGATGAAGATGCCATTTGGATAAGCCTTTCTGTTTTGGTGTTTCAAGCACTTTCCCATATTATTAATATCTTGGTAAAAGAATTTTTAGTAAATGTATATAAAATTCCATTTTATAGATATGTTAAAATTTATTAATTTCCCTAATTATGATATTCAGGCAGCTTCTCTCTTTTGCTTTAATAAATAATCCCATACTTTACATTTATGTATAAGTCTCTGCCCTTATTTGTGTTATTTCTTTACAATAGCATTCTAGAAATGGAATCACTTGAGCACTCTTTATAATTATCTCCAAATTGCTTTCCGAGAAGTATATCTCAGTTTATACTCCCGAGCCCTTATAATTTTTTTTATATCTGCTAATCGATGTTAAATGTTATTTTGTTATTTTAATTCATGTTTATTTAAACGGATAATATTGAGCATCTGTTGATGAGCTGGCTACTCATTTCTATTCCATTCCCTATAATACTTCCATTGTAACTTGTTCCCCAGTATTGAAAGTCAAGGTGACCAGCTTCCAAGCCTGGCTCATCCATTTTCCATCTGTGCAACCCTGGGAAGTATCTTTGGCTTTGCAGGCCTCAGTTTTCTTATCAGTAAAATGGGAATGGTTATATGTATAGTCTTGTTGTGACGATCGAGAATGCCAAGCACCATGTCTGGTATATAGGGGTTCTTGAAAACTTTGGGAATTATGAGGATTGAAAGAGAATCTGTCTGACCCTTTATCTAGAGTTTCTGATGTCTTTGGTTGATTCGAATTTGGAATTTTGTTTTTAGTAAGTGTACAAAAGTAAAAAAAAAAAAAAAGACAACTATAAGCAAAATAAACCTAAAGGTTGAGGGTGGGTTGCATGCACAGATGGGGTGCTAGAGACGAGAATACGGAGATGAATGGAGGCTGCAGCCCACCAGCAGTGCGGCCTGGGCTCTGGCCAACCATGGGTATGAATGGAACTCTACTGTTTAATCACCATGCGGCAAACAAGTTCATCAGTCTATCACAAGTTCATCAGTCTGTGTAGTCCCTGCATGTGTCATAATCTCCCCATGCCTCCTTGCCACATACTGGTAGAGCTCCCATGCCTTCCCTGATCATTAGGGGGATTGCTGAGGTGAGAACAGGTCAACCTGCCCCACATTCTCCTTCTCTGTTCTTGCCTGGTTGCAACGTCACTGTGGGTCTCTGCCATTGTGCTGGTCACCCTAACTCACTGCTCTCTGACGATCGTTCCTCCTCTTTATTTTCCAAAGCATCACCACCCCAGGGCTGTTGTGTAATAGAATTTAACATAGGGAAAAGGGAAAGAGGGATTTTGGTACTTGAAGCACACAAAATAATTAAAAATTCAATAGATGTCATTAAAATTTCCTGGTCTATCCCCGGTCCCAGGGAATTTCTTCCTGATTGCTGTTCTACTGAATTTCTGACTTTTCCAGATGCAGACAGGTTCTTTTTTCTTTTGTTCTACAGCAGGTATTTTAAAACTCAGCCCTATTGACATTTTGGGCAGGATAATTCGTTGTTGAAGCTGCCCTGTGCGCTGTAGGATGTTTGGCAACATCCCTGGCCTCTACCCACTAGATGAAAATTGTACCTCTCCCCCCACCCCCAGTGTGACTCCTGAAAATACCTCCAGATATTGCCAAATGTCCCCTGGGAGTCAAACCACACCTGGTTAAGAACTACTGCTTTAAAATTCTCTTTCCTTATGTCCCTCTTCTTTCTTTCTTGGGGTGGTGATGCTTTGGAAAATAAAGAGAAGGAACAATCATCAGGGAGCAGGGAGTTAGGGTGACCAGCGCAATGGCAGAGACCCACAGTGACGTTGCAACCAGACAAAAACAGAGAAGGAGGATGCGGGGCAGGCTGACCTGTTCTCACCTCAGCAATTCTCACCTTCTTTCTTTCCTTACTCCTCCTTGCACCAAAAGAACACGGAACAAAATTCTTGAGACTTCATTATGTAGAGCAGTGCAATTTCTAACATTGCCCTCATGTTAGGCTCCTGCCTTGACTTTGCGGTTGCAAAGAAACTTCACTGAGGTATTTATTTTGACTAAACACAAAAGCTCTCTGCTGAGCCTCTATACTTAGCAATACAAAGAATGTACAGATTTGAGATTATAGTCCTTTCTTTAACTTATCCTAGACCAAATTAATCATGGAAGGTCCTTACCATCCTGCCAAGGTCATGGTTTTGTGTGTGTATGTTTCTTTCTTTCTTTTTTTTTAAAGATTTTATTTATTTACTTGACAGAGAGAGACAATAGCGAGAGAGGGAACACAAGCAGGGGGAGTGGGAGAGGGAGAAGCAGGCTTCCCGCCAAGCAAGGAGCCCCATGTGGGGCTTGATCCCAGGACCCTGGGATCATGACCTGAGCTGAAGGCAGACGCTTAACAACTGCGCCACCCAGGTGCCCCTGTGTGTATGTTTCTATTCTTCATCCACCTTCTGGCTATTAAACAGAAGGGTTGACTTAGAGGTTTCTGAGAGTCTTTCCAGCAACTCTATACTCTAACTGAAATGCAAAATTTGGTTTGGATATTTGCTATTTTCAGGAACATTTACTAAGCTTCTGAAAATCCCCTACACCTAAAATCTTACCCTTTTATAATCTGGCTCTTTCCTCTGAAGGTTGCAGTTACATTCAATATACTTCAGTGGTAGGTCTCTGGGGGTCCTCCTTCCTTGGGCTCTGCAGCAGAGAATAGTGTCAGTAGTTCCTTTGCTTTGGACCCTAGAATCTGTTTTTCCATGCAGATTTCTGTATTTGGTTAATGTATTTTGGTGGGCAGGAATGATGAAAAATGTCAAGTCACGAGCTTTAGAGAGTGCATTTTCAGAGTCAGCTACACGAATGAGAGGAAAGGCTGGGTGGGTAGTCAAAGCTGTAGGATGCTTCTTGACAACGGACAGCCTCTTTCCTTGATCCTGCCTGAGCTTAGATAGCTGGAGTCAGGCTGCACCTGTAATTCCCTTGGAGAGACCCTGCAGCAAGCAAAGGCACATCAGACTCTGGGTGGCATTTTCCAATTCACAGGTGTTTGTTCCTTTCCGCAATTTCATACCATTATTCTCACTTACAAAGCTTTCCCTTACATTGTTATCATTCCATTTTTTAGAAAAGTGAATCTGTACATTATGGACTCAATTCTGCCACCTTCCCCCGGATGCACTTAGACGCGATGGGCTTTCTGACAGGGCAATAGGACTGAGGAGGGGCTACGTTTCAGGAGTTTTCTGTGCTTTCCACCCGGAGGTCCTCCTGTGGCCCGAGGCAGTCTCTTAGCTTTTGTTCTTCCCTTTCTATAAAAATGCAGACAAACACACCTTCTTTTTGCTGAATAAAGAGTAGGAGGAAGGCGATGTTTAGTCAGAAAAGTGAGGAAGGTTGAAAGAGGAATGCTTTCTTTAGATTACCAGGGTAGCTTCTTAAGATTAATTGTGCATGTACTGGGTGACTGTTGGCTGTGCTAAGCTCTTAATATGCAGTATTTCATTTATCACTGTAACACTCTATCAAATTGGTGCTATTATTCTCATCCCTATTTTATAGGTGAGGACACTGTGGCTTAAGAAAATAAGACTCATTTACCAACAAAGTAGACTGTTATTCACCAAAAAAAAAGGTGTGGGGGTGGGAAATCCTGATATTTTCTATGCTATGGGTGATGGGTAAGCCTCGAAAACATACTAAGTAAAAGAGGTCAGACACAAGAGACCTCATATTGCATGATTTCCTTTATGGAAGTGTCCAGAAAAGGCAAATTTATAAAGACTGGAAATAGATGTATGTATAGAGACAGAAAATAGTGGCTACCCGGAGCTAAGAGTGGGAATGGGGAGTAATTGTAAACGGAATGAAGGTTCTTATTGGAGAGATGAGAATGTTCTGGAACTGCTTTATGAAGGCAGCTGAAGGCTGCACCTGTTAAAGTTACAGAGTCATTGATTTGTGCACTTGAAGTGTAATTTATGGCATATGCGCTATAATTCAATAAAGTCCTTAAAACTGGAAAGAAGGGGAAGAAAGAAGGAAGGTGGGGAGGGAGGAGGAAGAGAAGAAGTCTCACGGGAAGGAGCAGAACCCGTATCTAAACCTGGGTCTGTCTGTTTCCAGAGGCCCTGGTGCTTCACTTCTCTATTTGATTGTTTCTCCTCTTCTGTAGTCTCTCTTCCAGTCCCCATTTCCTGTTTCCTTTCTTTCTTCTCTATCCTGAACCTAAAGTTTTGTTGCCTTTTGTTCACCTTGAGTCTTTTTCCAGGCTGACCCCCATGCACCAGGCCACTTACAAGGAGGTTTGAGCATCCAGTACCATTTTGCATTATTATACTGGACTTCTTGACTCTGTCCCTTTGAATTAGGTTCTGCTGTGGACTAGCCTGGTTTCTTTCCCTGGACCTGCAGGTATATTTTGGCTTCCCAAAGCTCTCATTCACATTCCCTGGACCTGCAGGTATATTTTGGCTTCCCAAAGCTCTCATTTGGCAATCTGTGGGATGTAGGATGACCTTGTTGTGTGCCTCCATCTGCCCTTGGCTTGTTTTATGCAACCACTTGGCTCCCAGGACACGGATGTGGCCTCAGCAGTGTTGGCCAGTGCCCGTGTATGGCCTACCCAAGGCTGCTGGGGAGAGGGGCTGGGCACTCAGTGGTTCATATGCAGAGTTAACTCCTATGTCTCTTGTACATTTTCCTTTCCCCTCCACGGACCCCATGTGAATTTCTTTCCACTGGATTATGGACCAATCTGGACAAATGCAGATTTCAGTCTGAGAAGTTTGGTCACAAGGGCCATTTCTTCTTTAAAGCTCAAGTTACTGAGGTTCAAGTATATGAAATCTAGTACCTTCCTGAGACAGAGATAAACACAAATAATGAACACTCTTCAGGGGCCCTAAGATTCCTGTCTGTTGGTCAAGAATCATCTGGTTTTGAGTGATTAGAAACTAAACCTAAAGAAGCATAAGCATAAAAGAAAATGACTAGCTCTCATATGTGCTTCAGGAATGTCTGTATCCAGGGGTTCACACAATATTGTTGCTGTTCTCTTTTCTTCTGTACCCTGATTTCCTTGATGTTGCCTCCAATCAAAGGTAGGCATTTCCTTTATGATAAAAAAAAAAAAAAAGTCAGAAATCTGTTACTCAGGTCAGCATTTAGGAGAATTTCAAAATACTTTGAAGACAAATTAGCAGTCTTGATATACATTTTTCTTTTCATTTGCAATTCCTAAGCACAATCTTAAAACAGAAAGAAGTTTTAGGCATTACTGAGTGTAATCCCCTCAGGGAAGATCTAGATGCAGAGAGGAGGATATAAACTGCTCAGAGTAATAGCTCAAGTTGGTAGCAGACCCGGTACTATTCACTTTGGTGATACTTGCTTCTCATGGCTAATGCGGGTAACAGATGCTCTCGTATTAGAGAATGGGAGAGTGTGCAGCCAGTTCTGACAGCATCTGATTCTAGTTCTTTAATCTGAGCTTAGACCAAAGCAATGTGTGGGAATCAAAAATAGATGTGAATGAGAGCTTTAACACTGCCGCTTGGAATTGAGCCCTTAGAGTCTGGTTCTGAGAGGGAGTTCAGCTGGCTTTGGAGACATCCGCCATGGCAGCCTTCAACACTGGAGCTCAGCCTTGCAAAGCCCCAGTGTGTCAAAGCTGCAACCACGATTCTCAAGTAACACCCTCAGATTGAAGAGCATTCATAGAAAGTAGCTGATGTCGGGGCACATGTGTGGCTTAGTCGGTTAAGCATCTGACCCTTGACTTTAGCTCAGGTCATAATCTCAGGGTTGTGAGAGTGAGCCCGGCATTGGGCTCCCTGCTCAGTGCGTAGTCTGCTTGAAATGCTCTCTCCCTCTGCCCCTCCCCTGTTCCCTCTCTCTATATATAAAATAAATAAATCTTAAAAAAAAAATGTGGCTGATGTCCTCAGCAGATGTCATGTTCCCTAGTGTGACTGAAACTGTTCCATGTGTCAGATAACAAGACACATTTTATATAGAGAAAGCAACAAGCTAAGTATTGTGGCATTCACTATTAGCACTGGTGATTGAACTGTGTTCATAGCATTGATTTTGACAGCACTTACTATTCTCTTTATCCTGAAACTACCTATTTCTAAAGGGAAGGGGCATCCAACTGCCACATCTTCATTTGTCAGGCTCTTTCCAGGAAATTTGAAAAGGATTTTACTTCCTTGACAGTGCGGGAATCCTGATGAATTTTTTGAAATGGTTAGATAAAGATCTTCGGTGTTATAGACTTTAATTTTGAATGTCTGGGAGATAGCATTTATTTTCTATACCACTGGCATTGCATTTGGGCTTTATGTGAGTCTCTCCTGCAGAACCACAAGGTCAAATTGAAGTGAGATGAGATGGAGGAGTCTGGTGTGTTAGCAATATGTATGATGATGACAATAGATTCCTGATTGGTATAGAGTGGCACTGCAGAATGTGGCAGAAGTGCATTATCAAACCGATTCTCCTCTTAGAATGCATGTACCTGGGCTTTGAAAAAAGTCCTTTTGAGTCTCCTTCAGCCTGACCCCTTCTGAATTTTATTGGCTGTGTAACAGGCAAGCTCCAGCGAGACAATTTTCTCTAAGCAGTATGTGCAACAATGAAAATACTGTTCTAATTGATGGTTTTACTGTTTCTTTTATGTGTAGGTCCATTTTAGTTATTCCAACTACTCACTATTTAATTGACATAGTGATACTAGGTTTTACGATGGCTAAAATTCAGGCACATTCTGGCACCAAGCCCCGGTATCCTACATTTCTGTCTCTTAGCCAAGCTGACCTTGTCTCCTATGGAATAATCTTTCACTATTGGCTTCAGTCCCAATGGCCAGTGCATCTGGAAGCTATAGAATACAGTCTGCCAGTGAACGGGGCTGCGACTGGCTTATTTTGGACTTTGATTAATGGGCTCTTTAATCTGCCATGATGGTCAAATGCAGCCTATAACGGGGCGATCTCCCTGATGTCTTTTGGGGACTGAACATCCACGGGATTCACAAGTTTACTGCTCCTTCATCAAGGCTACTGGGCTCAGGTTGTTGCCAAGGGGAGCCAGAAGTTGGGAACACAGGCGATGAAAGCATGCCTTACAGAAAAATGCCATACCTTCCTTTCAGCGGTACTTGGAGAGTGAGAGCATCCAGGTTTGCTCACTAAGCAGGTGCCTGGCTTGGTGCCTGGCTGTCAGCAGTGGTGGTGTGGAGAGGGCTGGAAGTACGGCCAGGCTGCTCCCAGCACATTGGATTCTTTCTGAGGTCTCAGAACCAAAGGAAAATTGCCAGCATGTAGCCTGTTGATACGCTAAGCTTTGCACTGCATAACATCCAGTGCTGAAATGGTGTTCTTTGAGGTAACAACCTTTTAAAATTATGAGTGTTGTGCCCAAGCGGTTATCATTTTCTTAGAAATATCACTCTTCCCCTTTATTCAAGTGATGCTGCACATTTTTTTTTTTTGCTGGTTTCCTTTTTTTCCTCTTTAAATTTTTTATTGTTATGTTAATCACCATACAGTACATCATTATTTTTTATGTAGTGTTCCATGATTCATTGTTTCTGCATAACACCCAGTGCTCTATTCAGTACGTGCCTTCTTTAATACCCATCACCAGGCTAACCCTTCCCTCTAGAACCCTCAGTTTGTTTTTCACAGTCCATCGTCTCTCATGGTTCGTCTCCCCCTCCAGTTTCCCCCCCTTCATTTTTCCCTTCCTACTATATTCTTTTTTTTTTAAACTTATATTATTTGTTTCAGAGGTACAGGGCTGTGATTCAACAGTCTTGCACAATTCACAGTGCTCACCATAGCACATACCCTCCCCAATGTCTATCACCCAGCTGCCCCATCCCTTCCACCCCACCCCCACTCCAGCAACCCTCAGTTTGTTTCCTGAGATTAAGAATTCCTCATATCAGTGAGGTCTTATGATACATGTCTTTCTCTGATTGACTTATTTCACTCAGCATAACACCCTCCAGTTCCATCCACGTCGTTGCAAATGGCAAGATTTCATTCCTCTTGATGGCTGTATAATATTCCATTGTATATATATACATCACATCTTCTTTTATTCGTTCATCTGTTGATGGACAGGTTGGCTCTTTCCACAGTTTGGCTTTTGTGGACATTGCTATAAACATCGGGGTGCACATACCACTTCGGATCCCTACATTTGTATCTTTGGGGTAAATACCCAGTAGTGCAATTGCTGGATCTTATGGTAGCTCTATTTTCAACTGTTTGAGGAACCTCCATACTGTTTTCCAGAGTGCCTGCACCAGCTTGCATTCCCACCAACTGTGTAGGAGGGTTTCCCTTTCTCCGCATCCCCGCCAACATCTGTCATTTCCTGACTTGTTAATTTTAGCCATTCTGACTGGTGTGAGGTGGTATCTCATTGAGGTTTTGATTTGGATTTCCCTGATGCCGAGCGATGCTGAGCACTTTTTCATGTGTCTGTTGGCCATTTGGATGGCTTCTTTGGAAAAATGTCCATTCGTGTCTTCTGCCCATTTCTTGATTGGATCATTTGTTGAGTTTGATAAGTTCTTTATAGATTTTGGATACTAGCCCTTTATCTGATATGTCATTTGCAAATATCTTCTCCCATTCTGTCGGTTGTCTTTTGGTTTTGTGGACTGTTTCTTTTGCTGTGCAAAAGCTTTTTATCTTGATGAAATCCCAATAGTTCATTTTTGTCCTCGTTTCCCTTGCTTTTGGCGATGTTTCTAGGAAGAAGTTGCTGTGGCTGAGGTCGAAGAGGTTGTTGCCTGTGATCTCCTTTAGGATTTTGATGGACTCCTGCCTGACATTTAGGTCTTTCAACCATTTGGAGTCTATTTTTGTGTGTGGTGTAAGGAAATGGTCCAGTTTCATTCTTCTGCATGTGGCTGTCCAATTTTCCCAACACCATTTGTGGAAGAGACTGTCTTTTTTCCATTGGACATTCCTTCCTGCTTTGTCAAAGATGAGTTGACCATAGAGTTGAGGGTCCATTTCTGGGCTCTCGATTCTGTTCCATTGATCTATGTGTCTGTTTTTGTGCCAGTACCGTACTGTCTTGATGATGACAGCTTTGTAATAGAGCTGGAAGTCTGGAATCGTGATGCCGCCAGCTTTGCTTTTCTTTTTCAATATTCCTCTGGCTATTCAGGGTCTTTTCTGGTTCCATACAAATTTTAGGATTCTTTGTTCCATTTCTTTGAAAAAAGTGGATGGTATTTTGATGGGGATTGCATTGAATGTGTAGATTGCTCTAGGTAGCATTGACATCTTCACAATGTTTGTTCTTCCAATCCATGAGCATGGAACGTTTTTCCATTTCTTTGTGTCTTCCTCAATTACTTTCATGAGTATTTTATAGTTTTCTGAGTACAGATCCTTTCTCTCTTTGGTTAGATTTATTCCTAGGTATCTTATGGTTTTGGGTGCAATTGTAAATGGGATCGACTCCTTGATTTGTCTCTCTTCTGTCTTGTTGTTGGTATATAGGAATGCCACTGATTTCTGTGCATTGATTTTATATCCTGCCACTTTACTGAATTCCTGTATGAGTTCTAGCAGTTTTGGGGTGGAGTCTTTTGGGTTTCCCACATACAGTATCATATCATCTGCAAAGAGTGAGAGTTTGACTTCTTCTTTGCCGATTTGGATGCCTTTGATTTCTTTGTGTTGTCTGATTGCTGTGGCTAGGACTTCTAATACTATGTTGAATAGCAGTGGTGAGAGTGGACATCCCTGCTGCGTTCCTGACCTTAGGGGAAAAGCTCTCAGCCTTTCCTCGTTGAGAATGATATTCGCTGTAGGTTTTTCATAGATGGCTTTTATGATATTGAGGTATGTACCTTCTATCCCTATACTCTGAAGAGTTTTGATCAAGAAAGGATGCTGTATTTTGTCAAATGCTTTTTCTGCATTGAGAGGATCATATGATTCTTGTTCTTTCTTTTGTTAATGTATTGTATCACGTTGATTGATTTGTGGATGTTGAGCCAACCTTGCAGCCCAGGGATAAATCCCACTTGGTCATGGTGAATAATCTTTTTAATGTACTGTTGGATCCTATTGGCTAGTATTTTGGTGAGAATTGTTGCATCCATGTTCATCAAGAATATTGGTCTGTAATGCTCCTTTTTGATGGGGTCTTTGTCTGGTTTGGGGATCAAGGTAATGGTGGCCTCGTAAAATGAGTTTGGAAGTTTTCCTTCCATTTCTATTTTTTGGAACAGTTTCAGGAGAATAGGTATTAATTCTTCTTGAAATGTTTGATAGAACTCCCCTGGGAAGCCATCTGGCCCTGGGCTTTTGTTTGTTGGGACATTTTTGATGACTGCTTCGATTTCCTTAGTGGTTATAGGTCTGCTCAGGTTTTCTATTTCTTCCTGGTTCAGTTTTGGTAGTTGATACATCTCTGGGAATGCATCTGTTTCTTCCATGTGATCTAATTTGTTGGCATAGAGTTGCTCATAATATGTTCTTATAATTGTTTGTATGTCTTTGGTGTTGGTTGTGATCTCTCCTCTTTCATTCATGATTTTGTTGATTTGGGTCATTTCTCTCTTCTTTTTGATAAGTCTGGCCAGGGGTTTATCAATCTTGTTAATTCTTTCAAAGAACCAGCTCCTAGTTTCATTGATCTGTTCTACTGTTCTTTTGTTTTCTATTTCATTGATTTCTGCTCTGATCTTTATTATTTCTCTTCTCCTGCTGGATTTAGGCTTTATTTGCTGTTTTTTCTCTAGCTCCCCAAGTGTAGGGTTAGGTTGTGTATTTGAGACCTTTCTTGTTTCTTGAGAAAGGCTTGTATTGCTATATACTTTCCTCTCAAGACTGCCTTTGCTGCATCCCAAAGATTTTGAACAGTTGTGTTTTCATTTTCATTGGTTTCCATGAATTTTTTTAATTCTTCCCTAATTTCCTGGTTGACCTATTCGTTCTTTGGTAGGATGCTCTTTAGCCTCCATGTATTTGAGTTCTTTCCGACTTTCCTCTTGTGATTGAGTTCTAGTTTCAAAGCATTGTGGTCTGAAAATATGCAGGGAATAATCCCAGTCTTTTGGTATCGGTTGAGACCTGATTTATGACCTAGGATGTGATCTATTATGGAGAATGTTCCATGGGCACTAGAGAAGAATGTGTATTCCGTTGCTTTGGGATGGAATGTTCTGAGTATGTCTGTGAAGTCCATTTGGTCCAATGTGTCATTTAAAGTCTTTATTTCCTTGTTGATCTTTTGCTTAGATGATCTGTCCATTTCAGTCAGGGGGGTGTTAAAGTCCCCCACTATTATTGTATTGTTGTCAATGTGTTTCTTTGCTTTTGTTATTAATTGCCTTATATAATTGGCTGCTCCCACGTTAGGGGCATAGATATTTACAATTGTTAGATCTTCTTGTTGGATAGACCCTTTATGTAGGATATAGTGTCCTTCCTCATCTCTTATTACAGTCTTTGTTTTAAAATCTAATCTGTCTGATATAAGGATTGCCACCCCAGCTTTCTTTTGGTGTCCATTAGCATGGTAAATGGCTTTCCACCCCCTCACTTTCAATGTGGGGTTGTCTTTGGGTCTAAAATGAGTCTCTTGCAGACAGCATATGGATGGGTCTTGTTTTTTAATCCAATCTGATAGTCTGTGTCTTTTGATTGGGGCATTTAGCCCATTTACATTCAGGGTAACTATTGAACGGTATGAATTTAGTGCCATTGCATTGCCTGTAAAGTGACTGTTACTGTATATTGTCTGTGTTCCTTTCTGGTCTATGTTGCTTTTAGGCTCTCTCTTTGCTTAGAGGACCCCTTTCAATATTTCTTGGAGGGCTGGTTTCGTGTTTGCAAATTCCTTTAGTTTTTGTTTGTCCTGGAAGATTTTTATCTCTCCTTCTAATTTCAATGACAGCCTAGCTGGATATAGTATTCTTGGCTGCACATACTTCTTGTTTAGTGCTCTGAAGATATCATGCCAGTCCTTTCTGGCCTGCCAGGTCTCTGGGGATAGGTCTGTTGCCAATCTAATGTTTCTACCATTGTAGATTACATATCTCTTTTCTGGAGCTGCTTTCAGGATTTTCTCTTTGTCTCTGAGGCTCGTAAGTTTTAGTATTAGATGTCAGGGTGTTGACCTATTTTTATTGATTTTGAGAGGGGATCTCTGTGCCTCCTGGATTTTGATGCCTGTTTCCTTCCCCACATTAGGGAAGTTCTCTGCTATAATTTGCTCCAATATACCTTCTGCCCCTCTCTCTCTTTCTTCTTCTGGGATCCCAATTATTCTAATGTTGTTTCGTCTTACAGTATCACTTATCTCTTGAATTCTGCCCTTGTGATCCAGTAGTTGTTTATCTTTTTCTCAGCTTCTTTATTTTCCATCATTTGGTCTTCTATATCACTGATTCTCTCTTCTGCCTCATTTATCCTAGGAGTTAGTGCCCTCATTTTTGATTGTACCTGATTAATAGCCTTTTTGATTTTAACTTGGTTAGATTTTAGTTCTTTTATTTCTCCAGAAAGGGTTTCTCTAATAACTTCCATGCTTTTTTCAAGCCCAACTAGTATCTTTAAAATCATGATTCTGAACTCTAGGTCCGACATCGTACTAATGTCTGTATTGAGTAGGTCCCTGGCAGTTGGTACTACCTCTTGTTCTTTTGGTTGAGGTGATTTTTTCCATCTTGTCATTTTGTCCAGAGGAGACCAGATGAATGAGAGAATAAAATGCTAATAGGGTAACAAGGTCCCCAGAAAATATCCTCGAAACAAATCAGAAAAGACCTGAAACCAGGGGAAAAGAAAGGGAAAGAACAAAAAAAGAAAAAAAAAGAAAGAAAAAGATAAAAACAAACAAAAACAGAAGAAAACAGAAAAAACAGAATATGATCAAATATGGTGCATAGATCAGTGCCACACACTAGATTTTGGGTGTATTTTGGTCTCTTAGAAGAAAGTGCCTCCCAAAATTTTAAAGAAAGAAAAACTTATATATGTACAAAAATAAGGGTTGATATGTTGAAGGCATGCAATATGAATGTAAAGATGAAAATTATAACAAATTTTATAAAAGGAATTGATAAGAAGTTGTTTGAAAAAAGAAAGAAGAGGATTTAAAAAATAAAAGAAAAAAAAGGGGAGAGAATGTGATCATGCAGGAGACTAGAACAAAGCCATACACTAGAGATTTAGGGTATATTTTGATCTGTTAGAAGAAATTGTATCTCAAAATTTTAAAGAGAGAACAACTTATATATATGTATGCCAAAAATAAGGGTAACTACTATGAAGTTACTAAAAATGAAATGACTAAAATATGACTAAAATGAAAAATAAAAATGTTTTTTAAAAAAGGGACTGATAAGATGTTGATTGAAAAAGGGAAAAAGAAAAATTCAAAAAAAAAAGTTAAAAAAAATTAACTTTGAAAGACTAAAGAATCATGCTAAAAAAGCCATGAATTCTATGTGCAGTATTCCCCTGGTGCTGGAGTTCTCCCGTTCTCATTCATTGGTAAACTTGGTCTTGGCTGGCTGTTCGTGCTGATCTTCTGGGGGAGGGGCCTGTTGCCATGGTTCCCAAATGTCTTTGCCGGAGGCGGAATTGCCCCGCCCTTGTCGTCCGGGCTAAGCAATCTGTTCGGGTTTGCTCTCGGGAGCTTTTGTTCCCTGCAAGCTCTTGGTACAGCTTTGGAGGACGAGAGTGAAAATGGTGGCCTCCCAATCTCCGCCCCAGAGTAGTCGAGAACTCGGGGCCCCACTCCTCAGTGCGCCCCCAGAGAAAAGCAGTCAATCACTCCCGTCTCCCTGGTCTCCAGGCGCACACCGTGCTCACCCGGCCTGTGACCGAGCGTTTCTATGTCTGGCCCCCGACCCCGTGTGGAGTCTCCAAACCCAGCAGATCCCTGCGGTGCGCTCCTGCGCCGCTCCTCCCGGGGGAGGAAGGGGAGTCTCCCCGTTCTGCCTCTTGTTGGGTCCCTGCTGGTGGAGCAGTGGCCCGACTGTCACCGATCACAGTTTATGGCTACCCTGAGCTGAGAGCCCGCCCTCGGCTCCATCTCTGCAGCCGGCTTCCCTGCTCCGATACCTGGGAGCTCTGCTGCACTCAGGCACCCCCAGTCTTTCTGTGACCCCGAGGGTCCTGAGACCACACTGTCCCGTGAGGGTTCCACCCCCAGCTTAGCCACTGGAGCAACGTCCCTCAGCAGAGCCGACTTCTAAAAGTTCTGATTTTGTGCTCCGGGGCTCTATCACTTGCCAGGAGCGGCCGACGGAGGCCCCCTCCCCCGCCGTCTATCTTCCCGAATATCGCCTCGGATTCACTTCTCCGCATGTCCTACCTTCCAGTAAGTGGTCGCTTCTCTGTTCAGAGAGTTGTTGCTACTCTCTTCTTCAATCTCCTGTTGAGTTCGTAGGTGTTCAGAATGGTTTGATCCCTATCCAGCTGAATTCCGGAGACCAGACGAAATCCAGATCTCCTACTCCTCCGCCACCTTGCTCCGCCCTCCTGATTCTGCACTTTCAATGATAAATGGCAGAAAGTGGTCCAAGTAAAAAGGAAAAAAATAGAAAAAATTAAAAAAGAAGAAGAAGAAAAAAGAAAATTTTTTTTTAAAGAGTGACCAGCTTAAAAAGAGACCTCTCTCCTTTGAAGTGAAGGCTTTTCCAGGAATCTGGTGGGATATGTAATTTGGAAGAAGCACCTGGACAGGTGCTCCCTAGAAAGAATTAATTTTGAAATGTAGATGACAACAAGATCAGCCAAACAGAGGGAAGTCAGGAATTTGTGAGGCCCAGTGCTGCTGGCTGGTTACTCTGGTCTGTAATCTCTAATCTCCTGTGGTAGGATCATGTCTTTTGCACATCTACACCTGGGGTGTGACATAGTGTCTAGGGCCTACTAGATGCTCCGTGTTTGGTATGTGAAGAAATGGAAGTTTCCAGTGGAGTGAAGGTACTTGACCTCATACAGTAAACAGTCCCCAGACCTCTGGTTGCCCTACAAAGATCAAGCAAAGTTGAGTTGAGGAACATGATCCCAGCTGGAAAATAAACCACTTTTATGTTACCACAAATAATGCTGCATATGAAAACACGCCAAACTTAGAGGCTTAACACAACAGGTGTTTGTTGAGTTAATGATTTGGAGGGTGGACAGTTTAAGTTGGCCTCAGCGGGGCAGGTCATATGGTCTAGGCTGGGATCTCACAGGTGCTTGGTTTCCTCACCTGCAGGCCAAGTAGGCAGCTCTGCTTCTGGAGTTCAGCTAGATGTCAGCAGGGAGAGAGGGTTTACTGGGCCATGTGGCTTTCATCCTCCATCCTGCTTGCTTGTTCATGTGACAGCAATGCTATAGACTGACTGTGTCCTTCCCAAATTCACTATGGTGAAATACTATCTCCCAATGTGATGGTACTAGGAAAGGAGGCTTGTGGTCTGTGATTAGGTCACAAGGGCAGAGCCTTCATGAATGAGATGAATGCCCTTATAAAAGAGACCCCTTCCATGATGGGAGGACACAGTGAGAAAGTGCCTCTCTGAATCCGGAAGTGGACTCTAATCAGACGCTGAGTCTGCCAACACCTTGACTGACTATGAAAAACAAATGTTTGTTGTTTGAGCCACCCAGTCAATGGTATTCTGTTTGAGCAGCCCAAAATGGACTAAGAGAGTAGGGAATAGACAAGTTTTTTAAGGCCTAGATCAGAATGGGCAACAACATCACTTCTAGCACATTGTATTAGCCATCCCAGATTCAAAGGATGGAGAAATAGCCTTTATCTTTTGATGGGAATACCTGCAAACTTACACTGCAAAGGGACGTGGATATAGGAAGGGAAATAATTATAGTTATTATTTTTAAAATCAGCTTTATTGAGGTATAGTTAGCATATCAACAAACAGCCTGTATTTAAAATGTACAGTCTGTTATGTTTTGACATATCCGTATGCCTATAAAACCATCATCACAATCGAGGTTATGGACATACCCCTCATCCTCAAAAGTTTTCTCATGCTCTTTTGTAATCCTGCCCTCCTTCCCCTTCCCCCATCCCCAGGTAACCACTGATTTGCTTTCTGTCTCTGTAGATTGGTTTGCCTTTTTTAGAATTTTATATAATTGGAATCATAAAGTAGGTAATTTTCTTGCCTTCCTTCTTCCCTCAGCATAATTATTTTGGGATTTATCCATGTTGAATATTTATCCATAGTTCATTCCTTATTTGTAAGTGTTCATTTGTATAGATATAAGAGTTTACACATTCATCTATTAATGAGTTTGGATTGTTTTTAGTTTGTGGTTATTGTAAATAAATCTGCTGTGAATGTTCACATTCAAATCTTTGGAGAGATGCTTTCATTTCTCTTGGGTAAACACCTAAGAGTAGAATGAGTGGATCATAAAGTAGTTTTATGTTTAAGTTTTTTGAGAAGCTGTCAAACTGTTTTTCAAATTGGTTGTAGCATTTTACACTTCCACCAGCAATGTATGAGGGTTCTAGTTCCTCTAAATCATAGCTATCCCTTGTAATTGGTAACCTATTTAATTTTAGGTACTCTGATAGGTATGCACTGGTACTTCACTGAGGCTTTAATTTGAATTTCCCTAGTGATTGACAATGTTGAGAATCTTTCCATGTGCTTATTTCCCTGTGGTATATCTTCTTTAGTGAAGTATCTATTCAAATCTTTTGCTCACTTTTGAAAATGGGTTTTTTTGTTTTCTTATTATTGACTTTTAAGGATTATTCATATATTCTGGATATAAATCCCCTTTCAGAAATATAATTTGTAAATATTTTCTCTCATTTTGTGGCTTTTCCTTTATTCTCTTAGCTATCTTTTAAAGAACAAAGGTTTTAAACTTTGTGGAAATCTAATTTATCATTTTTTTTCTTTTATGGATTATGCTTTTGATGCAGTATCTAAAAACTCTTAACCAAGTGCTCACTTTGGCAGCACATATACTAAAATTGTAACGATACAGAGAAAATTAGCATGGCCCCTGTGCACGGATGACATGCAAATTCGGGAAGCATTCCATATTAAAAAAACAAAAAACAAAAAACAAAACAAAACTCTTAACACAAAGTCATTAAGGCTTTATGTTTTCTTCTGGACATTATATAGTTTATTGTTTCAGATGCTACATTCTTTTTGAGTTAACTTTTGTATATGGTGTGAGGTATGGATAGCCAATTGTTTCAGTATCATTTGTTGTAAATATTATACTTTCTCCACTGAAATGCCTTCACATCTTTGTCAAAATGTCTCTTGTCCATGTGTGCATGCATCTGTTTCTGGAACAGAACAGATGGAACCTGTTTTGTTCCATTGAAGTATTTGTTCGTCAGTGCGCTAATACCACACTGTCTTGCTTACAGTTTTATAATAAGACTTGAAATGAGGTAGTGTTGGTCCTTTATCTTTCTTTTTCAGAGCTATTTTGGCTTTTTTGGAACAATCACTGTTTAGCTGCATGCTTGAGGAGACTTCTGCAGACCTCTGGGATGCTCTGTCAGTTCAGCTCTCTCCTCTCCAGTACTCTGTCCTTTAACTCTAACCACCTTGGTGTCCCCAGACTCTCAGCTCTGTCTCCTCAACTCAGCCCATTAGCTTCTGACAGGTGGCCTTGCCCTATGCCATGTCCTGGAAATGCTCTCAAGGCAGGAAGTGGGGCAATCATAAGGCTCACCTAATTTGTTTCTTGTCCCTCAAGGGTTATTGTTCTCTTTTGCCTGATATCCAGTGTCTTGTAAACCATTGCTTCATAGATTATGTTTGTTTTTTGGTTCAGGATGGCGGGTAAAAGTGTTACTCCATCTTGGCTGGAGTGAAGCCTCAAATATGGCTATATTTGCAAGTAGTCTCCTACAGGAGATATCAAAAAATTGAGATACTAATTAGTCTTGCTTTTCTATTTTGGCTTTGATCATTGGGTGAACATCTATACCTCAATGTGGAAATAGTCTTAAGACATTTGGCCCAGCAATGGCTGGGTCAAAACAACAAACTGTAATTGTTCAAATTCCCATGGAATTGAATGACAGCAAAATATTTGGTAACTTGTGGGCATAAGGTGTGTCTGATACAACAGACATAACAGTGTATTTCCTAGAAATGCTGCTTGCCAAGGTCAGTTCAATTCTACAAAGCAAAGAGGTGAGATATAGTCTGTTGTTTGGAAAACTGAAGTAGTTCAGCCTGGAGAAGCATATGTAGTATGTGTGGTGGGGAGGAGGAAAGAGAACTGAAGGAATCAAGGGGAATTATTTAAAGAAAAGGCTAGAACAGTATGCAGAGTCTAGACATGGTAGCACAAGCAACCTTGTACACGGAGTTAAGGAATTTGGATTACACTGAAGGCAATGGAGAATCTGATGGGTTTTAAGGAGTTTAGTGACATTCATACTTTAGAAACAGTATTTTGGAAGAAGGGTATGGGCAATGCTTGAACAGGATTTGGGTATAATCACGCAATATGCAAGAGATTCATTGGGTGGATGTTGGAAGAGTTCTACTGAGGATTGAGGAAAACTTCAGAGAAGCACTAATATGGGTTATAGAAAAGCAGATGAGTTTAAGAGATATTTAAGAGACAAAGTCAGTAGAACTTTGGAATGCTGTAAACATATTTAGGGACTGGAAGATGATAGGGGGAGAGGAATCAAGGATGACTACTGGATTTTTGACTCAAATAAATGGGAGAAGTTGGAACAATTAAACAAAGGGATAGGGGTTTGTGTGTGTGGGTGTGTGTGTGTCCACATATGTATCAACAGACCCTCATGTGATAATTTGCTTTTTCTTAGACATTTCAATTATCAAGCCTCTCTCAGTTACATCATATAAATCCAACTCATATTGGCTTAAGGAAAAAAGGAAATTTTAGTGGCTCTCATAATCAAAAAGTCTGGGGTATCTTGCTTCATGTATATCTGAATCCAGGTGTTTAGTAATCTAAAATTGTTACTCTTCTTCTTTTGGCTCTGATTTTCTCTGTGTTGACTTTGTTCTCTGAGAGCCTATTTGTGTGTGTTTGTGTGTGTGTGGTGGTGGCAACTGTGTCTTCCATTCTATCGGTTAAATAACTTCAAAGGAAAGGGAATGGATCTTTATCAATGGTTCTGAGTAAGAGTGATGAAATGGACTCTCATTGGATCTCTCTGACCCATGTGCCCAACCCTAAGTCAATCACTATGTCCAGGGAGATAGATTATTCTGATTGGCCAGAGTAGGAGCAAGTGACCTCTCCAGAAATCTGGGTAGTGGGCTCAACCACACCAGAATCACACAGACTGAGTGTGATTCACCTTCCCACCCCTTCCAAGGAAAACTGAAGTGCTACCACAAGAATGTGACTAGGTGCTGAGCAGGCAAAAACAGCTTCTGTCTCCCATAATTTACTACTAGTTCTAGAGCAGCACCTGCACATCTGATGAATGAAATTGCTTAACTTCGGCCACTCTTGAGAGCCTGCCTCGCATCTGTTTCTCCATCATGGTGTCTTGTTTCCTTGTCACTGGGAATCGTGACTTCTTTCAAAGAGGGAAGATTGATTGTGTACATTGTTACCATGCCTCCCTACAGTGGAGCTGGCTTCAGTTGATTTTCAGACAGCCAAGGAAAGAATCCATATCCCCAGTCTGTATTTGTAGTGTGAACTCAATGTGACTAATAAAATGCCTCCTGAATAACAATGCCATATTGGCAATTACATTTATGGGATGTGCGTAGAAATAATAGAACTGCACAGTTTCACTGAGACTGGGACAGTGAGAATCAGAAGGCACCTGAGGAATCATCCAACCCAGTGTTGTTCACACTTTCAAATTAACATTGCTTTTTCTACCTCCGCATGAGAGCATTTTATTCAGCTGCTGGCATGGATTCAAGAACCTCTGATGATGGTTTTCTGCCACTTTGGGCACCCTTGATCTCATTCAGCCATCTTCATTTTGACAATTAAGGAAATTAAAAGAAATCAGTAATGAAGAGAAGTGATTTACACAAAGTCACATGGCAGAGCTAAAACAAGAACCTGTGTAACTTGGACTCCTAATTTTGAGGTTTTTCCACTACAGTTGACTGTTGAACAATGCAGGAGTTAAGGGGTCCATCCCCCACCCCACCCCCACAGTTGAAAATCCACATATAACTTTGAGTCCCCCAAAACTTAACTACTAGTAGCTTACTGTTGACTGGAAGCCTTACTGATAACATAAATAGTCGGTTAACTATTATAGGTATATGTATTATGTACTGTTCTTACCATAAAGTAAGCTGGGAAAAAGAAATTGTCATTAAGAAAATCATACGGAAGAGAAAATACATTTACAGTACTGTACTGTGTTTATTGAAAAAAATCTGCATGTAAGTTGACCTGTGCAGTTCAAACCCATGTTGTTCAAGGGTCAACTGTGTATCAAGCTAAACCTGTTGCATGTTCCATCAATAGAGAAAGACTTGGTGTTTTAAAACATACTGACATTGAGGAAGAATTGCTAGAGTAATTTCTAGGCAAGTTAGGCTTTTTCATTTTGTTCCTTTCCTTCCACTTTTCAGAAGAAACCCATCCTTGCCCTCCATGTTTAATAAAAAGGGAAAGGGACTTACCCTGTGTTCAACACTTACTCTAAAGTTCTTTAATCCTCCTGACAATTCTGTCAAGTAGCTAGTATGCTTGCCATTTTATAGATGATGGACGGAACTCAGAGAGATTGGAAATTGCCCAAGTTTGCACAGCCCACAATGGGAGGCTTACCAATCATCAGGGCTGTGCCCTGTCTGTTCTTTAATAAACACTCTTTTATGGGTAAGCAAGGACACTTCAAAGATGCTGAAAAGGTCATTGGCTATTTAATAGACTGTCAACGTGGCATGTAAACAATAGTAACAACAGCAACAACAATAAAATAATCTATAGCACTACATTCTTCAAGGTAAGAATATGCACCTAAACTTTCAGACCTTCAAAAAAAAAAAGGAGAAGGAGGGGGAGGGGGAGGAAGAGGAGGAGCATGTGCTGGCTTCTAGGGGCTGTTGACTTTCTAAGAACCTCATCCCCTTACAGCCAACGCAGAGATCAGCAATCTGTAGTCTAAAGGTCAAATTCAGTCTACTACCTGTTTTTATAAATAAAGATTTATTGGAACACATCCATATTCATTCATTACCTATTGTCCACAGCTGCTTTTGTGCTACAATGGCAAATTTGAGTATTCGTGATGGATACTGCAAGGTTTACAAAGCCTAAAATATTTACTACCTTGCCCTTTGCAGAAGAGGTTTGCTGACCCCTGGGCTAAAGGAACAGTTTGCAAACTGTATTCTTGAGAGACCTATTAGTTCACCGAAATGGAACTCAAAAGTCTCTTTTACTAGGCTTGGGTGTCAGTGGACAAGGTTATTAGGGCCTAATTTACTTCAAACAGAACAGGTCTGCTTTCATCTCTATTACATATTGAGTTTTCACAGTTGAATCTGTGTTAGGTCAAGGTGATGAATGGACTGGAGACATTAGGTCAGATTCCTGGGGAGTCCTATAAATGTTTGTCTAACTGCTGACTCTGGGAGGAAAATCCAGGTGTCTGTGAAAAGCAAATTTGAGTATTTGGCACTTTTTTTCTCATAACTATGAGAAACAGAAATTCTTCTGCCTACTGCAAAATTGTATTTACTTGAGAAGTCCGAGGCTTCTGAGTGTAATTGTCTTGGGGGTTTTACTTAGGAAATATGCCCTGTAATGACCATAAAGTTTGGGTGGATGATAAAAACAGTCTATAAAAATAATATTTTAGAATTGATATTTTGGTTGTGGAGAGTTTGATGATGTAAGAATTCCCTGAGGCATATTACCAAGGCATTGGAAGTCTGAGATCAAGTTCATAAGAGCAATAATAACAATGAGTACCATTTATGTATCATTTACTCTATAAAGAGTTCTAGGCACCCTTCAAACACTTCGCCTGGATTATTTCATTAAATCCTCAGCATAAACCTATGAGTTAAGTACTACAATTATTTCCATTTAACATATCAGAAGCCTGAGGCTCAAAGTCATACAGTAAAAGAAGGTGGACCTGGGACTATAATCAAGGCTGTCTGACCCTAGCACATGAACTTACCTGTATACTGCTGCCTCAGTAGAATGTTGAGGATTAAGAATGACTACAGCTAGGAGCTGATTCCAATCCACTCTCAGAGTGTCCAGGACTCAGGAGTGCAGAGAACATATTAAGGTCTTCAATCAAATGCCAATATCTGTGTCTATAGAGGCTGAGCCACTGCTTGCCTACTCCAAAATAACTGCAGCAGGAGACAGTGAAGTTTTGTTTTGGTTCCAAGTATGTGTAAATTCAAAAATCTGTTTCTTTTGAAAATTTTACAAAAAATGTTTGACCATGTTTAATATATAGCCATGTAAACAAATAGCCAGTGTTCCTTCTAGGACCTTGGAAGGAGCCCATGAATGTGGGGGGCTCCTGAGGATTAAGCTTTTACAGTGACAGTTGGTTGCTAGCTGTGTATCTGGGGATCACATGATTTTATAGTTTATGAGACCTTTATTAATGTCTATCTTCTCATCCAGAAAGAAATTTTATAAGTAGAGAATATGTATAGCTTTGTTTGTTACTTTATTTTATTGTCACCTAGTATATACTCCTTTGTGTTTTAAGGTTCTAGGCTGAGCTTTATTTTTTGCCTTCTGTTAGAATCATCTTTCTGAGATGGGGATGGAGCAATCACATTGTATAGGGAAACAGAAGATATTCTGTCTTTCAAACATGAAAGTTAATGCAGGGAATTGGTTAGCTGAATGATGGAAGAGCTAAGGTGCCAGAGGATGTTGAAGCACATCAGAATTTAGGAAACAAACTGAGGGTCTCAGAAGGGAGTGGGTTGGGGGGATGGGGTAAGTGGGTGATGGGCATTAAGGAGGGCACATATTGTGATGAACACTGGGTGGTATATGCAACTAATGAATCATTGAACAGTACATCAGAAACTAATGATGTACTATATGGTGGCTAACTGAACATAATAAAAAAAATTGAAAGGAGAAAAAGAGAAGTTAAAAACCACAGAAAGCTCTGATTGACTTATTTCACTCAGCATAACACCCTCCAGTTCCATCCACGTCGTTGCAAATGGCAAGATCTCATTCCTTTTGATGGCTGCATAATATTCCATTGTGTATATATACCACATCTTCTTTATCCATTCATCTGTCGATGGGCATCTTGGCTCTTTCCACAGTTTGGCTATTGTGGACATTGCTGCTATAAACATTGGGGTACACGTACCCCTTCGGGTCCCTACATTTGTATCTTTGTGGTAAATACCCAGTGTATCACATGACCTCACTGATATGAGGAATTCTTAATCTCAGGAAACAAACTGAGTGTTACTGGAGTGGTTGGGGGTGGGAGGGATTGGGTGGCTGGGTGATAGACATTGGGGAGGGTATGTGCTACGGTGAGCGCTGTGAATTGTGCAAGACTGTTGAATCACAGATCTGTACTTCTGAAACAAATAATGCAACATATTTTAAGAAAAAAGAAAAAGAAGAAGATAACAGGAGAGGAAGAAAAGGGGAGTATGTCAGAGGGGGAGACGAACCATGAGAGATGATGGACTCTGAAAAACAAACTGAGGGTTCTAGAGGGTAGGGGGGTGGGGGGATGGGTTAGCCTGGTGATGGGTATTGAGGAGGGCACGTTCTGCATGGAGCACTGGGTGTTATGAACAAACAATGTATCATGGAACACTGCATCAAAAACTAATGATGTAATATATGGTGATTTACATAACAATAAAAAAAACCCCACAGAAAGCTACTTCCACCCTTAGGGATGGAAGGTCAAAGGAAGGAAATGTTTACCAGAGCCAGACTGCAGGATTATCTGATAGGAGACACAGCCATGGCAAGGACTGCCTAGTAGGAACCGGCACCATTAAGGAGGAGCTTCCTGGCTGGTGCTGGAACAATGGAGAAGAGTCATCCTCTGGCAGAGGGGCTGCTTGAGGCAGAGGGAGAAATGTGCTGGCTTCTCTCCTCCTCACACATTTAGTCTTCTCCCAGTGCCTTCTATCAACCCAGAGCCAGTTGGCAAGGGAGCCTTGGAAGTGTAGTTTTCTGCAATAGAGAACAGAGCAGAATAAAGACTGGAAATAGAGACGAGAGGAAAAATCTCAGCACAAGTCACAATTCACTTAAAGAATGTTATGGGCTGGATTGTGTCACACTCCCCACCCCCCAATGCATATGTTGAAATCCTAATTCAGTACCTAGGAATGTGTTTGTATTTAGAGATAGGATTTTTTTTAAATTTTATTTTATTATGTTATGTTAATCACCATACATTACATCATTAGTTTTTGATGTAGTGTTCCATGATTCATTGTTTGCATATAACACCCAGTGCTCCATTCAATACGTGCCCTCTTTAATACCCATCACCAGGCTAACCCATTCCCCCACTCCCCTCCTCTCTAGAACCCTTGGTTTGTTTCTCAGACTCCATAGTCTCTCATGGTTCATCTAGAGATAGGATTTTAAACAGGTAATTAAGTTAAGATGAGGTCACTGGGGTGGCCCTAATATAATACTACTGGTGTCCTTATAAGAAAAGGGGATTTAGATACAGATGAGCACAGAGGGAAGATCATGAAGAAGATAAGGAGAAGATGGCCATCTATAAACCAAGAAGAGACCAGAAGAAACCACCCTGCTGACACCTTGACCCTGGAAACCTGTAGCTTCTAGAATCATGAGAAATAAATTTTTGTGGTTTAAGACACCCAGTCTATGGTACTTTGTTATGGCAGCCCAGACTACTGCAACCTCCAGAATATTCCAGTTTACAGTATTCTGAGATATAGTATGGTCTATTATTGCCCCTGGAGATTGTCTTTAACACTCAGTGGTTAAAACTTGTTGTCCCCAGGGTTACTTAGCTTCTGAGTTGCAGAAATCATTTGGGTCACTCCTGCAGATAGAAATCTCATCCAACACCATTTAATTCTCCTTCTCTTTCTCGAGGTTCCTAGAGATCTGTGATGTCTCACCCATGCACACAGTACATCAGTTAGTTGTCTAATTTCAGAAAGTACTCCCTTATCTGTGGGCCAGAAAACAAAGACATGGTAAAATTTGCTTCTGAAACTGTCCAACTCCTCAAGGAAAAACAAAAATGCTTTTTGGAGCTACCTCAACTTCTATATGGGGATGGTTAAATAATAAATTCCTTCAGACCAGATGGCAATTTGATGCTTTAGAGACAAACTGCTACCTTTTCATTTTCCCTTTGCTGCACCACAATTCATGTGGATCAGGACAACAGGAGCAGGAGGAAGAACGTTCTGCATTTTCTCCCCATCTGTTCCTGTAAGGTCAGCGTGATAACAATATGGCATTCTCTGCGGGATGACAACACAAGACTCTAGACTCAAACCAGCAGAATCCTATTTCATTATAGGAATTTGTACTGCTAGACCCTGAAGGGAAATGTGGCCAGCTCCAGAGCCTGAAAATATGATTACTGAGTCCAATTATGAAATAAAAAGAACATTGTATTTGGCCACAAAATACTAGGACTCAAGGCCTTGCTATGGGGCTTCCCATCTGCGTGACCTTAGGCAAATGACCTTTCCTCTCTGGACATGAGGATCTCATCTGTCAAGTGGGAGCAATACTTACCCTATTGACAAATTTAAAAAGCTGAGAAAACTGCAAACCTGATAAACCTGAAGAAATCCTCACTGAGATACATAAGAAAACTTTTGAAAATTAAAGATAATGAGATAATCTTGAAAGCAGCCAAAGAGAAACAATGCCTTACCTACGGGGTGCATCAATTTGAATTACAGATTTCTCATATGAAATCATGGAGGCTAAAAGGAAGCAACACAATACTTTTCAATTGTCAAAAGAAAAGAACTGTAAATCATGAATTCTCTATCTGGCAAAATTATGCTTCAGAAATGAAGGGGACAAACATTCTCAGATGAAGGCCAACTAAAAGAATTTGTCATTAACAGATCTACCCTTATGACTGGCTAAAGCAACTTCTTCAAGTTGAAAGAAAGTGAGAAAAGAGGAAATCTTGGAGCATCCAGAAGGAGGAAGAGATCATGGAAAGGAGAGAAATAGGAGTACAAACAATAGATTATCCTTTTCCTCGTGAGTTTCATAAGTCATATTTGATGACTGAAACAAAAATTACAACACGATCTGATACCAAGACAATTTTTAAGAAGGTAAAAGGCTTTAAATGCATTGAGGTTTCTACACTACTCAAAATGGTAAGATATTGATCCTAGTGGACTATTAGGAATCACATACGTATATTTGTAATGTTCAGAGCAACCACTAAATAAAATTTTACAAAGAGATATATTTAAAAATATTATAAATAAGATCAAATCCTAAAATATGTTCAAGTATTCTGAAGGAAGACAAGAGAAAGAAATGAAGAGTAGAGGAAACAAATAGAAAATACTACAACAACAACAAAAAAAGCAGACAGGCACTAAGATATCAATAATTATATTAAATGGAAATGGTCTAAATATACCAATCAAAAGGCAGACATTGGCAGCATTGATTAAAAAAATTATGACTCAAGTATAAGCTGCTTATAAGAAACTTCAAATTCAGTAATATATGTTGACTGAAAGTATAAACATGGAAAAAGAATGCAAACATTAATCAAAAGAACAGGATTACCCATATCAATATCTGATAACGTAGACTTCAGAGCAAAGAAAATTACTAGAGACAAAGAGGGACATAATGTGACAAAAGGATCAATTGCCAGGAAGCCATTACAGTCCTAAATATGTATTCACTGCACAACAGAGCTTCAAAATACATTAAACAAATACTGACAGAGCCAAAAAGAGAAATAGACAAATCTACAACGAGAGTGGGGACATCAATGCTCCCTTCAAGTAACTGATAGAATCAGTTAGATGAGATCAGCAACTAATAGAAAATCAACAAGGATATAGAAAATGAATAACACAATCAACCAATAGTATTTAGTAATGTATATAGAACACTTTACCAAACAACAGCAGAATACACTTTTTTCCCTCAAGTACCATTGTAACATTCACCAAGAACCTTATCTTAGGCCATAAAATGAATGTTGGCAAACTTAAAAATAATTGAAGTCGTATGAAGGGTACTCTCTGATCATAATAGAATCAAATTAGAAATCAATAACAGAAAGACAACAGGAAATCTCTGAATGCATGGAAGTTAATGCCTTACTTAGAGGAAAAAACAACCTTAACTTGACAATGACAAGGCGTTAAGTATCTTGTAGGTCATCTTTAGCATATTAAAGTCTTTTTTTTTTTTTTTAATTCATGAAAGTCAGAGAGAGAGAGAGAGAGAGAGGCAGAGGGAGAAGCAGGCTCCCCTCCTAGCAGGGAGCCCGATGCAGGACTCCATCCCAGGACCCTGGGGTCATGACCTGAGCCAAAGGCAGATGCTTAACCATCTGAGCCACCCAGGCGCCCTAGCATATGAAAGACTTTTGAAAACCTCCCCTTTTCCCTACCTTCAACTCCCAAGTATATAATCCATCACCCCTCACAACCTTGGTGCTCTTTCTGCCCACAGGTCCTGTCCCCTTGCTTTAATAAAAACCACCATTTTGCACCAAAAAATAAATAAAATAAAATCTTCTAAATAATGCAGGAGTTAAAGAGGAAGTCTCAAGGGAAATTAAAAACAAAAACAGAACTGAATTAAAGCAAAAACGTCACATAGTCGAAATTTGTGGGATGCAGCTACAACGATATTAAGAGGAAAATTTATAGCACTGAATGTTACATTAGAAATGAGGAAATGTCTCAAATTAGTAATTTAAGTCCCGATCCCCAAATTTAAAAAGGGTAAGAAATGAGTAAATAGTAAAGAGCAGAAATAATTTAAATTGAAAATAGGAAAACAATAGAGAAAATCAGTGGGGAAAAACTAGTTCTTTGGAAAAATCAATTGATAAATCTCTAACAAGACTGACAAAAATTTAAAAAAAGCTGCAAGTCACCAAAATCATGAAGGAAATAGTGGATATTACTTCAAATCTTCCAGCCATCAAAAAACTGAGGGAATACTGTGAGCAATTTCACACAAAAAAAATGCAATAATTTGGAAGAAATAAGCCATTCCTTGAAAGCCACAAACTACCAAAACTCAACCACGACAAAATGGACAATCTGAACAGCCTTATAACCATCCATGGAATTGAATGCCCAAGTAAAAATCTATCAAAGAAATATCCAGGCTTGGATGGTTTTACTAGAGATTTACCAAACATTTAAATTAAAAATTAACAATGATTTTACACAATGCCTTCTAAAATATAGAAGATGAGGGAATATTTCCCTACTCATTTATGAGGCTGGTGCTGCCCTAATATCAAAACCATAGAAGATAGTACCAAACCAATTCAATACAAACCAAACCAAACCAAACCAAAACAGAACTATAGACCAATATCTCTCATGCATGAACTGAGATGCAAAAAGCCCTTAACAAAATATTAACAAATCAAATCCAAACATTATAAAGAGAGTTATGTACCATGACCAAGTAGAAGTTATTCAAGTATACAAGGTTGGTTCAACATTCAAAAATCAATCAATACAGTCCTCCATATTAATAGGTTAAAGAAGGAAAATAATATACTCCTATCAATTAATATAGAAAATGCATTTTACAAAAGCCAACACTCATTCATGATGAATTCTTTCCCAAAAATTATGAGTAGAGAGAAACTACCTTAACTTGATAAAGAGCATCTACTTAAAAGTTACGGGAAACATCATACTTGACAGTAAGAGACCGACTGCTTTTTCCCCAAGATCAGGAAACAAGGCAAGGATGTCCACTTTCCCCACTCTTATTCAATATAGTACTGAAAATTCTAGCCACTGCAATAGCCAAGGAGAAGAATGAAAGTCACATATTGAAATAAATAAATAAAACTATTTCTATTTGCAGATGATATGATGGTTTGCATATAAAATTCCAAGGAATCTACAAAAAAATTTCTTGAATTAATAAATGAGTTCAGCCAGGTCCTAGGATACCTAATCAATACACAAAAGTCAACCACATTTTTATAGACTTGCAATAAACATGCAGAAACCAAAATTAAAAATAAAATCCCATTTATAATCACTTCAAATAAAATTACTTAGGTGTACACTAAAGAAAAAAAAGTTCTTTATCCGCATGCTGAAAATTATAAAATGCTAATGAAAGAAATAAAGAAGACCTAAATAAGTAGAGAAACATACGCATTCATGGATTGAAAGATACAACATAGTAAAAATATCAATACTTCCCAAACTGAGCTATAGATTTAGTGCAGCTCCTATCAAAATCCAAGCAAGATAATTTGTAAGCATAGACAAATTTATTCTAAAGCTTATATGGACAAGCACAAGCTACAGAATAGCTGAAATTATCTTGACAAATTGTCAAAGTGGGAGGAGTTACCTCATTTCAAGACTTATGATATAGCTACATTAATGAAGACAATAAGTGGAACAGTATAGAAGACCCAGAAATAGATCCATGTAAATAAGACCAACTGATTTTTGACAGAGTCACAGAAGCAATTTGACAGAGGAAGCCTTTTTGGGAAATGGTACTGGAACAGTTGGTCATCCATAAACAATAAACAAAAATCAGTAAACGAAAAACCAGCCAAAACCTCTCAACCTAAACCTCACACCTTATACAAAAGAAATGACAGATCATGGACTTAAATATAAAACATAAAATTACAAAATAATAAAACTCTTTGACAAGAAAAACAAGAAAATCGTTAAAATATAAAACAAAGAGTTAATTTGGCACTAAAAGCACAATTCATAAAAGGAAAAATTAATAAATTAGGCCTCAACAAAATTAAAGACTTTTCTGGTGCAAAACTTCATGTGAAGAGGATGAAAAGGCGAGCTGCAGGCTGGGAGAAAATATTTGCAAACCACGTAATCCATAAATGACTAGTATCTAGAATACATAAAGAATTCCAAAACCTGAACAGTTTTTACTCTAATTGGAAAATGAACAGAAGTTATGGAGAGACATGTCAATGGAGAAGGTATGCCCATGGAATATAAGCACAGAAACAGATGTTCAACATCATTCACCACTAGGGAAATTCAAATTAAAGCCGTGAAATATCACTACACACCTATCAGAGTGGCTAAACTCCACCACCACCACCAACAAAATCTGTAACAACAAATGCTGGTGAAGTTGCAGAGAAATCAGATCACTCATAACTTGCTGGTATTTTTACCAATGTAAATTGGTACTATCACTCTGGAAAATAGTTTGGCAGTTTCTTATAAAACTGAACATGCCATTACCATTTGACTCAGTATTTTCACTGTTAGACATTTATCCTAGAGAAATGAAAACTTATGTTCACACAAAAATCTATACTTGAATGTTCATAACAGCTTCTTCTGTAATAACCAAAAACTGGAATAAGCTCAGGTGTCCTTCAATGGGTGAAAGATTAAACAAACTGTGGGATTTCCATACAATGCCTAATGTTCTGAAAATACTGATCAGTAATAGAAAGGAATGAATGACTGATGGAGTCAACTACTTGGACAAATCTCCAAAGAAATACTTTAAGTGAAAAGAGTTAACCCCCAAAAGTTATATAGTATAGGATTCCATTTATATAACATTCTTGAACTGATAATGTTATAGAAATGGAGACCAGATTAATGGTTTCCAGAGGTTGAGAGTTGGGGAGGGGTGTTAAGGATTGAATTCTGTGCCCCACAAATTGTTATGTTGAAAACCTAAGTGCCAGTGCCTTAGAACATGACCTTAATTAGAATAGAGTTGTTGCAAATATAATTAGTTAAGATGTGGTTAAACTGAAGTAGGGTGGGTCCCTGATTCAAAGGACTGAATTCCTTATAAAAAGTGGAAACAGACACACACACACACACACACACACACACACACACAGAACACTGTGGGAAAATAAAGGCAGAGAATGCCAAGTCAAAGAATCCCAAAGATTATCAGCAAACCACCAGAAGCTAGGAGAGAGGGATGGGATAAATTCTGTCTCATACCACTCAGAAGGAACCAAATCTGCCAATGCTTTGATATTGGACTTCTAGTCTCCAGAATTGTGAGACAATAGATTTCTGTTGTTTATACTACCCAGTTGGTGGAACTTTGTTATATATCAGCCCTAGAAAACTAATAGGTATGCTTATAAAAAGGCTACATAGAGATCTTTGTGCTATAAAAATATTCTCAATCTTGACTGTATCAAAGTCAGCATCCTGGTTGTGATATCATACTATAGTTCCGCAATATGTTACCATTTGGAGCACTGCATAAAGAGCACGTAGAATCTCTCTGCATTATTTCTTAACAATTGTATCTGAATCTATAATTAATTACTCAAAAATTTAATAAAAACATACCTGATATGCTAAAGAAAACATACATGATATGCTTGAAATTCTGGGTTGTTTTTTTTTTTACATCTATTTAACCTTAAAATTAAAAAAATAGTCATCATTTTTGTAAGATATGTATTTTCTCAAAAACTTTTAGGGGTATATACTAGGGGAGAAGTTGGAAGACTACAGTGCAGATTCAAGCGTGGTTGTTTCTCTAAGAACCTGGCAGGTAGAGATTGATTCAGAACAGTCCCTTGGGGAGTAACTACAACGATTCCCTGAAAACAGGCTTTGGTTGGGAAGAAGAAATATTGAAAACTGGAGCGCAGATACACTTTATATTGATTTTCCTCTTGTCCCTGAAAGGGGCTTTGAGTCTGTAGGGCATTGCCTCCTTTAGTTAACTTAATGTCTCTACCCTTGCCCCAGACCATGTTTAGAGGCTTTCTTCATTTTCAGCCAAACACAAGCTCTGGAATTCTCCCCAAATATGGAACTGATCTTTTTGTTCATCTGCAAACAAAACACCAAATGAAGTTAGCTTGGGGAGAGGGTGTATATGTGTGGTTTGAGACCAACTAGAACTGGGAGTGAGGAGATACTTTTAAACAATTTCCTTCCGTATCTTCTGTGTCTCAAGGACAGGCACACTATCTACACTCTTAGTGTCTGATGAGCTGTTTTCTTTCTTTAATACACTGGACTTAATTAAATGAGATAATGCAGAAAAACAGATGTCAAGGCACTAGGCACAGAGTAGCTCCATCCTCCACAGTGTGGTTTGGGGGGGACAAGCATTAGCTTTACAGGCTGTGGGGGCCTGTGTCCAATCCTCAGCTCTGGTGCTCATCAGCTCACTCAATCTCTCTGGGATCCGTTTTCTTATCTGTAAGGTGGGGATCACACTTGACTCTCAAAGGGTTGCTAGAAGGGTGAAAAAGAAATGAGATGTCATGTGTAGAACTCCTGGCAGATGGCTGGACACAGTCAATAAGCCTTAGTTCCCTTTTGCCTTCAGTTAATTACTGAATGAGTAAAACCATCTGATAAACTAATTTATAAGAAGGCCATTGGAATGTCAGCAATTGATTTTTATAGGTTTAATATAGCTCCAGTTAATGACTTATGGATTCCTGTGTGGTCAGGCTCCACTAGAGGTGTCTATTAATGTTGAAAAAGGCAGTGGGTGCCAGGCAGCTTCAGCACTAGATGCCAGACCTTCCTTGGGCCAAGATGAGCAGGGATGCTCGATCAAGGCATCATAGTGTTTTCTTGGGGCTGAATCTATGAGCCCCTTCACATGGGAACCTTCAGAGCTGAGTGGCAATGGCCTCTGGGAATGAAAATGTATTGTTTCCCCAGTCCTGAGGCAATGATCTTGAGAGGAGTTGAATTGCACTGAAGGAGAACAGCTTCTTGTGCCAGGCTGCCCAGGGTCGAATCTTAGTTTTACCACCCACTAGCTCTATGAACATGGGCAAGTCCTTAACTTTTTTTTCTTTGCCTCATTTCCAATAGTAACAGTGTCCAACTCATGGGGTTGTCATGAAGATTGATGAGTTAATTTAAATAAAGCAATTAGAACAATGCCTGGTACAGAGGAAGCACTATATAAATGTTGACTATTATTATTATTTCAGGCTTGGGAGAGCTGCTCAAACAGATTTGGCTGCAGTCAGCCACCTGAGCAATCCTACTGAGGAAAATGGCAGGAGGTGCCTTCGGAATAGAAGTGGCTTATTATAATATACTTAATTATAATAGTTCCAATTAACTGAGCATAAATAGTACCAATATAGTACCAATATAGTTGGAACATTATAATGTGAAGATCTAATGGGGAGGGGATGGGAAGGAACCACCTAACTATTTAAAAGAAAGAGACTAAACAACAGGGAGTTGGTTACATAGGTGGTAGAAGAGCTGACAAGGCCTTTCAGGATATGCAGGAACTCCCAAGATTAGCTCTAGCAGAGGGCAACCTCCACCCCTGGGCTGGAAAGACAACGGAAGACTTTTGGGTAATTGCAGGCATCGGATAGGGCTTAGTAGTAGGAACCATGGTGGTGGACTTGTCTGCTGGGAGCCAGGGCCGTGGCAGAGAAGTCGCTCAAAGGTTGCCACCAAGTCAGAGGAAAAGGGAGAGAATTCCATGGCTTCTGTCTTCCTCACCCCTCCAGGCTCCCATGGGGCCTCCCGTTAGCCAACCCAGCCAGAGCCAGCCTGCAAAGTAGGTCAATGGAAAGCCAGAGGAATGGATGTGAAAACTAGAAGGCCCAGGATGGGTACAGTACATAACTGGCATAAACATAAGAAGGAGGCATTTTTATTCCCCAGTTTATAGATGCAGATACTGAGACTGAAGGAGATTTAAGTTAATGGTTCAAATAGTGACAACTGGTGAAGTGGCAGAGGCAGGAATAGAATCCAGATTGGCCTAATTCCAAAGTCATTGTCTGTCCAGTGCGGTTTCCTGACTCAGTTCTAAAGCATGTGTTTCATTCTCAGCCTCACCTACACTGGGGTCTGAAGTCCCAATATGGAATCTCCTCCTTGTCTCTGATTGTACTTGGGGACTCTCAGGTCATGCTTGGCCTGAAGGGGTATGGCTTTCATGGCAACTCTTCAGGTATTTGGGCGAATAGATGAGAGAGTTCTTTGGAGCCTGAAGACCTAAAGTCACCCCGTGGCTCCGGGCCTCTATCACACTGGAGACCAAATCAGGCATATCAGTATCCCTTTGTGGGAACTTTGTAAATTTAAATCTCTTTATCTTTGGAGATTCTGAATCAGACAGAGTAAGAGGGGCCCAGAAATTTAAGATACACAACTTTAAAACTTTCTAGCTGACTCTGAAGTCTGGCCTTGACTGGTATCCTCTAGGTTTGCCATCTGCCCTGATTGTTTGAATTGGTGGTCAGGAGTTGCTTAGTTCAACTTAAATTAGTCATTAGAGGTCATATTCACATCCAGCTTCCCTCAGTAGCATCTGGAGTGAATATGGGGGAGGCCAGGGGGACCTTTCTGGCCCCAGAGGCCAGCATCGATTAGAATGCTTTGGTACTTGCTATTAAACTGTTTTGGTATGCAAACACACCAGTCAGGACTAGGTTGTCTTTGAAACTGGGAAATCTCTTCCTGTATATGTTTTGCTGCTTCTATTTGATATGCCAAGATTTTATATTCACTTTTTAGAGTCTGTAGACTCCACCAAGAAGGACTGCTTGGCACACAAAGCTGTCTCACTCACTTTGTTCCCAGATACTCAAGCTTCTTGGCCTAGCCTGGAACTTTCTCATGGCTGGAGAATTTAGGGACATGGTTTGGAGGGTAATTCAGTGTGTGATTATTCCTAAATTAGAATCTTACCTAGAGATTTTTTTCAAGAGCTAAATAAATGAATTCCAAGTTGAAATTCTACTAATTTGTAAAAGTCTCAGTTTTGGTTGTACTCTAGAATAAATGGAGAGCTTTAAAATATTGATGCAAATATTTCACCCATGGGCATTCTGATTAAATCAGTCTGCGGGCTGGGTTTGGGCACTAGTATATTTTTTTTAAGTTCTCTAAGTGATTCTAATGAATTAATGGACTGGGAAGAATCAGTTGTGGTACCTCCCTACTTCTATTATGTGCTTTGAAAATAGATGAGCCTAGCCTCAGACCTGGCGTCAAGCATGTAAGAGCTATGTGAACTTAGTCATTTAATTTCTCTGAGCCAGTGGCATGCCAAATGCTTGCGGGGGAGGTGGGGGGTAGGGGTGGGGGGCAGTTAGAAGAAGCAGCTTACCCCAGCTGTTGGTAATAAAGGGATACATTATCTGTAGAAAATTTAATGCAATAAAGCAAATTAAGGTCAGTCTGCTTTAGTAATAAAATACTCCTCCCCACAGGGCCAACTCTTCTCACAGTTACCTCTCCCCTACCACCCTGGTATGCCACGCCACTAAGCTTAAGTTTCCTTATCTGTAAAGCTGAGTAAAATAGAGATCAAAGTACTTTGCTTTTGTAGGGTTGTCTTTGCAATTTAGAAGTCATAAT
This sequence comes from Callorhinus ursinus, assembly GCF_003265705.2. Lineage (NCBI taxonomy): Eukaryota > Metazoa > Chordata > Mammalia > Carnivora > Otariidae > Callorhinus > Callorhinus ursinus. Next base: position 9,304,346 of record NW_027397082.1, read on the forward strand.
GTTTGAACTGTCTCTTGATCAGTCTCCTAGAGTGGCTCTCTAGCTATACTGCTTGGTTTAAATTCCGTCTTCATCATCTTAACTTCGAGCAAATTAATCTCTCTGCTTCAATTTTCCTTACCTATGAAATGGGGGTAAGAAGATACTTACCTCATGGGGCGCCTGGGTGGTTCACTTGGTTAAGTGTCTGCCTTCGGCTCAGGTCATGATCCCAGAGTCCTGGGATTGAGCCCCGTGTCAGCTCCCTGCTCAGCGGGAGTCTGCTTTTCCTTCTCCCTCTGCCCCTTCCCCCAGTTCATGCATACATGCTCTCTCTCTCTCTCAAATAAAGAAATAATCTTAAAAAAAAAAAAAAAAAGAAGACACTGACCTCATAGGATTGCCTCATCAATGAGATAATAAATACAAAATGCTTTGAATCATGCCTGGTACATAGTAAGCCCTCAATAAATATTAGCTATTGTCATCTGGCTTATACTTAGATGTTTATTTAGTAATGATTATTGTTTTATAGCTTCTAAAGATTTGTTGAATACCTATACCTATAATAAGTATCATTTGTTTCTACACAAGATAGAAGGGTACTCATCCTCTAAAGATATCAAGAGAGTGGAGTCATTCAGCCTCTCTCATTACCAGATTCCTTATCTACTCGAAAAATTTCTTTCTTCTGTCCCTTCAAATCATATTTATGCTGGAGATAGACAGGATCTCATTGTCAATGTTTCAAATAAATAGTCATGGCAGGCCTCCAGTTACTTGCCTCAAATATGGTAAGATAGATCATTTTTCTAAAGCAGAATCTGAAGAAAGAAAGTTGGAAGACAGTAGGCTAATAGGTGTGCAATTCTGGTTAAACAGGAAATTTTGATTTACCAATCCCAACGTCACTTAATCTTACTTATTCTAATAACATTGTCATAACTAACAATAACATTCATGGTATATTAGCTCTGGGCTAAGAGCTTGACAGGTATCATCTCATTTAATGCTCTTTACAACTCTGTTATGTAGGTTCTATTTCTGTCCCTGTTCTACAGGTGAGAAAACTAAGCCAAAGAAGGTAAGTACTTCTCTGATAAGTACAGCTAATAAGTGGTAGCCTTGAACCCAGGTTTTTAGCTCCATGTTCTTAAAAATCACCACCATCAGTGTGGGGGGCACACAAACATATTGCTTCCTTAGAGCACATATAACCTGTAGGGTCACTAGTTGGTAAGTGTACATTTTCAGAAGACATCTCAGCAGGTCTAGAGATAAAAGCTCCAGCTGAGTTAATTCTGTAGATGGAATAAGCTAGGAAAGTTCTATGTTTGGAGTCTGTCTTACATGGAATTCAGAGTCTGTGCATACCCCTCATAAGGTGCATAAGGAGTGTCTGGCTATAGTCTTGCCAACATGGTTGGGCAGGTTTGTGGTCTTCTCCCCAATTAGAAAGTCCCACCCCACCACCATCTTCATCCCTGAAGCATCCAGACATCAGTTGGCATTGTAGGGCATCTTATATTTACTCTTCTTAGCTGGGTATGGTCCTGTGTAGTTCAGCCCAACCTATTCCGTGGGAGAATGCCCACTGGTTGGTGCTTCTGTTGCAATCCTCTCTTGGCTGGCTCAGTGTTCTTGTAAGTTTCCATCTCCACATACATAGACCCTCAGCTGTCACCGTATATTCTAGCCCCTTTCCTCATGAATCCATTTGCACACATTCATTTTCTAGCTCATTAGTGCAGTGGCCATTACAATTACAACTGGCTTCTTAATTCATAGCTGTTCTGATCATCAAGACAATTATGGTTAATTCTCAGTAGCTCTTATTGTTATCTTTAGTATTCATTTATTCAGTTTCATTTTTAATATAATTATGGCTTAAGTCAGGGCATTCCAAGCCTGCAAGAGGTGGGAGCACACCATGCAGTGTGGTGCAGTCAAAGGAGCATGAGCCTCCTTATTGCAAAAACAATATTATAATAATAAAGGAAGTTGAAAAGGAAAAAAAAAATCTTAATTTCACCACTCTTGCGAAACTGTTTTAATTTTTTCCCATTTCTTTCTAAATTAGTTGAACGCTTTCACTCCGTGGTAATTACAGTGTGATATACAATGATTTTGTATATATATTTTTTCTTTTAGTTAACACTATACCAAATACAGTTTTCCATGCTGTCTTACTGTTTGTATACATTTTAGGTTGGATTAGAACTAGCGGCATGACTGTCAGCTTGTCCACATAGCCTTTTGGAGCTATACTGATAAGGTATATCAGTATACTGATAAGGTAGTATATGATGCTCTTGAGGTTTTTGTGGGGGTCAGTGAGAGGATGAATATGCAGATGATTCCAAGAGGACTCAGAACAAGGAGTTTCAATACTCGTTAGCTCGCATTTCATCTCCTCCCAAGATTTGGCTTTAAGGGCCTACTTTGATCAATATCTCCCTCTTCAGGGCTGAAAAGCTTGGTTGCTGAGATTCCTTGGAGAATGCAGATACTTCTTGGAGTTACAAAGCCTAATAAATGAGCAGCTGAATTTACTGAGGCAGACCCCCTGGAAAGATAGCCTTGCAGAGTCATACTTAGCCATTTTGCTGGGCCCATCAATAAAATTTCTTGAAGATTGCCATCTTCCTTCATCCTTTTTGTCCCTGGGGCCAGGGGGGCCAAAAAAGTTGATTCCTCTCTATTTTTAAACCTTTAATTCTCCAACTTTACAGCTTGCAAAAAAAGATTGTGAAATTTAAAATACATTTAAAAAAATGTTAGCCATTCTCCATAACTTCACCATCCTCATACAACTGCCTTATTTTTAGATAGTAGTAATTGTGATCTATATGAAATTTGGTATGCCTTTGCACACTGCTGCTAAGAGTCACAACTTTCATTTTTCATTTCATGGCCTCTATTTTACTAGCTTGTCCCCCCATGGTTGGGCATTCAGGTTGTTTTGAATGTCTTACTATTTATTATATGTAGTACTGCAATGAACAACTTCATCTAATGATTATTTTTTATCTTTAAAACACTTCTCCAGGACAAATCCCCAGGAGTGGGATTACAGAGTCCTAGGGAATAAGCTTCCTAATAGTGCCTGGAACATACTGATTGAGCTTTCTGGACGATTCACACCAATTTAACCCTCATATCTTTAATATAGTGAATGCTTTGCTGATACTTAGGATGGCCAATTCATACCAATTCTTTAAAATCATAGGAAAGTAGATTAAGAAGAATTTTGTAAAATGAAAGAATATCATGCCATTTTTTAGATTGTTATCGTTCATTATGATTCAAGGACAAATAATTCCAGCATGGATTTTAACAACAACCCTGTAAAGGCTAAGGGGCAAAGATCATTCCTGCTTCACAGATGACAGAACTGAGACTCAAGAAGGTGCGGAGTCTTGGCCAGAGTCCCCTGCTGGTCAGCTCCCCGGCATAAACGTTGACTTTCATCTCTTGGTCTTCTGATGCCTAAATCAGTACTCTTTAGATGGCACAGTTTCTGTCGCCCAAACATGGCTTACCTATGTTGTGAGAGAATAAATCAGGACATATAGTTAGAGTGCTGCTTTCTTTGAGGATGATGATGACCAAAGTAGCTAACATTTATTGTGCTTACTCTGTACCAGACATGTACGTTGTCTTGTTTAATCTTCACGGCAATCCGGCAAGGTAGGTGTTTATCAGTATCTTTATAGATGAGGTCAGAGAGTCAGGAAAAGTTGAAGTAACTTGTGTAAGATCACAGAGCTAAGAAGTGACAGACCCAAGATTTAAAGCCAGGAAGCCTGACAGAGATCCTGCTCGCAACACCTGCTCTGGGACCTCGATTACATTTCTTCACTTTGCTAAGCTCCTTCCTGGCCTGGAGAAAGGATCTCCTTCCACTTCTCCGGGTTGGAGAAACAGCAGTTGGACTGCTTACAATGTCAAAAGTGGCAGTGGGCATGCGGAGGAGCAGATCACTGGCATTTCTGAACCTAGATTGTCTACTGAGTGGCCTGTGGCAAAACAAACAAACAAAAAAAGAGGTTCTGAATTCCCTTTGTTCTCTGCTTTTATGTTACCCAAAGGAAAACCAAAGCAAAAAAAAAAATGCCCTTTGAAGCTGTCTTCTAGATGAAAAAATAAGCAGACCCCTTTGCAGTGAGAGACTCCAACCTGAGAGCAGAATTTCAGCATTTTGTTTGGCCTGTGCAGTGTCTATGAAATGTTAAACCTCATGAGATTTCACAAAAAGTTGAATGTGTTAGCTTTTGGGGGGGACAGTGGGGATCTCACAATATGTCAATGGCCACCTTCCCATTTCTCAGTGCTTGGTGGGCACTGAGCAGTGGCAGCCACTTCCTTGACTATAGTTTCTGTTTGCCCCTCTTGATGCACTTATGTCTCCAATTGGTTCCTTTGGGTTTGGGTTTTCCATGCCTGATTTAAAGGTATGAGGGTGAAGGTAGAGCCTGGAGTCTTTCTGTCTCTGTGACCATAGCCCTATTGGCCTGCCAGACTGTCTGGATCAACTGCCTGTCATTCCTACCTGACGGGTAACCAGTGGTTGGCCAGGGCAGGAGTGGTGTCGCTGGGGAGGTGGAAGCTACCTGTCAGTCGATCTGTAGGTCATGCACCTTGTGCTGTTCACTCTGCACACCATTATTGCCTAGGGCTGGGCCATGCTCAGTGGGTGAGGATGCAAAAATTATGGTCAACCTTCTAGGCACTTACCCCTTTCTTAGAGCCCACAATTTGGCTGCTGAAATGGTTTGCTTCCTTGATAAGATCATTACATGAATTGTTAAGGTAAAATGATTTCTCTGCGAACGTCTCACTCTTGCTCTTGTGCTTATTACATTCTCGTCACTAATTACTCCTTGAAGCTTTCATACCAGATATTATTCACTGGGTGACCAGGATGCTTTTAGAAGATACTCTCTTCCTAATCAGGTCAGGATGCAAACATAAAATAGAACAAATAACTGCCTTAGGGTCCCACTGCCAACATATGTCTCATTTTTTACAAACTCACTTTACAGGTTCAACAAAAACAAACTCAGGGACTGAAGGTGAGTCTCCCAGCCTCCTGTGCTGGGAGCATCCCGTCCGTCTGAATTAGGCTCTCGCCCATTTTTCAAAAGAGTTACACCACTAGACATTTCCTTCAGCTTCTAAGGAAGCTTCTCAAGAATGCCAGGAATTAAGGTTTCTTTTTTGTTTTGTTTTGTTTTGTTTTAAGTAGTTTGAGGAGACAAGTAGAGTCAATTGTATTTGGAGAGATTAAGGAAACAGCATTATTATCAGAGCTGGTACCTTCTTTTCAATTCACTGCCATTGATTAAAACTTGACAAAGGGATTCTTTGTTAATTTGCATGACATTCACATCACATGCCGTCAGATAACTGACTGTGTCTTCCAATTCTTAACCTTTGTAACCCTGAGATGTCAGATAGCCTGATGGATTTGTTCTAAATTGGCTGAATTTCTAGCCTAAGCCAGCTGAGATCTGAAAAGCCGGTTAAGAATATCACTTAGCAAATAATCTCCCAAATAAATCTTATGAAATGTAAAATATTTTCCAGTACAGCTCAATTTTGAATCAAACCTGAATGCATATATAAACCTGTATTAAAACAGCACCTCTACTGATCATGAAAGTTTCCTGTTCCGTATTATAGATTGGTAGACACCCATGTAACACACGGGAGTGTGATGTGAGTAGTGAAGATTGAACCACAGTGTGAATTTGCTACATGCATTATGCCTTTATAGGTAAAGAAATTAAATGGCATTAGATACCTCCATGTGAATTCCACACATACTCCATAAGAATTATCTGTTCAAAATAAAACTCGTTTTTCTCCTCTAAACCCTCTTCCTCCTCTGTATCGCCTACCATGATGAGTGGCCCCATTACCTATCCCATACTCAAGGGAGAAATCGGAGAAACCTTCACTAACCCCTCCCTGTAGCTTCCACATCCTGTCTGGTATCATGTCCTAAAGGTTCTTCCTGAAAGTTCTCTGTAATTGCACTCCTCTTTGCCATCCTTCTGTGGAGTCCTCAGTTTTGGTTCTCATCACCTGGCACAATAATGGATTCTTAAGTGAGAAGCCTCCATCTCTCTCTCTCATATTCTCTCTTCTACCCCAGCTTTGCCACCAGGATATTCTGAAACCCAGGCTTCCTTTCGTCACCATGCTGCTCAGACAACACAAACAACTTTAGTGGAGTCCTATATTGTCTATGGGCTAAAAGCCCCAGTGCAGGAGGAGGGCTGAACCTGTCATGATCTTGCCCCAATCTACATTTACGGCCTATTTTTCTGCTTCCTCACTTTCACTGTAGGATTGAACCAAGCAAAATTCCAGCTCTTCGAAGTTTCTGGGCCTTTGCAAAGCTCTCTGCTGGAGTAAGTGAGTTTTACTCACCTGTTAATAAGGACAGGTATTTTTATCTCATTGCCTGGGCTGGGAGATGCAGTTAATTTCTTCTCTTTCTTGCTACAGTTTCACAGTCTTCTAATACCCTGAGTTTGTCCACTCAGTAGTTGAGACCATATGGTGATGCCTGTATTAATACCCTTTTGTCTTTGTAGCAATAGTGGAGGCAGAATTCTTTTTTTTCTCCTCATGTTTAACAGAGCAGACCCTCTAGGCTTCCAAGCAGTATTCTCTAGTACCAAGAACTGTTTAGCCCAGTGGTTCTGAAACTTCAGCATGCATTGGAGTCCCCTGAAGAGTTTGTTAAAACACAGACTGTTGGTCCCCACCCCTCGAATTTCTGATTCAGGAGGTCTGGACTATGGCCTGAGAATCTGCATTTTTAACAAGTTCCCAGGGGATGCCGATGCTGCTCATCTGAAAACTGCACATTGAAACCCACAGAACAGAAGACTAGAGGTGAACTCAGAGAAGACAAACCCTTCTTGGGGAAAAACTGAGCTAAATTGGCATTTTTGGGCAGTTTGCCCTGTTTTTCTTATTTTGAGGGGTTTGTTGTTGTTGTTTGGCTAGTGGTGGGCTGAGGATTGTTACGGAGACAGAAGAGGGGTTGGTTCTGATGCATCTCTGGGAAAGGACTTGTCACTGCAAACGGGTGGGACAAGTGTACATTTTTGTTAAAGTGAACTACCTGGAGCCTGACCTTGGGTGTCACTTTCCCTGTTTCTCTGCCAGTGGACATCATAAGGCCACTAAACTTCCCTAAGAGTCAGTGAGACCCACAACTTTCGGTCCTGCCTTCCACTGTCTGGCTGGCCTGTGAAGGCCATGGTCATTGGGGTGAGTGAGGGGGCATCTTGATGGTAGTGGTCATTTTCCCTCTGCCTGGACTGTGCCTTCCCCAGCAACCTCCCAGACATCTGTAAGACAGTTCCAATATATTTTCTTTAACTCCTTCCCCATCCTTCTAGGAGAGTCATTTACTCCTGTGTGTTGAAAAAAGCCTGTGTTTTTTACAGCACTGATCAAATGATACTATAATGATGTGGTCTAATGATTTATCACCTCCATACTAGAGTAGTAACTCCTTTGAGGACAGAGCGTATGGGTGTTTATATGTGTGTGTGTGTATGTGTAAAAGTGTGCAATATATATCCATATATTTCATCTTTTTCTCCTCCAAGCCAGTATATATTTGCTGAATGAATGAATGGGCCCTACTTTCATGCACCATGCTGTTTCCTCCCTTTTCGAGTGTGTAAATCTTGTTTTGATACAGATTTCAGGCTCCTACAGTTGGGTACTCTATGTTCTCTTTTTTCTGAGTCCTCCTCTACTCATTTTCCAGCCCCAAATTGAATATATGGCAGAATTCAACAACAACAACAACAACTTGATGATAACTTGACTTTCATCTGCTTCTGGGAAATGGGAGAGCATTAGCAAAGAGGGTTTCCACTTTCTAGCCTCCACTTTAAGAGGACAGAAAGATTAAAAGCTGCTGGATGCTTCAAAGTCAAGGTACGAATTTGAGAAAGGGATGAAAGTGCTCAGACTTGGCCGTGAAAGTCTTCTCTGATTGAGATGACTATTGCCTTTGAAAGATCAAAGAGTCACTCTTTCTCCTATCTCCTGGAATCCTAACTGTCATTAATAACCCATGCTGACTCTTTCTTGGGTAAATGGAGGGCTTTTACCTCATCCTCATCCTGATGTGTAGCTCTTGATTCAGTCCTGGGCTCAGGCCACTTGTTTTGTTTTAACCACGGGTCTTCTGTGGGAGCTAGAGTGGATGGAAATGGGATGAGTAGGATCTAAACTCTTGTGTGAAGGTAGCAATAGGGATCTATGATCCTCTGCTTCAGAGGATGGTCCACTTTTTCTCTGACAAAAGGCTAGATGGTAAATATTTTAGGTTTTAGGGGCCTTATAGTCTCTGTCACAACTACTCAGCTCTGCCATAGTGTGAACACAGCCATAGCCAATGTAGAAATGAATAAGCATGCTCGTGTTCCAATAAAACTTTATTCACAAAATCACGTGGTAGGTTGGATTTGGCCCTCAAGCTAGTGTGACAGCCCCAGCCCTGCAGCCCATAAAGCCCTGGCTCTGGGTCTGCTGGGCCTCCCAAACGTTGGTGCTTTCTGCAATAAATAATCACAAAAACTTAGGGTCACTGGAAAACAAATAATTAAAAGATTTTGTGTGTAATTAACCAAGTTGCGTGTGCCAGAGAGTGGCTTCCTTATCAAAGGGAAGGGCAGCCCTGCAGGCAAACGGCAAGAAGCAGGCCCTTCTTCCCTCCTAACTTCTGCTCTCTCTTCAGAACCCTATATTGGTAAAACATAAGCAGAAGCCAAATGATGGAGGAGAAAGGTGTTTTGCAGAGTCCCAGACTCAGCATCGCAAAGCAGAGTACACAATGGTGGACCTGAGGCAGAGAGACAATGGCCGGGTAACTGGCCAAGACTTCACCAAGGAAGGATATCAATACAGTTGATATGCAGTGAGGTTGGCAATGAGACCCAATGCAGCGACCAGAAAAAATGAGATTGCTCTCTGAGAGTTGAACTGGTAAAACCTACACACACTGTGGCTTCGATTCCCCAGCTGCTATGATTTCACCTCTATCTCTGGCATGGCCGGCAGTGACGAGGGTGCACAAAACTTTGCATAAGGTTATCTGAGTTTTTCCTCAGAGAGACGGGACTGGCATGTAATTGCAAGTCATTAAGTAGAAACCTAATCATTGTATCGTACCATGTTGGGAAAGGGACGCTGTGAGCGCAATGTAGCACATTAGCCTAGAAAAGACACCCAAAAAGTGTGTGAGTACACTCAGTAATGATTGTGGGCCTGATGTTCACAAACAGACTCTTTGAAGTGATTATTTCAACTGTGGCTTGGCAGAAATTGAATATTCGAGGTAATGAGTTTAATTGATTATAAGAGAGTGTTCCTTTTAATAAGATGCGGTAACTGGTAAGGGCAGGTTGGCTGCTTGAAATGCGCACAAGCAAGAAGAATTTGAAGTTGAAAGTCATAAGAATGATTGAAGTGTTTAAATATGCAAATGTGATTGGCTTCTGCAGCCCCAGGTGCAGCCACCATCCTCATCCCCAAAGGGTAAAATAGGTTAATGCCCACCCCCACCTCCCAAATCTCCCTAAAAGTAGTTGTTTTGCTGATTGGGTTGGAACAGTCACTTCAGTAGATTCTTAATCCAATCAAAGCATTGTGTCTGAAGAACACTAGCTAATGGATGAACCCCCAAGAGCCCACGGTGGCCAGAATCTGTGTTTCCCCATTCTCTACCTGCTCTGCCAACACTGGGTAGCTGGATGGGTGGAAGTACGTGGGGTGGCTATTGTGCTAAAGCCTTCCTCCCTGGGAGTCTATGAATCGAGGGGTGGGGGAGTGGATATTGGCAACAAAACGTGAACATGCTTGATCATATATTTTCCTGCACCACTAATACAGAGAACTGTTCCTCAGTCTTTCCTCTTGAGAGTATCCTTCGGCATTTCATGTGGATGTATTGACAGGCAGAGACCGCTTTAGTCATGTCTGCTGAACTGCTCTGGTTCACGTGACATTTTTATTTCTCATCACATGAACACATTGCTTGGGCTTCTGGTTTTGACTCAGCCTCTCATAGCTTGGGCTAACATGAGCCAAATCCACATCATTGGGTCCGCTCTTGCAGGGCTGACAAAATTTAGATTCTGCAACTTCAAAACGCGGGTACCAGAGGTGAGCCATGGTGAATTCACTAAGGTAAGTGACTTCCTTGGAGCCCTCTGAGCAGCTAGCCAAGGGAGTCTCTTTGATCTTGCTGGGCGCTGTTCTGCTCAAGCTATAGCAGATTTCAAAGTCCATTTTAAGATGGCCTTTTCTACAAAATAAAATGCTAACCCTTCCTGGAGCTTCGTTTCTGGCAATAAAGCTCAAATCCCTATGGCTTTATTTCTATTCTTTTGGGTATAAATAAGTGGGTTTTTTATTTAAAAAAAAAAAAGAGGAAAAAAAACCCCACAAAATGGTAGATCGCTTTTAAAAATGAACTTACAGATCATCTGTAGGCTGATAAGAGAAGCTGCTCTTTTGAAGCAAGACAGAGGCCAGTGACCTGGCCTGCTAAGACTCAGTGGGCCTCTGTTTGAAAATCGTGTCTGGTCTATTGAAGAGGTTTACAGTGGGCAGGAGGTAAGGTTTTTATTCAAAGCTTCTACCATTCTCGGTCTTTAGATTGCTGCAGAATGCAGAGATGGAATTAGCTATGTTGCCTTAATTCAGCATGAATGTGGTACCCACTGAAAAGTTCATGGAATGTTCTATAGCTGACATTTTTTTTAAATGGTGATATTTAATCAAGTCTATGGTTTTGAGAGCAACAATTCCGCTTTCCTGCATCTCTTCACACCTCATTGACTCTCCGTCTTGTAGGATCTGATTTCCAGGCCAATCTTGGTTTTCTCTGCCATGTCTTTTCATTTCTGTTTCTTTCTGCCAGTGGTTTTATGACTGAATGCTCCAATTTCTCTCCATGCAGCCAAATGCATTGTGTTATATAATTCCTAGCATATACTATTTTCTGCACAGAATTATTTAACTTTGGAGAGTAACAGATGACACCCATTACCTAATAAGGGCAGTAGGAAATAAGCTGTGACTGAAGCATCGTTTATTTCATTTTGTAACATTTGAGACCCAGGCAGAGTCCTGCCCTCTCCACTCTGCCTTACTAAGGCCTACTGCCTTTAAGGACGTTTCCTAGTTCCAGGAAAAGAGGGAGGTCCTACAACCAGCTAAGTGTCTTAGGTTTTTAAAAATCAGCTTTTGAGAAGAAAGAGAGCAAGTTTGGCCTTTAGGAAAAAGAATCTTTAACCTAAATACAAGGTTCTTGTCCCACTTGTAAGGAAATTATGAACATGTTTGTCTTCTCAAATGAATATGCTGCTTGCTTTTCATAATGAAGAAACACCGTGCCTTATTTTTGCCTTGTGTGCCAGGGAGCTCAAAGTGAAAGTCAGTGTCCTGCAGATTTCAGCTTATTTGTCACTTCCTGAGAAAGGTGACTTTATCGAGTCTACATCCATTAGCTAGCTTCTCTTCTGGTCACTCTAACTTACTGTATTTGTTTCTTAGGGCCTCTGTAACAAAGTACCACAAACTGGGTGGTTTGGAATAAGAAGAATTTATTATTTCTTAGTTCTGAAGAATGGTAGTTCTGAAGCCGTAAGTTAAGGGCCATGCTCCTTCCCTGTCTCTTCCTAGCTTCCTAGCTTCCTAGCTTCCTAGCTTCTGATGATTGCTGGCAATCCTTGGCTTTCCTTGGCTTATATCCACATCACTCTAATTTCTGACTCCACGTTTGCATGGCTCTCTTCCCTCCGTGTGTCTCCTCTGTGTGTTGACCTTCTCCTCTTATAAGGACACTAGTCAGTGGATTTAGGGCCTACCCTAACTCAGATGATTTCATCTTTACTTAACTAATTATATCTGCAAAGACCCTAGTTCCAAATAAGGTCACATTCTGAGGTCCCATTGGACATGTCTTTGGTATGGGTATGGTGTTCAACCCACAACACTTGTTATAGTTCACACTGCCTTCATGGCACCCACCACTGTCTGTGTTTTTTTGTATTATATGTGCTTCTTGTTCACTGTTTGAATGCTTCTACCACCTTCCCTGCTCCAACAGACTACCATATTAGTTTTATGAGAGCTGGGGCATTTTGATCTCATTCCATACTGAAAGCATGGCATGTGGTAGGAACTTGAAAATATTTTGTGTTCGATTAATTATTTAACTGATTTAGAGCTCAATTTTAAAAGCTTATCGTTGCTACAGTGTTCTTCCCTTTTTTAAAATGGCTTTTGTGTTCTCCTATTTATCTTCAACTCACCACCTCAGATCCTTTTGAGAACAAAAGGTGGAGATGAAATTAGGAACAAATAAAAGGCAGTTGTTTAGAACTCACATTGTATTTTTCCTGAGACATAATGTGATGAATCATGATTAGACTCCCAGGGCATCCTTAGAAGTTTTTAAAGTTAAAGACCTTTTAACTTTAATGTACTAGAAATGTATATTGGCATGGAAAAGACTGAAAAATAATAGTGTTTTCTGTGTTGTTTCTTTCAATGAGCATGGGAATAGGGCTGTTCAGGTACCTGGCATACAGTAGGAGGCCAATAAATGTTAAATGCATTAATTAATAAAAACCAAAGAAGCTACCAAGGGACCTAGCCTGCCATAGGCTCTCTTTCCTTGCTAAAGAAAATATGATGAGGTGTTAGAGTATAGTGGGTGGGGGTTGGCTCTGAATTTTTCTTTTTTTACTATTTTTGGCCATATGCTACTTTTAGCCTCACCTGGAAGAATACTTATTGTGCCTCTGGAGACACCTCTATGTTTGGTTGTCCTAAACAGAGCCCTACTTTGGTCTGAGTTTTCTGAATCACACCTTTCCCTGAGTCCCTCATTATTATGCTGAGCATATCATACAGCTAAGAATTTGGGAACAATGCTTAATGAAAACCATCTTGAAAAGTGAAACAAAATGTGGTCGATGTCACAATTCATACACTTATTTACAAATGAGTCCAAGGTGGGGGAAAAAAGGTGAGGTGTGAGACAGTGCAAAAGGCAGAACATCTGTTGTCTTTGCTGTCTTATTCAGTTACAGAGACCAGTGGAGGGGCAAATAGAGAATATTCTAGAATGATTTTCACTACAGTGGTAATTTCTTTGCTTTATGCCATTTCATTGACTTTCCCCCCTCTTTTTGAATGGAACAAGAGCATTCGGCTGTGGAATAGGTGAAACACCAAAGACAGATAACAGCCCAAGTTCCCTTGTAGGAGGGCATGTGGTTGACAGATGGTGTCTGTTGAGTCCATGGTAGGAGTTCACAAACCCATTTTAGGGTTCCTGAAAGTCATTCTGGCAGATGACATCACCTATTGCAAGGAACAATCATAGTGGGAATAGAATAGTAACATTTGTCATCATGACTCCTGCCTGAATGCACTGACATAGTCTCTGAAAGACATTTCCTCTTCAAAGCAAACAGGAGCATGTCCTGTGCACCTCATAGACGGTCGTTCAAGGCTGGAGTGACTGTGGGTGCTACAATTTGGCCTCATCGGAAGAACATAGCACTCTTCACTGCTATTCTTGTGTGTCATGTGAAAGCAACCAAGCAAATCCAGTATTCACCTTGTTAGCGAGAGTTTTTGCTAAAGGCAAGATTAAGGAGAGCAGCATTCAGTTTCTTCTGAATTCAGTGGTGTCTTGTTGAGAAGTGTCACGTTTCTTTTTTGCTGAGCTTATTCGTTAAGGGAATGTGAACTATTTTAACAGATAGCCTCCAAATTCTCAGGGAGTTAGCACAACATGAGTTCATTTCTGGGTTATATCACTGTCCAGTGCAGTTGTTTCTGAACAATTAGCTTTACATTGGTCAAGGACCCATGCTCCTTCCATCTTGAGGCTCCATTCTCTGTTGGTCCTCAGAATCTTCTTCATTTAGAGGGTGGATGGAGAAAGAGGATGGAGTATCAAACATGGGACGTGTTTATGAGTCAGGCTTAGCAGTGGCTCCCTTCATTTCTGCCCACATTCCATTGGCTAAAACTCATCACATGCCCTACCTAACAGCAATGGAAGCTGAAATAGGCTGGGCAGCTGGGTGGCCAGGAAGAAGAGGGAATAGATGGAGCGGCCATCGAGGTAATCTCTGCCACAAAGGGCAATGGCTAGAGAACTAGGTCTTTCCCATAAGCAAGAGGATGTAAGAGGAGTAGCAGACCTGGCCCTAAGTTAGGTTTCCTGGGGAGTTAGTATGGAGGTACAGAACAGCCTACAGCCTTTGGCACCCCATGTACAACACACTCCTGTGGGCAAACCCAGGTTCTTCTCAACTCCTTGTGCATTATTGGGTATAATTCCAGCCATTTCTTAATAAACTAAAACCCAGAGAAAGAAAATGTAGCTAATTGTGGCAAAGTGGCAAGAACAATGCTGGTATCAAGGTAATGCTGAGTTTACTTCTCTCTCTCTCTGTCTATATATATATATAATATGTGTGCATGCACATGTATGTATATTTATACACATACATGTATATATCTATACATATACGTATATGCATATATATAGTAAAGAATTTGAGAATTTTACCATTTTAATTGATATTAACTAAAATCTACTTTTGATACACCATTGTTTTTTTGATACTGTAATTAAGAATAGCTGACTTAGGACAAAGAAAGTCTATTTAGCTGGCTTTTGGGACCAACTAACAAAGCCTAACCACTGTTTAAATCAATCAATCAATCAATCAATCAAAATTATTTGTTAGCAAACATTTTTGTAGTGTCTACAGTATGCAAGACACCAAGAGCCCTAAAATTATTTGCTCACTTAATCCTCAGATGGAGAAATACTATTATTATTCCCATATTATAGATGAAGAAATTGAGGTCCAGGAGGGTTAAGTAACTTGCCACAGTCACATAAGTAGTTAGTGACAGAGCCAGGATTTGAACTTAGAAACTAGCTCCTCAACTAATCCTAGCCACTACATTATGGTGCCCCGTATCAGATCATAAAGAGGCAGAGCAGGTCTCAGGATTGGTTGATTTAATCACTCAGTGGCACTCAGATACACAGGTTTCTTACAAATTCCAAATTCTTTCTATATTTCTTTTTTTTTAAGATTTTTATTTTGGGGTATGGCAGAAGGAGAGGGAATCTTAAGCAGACTCTGCACTGAGCACAGAGCCTGACCTGGGGCTTAGTCTCAGGACCCTGAGATCATGACCTGAGCGGAAACCAAGAGATAGATGTTTAACTGACTGAGCCACACAGGTGCCCCTTCTTTCTATATTTCGTCTACTGTCTTGGCTTTACTTTATGGCATGAAAACAAAGAGGCTGCCCCTCCCACCCTACCTGGGGGCAATACACTTCTTCATGTCTAATGGAAGAGAGGGACTAGTTTCTTATTCCTGAGTCTGTTTCTTCCTGTGTTTCATTGGCCCAAACTTGCCCAATATGCCTCAATTCTCTGAACCAATCAGGTTAGCCTGATTGACTGGCTTAACTTCAGGTCAATTGTTTGATATAAAGTGGATGATAGCAAGTCAACCACAGGGTCTATTGTAGACACCAACATTTCTAGACATAAATCTGATTCTCCTGATTCTGATGCATTGCCTCCTTAGCTCATACAAGTGATACATGGCAGTTCATGGTATTCCCTTATAATGAAATGACATTTTAAAATGTTGGAGCACTTTTACATATGTTGTCTCATTTCCTAATTAGTAGGCAGGGTAAGTTTTATGGTCCCTACTTCCTAAATGAGGAGACATGTTCAGGAAGGAAGATGGGTGTTTTTCAAAGCCACACCAATAGTGTGAGAGCAAAGATTTGACCCTGTGTCTCTTAACTTATGGTGCAGCCATTATCAGCTAACTACTCTGTCTACATTAGATGTGAAGTCACACACTAACAAGCAATCTCTGGGCAGAGTAGATATCTAACTGGGTCATTTTAGGCCAGTTTTATTTATTTTAAAATTTCTATAGCAGGACTTAAGCATTTTATATTTGTCTTGATTCTCCTGGGCAATTTCTAACTAGATTTTGCCTCTCATACTCAGCCAAAATGTTCTACTTTTTTTTTCCCCTAAGGATTTGGGCTGTTAAAAAATTTTAATGCTGGAAGCTTCTTATGCATGAAGAAAAAGTTTAGGAAGAACATTATAGCAGCCAAATATCCAGGACATGATGCGCTTCCTTTGCAAGGAATTAAAACTTTTAGAACTTCTTTGTTTCATTAAAAGTATAAGAACAAGCATTAATTAACAGGAAAATTATTAAAATAATGCATAAAACATGTCCTGCTGGTTGCTGGAGTCTGACAGTCTTAATTTTCTTTTCTTTTTCTTTTGCTCTGTATCTTCTATAAATAGTATCCAAAACTTAACTAGCATGCCACAAATTCATTTAAGGGAACTAACTGTAATTATAACCATAGTGGGGGTATGACTTTTAGTATTGTCATGTTCAGAGATATCAGAGTTTATGATGTAGTGAAGCCAAGAATTGACGCACCATGGCCCTGAGAGGTCAGTGTTGTTGGCTCTGTCATGACCCTTGTTAAGTTCTGGATGTTACAGAAATGATAAAAAGAGCTGGAAATGTTGTATAATGCTTGGCACAAAGAAGATACCTAATACATATGTATTTATTGCATAAATGTTGAATAAGTTAACTCCCACCTTTTTTAAAATGAGAATAGTAAAAATCCGGAGAGGAAAAATAATGGTTCAAGTTTATGGCAGAGACAATACCAAGATTCAACACTTTTTTTTAAATTGATTTATTTATTTGAGAAAGAAAGCATGTGTAAGCAGGGGGAGGGGCAGAGGGAGAGGAAAGAGAATCTCAAGCTATTCCCTGCTGAGCATGGAGTCCAACACTGGCTCAATCTCACTACCCTGAGATCATGACCTGAGCCAAAATCAAGAGTTTGACACTTAACTGACTGAGCCACCCAGGTGCCCCAAGACTAAACACTCTTGATTCCTAGTCCAATGCTCATTCTACCAAGGTGTGAGCTGGGGAAAGGCCTTCCTGCCAGTGTCAAACCAAGTCATCTAAATAAAATATATAAAATAAATAGTTATGCAGAGTTATAAGAAAGATGCTCCTTACCTGGGCAGGTCTTTTAATGTGGGGTTTGATTAGAATTATGTGAGGATCATGATATAACTAAGTTTAGGATTGGTGGAAGCAGCAAGGTATGGATTTTAAAGTGAGAGCTTCAAAGGGTGTTGGTGGGCAAACTGTTAGTGCTTTCTATTGAAGAGTTCTGGGAAGTTTCTAAAATGAGCAAATAAGTGGTTTACCTGGGGAAGAGTTTTATGGAACAGTAAAGTTGTGTTGATGGAAACAATGGAATCGTAAAGTCATATAGAAGAAGTAAGCTGTGTGATTTCCACTGCTAGAATGAAAAGGTAGAAGAGCTGCAGGTGTCCAGATGATGGGTAATTCAGAGAGCAACACAAGGTAGACATGATTAGAGCAATTGATAAAGTGGCAGTGACTTAGGTAAGATCAGGAACATCTCTGTTGGGAGAAAATGCCTATGATTTATCTCTGTCCACTTACATTCCTTCTTGGGTGGGAAATCTTCTATGGAAAACCTAAGAATTTGGGTACATGTGTGGCTCAGTCAGTTGAGCATCTGACTTTTGATTTCAGCTTGGATGATAATCTTGGGGTCATGGGAATGAGCACCCTGTTGAACTCCACGCTGAGTGTGGAGCCTGCTTGGGATTCTCTCCTTCTCCCTCTGCCTCTCCCTGTTCTGGCTCTCTCTCTCTCTCTCTCAAAAAATATTTTTATTGGAGAGTTTGAGACCTAAAGAAGTAAAAATGTGTCCTTTTGTGCTAGGGAAATAAGCAACGGTTTTGGAAACTAAAACAAAAATTAGATATCTGCAGGACAAGGCTATGCTGAAAATTATTGAAGGGCAAAACAAAACAAACCTAGCTCTCAAACCCCAGGTACAACAATAACAACAAAACACACTTTTAATTTCCTTTTCTTTTAATTTTTTTATTGTTATGTTCATCACCATACATTACATCATTAGTTTTTGATGTAGTGTTCCATGATTCATTGTTTGTGCATAACACCCAGTGCTCCACGCAGAATGTGCCCTCTTTAATACCCATCACCAGGCTAACCCATCCCCCCACCCCCCTCCCCTCTAGAACCCTCAGTTTGTTTTTCAGAGTCCATGGTCTCTCATGGTTCGTCTCCCCCTCTGACTTACTCCCCTTCATTCTTCCCCACCTGCTATCTTCTTCTTTTTCTTTTTTCTTAACATATGTTGCGTTATTTGTTTCAGAAGTACAGATCTGAGATTCAACAGTCTTGCACAATTCACAGCGCTCACCATAGCACATACCCTACCCACTGTCTATCACCCAGCCACCCCATCCCTCCCACCCCCCACCACTCCAGCAACCCTCAGTTTGTTTCCTGAGATTAAGAATTCCTCATATCAGTGAGGTCATATGATACATGTCTTTCTCTGATTGACTTATTTCACTCAGCATAACACCCTCCAGTTCCATCCACGTCGTTGCAAATGGCAAGATCTCATTCCTTTCGATGGCTGCATAATATTCCATTGTGTATATATACCAAACCTTCTTTATCCATTCATCTGTCGATGGACATCTTGGCTCTTTCCACAGTTTGGCTATTGTGGACATTGCTGCTATAAACATTGGGGTGCACGTACCCCTTCAGATCCCTACATTTGTATCTTTGTGGTAAATACCCAGTAGTGCAATTGCTGGATTGTATGGTAGCTCTATTTTCAATTGTTTGAGGAACCTCCATACTGTTTTCCAGAGTGCCTGCACCAGCTTGCATTCCCACCAACAGTGTAGGAGGGTTCCCCTTTCTCCACATCCCCGCCAACATCTGTCGTTTCCTGACTTGTTAATTTTAGCCATTCTGACTGCTGTGAGGTGGTATCTCATTGAGGTTTTGATTTGGATTTTCCTGATGCTGAGCAATGTTGAGCACTTTTTCATGTGTCTGTTGGCCATTTGGATGTCTTCTTTGAAAAAATGTCTGCTCATATCTTCTGCCCATTTCTTGATTGGATTATTTGTTCTTTGGGTGTTGAGTTTGATAAGTTGTTTATAGATTTTTAGATACTAGCCCTTTATCTGATATGTCATTTGCAAATATCTTCTCCCATTCTGTCGGTTGTCTTTTGGTTTTGTGGACTGTTTCTTTTGCTGTGCAAAAGCTTTTGATCTTGATGAAATCCCAATAGTTCATTTTTGCCCTGGCTTCCCTTGCCTTTGGCGATGTTTCTAGGAAGAAGTTGCTGTGGCTGAGGTCGAAGAGGTTGCTACCTGGGTTCTCCTTGAGGATGTTGATGGACTCCTGTCTCACGTTTAGGTCTTTCAACCATTTGGAGTCTATTTTTGTGTGTGGTGTAAGGAAATGGTCCAGTTTCATTCTTTTGCATGTGGCTGTCCAATTTTCCCAATACCATTTGTTGAAGAGACTGTCTTTTTTCCATTGGACATTCTTTCCTGCTTTGTCGAAGATTAGTTGACCATAGAGTTGAGGGTCCATTTCTGGGCTCTCGATTCTGTTCCATTGATCTATGTGTCTGTTTTTGTGCCAGTACTATACTGTCTTGATGATGACAGCTTTGTAATAGAGCTGGAAGTCCAGAATTGTGATGCCGCCAGCTTTGCTTTTCTTTTTCAATATTCCTCTGGCTATTCGGGGTCTCTTCTGGTTCCGTACAAATTTTAGGATAATTTGTTCCCATTTCTTTGAAAAAAGTGGATGGTATTTTGATGGGGATTGCATTGAATGTGTAGATTGCTCTAGGTAGCACTGACATCTTCACAATATTTGTTCTTCCAATCCATGAGCATGGAATGTTTTTCCATTTCTTTGTGTCTTCTTCAATTTCTTTCATGAGTATTTTATAGTTTTCTGAGTACAGATCCTTTGCCTCTTTGGTTAAATTTATTCCTAGGTATCTTATGGTGTTGGATGCAATTGTAAATGGGATCGACTTCTTGATTTGTCTCTCTTCTGTCTTGTTGTTGGTGTATAGGAATGCCACTGATTTCTGTGCATTGATTTTATATCCTGCCGCTTTACTGAATTCTTGTATGAGTTCTAACAGTTTTGGGGTGGAGTCTTTTGGGTTTCCCACATACAGTATCATATCATCTGCAAAGAGTGAGAGTTTGACTTCCTCTTTGCTGGTTTGGTTGCTTTGATTTCTTTTTGTTGTCTGATTGCTGTGGCCAGGACTTCTAATACTATGTTGAATAGCATTGGTGATAGTGGACAACCCTGCCGCGTTCCTGACCTTAGGGGAAAAGCTCTCAGCCTTTCCCCATTGAGAATGATATTCACTGTAGGTTTTTCGTAGATGGCTTTTATGATATTGAGGTAGGTAACCTCTATCCCTATACTCTGAAGAGTTTTGATCAAGAAAGGATGCTGTATTTTGTCAAATGCTTTTTCTGCATCTATTGAGAGGATCATATGATTCTTGTTCTTTCTTTTGTTAATGTATTGTATCACGTTGATTGATTTGTGGATGTTGAGCCAACCTTGCAGCCCAGGGATAAATCCCACTTGGTCATGGTGAATAATCTTTTTAATGTACTGTTGGATCCTATTGGCTAGTATTTTGGTGAGAATTGTTGCATCCATGTTCATCAAGAATATTGGTCTGTAATGCTCCTTTTTGATGGGGTCTTTGTCTGGTTTGGGGATCAAGGTAATGGTGGCCTC